>NC_050465.1:45071573-45734073 GCF_903995425.1 Onychomys torridus
ATCTTTTAAATCTAAACACCTGAAAATACTATTGTGAGAACTTTCAAGCATATACAAAACTCAATGTTAGAGCTCAGCTTAGCACCTGAGATGCCCTGTGTTTGGTTCCTAGCAAGCACACACAGTGAAGTCAAACTAGTAAAGTGAACTTCCATAAAGTTATCACTTAGCTTCAGAAATAATCAAAGACAGCCATGAAGGAACAGGTCTGTGATCCCAGCACTTAGGAGCTGGAGGCTTTGGCTACAGAGCAAGTCTGGGGACAACCTGTGCCACATGAAACCTAGTCCGACACACACACACACACACACACACACACACACACACACACACACACACACACCCCTAAAATGTAAAGCTACTAATGCCATCACGAAGGTTTCACCCTCATGACCTTTGTTTTAAATATCAACTAATGCCCCTATTTTGCTGTGTGTGGTGTGTCTTTGTGCCACATGTGTTTGGGTATCCTCAGAGGTCAGAAGACTAGTATCCAATCCCTGGGAGCTAGAGCTAGCAAGTGGGGAATGCAGCCTTCTGACTTGGGTGCTGGGGACATTCTCTGAGTCATCTTCCAGCCTTTCATCTATTTTCATCGATGACAAATCTACAAACTTTTCCTGTCAGGAACCACAAAGTAAATGTTTCAGCTTTATGGACCATGCTGTAGCTTAGCTATCAAAAGGTCAAAGTAAATTTTTGTGATACTGTCATCAAAATGTCACCAGAGTCCCGGTTACCCGTCACAGCAAACACAGATGGGCAGAAGACGGGAACTGAATCGTTAAGCTTCACTTTATTTAGAAACTTTGTGATCTGGGGAGGCAGTGGATTAACATCCTACTTATTTGCCTTCTGATTTCCAGCCAGTTGGCTTTCATGAAATGGAAACAGAGGTAGACCACCATTTCAAAGTTTAGTCTTCCCGCTCTGGTCAGGTGGTCAGCCTCATCTCTGAGATTCACAGTGCTTTAGCTTCTGTGTTTCTCTTGTACTTCCCTCATTAACATCTCTCTCTGTGCAGCACAGCCCCAAGGCCTCAAAGCCTTGTTTTCTTCCTTAGGATCAGCTGGGCTAAGGGTTAACACAGAGCAAACAAACCATTAGCAGAACTGAGCTAGCTATCACAATGTGTACGTGCAGATTCTTTTCTATGATAGGAAGTACAAATGTGGCTTTATAAGATTTGACGGTGCCCCTGTCTGCTCCTTTTCTCCCCTATTAATATGTGAGTGTTCCATAAAATTCAGTTTTTATTGAGAGTTTTTGTTAATACTGCCATATCTGTTCATTCACTTTTGCCCTTAGCTACTTTCATTCAATCATGAGTTAAGAATAGTTGTCTGCAAATGATACCTTCAGGGTTTGTTTGCTTGCTTTGAGACAGGGTTTCACTTGATAGCCTTGGCTAGCCAGAAGCAGCTTGCTATGGAGAGGAGGCTGGTCTTGAACTCGGAGATCTGCATGCCTCAGCCTCCAGAGTGCTGGGATTAAAAACAAGCAACACCACACCCAGCTCAGCTTTATTTTTTTAAGATTTCATTGTAAGCAACATGTATGTCTGTGTACCATGTATATCTGTGCACCACATATGTCCATACAGTGCCTACAGAGGGGACTGGAGTCACAGACAGGTATTAGCCACCGTATGGGTGCTTGGAACTGACCCAAGATCTTCTGGAAAGCAGCCATCTCTCCAGCCCCACCTTCAGCTTTTCATACAAAGCTATGTTTTAAATTATATTTTCTCCTTTGTCCTTTAGCAAAGGTCTTCCTAAAAATATTTCCACTCTAGACCCATTTTTGCCTGAGAACTTTTTTTTTTTGGAGCTGAGGACTGAACTCAGGGCCTTGTGCTTGCTAGCCAAGCACTCTACCACTGAGCTAAATCCACAACCTGCCTGAGAACTTTTTACATAACCCTGAGTATATAATTACATAAAATAGATATACAAGTTAAACATTTACTGATGATAGTAATAATGAAATTTATTTCAAAACCACTCTTTGGTATACATGTAATTTTGCCATTTGTTAAAGGCAACAGCAATTTTGTATATCTTATGTAAGATTAAATATTAGCTGACGATTTATTGCTGCCGGACATACAGCATCTTCGACATTTGTTTTGAGACTTGATTTAAACTTTAATTTTATAATCATCCATGCTGAGAATATTGATTCCCACAAACATGCAGTACAAAATAGAAGAAGTGGGGGGGGGCCCTCAGTGCTTACAATTCAAGTATTGGTACCTGATCCTGATTCTGAACCCTTAGAAACTACAGAAAACCAGATGTGGTAGTGCGTGCCTCCTGTGAATCCCAGTACCCCTGTGGGGAGGCTGGAGGTGGAGACAGGAGAATTTCCTTTTTTTTTTTTTTTTTTTTTTTTTTTTAAAGACAGGGTTTTTCTGGTATCTCTGGCTGTCCAGGAACTCACTCTGTAGACCAGGCTGGCCTGCTTCTGCCTCCTAAGTGCCGGGATCAAAGGAGTGCACCACCACCACTGCCCAGCTGACAGAAGAATTTCTTGAAGCTAGACAGCCAGCTGTCCTGAGGTACACAGCAGAGAAAAAAACATCAAGATACCCTGTCACCAACAAGGTAGAAGCAGAAGATAGTCCCTCAAAGTCCTCTGACCTCTACAGGAATGCCATGCCATGTATACACACACACACACACACACACACACACACACACACACACACTTTTTAAATGACAGAAGTATGTTTACAGACATTTTAAAATTTGTTGGAAATTCTGTCCTAATTCTAATTCAAAATTCCTTTAATGTTTGTTTGTTTTGTCTTGTTTTGTTTTTATTTGAGATTAGGTTTCACACATACAAGGCTAACCTCAAACTAGCTAATAATAACCTTAAACACCTAGTTTTCCACCTCCTGGATGCTGGGATTATGGTGTACTCTACTAAATCTAGTTTACATAGTGTTGGAATTGAACCTGGGACTTCATGTATGCTAGAAGCCAAATCTCCGGCCCCCATTTAATGACTTTTTAAAATGAAACACGGGTCATAGCCCAAACAGCGATTTTTAAAATTACATGTATTTATTTGCTTACTTATTAGTGAGAGAGATGTTGGGGGAGAGTCATAGGACAACTTCTGGAAGCTGGTTCTCTCCAACTGTGTGTAGGTCCCAGGGATCAAATTCAGAACGTCAGGCTTCTAACCACTGAGCCATCTTGCTGGCCTCTAGACAGCAATTTTTAAAATCAACATTGAAACACAATACAATCTAAAGATACACTAATATGACACATGTTAAAGAACGATGACAGAAAAATATTAAAAGTCTTTGTTTTTCATAGTGAAATCATTATGCCTGTGTAAAAAAAGCAGGAAACTTTGTGCACACAGTAAAAACACACCATGCAGAACATCCAGCCGTCTTGGACCTGAGCTAGGGTATTTCAGGAAGCTTTCACCCACATCATGTGGCGCACAGGCGTCCCTGAGAAGTGTGTCTTGTGAGTTCAGAACCAAGACTGCAGGGAAGACCTGCAGCAACAGAAACGTCTCAGGTTAATTAGACATTTGATTTCAAACTGTCTTGCCGTAGTGGTGTGCCCAGAAACCTTTTACTGTTGTCAACGATGATGTCACGACTGCAGGAAGTTGGGTTCTACGCGGGTCATCATCTCATCACGTCAGAGTTTGGGAGAAAGGGCTGCGACTGTAGCTCAGTGGTGGAACACGTCAGCCGGTGTAAGTACGACCTTGGGGTCTGTTCTGCAACCATGGCTGGGGAGATGACTGAGGAGATAAAACTCTCTTCCTAGGAGATGCCACACTTTGGTCCTTAGCAACTCTACGCTTCCTGTTGCTGTGTCCAAGAATCTAGAAAGTCCTCTTCCTCATACACTTCAAATCCAATGCTTAGACTGTGTCTTCATAATATAACTGGAATCTCACCGTGTCTCCATGCCTCGGCCACCGCCACCGCCCGCAGGTGAGTTACACTGCCTCTTCTGGATTGCTGTGAAGTCTTCCTACACATCTCGTTGCCTCTGATTATACCCGCTCCTCTACCCACTCTACCCATTGGATTATTCTCAACATGGCCAAGAGAGCCTCACAGTCAGTCTATTCCCAGCACCCACACGGTGGCTCACAATTGACTGTAACTCCAGTTCCAGGGGGACCCAATGCCCTTCTCTGACCTCTCTGTGCACCTGACACACATATGGTACGCAGATGTAACACCCCCACATAAAATTGTCATGGGTTTTGGTTCGGGTGTCTTTTTGGTTGATGGTTTGTTTTGTTTTTCAAGACAGGGTTTCTCTGTGCAGCCCTGGATGTCCTGTAACTCTCTCTATAGACCACACTGGTCTTGAACTCAGAGATCCACCTGTCTCTGCCTCCCAAGTGTACCACCAGGCCCAGCTACAAAATAATTTTTTAAACATTTTAAAATGCTGATTGTTTTTTTTTTTTTTGACCCAGTAGGTCCACAACTACGAAAGCTCCAGCAGAGACCAGTGGTGCTGAGTCAGAGCCGGCACTTCAAGCCTCCTACAGTTCATAAAAGATGCATTCTGTTTGGGTTTTGAAGTGAGATTGATGGCGTTGCATGTACTGTCTACCTATTCTCATTTTCTTTCCCTTGTGACTAGTAATATAGATATTGAATAGTGTGTGGGTGTGACATGAATCCAAACCAATTGCTATATGTCATCATTGACTTCCCATAGAAGTTACAGCTAAGAAGACATAGATACATCCCCTAGGATGCCATGTGGCAGTCCCTACTGATACTGAAGGAAGGAAGTATTTTGCATTGGTGTCTATATCCAGGACTTCAGGAACTGTTTTATTCTAGATAAAGTCACAAAGGATCAATACATTTGACCAACGAAGCAAATACCACCTTTATTTTGTCTTGGGAGTCTCAAGCTGTGTACTAAGGAAGGGAAGACAAGTTTTTCATATTGTCTTTGAGGAGTCTGTTGTTAGAAGGGACCCTGGCTACTCCTTAAATTCCATACGTTCCTCTGCCTCTAGATAGCATCAGGTGTCAGGAGGAAGACAACAGTATCTGTCTTCTAAGGCTTCTGCTATGTCCCAGAAGTCAGCGGCATAAGCTTTGATTTCCTGAGAAGGCCCCTCAGTATTGCCTGTGCCTAACCTAGCTGTGAAGCTGCAGGTCCCTTTTCCTGATGGTCCTCAAGGTAAACACAGTTACTACCTGAGAACACATTTTCCTAATAAGACTGTGACCTAGCAGCTTCTAAAACAGCCTGGACATTTATACTGAAAACATATTTGGGACCCGATTTTCACTGACAGAAGGTTTCCACATTACCATAAAGGATCTTGCGTGAGTCCATTGTTACTCCCATGCTCAAAAAGCTTCTCAGTTGATGGCAAGACTGGGAAGTTCACTTCACCTCACCAAGTCTCACTTTACCAAATATAACCTCAGAATTAATTTATAAACTCAATTAACACATAAGGAAAAATACAGCTACGAAGGCAATTGGACAATTTCTATCTTTTGTACGTGGCACTATCTCCGCATAGAAAGGATTATAGATGAAGGATTGAGGGCGTGGCTTAATGGAAGAGTACTAGCCTGACATGCATGAAGTCTTGGGTTTGATTCTCAGCACAAGAAAAAGGAAACTGCACAAAGTGTCCAATTCTATTCTTTGGGTAGCTGGTTCATGACTTAGAACAAGTGAAACTAATTGGATTAACTTAATATGTAGTGTCGTCTCATATAACAGCCTGTATACAACCACATTCACTATGGGCAGCTTGCCAACTGAAACAGATACTCGATTCTACTAGGTAGAGCAGTTTCTATTGGACGAACTGGGAAACAGTCACGTGTGTGTTCTTCAAGTGTCCCTTTCCAAATCCTGTCCCTGTTCTCTGAGTTTCCTGGAGGGTAAATTGGTGTCTGCCATCAATTTAGGGGCGATTCCTAGCCATTATCACCTCACACATTGCTTCTATTCCTTTCCTTTCCTGGGATTTATCCTCTCTGGTTAACAACACCACCAACAAAAAACTTATGAAAGTTGTGTGGGGCTAATACGATGCAGCTTTGCCTTTTTGCTTCTTTTTTGAAAGACGGAAGTCATTCCAAGATCTCGGGAAGAGCAATCCCCTTGGAACAGTCACCGAGTCAGTACAAAGGCACCAAAAACAAGCATAGGAGAAGATTTTTTTCCTTGGAGGTGTGTCCCAGGACCAGTCCCACGTCCACAAAGAAACCGAATTCAAATCCTCTCTAGATGTCCCCATAGGGTCCCCGGCCCTGGACAGATTCGCAGAGGCGAGGGCTGGCGAGGAAGTCCCGTCCGCCCCACCTAGCAGGGGCGGGGGCGCAACGTCAGCACGTCCGTCCCCACGTCCAGCGGGGAAGACAACTGACCCGACTGCCCAGGCTGGCGCCGGCCGCTCTCAGAGCCCAGGGAGCCGAGCGCACTGCGGCTGCGCAGGCATGCCGGGGGCGGGGCTTGGGGCCGAGTGGCCGGAATGATTAGCCGAGGGGCTGCTCCGCCCCTGGCCCCGCCCCCGGCCCCCTCCCACCAGCGGCGTCACCGCCCCGCCCCCGCCTCCCGCCCGCTCAGCTTCGGGGTGGACACGGGGCTTCGCCGCGGGCAGGGCGGAGGGCAGCGAGTGAGCCCGCGGCGGGGTGGCGGCGGCCGGCCTGTGTGCGCGGTGAGTGGACGCGGAGGCCGGGCGGAGGCCGCTGCGGGGCGCCGGGCGGCGGGAGGAGGCCCGGGCGGCGGGAGGCGCCGGAGGCACCGGGCTTGCAGCCTGAGGGGCGGCGGCGGGCGAAGGGGGGCGCGGCCGGCTGGCCAGCCCGCCGGGGCGGGCGGGTCCGGCTGCGGCCGGTTGGCGTGGGTCCTCGGTCTGGGTCCCAGAGCTCTGGGGGCGGCGCTTCGGAAATTGATTGGCACGCCTGACGTTTGTCTTCCACGTTCTTAACGGGGACGCGGGGAGGAAATGGAAAGGTCCCCGGAGCGCTGCCGGGGTGGGGTGGGGTGGCGGCGGGGGAAGGGGCTCGCCCGGGAGGTGGTCCTCGCCTCGGTGTGCGAGCTGCTTTCTTCTGGGGTGGAGGAGAGGTAGAGGCCAGGTAGACGGGGTGACTTTCACGGAGCGGATGGTTAAAACAAACAAACTAGGAATGCCTAGGCCCCCCCCCCCCCCCACGCCCTGCCCTGCCTGCAACGCAGCCAACATTCCCAGCAACTTTTAAGTAGCAGGCGAGAAATCTCGGAGATTTGATATGTTTGAGCTATGTTCTTGGACTTTGAAGGGTAAAGGGAAAACACTTGAGTAGGGTTTTTTCTTCCCATCTATCGCAGTTTTGATAGGGAATCTGCCTGGAAGATTTTAGTACTTGACGTTAGTGGCGGTGTAGGAAACTGGTTTCTCTGAGGTCTAATCAGATTGGGAATTTATCCATTTGATTGGGTAAGCAAGGCAGACAAATTAAAAAAAAAAAAAAAAGAAACAACTTTGGGTATTTTTGTATTTCACAGACCTGTTAACGAGCCCAGCTACCACCGATGAAGATGTGTTGTACTGAGTAGCTGCAGGACTTGATCTTTACTGATCCGAGACGGTCTTATTTGTTCCACTTTTTTGTTTGTTTGTTTGTGTATCCCGCTGCTTTGAGTTTTATTGTAACGGCTGAGAAACGTGGGAAATAAAATAACATGCTGTGGTCTTGAACCCTTCTTTTTGAGGAAATACTAAAGTGCCAGAGTGAAAAGCCACAATGGCAGCCAGAGAGAGGCTCTTTGAACTTTGGATGCTTTATTGTACGAAGGTAATTGCTTTTATTTCTGTACTTAAAAATACGTGATTATAAAATTCTGTATCCAGCATTATGACCTTAATGGGTAGTGTGTTTGTTCATATTAATCCTGAATTGGCAGGTGTGGTGGAACACGCCTGTAGTCCCAGCACTTGAGAGGCAGAGGCAGGTGGAGTTCTGTGAGTTTGAGTCCATCATAGTTAAGAGAGTTCCAGGACAGCCAGGACTGCATAGAGAGCCCTTGTCTCAAAACAACAAAACAAAAACAACCCCCCCATCCTGAATTTTAAAAACATGTAAGAGATCGTATATTTACCATATTTTTTCAGATTTGAGTACATTGACTATATTGGCCTACTATTAAAAACTTACAGATGTGTTTTTTGATTTTATCTTCAATGATCTCAAAATTATATAGGTAAGATTGTGTTATAAAAGGAAAATAAAAGTCTTATGTGTAGGATGTGTGGGGCACACGGGTGCCATGATACTTCTATAGAGGTCGGGGACGACTTTTTGGATTTGGTTCTCTCTGCCCTTCCATAGCTCCCTAGGATTGGATTTAGGTTTGCAGGATTGTGTGGCTGGTGCTTTACTCTTTTTTTTTGGGGGGGGGGTTGACCTTTGAGAGAGAAGTAGGTTTGTTTTGTTTTTGGCCCTCATTCTGTGAATTATTCCAAAAAGTCTTTTCAGCCTCCTCCTTAAAGCGTTTGTTATGGATCATTTTAAGCATGTACGAAGAAGATAAGATACAGTAAACTGTTATTTGTCACTCATTTCAACAGTGATCAGTTTATACCATGGTTCTATTCTGTTCTCTCTGTATTGAATTATTTAAAATCAAATTCCATACAGTTTAGGATGTTGCCTGTAGATATTTAAAAGTGTATCTGTAAAATAAGTCTTAAAAACTATCACAATACAATAATTATTTAAACTACAAAACATACACTTTTGTCCAAACTTCTCTGCTAATCTCATAAGACTCTTATTTTCTCACTGCATAATTCAGTATTTAAACAAAGTATACGCACTGTCTTTTATTGAAAGGATGTGTGAAATCTTTACCACACTTCTTTGATACTCATTTGTGGTAGAAAGCACCCACCTCCACCCCCGAGACAGGGTTTCTCTGTGTAGCCTTGGCCGTCCTGGAACTCGCTTTGTAGACCAGACTGGTCTTGATCTCAGAGATCTGCCTCTGCAAGGCATGTGCCACCACTGCCTGGCTTTTGAGAGCAGTTTTTGACCTTAATGGATCTCTGTGAGTTTTTAAAAGTTGTTTCTCTTTGGGCTTGGGTACCTGTAAACTGGCAAGTGTAGATAGAGTCTTGATTCAGGTTCTAGTTTGGGTATGGAAGGCTATAATAGTTCATAAATGTAGCCTTCACCCATGATTTTTACCTGTTCCATGAGAATTTTGCGTGACTAATGTTCTAGCACTTTTTTCATTTGTTGGGATATGTAGAGAAATGACCTTTTATTATTTATTGATGACTTCCTTAAAAGAAAGTCATGTTGCATAAATGTTTGATTCTCTTTGCCAATTTCCATTCAGTACAATGGTTTGATTAACAAAATGACCAGTTTTTCTGGAGTACCAAGTTTTTTTTTTTTTTTTTTTTTTTTTTGAGACAGGATTTCTCTGTGCAGCTTTGCGCCTTTCCTGGAACTTGCTTTGGAGACCAGGCTGGCCTCGAACTCACAGAGATCCGCCTGCCTCTGCCTCCCGAGTGCTGGGATTAAAGACATGCAGCACCACTGCCCGGCAAGTTTTTTTTTTTTTTAATTCAAAAAAATATTTATTTATTATATATAGTGTTCTGCCTGCATGTATGTCTGCATACTAGAAGAGGACGCCAGATCCCATTACAGATGGTTGTGAGCCACCATGTGGTTGACTAGGAATTGAACTCAGGACCTGTGGAAGAGCAGCCAGTGCTCTTAACCTCGGAGCCATCTCTCCAACCATCCAAGTTTTTTTTTTAATGATTAAAATTTAAACAATGCTTGCCATCTTGCAGTCCCACTTGACTTTCTGAATATACAGAATACTGTGCACATACCAGGTTAAAGGAGAGATCTTTGAAGATCATGCAGATCTGTCTCAGGGCAGTGAAGTTATAACATCGTTCATATTTGCCACAGTGCTAACTGACTCGGCACCAGTACTCCAGTATGTCAGGAGTAAGCCACTCTGGTAATGCTCTGGGCATTGCCACTGATCAGTTTGAAAGTTTAGGTGCTGGGAACTAACCCTGGTCTTCTACATAGCATCAAGTGCTCCAGCCCAGCCAGAACTCTGGATATTCCCGTTTTAGCCTCCAAGGGCTGGTGCTATAGGGATGTTGATCTCACTCTGTTTTTGTTGAGATTACATTGAAAAATTAAGTGGAGCTAGTAGAAATAGACCCAAAATTTAGTTCTAATTCTGGGTCTTTTTCATCTTAAGGACCTTAAAATCAGGTCATCTAGTTTCTTTATATTTCTATTTTCTCATCTGTCAAATGGGAAAAATAAAGTAACTTTCATTTATCTCTCAAAGTTGTTGAGGAAAAACGAATTTGTTTTATTGGCATGTACATTAAAAGTAGAAAATGTTATTAGTCTTTTGTGTCATAATTCCCATTGATCTTTATATTTACAATCAAGGGCAGTTTTTCTCTTTGGTGGAAGTGAAGCTGAGCTAATAAAATTACATTTTCATCTTAAAGTTTTCAGATTGCCATTTAAGCATAGTTATCTTGAGTAATGGTGTGGGTTTTTATTCCCCCACTCTAACACAAGTTTGTTTTGGACCTTGGTGATGCTCCATTTCCTGCAGTTGCCCTTTGTCCTTCTAAATCTGGAATATGACTGAACTAGATAGTTTTGCAGTGAGCTCAGAATAGAGTTCCTTTTCAGAATAAAAGTTTTGCTTTATAGTGAAAGTAGGATTTAATGGTGTTTTATTTAGATAAAAGGAATGCACCTCCTTTTATACAGGTTTTGAAAATCATGCTGGTGGCTTCTGATTACATGTTTGTTTAAGGACATTAGATGTGAAAGTCAAAAATGAATATTTGATACCGAAGACCCGAAGGTTGTCTTTAGGAAATGAATATTACCTCTGTGGTTTGGTTTGTGCTCATCATGTACTACTCCTAAAAAAAGTTAAGATGGCGTGAAAAAATTTTATTGTTGGGCTGGGTGTGGTGGCACACACCTTTAATTATTTAAAACAAGTTATCTTGATCTCTGAGTTCAAGGCCAGCTTGGTCTACATGGAGAGTTTCAGACTATCCTGGCTGTGTAGTGAGACCCTGTCTCAAAAATCACATTCTTCTTCTTTTTTTTTTTTTTTTTATTCTTTTGATTATCTACATTTCCCTGGTAGTTGGTAGCATAGGCATCACTTAATCTATGCTTTGGAAACTGATACTTTGGCAAAGTTAGCCAGTATAAGATTACTAGGTTTCCAGGTAAGCATTCTGAGTTTTCAGTCCTTGAGGGACTTTCAGGTATTTCATAGGTAGATAGGAAGTTCAAAAGGGAGGCTTGTGTTAGAAATAAATATTTGAGAGTTATATTGGAAATGATTTGTACATATGGAGAAGAAGGTAACGTCAGGAAGTTTGGACCTAAAGAACTTTTATTAGGAAGAGAGAGAAGTCCATCATTTCCTGTCTTCCCATATAATAGTGCATGTTAAGGAGTTGGAATGGGAGAGTTAGGAGGGTTGGTTCCGCAGAAAGTAGAGTGGTTTAGGAAGTAGTCTAGAAGAATGCAATGTAGCATTCAAGAGAAGCATTTGGAAGGCTGGGTGTGGTGGTGCACGCATGTACTTCTAGGACTCAGGAGGTTGATAGGAGAATTCTGAGTTCCAGAACAAAGTGAAAAACTGGGGCTGAGGAGGCGGGTGTCTCAGTGTCTAAAGTTCTTGTTGTGGCAGTGTAAGAGCTAGAGTTCTGGGAGTAGTGCACATCTGGAATCCTGGGTAGCCTACAGTGAGATAGGAGTTGGCAACAGGACCTACCTCCCTGGAAGCTCATGGTCCGGGTGTGCTCAGTGGTGAACAAGAGACCCTGAGGTAGAAGGTAAGGACCAACATCCAGTGTAATCTTCTGACTATTATATGGATGCTTGATGTGTATACACACACACACACACACACACACACACACACACACACTCACACACGCTCTCACAAAATTACTCCCCCAAACATTGTAGAGGTTATTGGTAGTTTCAGTAAAAGCAGTCCATAAAGAGTGAAAATTAAAGATGTTAAAAATAAAAGTTATTTATTTATTTATTGAATCCAGACCCTCATGCATGCTAACCAGGTACAGTACTATTGATCTACAAACCCCTTGTCCTCATTTTTTTCTTATCAAATTCAGACTTAAATTTGTTACCATGCTGCTTTTATCAGTTAAAAAGGCTTCCTTTTGTTTTGTCTTGTTGTTTTTTTTTTGTATCAAACTGGTCAAGAATATTGGTCTATCGATCACACTTTGGCATCTAGAATATTGGAACAGTCCTCGATTTCCAAAATCCATCTGTAATTCTAGAGTTGTATGATGTAAGGAACTTATTACTCCGTGAATTGTAAACTTTCCTATAACATGGTATAACAATACTGTTTACAAGATAGGAAGTACCCCTAAGATAATTTAAATAGCTTACAAGTTATTTTGAATAGCACAGGCTTTAAAGATTCCTACCTGTAAGTTAGGTGTCCCAGAAACCAACCTCTGATAGCTCCCTTAAGCTGCAGTTTTAGAAATAAAGCTTTGATCAGGTCTGTCTGCATGTTGTAACCTGAAATTTCTTGGTCCAGCCCAGCTCTGAAGTCCTGCAGCCATTTATAAAATTCACTCAGAGGCTTTTATTAATTACAAACTGTATGGCCGATGGCTTCAGCCAGCTCTTTCATCTGAAATTTACCCATTCCTATTCATCTGTATGTTGCTACGTGGCTGTGGCGTTACCAGTCTGCTGGCATCTTACTGCTCCTTTGGCAGCTGCTGGCATCTTTCCCATCTCCACCCTTCTTCATCTCGTCTTCAGTTGGAATGTACCGTGTCACCGAATCCTGCCCCGCCATAGGCCAGTGCAGCTTTATTTATTATCCAGTGGGAGCCACACATATTCGCATCATACAGAAAGACACCCCCAGCAGCAGGTTGATTTGCCCTTGCTAAAGTTTCCTCTTCTTCCCTTTGAAATTACAGGGCAAGTTTCCTACAAGGGAGCTGTGAGTGGCGGCCACACCCTTAATCCAAGAGCTGGGGAGGCAAAGGCAGGTAGTCTCCAAGTTCAAGGCAAGCCTGGTCTGCATAGAGAGTCATAGGTCAGTCAGAGCTACATAGTAAGATTCTGTTTAAAAAAGTCAAAAATCCTCAAACCCTCCAAACCAAAACTACAACAAAAAAGTTGAGATCAGGAATCCATCTATCAGAGTCCTGCTTTCTTGATCAGTCATTTGTGTCCCTCTTATACATAGCATGTACTTTGTATTTATCTCAGTCTTGAACCAGGATCTTGTGATGACATCGACATACATCATCAAGTCCACTTGTGACTTCTCTTGATAATAGAGACTGAACTCAGAAGACGCCATCAATGTATGTCCCCCACAAAGCTGACCGAGTGTTAAAACTAAAATGGGAGTGCCACAATAAAGATTTCAGGAAAGGAAGAATGGCAGGCGCGTAACTGGGAGTTCATGGCCGCCCTGAAAACTAAGTCGTCCCAGAGAATCAAATTGCTATGGTTTTGCCCCAGAGGCCGCTCTTCCATTTCTTCTGGTTCTGTGCTCTTCGAAATTCTTATTTTTGTATAATCTCCCTCCCCTAATCTGAAGAGGGTGTGAGAGTCTGTGCTCTTGGAGATCCTTATTTGTGTGTAATTGCTCCCCCCATCCCCCCTTAATCTGAAGAGGGTGTGAGAGTCTGTGCTTACACAGACGAGGTTGTGACAAGGCAACTTGCTCATTCGGCTTTCTGGATTTGAAAGTCACTCAGAGAGATGAATGCTCTGCTAAGTTGTTTCTGGCTCCTTTGTCTGGTTGTGTTGTCTAATGCCTCCTCTGTATACTCCATTGGGATTAAGGCAACTGCTTGTTCCTTATTGTAGTAGTAAAGACTGGGTTTTCTCCACTGCCGTGGACTGTGGAGCTAAGGCATGTATGCATGGGTTTGCCTGTGGCTACTTTGACTCAGGTCAGTATAATCTATAGTGATAGTTTTTATTTCTCTAGGGCCCCGGTGGTTAGCTTCACGGCATGTTTGTCCCTGTTGGAACGCATGCGATTGTCGAGGGCAGTTTTGTAAGAGTACATTGAGGTGCAGCTACCAAGACCTCTCTTACATTGCAGAAAAAGGACGATTGGGTCACAGATTTTACTTGTTTGTTGTTGGTGTTGAGTAGTTACCATCTTTTTGTTTGTTTGTTTGTTTTCTGAGATAGGATTTCTCTGTAGCCCTGGCTGTCTTGTAACTTGCTCTGTAGAACAGGCTGGTCTTGAACTCAGGTCCACCTGCCTTTGCCTCCCGAGTGCTGGGATTAAAGGCATGCACCACCACCGCCTAGTGCCATCCTTTTATTTTATTGGTATATCTAAATTAATTAATTAATTAATTAATTTGAGATGGGGACTCGCTCGGTAGCTCTGGCTTGCCTGGAATCAGTATGAGACTAAACTCGCCTCAAACTTAAACTTAACACAGTCTTCTAGTTTTTGCCTCCTGAAGGCCTGCTTTAATCTGGGCAGTGTTGAATTGCCCTAGCACTCTTGGAATGCTCACTACATTTGTGTGTTGTGCTAGTCAGTGTACAAATAGGGAGATAAGATTGTACAGCTGGGCGGTGACAGCACACGCCTTTAATCCCAGCACTCAGTAGGCAGTGCCAGGTGGATCTCTGTGAGTTCAAGGCCAGCCTGGTCTACAGAGCGAGATCCAGGAAAGGCACCAAAACTACACAGAGAAACCCTGTCTTAAAAAACCAAAAAACCAAAAAACCAAAACCAAAACAAACAAACAAACAAACCGAAGATCCTACTGTGGTGTTTCAGTATACTGAACTTAATCATGAGAATGACTAAGAGCTAGTCCTCTGCTCTGTTAGAAAGCCTGTAAGGAGAACTCCAGGTGATGTATTTTTATTGTTCTATACTGAGGAGAAATGATACAGTCACTGCTGTTTCTGATATAGGGCTCTTTTCTTTTTATGATCATTGGGTAGTAAAGTGTAGTTCATCTATAAACTCTTCCAGGCTGGATGAGATTGTTTGGTGTGTTAACTTTGTTATAGCCTTGACTTGACGGATCCTGACTGAACACTCCTTGCCTTTTTAACCTACCGAATCTCCAGCCTGCCTGCATGCGTGCTTCACAACCAGCGTGTGTAGTAGGAAGGGCATCTGTTGGGTTCATGTATCCTTGGAGCGCCAACCGTTTTTAGCTTATGACTTTGGACAAGTTGTATATCCTTGTGTAATCTCTACAATTAGGGAAACTAAACCCTTTCTGGGTAGTTGTAAGGTATAAATAAGACAATAGGTTAAAATGCCTGCTGGTCCAGGTACTTTAAAGAGGATACTTTAAAAATTATGCTTTGCTTCTTAAATGAAAACAGTACCTTTCCTTCTTTGTAACTGTTCAGTTTCCTAGGAGAATTCTTTGCTTGCCAAACACTTGGTAGCACTGACCTTTAGAGTCTGAACGAGGGCTTAGAATATAGATCAGTACTAGAGTGTTGGCGTAGAATTTGAACTAGATACTAGAGAATTGCTAAATAAAATATGAAGAGAAATGCATTAATTTTTTATAGTGTGTGTGACTGTTTTGTGTCTGACTTTTACCAAGAAGTAATCCTCTGCTTTTTATAAAGAAACTAAGAAGGAGAACCCCAGGTGCTTGTGTTTTTGTAGTTCTAGCCCTAATGGATACATGAATGAATATATATATGAATGACAGTCTACTTTGAAACATAGAAAGCAAGTCAGAAGTCTCAGAAAATCCCTCACAGATGCTATTCTTTGTCTAAAATGTTTCTATCCTGTGATTTCTCTTGTGACATTATAGTTGTAATATATAAGCTGATTTTTGAATAGTAAGAGAAAAAGAAATTCTGAAAGGTCTGCAATTGTGTATGTTCTGGAAACATTCTTTGAGATTCTGGATTATAGTGTAAAACTATTACTTTAGGGGAACATAACTTTTCTAGTGACCCCTTTGTCTTAGATGTTTAATGATTAAGTATCTATACTCCTAAGTTACATGTTGGAATATGATTGCTGTAAAGAAGTGTTAAGAGACAAAAGGGGGTAAAGTGCTGAGATCACGGCTGGGATCCTGTGAGTGCCTATTTGTTAGTTAGTAACTAACTTTAGGGCGTTACTTAGGTGTCAAAACATTGCTTTTCTGACAAATGATATTGTGATCATCTTCTCATTTCAGAAAGATCCAGATTACCTGAGACTATGGTTGGACAATTTTGTTTTAAGTTATGAACAGTTTTTAGATGTTGACTTTGAAAAGCTGCCTACCAGGTACATAGAAACACTCATTTATTACCATGGGGTGAGGTTGTTAAGTTTTGGCAGAGGGTTTTTATGACGTAAGACCAGCAGCTATGCTAACAGTCTTGGACTACTGCATGCCCCTGTTCTGACGGATGTTGCTCAATGATCCCAGCAGCCTTGCTGGCTCTCAGAGACCTCTTTGCTGTGGTGAGTGACTACCTCTCAGTGGGCTGGCTCCAGCTCCTCAGTTCAGCACCAGATCTCACAGGTAGAAGATAGCATCCTCCACAAGACTGCTTTTACTTCAGGCTCAAGTTGCAAATCTTGACAGTCAGCCGCACTTGAAATTTTTTATTACATTTAATTGATTAACTAATTATCTGTCTTAAGTTTCAACACTATTGCCTTGCCCATATCTGACAGGGTCGATGATGTGCCTCCAGGAATATCTCTGCTTCCTGATAATATTCTGCAGGTTCTGAGGATCCAGCTGCTACATTGTGTTCAGAAAACAGCAGATGGGTTAGAGGAACAACAGCAGGCCTTGTCAATTCTGCTCGTCAAATTCTTCATTATTCTTTGCAGGTATCTGGTATAAAAAAGTAAAACTTTTAGCATAATTATCACAAAATTATCAAAAAAACCTGTAACAATACCTGTTAGTGATATTTGTTTGTATGAGTCTTAAATGAATGTGTGTATCTTTTGTAGTGTGATTTGTTAGCATACTGGAAAACTTCTTAATTACTATACTTAATTATAGAGATACTCAGCCAAGAATTTTCAGTGTGTGCTGTCCAGATGGCTCAGTGAGTAAAGGCACCTACTGCCAAGACTTGACTGCCTGAATTCAGTCTTCTGGACAGACATGGTGGAAGGAAAGAACTGGAGTGCCTACACTTCGATCCTTTGATTACCTGCACTGTGGCACACAAGGACTGGTGCAGTGCACATGCAAACACACAAGAGAATTTGCGATAAAATTGTTGTTTAAAAAAATAAATTTAAGTGTAACTTTAAAGACAGTGGCAAAAGTTTTTATTTTAGAAAGAGAGAATTAATATTTTCTATATGGTTCTCATCTGTAAATGTATACATTTGTGTGTGTAAGCTAGAAGATGTGTGCTAGATATTAACCTTTGTTTAAGATAGTCTCACTATGTAGTCTGCCTGGCCTGAAATCCACTTGGTAGACTGAGCTAGCCTTAAACTTAACAGAAATCTACCTGCTGCTGCCTTCAGAGTGTGAGACTAGGGGCTGGAGAGACGGTCCAGTGGTTAAGAGCACTGGCTGCTCTTCCAGAGGACCTGGGTTCAATTCCCAGCACTCACATGGCAGCTCACAACTGTCTGTAATTCTAGTTTCAGGGAATTTGACACCTTCACACCAATGCATCTAAAATAAAGTTTAAAAAAAATTTTAAAAAAGGAAAAAAAAAAGAGTGTGGGACTAAAGGGGGTTGATGGTGGGGTACACACCTTGCCTCACTTCCACCTTTATCTTTTTTTTGGTTTTTCAAGACAGGGTTTCTCTGTAGCTTTTGGAGCCTGTCCTAGACTACCTCAGTAGACCAGGCTGGCCTTGAACTCACAGAGATCCACCTGCCTCTGCCTCCCGAGTGCTGGGATTACAGGCGTGTGCCACCACCGCCCGGCCACCTTTATCATTTTGAGAGTTCCTTAGAGGCCTTGCTGAGTAGATGCTGACACATGAAATCGTGGGTGTGAGCTTCTTGGGGAAGAGTTACAGAAATTGAGACATACCTAAGACAATATTACTGAACATTATTTCACACAAAGGTACCACAGTTTACTTATTTACCTATATTGAAGGACATCTTAGTTGCTTCCAGTTTGGAACTGTTACTTATAAAACTGTTATATAAGTTTTGTATGGGTACTTTTCAACCCATGTAGACAAATACCTAGGAACAGTAATGCTGTCTCACATGGTTGTAACATTCTCACAGTCAGTGAGCGAGGATTCCTGTTGTTTCCCCATTTTTCCAGTTTTTATTTTGTGTGTATTGGTGTTTTTGCCTGCATGCATGTCTGTTTGAGGGTGCCATATCTCTTGGAACTGGAGTTACAGACAGTTGTGAGCTGCCATGTGAGTGCTGGGAATTGAACCTGGGTCCTCTGGAAGAGTTGCCAGTGCTTTTAACTGCTGAGCCATTTTTCCAGTCCCATTTTTCATGTTGATGATGCCATCTTTTAGATGTTAGCTATTGCAATCGGTGTGTAGTATTTCATTGTTGTTCCTTAATGATATAAAATACTTAACATCTTTTTTTTTTTTGAGACTGTTCATAACATTTTTGATGAAGTACCTACATAAGTCCAATTTTAAAATTGGATTGTGTTCTTCTTTTTACAGGTCTGTGAATATTTTGATATACAGTTTTTTCTTCCCAGATGATTGGTACATGTTTTTTTTTTTTTTTTCATTGTCTGCAAGTTGTTTTTTATTCTCGTAATACTGAGGCACAGGAGTTTTTATTTTTCCGAGACTTTTTTTCTCGAGCAATGGATTATGCTGTTAGTTTTCATCTACAAAGTCATCAGTCAGTCTAGGGGCCCTTAGATTTTCCTCCTGTTTCTCTAACAGTGTTGCTGCATTTGGGGCTGGAGAGATGGCTGCTCTTCAAGAGGACCCAGGTTAGATTCCCAGCACCCACAGCTCCACTCCAGTTGCAGGGGTTGTGATATCTTCTGGCCTCTGAGAGACTAGACACTCATGTGGTACCCAGACGCACATGCAAGCAAAACACCCATACACATAAAAGGAAAAACAAAACACGGTAGAACTGTAACTCATTCCACTTGTCTTTAAGCTGCAATCACTCTATATGTCTAGTGTTGTATTGAAGAAACTATTGTGTTAGAGCTGTTAAGAGTAAGAAAAAAGAGTAGTTACACAGAGAAGCCCTGTCTCAAACAAACGGAAATTTCCGTTCATTTGGGTCTTTTCTAATTGTGAACCTGACAGTGACGACTTTTAGACTTTCACTTTTGGATCAGAAACTGAAAGTTGTTTATTTAGATCATTTTTGTTCTGTTCTGTTGGGGGAGTGTGAGGCGGAGGGAAGGAAGAAAAGGATGAAAAGAGACTAGTTCTGAGAGGGAGGAGAACACATGAGAGTGGAGGGAGACGCAAGCACAGGCGGGCCCAGACCGGTCAGTCGTTTTCCTGTTTGCTGGCTTTCTCAGTGGATGAGTCCATCTCATTAATATGTAAGTGTTTTGAGACCTTGTATAAGCGGTCCCCTACTGCTTGGTGTGTGCCTCCGAGGCATAGTTTTAAAGGCTCCTGGAGTTATAGAGGGATATCCCTACTAAACATGTCGAAGTGATCTTGCTGTTTGTAGGACTGTAATGGTAAAAAGTAACAGCGCAATAAAAATTTAGCTATAGGTCCTGTTCTCTTGGATCTTTCTCTTCTCAGTACTAATTCAGATACAACTTTTAAATGAAATCTTAAGCCAGGCGGTGCTAACACACACTTAGGAGGCAGAGGCAGGCAGATCTCTGTGAGTTCGAGGCCAGTTGGGTCAGCTGTTCCAGGAGAGCCAAGGCTTTTACACAGAGAAACCCCATCTTGAAAAACAAAAACAAAAAAAGAAAATTGTAAATTTTATATGTCACTGCTGAGAGATAATTCACATATCTTGTAATTCACTGACTTAGTAATGTCATTTATTTTTAAAAATAAAACAAAATTGTACTTTTGCTACAGTCACTTTTAGAACTTCATCAGTTCATAAGGACATTCAGTTTTGTTTTGATTACAGTGTATTTAGTGTATGTCTGTCCGTGTGTCTGTTTGGATGAACCGGTTGTCTCCTGGGTCCTAGGGATTTAAATCAGAACATTAGGCTTGGTGGCAAATGCCTTTACCCTTTGTGTCATCCTGCGAGCCCCAAGGATACTGAGTTTTTAATCTCTTGAGAAACTGCCAGACTGTTTTCCAGAGTAGCTATTATAATTTAAATTCCTACCTGCTTGAAGGTTTCAGTTTTTGTACATCCTTCCCAAAATCTATTTTCTGCTTCTGTCTTACTAGTGAATATGAAAGTAGTTTTCATGACTGATGATGTTGAACATTTTCGATGTGCTTAGGATTTATATGTAGTACATTGTGAGCTACACACAGACTTTAAAATTAAAAAAATGTGTATGTACATGTGTCAGGTGCTTGCAGAGGCTAAAGGAAGTCAGATGTCCTGGAGCTGGGGTTATAGGTGGTTGTGAGCCAGCTGATGTGGGTGCTGGGAGCCAAACTTGGATTCTCTGAAAGAGTAGTATATATTCATAACCACTGAGCCATCTCTGGTCCTCACACAGAATTTTAAATGTTCTGCCTTAGAGAAAGGGATAAACAGCTAAGATGTCATGCTAATTTATTTATTTATTCATTTTTGTGGCTTTTTGAGACAGGGTTTCTCTTTGTAATTTTGGTGCCTGTCCTGGATCTCGATCTTTAGACCAGGCTGGCCTTGAACTCATAGAGATCCGCCTGCCTCTGCCTCCTGAGTGCTGGGATTAAAGGTGTTCACTACTGCAGCCTGGCTTAGTTTAATTGTGTGTGTGTGTGTGTGTGTGTGTGTGTGTGTGTGTGTGTGGTTTTCAAGACAGGGTTTCTCCGTGTTGTTTTTGGTGCCTGTGTGGATCTCGCTGTGCAGACCATGCTGGCCTCAAACTCACGGAGATCCTCCTGGCTCTGCCTCCCAAGTGCTGTGATCAAAGGTTTGCTTCACCACCGCCTGGCCATAAGCTTAACTTTTAACAATAATGCCAAGAAGATACTTAGGTGTTGTAAATTAGCTTACTCTGTGTCACAACTGAAGTACTTACGGACTCTCTACTTTGAACAGGATGTAATGGTGTGTCCTCTTAGAATATTTAAAAATAACAATGCAACTTATGTCATGGACTTCTGATACATTTATAAAATATGACATAATTCAAAATCAGGAAATTAAAATTCAGAAAGTAGCATGAAAACTGTAATAGTATATGTCTTGAACAATGGCAATACCCTGTGTATCATTTTCTTTTTTAATATCATTGATATTTCATTTGCCAGCATTTGTTCTCAAAGTGCAAGCTGAATACACTAGCAGTATATTGCTCATATGTAATAAATGTTGTTCCTTTTTTCTCCTAGGAATTTATCAAATGTAGAAGAAATTGGAACTTGCTCTTATATTAATCATGTCATTACCATGACAACACTGTATATTCAGCAAGTAGGTGTGAATACATTCCTTTTTGTTGCTTTATTGAGACTAACTAGGCTTTACTATTTTTTTAGTTTTTTTTTTAATATTGTAATTGACTTTGCTAAATGTTTTCAAAGGAGATAGTAATTGAAAAGACAATTAAAATTAGTAGTGGGTGACAGATCATTTTATAAATCTTACATTTTCCTTTTTTAAAATAAAATGATGTGTTTCTATTTCATGTACATTGATTTACTTGTATGAGGGTGTTAGATCCTTTGGAACTGGAGTCACAGACAGTTGTGAGCTGCCATGTGGGTGCTGGGAATGCTCTTAACCACTGGGTCAGCTCTCCAGCCCCAAGTCCTATATTTTCTAAAAGTAATCAAGTAGCTATTTATGTTATTTTAATGTAGAAATTTTTATAGTTTTAAAAAAATGACATTTTATTTTAGGTATGAATTTATCATAAATCTTACATGATTTCCAAAGATGTTGGACTATTTTAAATGTATTCCAGGAAGTATTTAACATCTGAGAGAATGTATCTAGTCCATCTGATTAAATGACTCTTAGGGAATCAAAGAGGAAGTTAGTCTTTTGTAAATAAAAATGACTTATTGAAAGCTGATAAATAAAACATGTCCTTAACTTTTTTAAAATTTTATTCTCAGTTAAAAAGCAAAAAAAAGGAGAAGGAAATGGCTGATCAGACATCTATTGAAGAATTTGTGATCCATGCATTGGCATTCTGTGAAAGTTTATATGATCCGTATAGGAATTGGAGACATAGGATTTCAGGGTATGTCTTATAAATGCTACTGTTGAGATTGAGTCTAACTGTGTAGCTTGTCTGGCTAGGAACTTGTTATATAGACCAGGCTGGAGAGAGCCACCTGCTGCTGGAGTGCTGAGATCAAAGGCCTGCACTACCAATCTGCCTTAGTAAAGCCTGAGGGCTGTTGGCCTGATGCGGTGGCTCAGTGGGCTTAGAGAGCCACATACGCTTGAGGGCCTGTGTTCAGATCCCTAGAACTCATGGAAAAGCTTGATGTGAGAGCATAAATGTCTGCAGTCACGGTGTTCTTATGAAGACATGGGAGATGGAGACAGGAACAACTCTGGAGGGTCGCAGGCAAGCTAACCTGGCACATGTAGTAGAAAACCAACAGAGCCCTCGAACAAAATGGAAAAGGCCAAGATTGATGCCTGAGGTTGTCCCTTGCCCTTCATGCACACGGTGTGTGCCTCCATTCACACATGCTTGCACAATCTGTTATACACACATGATAAGTTAACAGAACAAAACTTTGAAAGCCATGAATTTGTGGGTCTTTATAGAGAGTGTCTTCTGTATGTGAATCTTAAAAGAATATCTTTCTATATAAAAGCAATATGGAAAGATGCATCGAAGATCCACATGTGGAGATTGAGGAGATGACTCGTTAGTAAAGTGCTTGGTACGCAAGCACAAGAGCTTTAGTTTGGTCTCCAGAATCCACAGAAAAGGCTAGGGTCAGCACTGGGCTGTTAGAGACAGGCTAGTCCTGGAGCTTGGTAACCAGTGTAGCTTACTCTGTCTTCTCAGTTCCTCTCCACTCTATTTTTATGTCTTTTTTGAGGCAGAGTCTCACTTTGTATCCTTGGCTGGTTTGGAGCTGCTTTGTAGACAATGAATTCACAGAGATCTGCCTGTCTGTGCCTGTCAAGGGCCACTTAGTTTTTGAGACAGGCTCTGACTGTCTGCCCAGCAAGCTCCAGGGATCTTCATGTGTCCTCCTTTTCAGTGCTGGGGTTGCAGGCACAGTATGGCATTTTAGTTGTGTGTATGAATCTGGGTGTGCATGTGGATGTCATAAGACAACTTGTTTCTCTCCACCATGTGGGTTCTGAGGATTGAATTTAGGTTGTCAGGCTAATGACAAACAAATCCATTATCTGCTTAGCCATCTCCTCAGCTGATTGTCTGGCTTCTTTATCTGGGTGCTGGGGATTGGACCCAGGTCCTCCTACTTGCCCAGCAAATGCATTATCAACTGAGCCATCTCCCCAGCCCCTGTACTTGCACTTTGAATAGCTACCCTTAGGTGATGGTAGCAGAACATATGTATAGACGTTGTAACAGTTCACTTTGTATATTCTATAGGATATATTTTATTGACATAGAATATATCCTGCCACTTGAGAAGGCAGAAGCAGGAGGATCAGGAGTTCCAGGTTATTCTCAGCTACATAGTGAATTTGAGGCCAGCCTGGGCTATATTATTAGATCCTATCTCAAAACCACTATTTATTTTAAAGTATATGGGCATGAGACTGGTATAGTTGATTCATTACCAATTTGAATGAAAATTTCTACTGCAGTGTATGTTTGTATTCTAATGCTAAAAATGTGTGACTGAATTTGTGAGCAAACAGCTGATCCTGTGTAGGCCCACTATATCAAGTATGGAAAAATGTTTCCAGTTCCACACGTGCCCTCATGTCACATGTTATTTCTATAGAAATTTATATTTAATTGTCAATGAAGCACGAAAAGGAAAAAAAAACCTGTGTGTGTGTGTGTGTGTGTCCCTGATAGGATTGGGAAAGATATACAAAGGATACAAAATCTCGGGGATAAATTCAAGAGATTGTCTAACAACTACACCTGTGGTACTGTAGCTATTAACCGTGTATTCTTAAGAATGGTTAAGAGAGTAATGTGAGGCAATTTATGAATGTTAGTTTGACTTATTCTGCTACACACGCGCGCACACACACACACACACACACACACACGCACACACACGCGCACACACACACGGAATTTGATTTTATTAATCTGCTAGCTTTATTTTGATTATACTTAGAGAGTCTTAAATAGTAACTCAGTGGAACTAAAGTATAAGAATAAAACAAAACAAACAAACCAACAGCAACAATAAAACCTCTCCTTAAAATACCAGTCTAAGATGTAGCTCAGTGGTAAAATGCTTTGCCTGCCGTTCCCTAGAGACCAGATTCCATCCTAGCACCAGGTTGGGGGAGGGGGCATACAAATGCTTGTTTGCTTATTCAGCTGTTTATTCAAATGTTTATTAGTTCATTGTGCTGTAACTTTAATAGGTATTGTTACATTTCTAATGTAAGTTTAGTAGGTATCATTGCCTGTCCAATGGAGAAAAAAATTGTTTAGTTGTGCCCTAGGCTCTATTTGCCAAATGTGACAATATATGCACAGAAATAATCACAGAAAAGAATAAACTATCAAGAAAAAAAAAGAATTTATGAGTTCATACCTGTGCTAAGTAAAGGAAAAATTAAATTTCTTATTAGTAGTAGATTATGAAGTGTCAATTAATAAATACAGAGAAGATGTTGGAGTTGAAAGAAAGTCTGCATTTTGATTTATGTATCATAGTAAAGATTGTATTAGTCACAGATCATTGATGGATAATAAGTCTAGAGGCAAGTTCTGATTAGGAGTATAATATGTAAATTTTTAAAATGCCTTTCTAAAAATTACTTATTACTTGTAAATGAAAAATTAACAATGTATACTGGGCAGTATTACTCACTATAATAAAGCAGACTGGGTAACCAAAATTAACATCAGTGAGAACTTCACACATGATATCCTGAGAAAGACATCATTGTCTCTGTGGTAGTTAGCAGTTCAGCTGTGAATACATAGTCCAAACCTAATTTTGAGAAAGCACCAAGCAAAATCCAAAATAAGAACTTTCTATTAGTAGGGGGAAGACTAGTGTATACCTGTAGCCTATAGATATACAGAATTTCTAGGTAGTTTCAGATACTTTCCACTTATGTTGTTTTTAATAATATTAAATATACTTTCAGGGCATGATAAAAAATCTCTAATTTTTATTTTAATTATAGTTCTTAATTTTCACCATTCCTCTATTTGAAAGTATTATTGGTTTTAATAAGATTTATTCTCCAATATCTTTATCCCCATGGCTATCTAAGCAATTTTATTTTGTGTTGAACTGAAATCACTGAAATGTTCTTAGTAAAAGCCTGTACACTTTGTATTGGCCTTGTTAAAGTTTATAGAAAGTATCTGTGAAAACGCCTGGAATTTTCATTAAAAGATAATCTCATTCCTATATTGGATCTGCATCCTTAAAATGAGGGAACTTAAAGGTCTGGACCCATTGTATCTGAATAAAACCTCAGCAAGGTGCACGCAGGGCAGTCGCTAGCTTTTGTAAGTCATAGTCTTAGCTTTCACTTTCCCAGGATTGCTGTGCAAAATTTTCTGCAGATTGGAAATTTAAATGCTGGCTTCTTTTTAAATTCCCAGTTATTTGGAGACTTAACCTGGCTATCATAATGCATAATAGAAAGTATTCTCTAATTGGTAAGCACTTAAGTTGTTTCAATGCCCCTTTGAACATTGTACCAGTCCTGAAGTTGTTTTGTTCAGTATACAAACCAAAATCAGAATGTTAAATTTGTTTTAAAACTGTCTTTTAAATGGTGCCACCTCTACTTGCTCATGTTATAATTTGTTACTGACTTCTTTTTTTTAATGATAGACGAATCCTCAGTTCCGTGGAAAAGAGCAGACAGAAATACAAACCGGCTTCTCTCACAGTGGAGTTTGTGCCTTTCTTTTACCGTAAGTAACAGTTTAATTCACTTGACTTTGATTTGATCAACTCTGACTACTGTCTTTTTTCTTACTCTGATTCTGACCTGAATTTAGTTTGTGAGTTTGTAAGATAAAGGCTGGTAAAGAACAAAACCACTGGGTTAGTTAATTTGTGTTTGGTTGTGCTTATGTTTCTTGGTTTGATTAATTTTTTTTAAATCAATTTTTTAATCTCCATGATTTTCTTTTTAAGAAGAGCTGATCTGTTGTTTTGGTGAGCTGAGCATTTTAAAGATTGCATATTTTAGAACTTTATAATTTTTGCTAAAAACAGAAATCTTGAGAGATATCCAAAGAACATGTGTTTAGCATGCACCAAACCTTCTGTTTGATCCTTAGAACCAGAAAGCAAACCAGTTTGCAGTCAAACCATTAAGAGACGTGACTACTCTATATGTGCATAGCTGTATATATGTTCTGATTTCTCCCTCACTATTGTTTTTATATTGAGACAGGGTTTCATGTCTCTTAGCCTGACTTCAAACTTGCTGTAGCTGAGGATGACTTGATCTCATCCTTAGTGCTGGCATTATAAGCACATGCCACCATACATGGCTAGTTTTCTCTCTTATAAAAATGATTGTGCTGGGGGCTGGATAGATGGCACAGTAGTTAAGAGTGCTTGCTGGTTTTGTTGAGGACCATGGTTGGTTTCCAACACCCATATGCTGCTCATAACTGCCTGTAATTCCTGTTGCTTTTCTAGCCTCCCTGGGCTCTGCGTATACATAGTGCACATACATACGTATAGGTAAATGTATACCCACAATAAAGATGACTAAATCTGGAAATAAAAAGATTGTGCTGGGGTAGGAATCTAGTTCAATAGGTAGGATGCTTACCTATCATGCACTATGTTTAATTCATAACTGCATGAATGGGGTATGGTGGCACATCCTGTAGTCTAAACACTTGAGAGTTAGAAGCAGGAGGATCAGGTCATCCTTGGCTATATAGCAAGTTTGAGGCCTACCTGGGATACACAGGACCTTGTCTTAAAAAAAGAAAAGTAATGCCATCTTTCAAGAATATAGAAAAAATTACAAAATAAAAAAGGAGCCTTTTGTTTCTTGAGTATATTGCTTATTGGAACATGTAAAATCTTAACATTTGCCACATTTGCTTCAGTGCTCTCTGCCCCCAGTGCAATCAAGAAAGACAGAAATGGCCTTGTTTGCTGAGCGAAGACAGCTGTAGTACACATCCTGTATCACTACCATTAGTGGTTGACTTCACCCTAGATAAGTGCACGTACTCAGAATAAGCTGTGCTTGGAACTGGCCTTACCTTAAAGATAAGGAACAGGAAACCCCTAAGTCAGTACAGTAGTATGGTGTTTCTGTTCAGCTGAAGTCTTTCATATAAAATTATGAGACCAGAATGGAATGAGATCCATCCAGGTTTAGAAATACAGTATCCTATAGAAGTCTTAGATCTTTGCATGTGTAAGTTGTGCACATATTTTGTTAATTGATCGCAAAATACTTTGTTTCTTTCTTGTAAATGATTTTTGGTTGTATTGTCTATTGTTACTAGTATATAGAAACAGTTTTTATATATTGATCTTACATTTTATGATCCTGCTAAATAAATTCACATCTAAGTTGTAACACTTATGATGTTCCTTAGGGTTTTATATGTTGTGTCTACAAAACATATGTTCTCCCTTTTCCTGATGTTTCCACATGTTTTCAGGACCTACACATTACAAGTCTGTAGGATTTAAAAAAAATTATTTTTATGAGCATTAGTGTTTTGCTTTCATGTATGTCTGTGTAAGGGTGTCAGATCCCTTAGAACTAGAGTTACAGACAGTTGTGAGCTGCCATGTGGGTGCTGGGAATTGAACCTGCATCCTCTGTAAGAGCAGTCAGTGCTCTTAACTGCTGAGCCATCTCTCCAGCCCCCTGTAGAATTTTTGTTGTTGTTATATCTTGTGTAGTTTTAAAAATTGTATTTGTGGGTTGGGGATTTAGCTCAGTGGTAGAGCACTCGCCTAGCAAGCGCAAGGCCCTGGGTTTGATCCTCAGCTAAAAAAATAGAAAATTGTATTTGTGTGTGCACACACATGTACTCATGCCATTGTGCCTCTGTGGAGTTCATAGAACAGTTTGCAGGTGTTGGTTCTGTCTGTCCACCATTAAGTTCTTGGTGATTGAACTCAGACTGTCAGGCTTGACAGCAAGTACCTTTGTGTACTGAGCCATCTTGCCAGCCCTTTTGTGTAGTTTTCAATCAGGGTAATTGTTCTAGTATGCTTTGGCTGCTATAACAGAATGCTTGAGACTGACTTAAACACAGCAGTTTGTTTTCTCATAGTTTTGGAGGCTTGATAGTGTAAGATCCAGATCCTAGCAGGGTTTGGCTTTTGGTGAGGTCTTTTTGTGGCGTGCTGGTAGTCTTTTTTTGTATTCTCAGATGTTAGAGAGACTGATACCTCTTCAGAACATTAATTTTTTTGCATCAAGCATTTCCCTTTCTGATCCTACCTAACTTTAATCAACTCTTCAAAAGCCATGTCTCCAGTATAGTCATGTGAATGTGTGAGTTAAGGCATCAATATTTGAATTTGGGAGGGATAGTTAAGTCTATACTATTCCATCCCTGCCCCACCCCCCAAATTAATGTGTTTATCACATGCAAAATATGTTCGTTCTATCCTGGTAGTCCAAATGTCTTAACACATTCTAGTATTGGCTCTCAGTAGTCTAGAATCTAAAATCTCCCCTAAATGTTAACCGGATGGGAACACAACTTGAGTGCATTCACAATGAGTCAAGTTCCCTCTTCAGCTGTGAACCTTTGATAGGTACTTCCAAAATACAGTGGTGACTCTGGAATAGGATGTAGATTCTCATTCGGTTTTGTTTTGTTTTGTGTTTTTTGTTTGTTTGTTTGTTTTGTTTTTCGAGACAGGGTTTCTCTGTAGCTTTGTACCTGTCCTGGACTAGCTCTGTAGCCCAGGCTGGCCTCGAACTCACAGAGATCCACCTGCCTCTGCCTCCCAAGTGCTGGGATTACAGTCGTGTGCCACCACCGCCCGGTTTAGATTCTCATTCTGAAAGGGAGAAACTGGAAGGAAGAAAGGGGTGACATGTTTCGAGCTATCATAAAATCTGGAAAGATAACAAATTCCATTACTTAAAGATTGAAAATAATCTTTGATTTAGTACTTTGCACTTCCATTAGGGAACTAGTGCTTTGCCTTCTAGCTCTATAAGACATTGAGTTTATTTGGTTATTTATAATTATTGTATCTTCCATGTATGACATGTATGACATGTGCCGTGTGCATGTGGAGGTCAGAGACCGACTTTGTGGAGTTAGTCCTTTCCTTCTACCTTTACGTAGGTCTCAGGGAGAGAAGGCAGCCCACCAGTTTTGCACGGCAGGAGCCTTTACTGCCTGAGTCGTCTTGCTGGCCTTTAAAATTTTTTTTTTTATATAGGGATTTGCACTTTCTGCTTTCTCTGAGTCACCACACATGTGCTTGTCTTTGTGATCACAGTTCTGCCCCTGAGGCCCTGAGTAGATCGTCCTGACCCACTGACACTGTGGTGTGATCCTTAAAATTGAAGAAATGCTACAGTTTTACCTTCATTCCTTCCTGTTTTCTCTGGTCTCTTCAGTTAAAAATGAAATTCATGGTGTAATTGTGTCCTTCCTTCTGACCTGAGCTGAAATGGCTCATTAAGTCAGTAAGTCATACTGTCACTGGAATCTTGGCCTGGGTTCCTTGTCTTGACAGTCCTTGTGCTCTCCATCAAGAACAGAGGTAAGACACACAGTGCAGTATAGAAGAGATGGAGAGATCAGTCAGAGTGGATAATGGCCAGAGGCCTGCTGCCAGTCCACATTTTAGGAAGGCTGTATACTGTTTTCTAATCTGAAAGCAAGTAGATTTTCATGGGGGACTTTGAAGTGGCTGATAGGCTTGCTTAGATTGTTTCTTATAGGAGGGAACAGTGGTGTGTCCTTATTCTTTATCAAGAATATCTCCTACATAAAGTCCCTAAAAGTTCAGAGCTTTTGGAGCCGGCTTTAGTTATCCATTAATGTCGCTTTAGGCACCCCAGGGTACCCCGAGGCCAGAAACCTTTGTTTTACTGGCTTCTAACCTCAATGTCCTCTAACTGTCTGCTAATGCCTAATTAGCCAACAACCCCTCCCCCTATACACACACCAAGAGTTGAGGCCCTAAGATCATCCAGGAGAGTAACATTGGGCTAATCTATCTGGTTGTGGCTGAAATGGGATGTAGAAGGGTCTGAGGTCTCTACTCTTAGTGACTTTCAGGCCTCAGGGGACAAGGGGATCCAGAAAGGATTTAGACTACTGCAGGACTGTTGGAGGGAGGGTTGGGTGAAAAGAGGAGGAGAAAAAATTAAGACAGCAGTAAACACACCCATGGTCCAAACACTTAATCAAAGTACTGTTAAGATTGCAGTAGATGTGACTCATTTTCTACTTGAAAGATCTAGAGATCCACTTCTGAAAGTGTTCACTGAATGAAGAAAAAGAAACGGAAAGAAGGACTTGGCTGCTTCTAGGGTAGGTGGGAGAGAAGGTTTACTGTAGATAAAAGGGAGAGCATAGTCAGAGGCATCTGGAACGTCCGGAGTGAACAGAACTGAGCTGTGTTTTGTAGGGAGAGAGGGCAAGGGGAGGGGAGAGCCAGGAGAGTAAGGGTAGACAGAAGAGGACCAGCTGAGCCAGAATGGCTCGGTTATATAATGAAGAACATCTGGGGAAGGGCAGCCCAGCTAGAGAAGTCTAGGGTAGGCTGGAGAAGTCTAGGGTAGGAGGCAGGGCATGATGCCAGTCCTTGTAACTGAGGGATGGACTGAGGGATGTTGAGAGAGCCTGGTGGCCAGGTTTGCCTTAGTAATGTTAAATAGGCACCTCAGCCAATTGTCCTTGGTTTGAGACTTTACATTTACTACAAGGGGTGATAGTGCCCAACATAGGTTGAACTTGTTTTGTTTTTTATTAAAAATGATTTTTTAAAATTTATTTTTGTTTTATGTGCATTAGTATTTTGCCATGGGCATCAGGTCCCCTGGAACTGGAGTTACAGACAGTTGTGAGCTGCCATGTGAGTGTTGGGAATTGAACCCATGTCCTCTGGAAGAGCAGCCAGTGCTTTTAACTGCTGAGCCATCTCTCCAGTCCCTTAAAAATCGTTTTTTAAAAAATCATTTATTTATTGGTTTGTGTTTGTATATGTGTGAGTGTGCCACACTTTGCATGCGTGTAGGCTAGAGGACAGTTTACAGGAGTCCCTTCTCTTTTTCTAACATGTGGATCCTGGTATTCAAGCTCAGGTTGTTTATCTTGGTGGCAAACACCTTTTAACCTACTGATTCATCTCTGTTGCCCTTAAATGTGCTTTTGTTATGTAGTATAGATGAGATAATATCAGGCATATACATAAAATACTCAACCATAATAAAAATACAAGTGCCTCCTGACAAGTGCTGAAGGTATTTAAAGCAGTACTTTATACAGTTGCCTTTTAAAAAACAATTCGTACTTTAGAATGAAGAGAAATTCCCTGAGCTATATACTTTATAGTTTCCTAAATATATGTAAGAATATGTATAATAATTTTAATATTTCAAAATGACATTCTCTATGTCTGTAGATGGAATAAAAGCTTTTTAAAGTAATAAAGATTGAGAGTCACTAGATAGACACACTGAACCAGATCTAGGGGAGATACCCTTTAGTGACGCTGGCTGCTCTCTACCTGCTGCTAGGGAAGCTGGGGTAGCAGCACCAGCAAAAAACGAGAACAAAAGAGATGCATGTATAGGTGCTTGAGGGAAGAAGGCCAACTCAGGGTGCCTTGAGTTAAAAGGTCTTAATAAAAAACCTAGATGCTGAAAGATCAGAGAGACAAAAGAACAAGGCACTGCCACATCTTCTCTCTAGGACTCCTCAGCCTGAAAAGGCTCTCCAGCTGGAAAGCCTCTGAAAGTGCTCCAGCCAAAAAAGCTTCTAGTTCCTGTCTCCTCATGCCTTGTATACCTTTCTCCACCCAGCAATCACTTCCTTCTTAGTGCTGGGATTAATGGCAGGTGTGCCTCTCAAGTACTGGGAACAAAGGCATAAAACCCCAAGTGCTCGGATTAAAGGCCTGTGACTCCCAAGTATTGGGATTAAAGGTGTGTGCCACCACTACCTGGCTCTGTTTCTCTCCCAGACTGAGTTAATCTTGTGTAGTCCAGGATGGCTTTGAACTCACAGAGATCTAGATGGATCTCTGCCTACGGAGTGCTAGGATTAAAGGTGTGTGTGCCATCACTGCCTGTCTTCTATGTTTAATCTAGGTGGCTTGTTCTGTTCTCTGATCTTCAGGCAAATTTTATTAGGGTACACAATATATCAAATATATCACCACATTTCTCCTTTTTTTTGTCTAAAAATAATAAAAGAATGTTATAACTAATATAAGAAAAACTATATACAATAAGCACAATAAGTATACTCAATATATACAGTCAAGAATTACATTAACGATGTCTAGTCCATTAACATTTGACAGATTCAGAGAAAATACTCCATTATTTATCCTATTTTGGTGAGTCCAAAGTGTTGTACCTAATTCAGTCTCTGTCCTAACTTGTATTACCTACGCCAAACTGTCTTTTGATGTCTTTTAAAATTATACACTTTACACATTTTTAGTGAGTTTCTTTTCTGAATTTGTTTACAAGGGGAAGTATATAATTATCTAGTCTTCAACTCCCTCAGAGACCTGAGAAGGAAATAATATTACCTGAGTAAGCAGGAAGTGCAAACAAACGACTTCCAAAAAATATGAGAAATGACAGAAACAGCTGGCTGCCTGGACAGTCACCCAACGTTCCTCTGTAACGTTGGGGCATCTATCTTCAGCCTACAGGCTTAACATATCTGACAGATTTATCTGTGAAGCAGGATTTTCTGTAGGACCTTTCTACCTTGTCTTGGCGAGGTTTGGCAGTTTGTTTGTTTGTTTGTTTTTTTTGATATTTGGACAGCATACTGTCAGCACTGGAGGCAAGGGCACTTTCTTGCCCAGTGGCTAACTTACCACAAAGAAACTAAACTCTATTTGGAGTTTCTTCAATGCCTATCATCTCCTCTGAAGTATATTGGTGCTGACAGGAGCAGACATGTTTCATTGTCATTAAAAAAAAAAAAAAAGAATATGTTATTAAAACATCTAAATGTCATGTTCTGTAGCTCTCCTGTAGTGTTTAAAGATGACCTGTTTATCTAAAATATATGTTTGACCTTGAAAACATAACCTAATATGACTACAAGTTTAGTTGTAATAGGTGATTTAACAACTAACCTGCGTTTCTTTATTATCCTAAATAGTTGGTAATAATAATTTTCAAGGATTAGCACTTTGCATTACATTGTTAAATGAGCTGTATAGGTACAATACCTTGAACAAGAGTAGAAATATGTATAGTATGTTCTAACAAAATCTCAAATTTGTATCAATATACAAAATTTTTGTATACAATATACAAAAATGCAATGTAAAAAATTTCAAACTAGTAGTTGCTTTTTAAAAGCAGATTCAGTAATCTACCTTTTATCTTATCATATCCATATTTTCCCTTTTTTCTTTTCAGAGTAGATTCAGTAATCTACCCTCTTATCCTCTTGTTTCTGTATCTTTTTTTCAGAGTAGATTTAATAATCTACCTTATTATCCTATCATTTCTATATAATACATTTCTATGTCAGCCTTGGGCCTGGGCTACAGTGAGCTGACCCTATTGCCCTGCCATGCATGGGCTTCCACTTATTTGCAGCTTAGCAAAGGCACAAGATAGGATGTAAGTTGTAGCTGGTCTCAACAGGGGCCGAATTGGTCATCTAACAAAAGCTAAATAGTTACACCAATGAAAACACTCAGGTTCCAGCCATGTTGTGGCATAGGTAAATTTGTAGGATAACCGGAATTTTTACTTTTTGATCCGATATTCATTAATCCTAGTCTACACCTGTTAGTTCATCCTAAGAGCAACAAGGACCAAAGGATAGTGCCTCAGAGCCATTAAATGTCATTAAGGAGCTGACCAATGTGTTCTCAACCATGACTCACTTAGTAACAAACCATTCTGATAGGTCAAAGGCAGTATTAGTTTGACATAACAGAGATCCATCCTAGTTATATAACATCACTGGGATACATGAAAAAGTATGGAATTGTTGTTCTCAGCATTAAATAGCTTTCTGACTTAAACATCTTTTGTTAGTCATTCATATATCTTTATCTCAAATTTGAAAATATCCTGATGTCTTGATTATTTAATTGTTGTGAAAGGAATACTTGGAAAGACAAGTCTTAGCATATCTTAGCACTGCTGTCTTTGTCTCATCCTTTGAAAGCTCTTGTCTTTTTTGATTTCAAGTCGAGTTATTAGAGCATTTGGGGAAATAACTAGTAAACCAGGTTTAAGGTGTAGGTGGAGTTTTCTTGTCCTGACCATGGTCCCAAATAATCACTCAGAGGCTTAATGTTACTTATAAATGCTCTGCGGATAGCTCAAGCTTGTTACTAGCCATCTCGTACATTTAAATTAACCCATATTTTTATTTATGCTTTGCCACATGGCTCATGCCTTGTTACCTCATTTTTTATATGCCCTTCTTGCTTGGTGGCTGGCTGGCATCTCTCCTGACTTTGCCCTCCTTCCTATCATTCTCAGTTTGGCTTTGCTGCCTAACTTCCTGCCCAGCTATGGGCTTATCAGCTTTTTATTAACCAATGAAAATACTTTGTAAATATTCACAGTGTACAGAAGGATTATTCCACAGCATGAAGGCAAAAGAACTAGCTCTGGCATAATCAATTGTAGTTGACTTTAGTCATCACCTTGAAGAAGAGTATGTACTATAAAGTCCAGAGTAGTGGAGTTGGGTCAGTCTGTAGACTCAACTTTTTATCTTCTCTGTTGCCACGAACATAGTCTTGGGCCCTTATAAAGAACAATTTTTTTTTTTTTTTTTCCAGGTAGCGTTTTCTTTTTGTAGCTTTGGAGCCTGTCCTGGAACTCGCTCTATAGACCAGGTTGGCCTCAAACTCACAGAGATCCACCTGGCTCTGCCTCCCAAGTGTTGGGATTAAAGGTGTGAGCCACCACCGCCTATCAAGAACAGTTTTTATCTTAACTTATTTATTTATTTTTTGATACTTTGAGACAGGGTTTCTTTGTGTAGTCCTGGCTGTCCTGGAACTCGCTCTGTGGACCAGGCTTCCTGCCTCTGCCTCCCGAGTTGCTGGGATTAAAGTCCTGTGCCACTACGTTCAGTTTAATTTTTAGTTTTTAAAAACTGGATTTAGTTATTTTATGTGAATGTTTTGCCTGTATGTATGTTGATGAACCGCATACATGCTTGGTGCCTATTGGAGGTCAGAAGAGGATATCAGATCCCTTGGAACAGCTGGACTTAAGGATGATTGTGAACCACGTGTGGGTACTTGGAATCAAACCCAGGACCACTGCAAGAGCAACAAGTGCTTTTGACCATGGAGCCATCTCTCCAGCCCCAAGAGAACTAAATTTTATCTTGGGTATAAAAAGACAAAGACTGACCAGAATCAAATACAGATAGCAAGGCATAGCTTTTTCTAAAACTTTTTTTTTATATTGAGAATTTCATGCACATATACAATGAATGAAATATTATCATATTTACTCTCATTTTCCCTCCAATTCCTCCCATATATTCCTCAAAACATACCTTTCACAAACTTTGTAGGCTTTTTTTTTTTTTTTAATAACCTGGTAACTTCAGTTAGTGCTGCCCATATGTTCATAATAGTAGAATCACTCACTGGAACATGGGAACCCTACCAGTGGACACATCTTCACGAAAGAGTGATTCTCCTTTCCAAGTGGTCTTCTGACATCTATACCTGTGCCGCACATGAAGACACATGCTCCCTTTCCCATATGGTAGATAAATAAATGCAAAAGAAAGCAAGAGCCGATAAGTTGTTGGCTATGAGGCTCCTCCATGTAAGTGTGTATTACTACCTGTTTTCCCCATTGAAAAGCAGTTTAGACAATCTCCATAACTCTTACACAGGCTCTGTAACCTGCAATTTTTAGAGCCTATTGGTTTTGTTAGGCTTAGAGATATACTGAATGGAAGACTGGGAGTCTTTCTCAAGAAAAAGATGTACATGCAGAAAAGGGCATTGATAAATCACCTCAGAAGGTGTTAGGCCAAAAGCTGTCTTAGGAAGGCTTTTGGTAATACTGCTCTTGAGAAAAGCTGAATCTCCTGGCATAATTTTTAAATAACTTCATGGTCTGATTAGAATGTTCCACCTTCTTAGAAGAGTGAGGTCCAAGAAGAATGAAGACAGTATCAGGCCTCAGAGATTTGGATGCAGACGCAGTGATCGGGAAGCAGGTGAAGGCACATTCCTATTCAAAGAGCTCTTGAGAAGCCAGATGGAGGAGTCCTTTCCAGAAAGAGGGCTTCTGTGCTCGCACGGCCTTTTCAGGTTGGGGTGGAAAGGTCTCTGTCCTGTGCAGGCGTCACCACACTGCAGTGAGGGAGAGTCTGCTGCCTGTTTGGCTGCTGCACCCCTTTGTTGTTTCCCAGTGACTTCTTATTTGGTTGCCCTTGTAATGGACTGCTGCTATTTCAGCCAACAAATATATCGTCTCTAATGACGTTAGAATCTGAACTCTGTAATTGATGGGACAGTTTTTAGCATTAATGTAAATTCTTTCCCTCCAGAGGGCAGTGTGTGCATATATTACCAAGAAAGGTATTTATAGCCAGTACACGTAGTTGCCCATTTGCTCTGGTTAAGTTCCAGTGCAAATTAAGCCTACTCTTGTAACCAGCTGTGCTGATTTCTGCGATACCTGAAAGGGGACCAGTAGCACAGCTGGTTTATTGTTTATTTCTCACACAGGAACTGCTGTGTGAACCCTACTGCATCTATGAACTTTGAGTAAGGTAAACCTTCTCTGAGGTAGGAAATAAAATAGAGGAGTTGAGGTGGAACACTGTTGTAAAAATATTGCAAAGTTATCACAGAGTCAGGATTGGTAACATATAAGAATATCTAAACCAGTGGGAGGTTTGGGATTTAGTAGAGAGGTTGTTTGGTGTAAAATATAAACAGACAATGGAGAGCCCAAAGTAAGCTGAAGGAGTTTTCCTATTAAGAGAGCTGTGTCAGCTACAATTGGTTTTCTCTTTCTTTTTCTTTTTCTATCTCTTCCCCTCTCCCACCCTCTCACCAGAGTCTCTACATAGCTCTGGCTGTCCTAGAACTCACAATGTAGACCAGGATGTCTTAGAACTCACAGAGTCCACTTGCTCCTACCTCTCAAGTGCTGAGATTAAAGGCTGCAGCTACTATTCTAATGCATCCTGTCAACCATTGGGCAACTGAGTCAGTTTTAATAGATATCCTACCAGTAAATAGATTGCTTTGACTGAGGGCATAGTTGAGAACTCCAGGGTTACACCCTGATATTTGGTAACATAGTTTAAAAGGTCTGTCAAGTTATGGTAACCTCCAAAGCTGGAGCCCTGAGTAAAGAAGCTTTTAATTTGTCAGAAGACTTCTCTTGTTCTTATTCCCATGAAGGGGAACTTGGTTGCTTCCTTTTAGGGATTCATTTAGAAGCTTATCTATAGCCTGTAACTAGGAATCCCAAGTGTACAGTATCCTTTAGTTTTCCAAAGGTCCTAGGCTCATTTCTTTTCTTTTCTTTTGGTTTTTCAAGACAGGGTTTCTCCGTGTAGCTTTGCGCCTTTCCTGGATCTCGCTCTGTAGCCCAGGCTGGCCTCGAACTCACAGAGATCCTCCTGGCTCTGCCTCCCGAGTGCTGGGATTAAAGGCATGCGCCACCACCACCGCCCAGTTAGTTCTTAATTGTTTTAAATTACAATTTCCTGTTAGTTCATTTTACAGCTGCATTTGGCAGTAATACATATAAAGTTGGATATCTGTCGTTATATTGTTGTGTAAGTATGTGGTAAAGGCAAAACAGTATTTATGACAGAATTATGAAAAGAAAGGATAGATAAGGGCTGGAGAGATGGCTCAGTCAGTAAAGTGCTTGGTGTGCATCCTGAGGACCCACACAGTACCACATGTCTGTAATTTCAGTGTTCGGGGGCAAAGTCAAGGAGGAGCACATACATGCACACACAGTGTAACACCCTCCCCAAATTGTTGGGGAGATAATAGTTTGTCAGTAAAGAACTGGTTAATGAAATGTTCATCTTGCTGTTTTGTTTTGTGATAAAGATGAATAAGGTAGATTGTCTGTTAATCTGTAGTAATATCCACAATGTATTAAACTAAAAAACTAAAGGTATGTTCAGCTTTCCACATGCATGAGTTCCACACGTTTGCATAGGCAGCTAACTGTAGCTTGAGAACATGCAGTGAGGAAAAATTGCATCTGTACATGTCCAGACTGTTTCCTATTTTCATCTCCTAACCTGTACAGTGTCAGAGTTAGTTACTGCTTACATCTTTTTAGCTAGACTAAGTCATCTAGAGATGACTTAATGTGCATTGGAGGATTGGCATAGGTTACAGGTAAATTCTGCATCCTTTACTCAGGGACTTGAGCATTCATGACTTTTTGTATTTTGAGGTGAGGGTCCTGGAACCAGTATTCCCTGAATTCCTGAGAAAGACTATATATTGTATAACTCATTTTTCTTTAAAAATTTTTTTTAAGGTAGAGGTATGTTGGTAAATTGAAGAAAAGGTCAGAGGGCAACTTTTCCTGACTTTTTGTTTTGTTTTCCTGCCTTAATTTTTCTTTGGCAGGTATGTTTGTAACATTTAAAAGTAGCAAAATATTTTATTATGCTAAAAGACTTATTAGGTGCTAGAATTTTAGGATATTTGTCCTTGGAGTAGATTTAGGAAATCTTTTTATTTTTATGATTTCACCTTTCGTTTTATAACTCACTAAAGTAGGGTCAGTTGTTAAGCAGACAGAAGTGATTTAAGTTAGGGCTGGCTGAGCTCTGTTCTGTCACTTAGTGACCATCTATCTCACTTCAGATGAGATGATTCCTTACCTTACAGCAGCCTTTTACAGTGGGACAGGACGGCCTTATCTGCAGTACTCTGAGGAGTCAGTGAGGCATGACAAGTATAGGTCACCTCGCCTGTTGACAGATTTTAGCCTATCCACATAGAGTTCCTGATGTGTCAGTTTCAAGCATTCCTTAGACGTGAATTGTTCTGAAATAGAAGTCTCATTTATGTGTTTGTTTGTGTATTATATTCACAGAATGTTTTCAGGAAAGTGAACATCTCAAGGAAAGTCTTAAGTGTTGCTTATTGCATCTCTTTGGAGCCATTGTAGCCGGTGGGCAGGTGAGGACAGTGTTGAAAGTTAATGTATAAGTCGTAGTTAACCGCACAAAAGTCTCTCTCACGGATTACTTAATGCATTCTGTCTTTTATAACTTGATGATCCAGATAACCTTAAATTTGTATCTTATTAAAACTAAACTTAAAATCTTCCATAAAATCCTAAGTAACATTAACACTGACAATTAATAGATATTTAATTGAATGAATAGATTGGACGAGTTTTGGTATTATAAGTTCTTATTTCTCATGGCTTTTAGTTACTAGTTACTATTTTAAAGTATAAAGCAAATCAGCCTTATTAGAAGTTTGAAGAAATATAATTCTAGCCAGTTTGATTTCCAAAGTCATGAATTTAGTCACTCTGCTGTTTACTTGCAATTATTAAATATATTTATTCAGCTATTTATATATGTTCCAAAAGTATGTCTCTGGCAAACTGAGTGTAATTACCTGTTGCCAACAGGCTAATAATTCAGAGAGAATGTTCTACATGTTTTCTTATACCATGCAGTTTAAATGAGAGGTTCTTTACCCTTTTGTACATTTTGTGTCGTATACCCCTTTTGGAGTTTGGTAAAGACACTTATCAGAATTTTTTAAATGTCTGAAGTAACATATCATAAAAGAAAAACTACCTCAAAATTCAGTTGCTGAAATGGTAATAAAACAAATTTGTGACATAGTAATATATGCTTTTGTATGGTCCTGGGATTGAATTTATGGCCCCATGCATGAGAGAGGCAAACACTCATGCTATTTCAGCTGTATGCTCCAGCCCCACTGTTGCTTTTTATAATGCATAGAGCAAGAGGGTACAGCAGTGAGTGAGGCGTGGTTGCTGCGAAGCTTTAGTCAGAGCTGTACAGAAGGGTGAGACAGGGTTCCTTGAGCCAAGGAGTTTGGAAGAACAGCATATATAACCTAGGAATAACCTACATTTAATAGGCTATACAGGATCTTGCTATGTTATAACAACTATAATATATGAAATTATATATAATTTTTATTGGTGGCAGAATCACAAGTATTACTTACATTGCTGTGTTTTGTGGCTTACATTGAAAATTGAATGAAATAATGAATTCCAAAGAGAGACTACTGGAAATAAAGACATTTTTCATTCAAGTTTATAGATTCTTTGAGTTCCTTCCTTTGTTCCTCCCCCCTTTTCTCCCTCCCTCCTTTCTTCCCTCCCTCCCTCTCTGCCTCCCTCCCTTCCTTTCTTCCTTTTTATTATTTATTTATTTGACACAGGGTTTCTCTGTGTAGCCCTGGCTGTCCTGGATCTCACTTTGTAGACCAGGCTGGCCTCAAACTCAGTGGTCAGCCCACCTCTCTACCTCATGAGTGCTGGGATTAAAGGCACGGGTCACCATTGCTCCCCATAAGGGTTCTTTTTTATGCCTGTAAGAACTTTTAGTTGCATAGCAACAGGAAGTTCTTTATCTGTTAATGCATGTTTCATCTTAATAAGATTGTTATCTTCTAGCAGGTGACACTTGTTAGAATCCATCAGGAAGCCCAGGCCAGGACACTGGATATTGGGTCACACTGTACTGTTTTATTCGGAGATTTGAGAGAGTATTGTTTTATTCTCAAGTAAATATAATAAAAATCCCTCTTTTTTTCCCCTCAGGTAGGAATTTTGAGATAGAATCTAACTATAACTCTTTGCTGGCCTTGAATATAGAATCCTCCTGACTCTCCTATCAGTTGGGATTGCAGGCATGTTCTTTTATACTAATGTATCTCATTTAGATATATTCAGATGTGCTTTCTAGTGTATAAATCTATCCTGAGATTGATTAATGTGTCTATTGTAGGTATATTCAAGTGTGTTCTCTAGTGTGTAAATCCATCCTGAGATTGGGGTTCCCACTGCTAAAATTCTCTCCCTACTTTTCTACTTTTGTTTCTATCTATATTATCATATTTTTCATTCAGTAATCTTCACAGCCAGTGCATATTCACACCTGTTGGTTTTAGATTACTGTTAAAATGTCTTTCTCTGGTTTATTTATCCTATCTCTTTTTTAGAATCCAGTGTCTGTATTAGGCTTCCTTTGTAAGTGTTGTGCACTTCTCCTGATCCTGGTGGAAGACAGCTATCTTCCTAAGAGGAAAGGAATAGTGGTCTAGATCTACTTTCTGTTTGTTTTTCTGAGACAGGGTTTCTCTGTGTATCTCTGGGTGTCCTGGAACTCTGTAGACCAGGCTGGCCTCGAACTCAGAATCCGCCTGCCTCTGCCTCTGAGGGCTGGGATTGAAGGCGTGCAGCACCACTGACCAATCTTACTTTCTGTTTTAAGTTTGCCTCATCACTTTGCTGTATTAGCTGATTTCCTTCTTTTGAACCATCGCCTTACAATTTCCATCATTTTTTTTACTATTGTGAATAGTAACTGACAGATAAACATGGAAAAATAGGAGTGGTGGTGCTGACTGATGGGAGCCTAGTGGGTCTCATTCATCTTTGAGCACCTAGAGACATATTCTTGTTAGTACTCATTCATGGGTTATGAAGCTCAAAGATAATTCTGTAATGGACAGTTACCATGAAAAATACAATTGGTACCAGAGACTCAACTTACTATATTGTGTGCTAAAACTACTCAGAAGCTTTGTGACCAGGCCATAGTCAGTTAGACTTACTGAAGTCAGAAGGGTGCTTTCTGGCTGTTGGGTCAGGATAAGGAAATTTTAGTTGAGTTGAATATTTGATGGTTTAAGAATGATCCTTGCCATAAGGAAAAGAAAAAGAAAAAGTCTGATAACGGGTCTTTCCGAAAGCATTGTCCTTGAATTGTCCACTGACGTATTGGTCTTTTAGCTCTGTAAATGAATACACATAAGGGAACCTGTTGTGTTTTGTTAAGTGCAGGGACACTGGGCTTGACCTAGGTTTGAAACATGTGTCCGTCTCACAAAGGTGGAGCTCAGATAAATTATTTGTCTCTGGTTCACTTAATTATAACGTGGAAACCGTGATATTTACAGGGTATTTATAAGGACTAAAGGACACATAGTCAAGTAAAACAATGAACAAAATGCCTGTGCTTGTAAAAACGAAGGAAGTTAGAATTGTATCTTATTTATGATTTGCTGTGTAATAATGAAATTATCCAAGCTTAATTTAGTTTACTTTTGTCTCTGAATCAAAAACCTGCATTGTGGAGTTGGAGGCGCAGCTTAGTAATGCAGCCCATACTTAGCACTGTGGCGGCCCTGGGTTCAGTCTCCAGCACTTGGGAAAGAGAAAATAAAAAGGTAGAAAACCTTTCGGAGTTAACATGGTAGATCTAGGCTCTTCAGGGACTCTTGACTCCTTCCGAAGGCCAGTTTGTTAGTAGCTGCTAGTGTTTCAACCATAATGTCGGCATTTGGAGCACAAAAATGGGGGGTCCCGAAGGAGATACTGACATGAGCAAACTGTCTTTTCAGGAGAGACCGAGAAACTGGCACTCACTCTCATTTCCTCTCCCTCCCCTCCTTTCCCTCCCACCCCTTCCCTCCCCTTTCTAGACAGGTCTCACTATAGAGCCCTGGCTGGCTTGGAACTCTCTTTGTAGATCGGATCTGGAGTGCCTCTGTCTCTCAGGTGCTAGGACTAGAGATGTGCGCCACTGCATCTGCTCAGTCCTGTGTCTCATTTACCAAACTCGAGCATTGTGAGGTAAAAGGGCCATATGTGTCCAGATGATACAATTTACTTCCTGGGTCTTGTCATCAGCAGGGGAAGTAGGCAATATGATCTTTATTGTTGGTGGCCATATAGCCAGGAAAACATCATGGGCTCTAGTAGTAAAGATTTTTATGGGAGATCGAATACTGGATATGTCATCAGTACTTTCTTCCATAATATTATTTATTATTAATATTATTATTGGTAGTAGCGAGACTGAGTGACCTATGGACTATTGCACAGTTATGTTCATTACATATTGGTTTTCTCCCACATTACTGGACAGTGAACCTAGGACTTCACATGTGCTAAACATTGCTCTAGCACTGAACTGTATACACTTCTACCCCTTTTTTTCCACAAATTTCTAGACAGGGTCTCACTAAATTGTCTATATTAGTCTCGAACTCACTTTGTAGTCCAAGCAAAGTTTGAACTTTTTGGTCCTCTTGCCTTAACCCCCCTAAGTAGCAGGGATTATAGGCCTGTACCATCAGGCCTGGCTTCATTGTATTTCAACAGCAACCACTTACTTAATATAAAGAGTTTCAGAGATATTTATAGAGTTAGCCAGTCATTTTACATAACTAAGTTATTTGGGATGGATTTGTTGTAAATAACATAAAATCTAAGAGAGGTTTAGTGAAATTGATGTTTTAAAATTCTTGGCTAAGAAATTTAAATGCAGGCAGTGAGTGTAGAAACTCTGAGACATGTTCGTGGGCTAAGACCCTTTGAATGTCCTGTTTTGCTGTCTGTACACTGCTTATAATTTGTCTTGGGTTTTATTTTTTCTTATGTAAGATGGTTCTAAGCATTGCATCTGCTCTCTAGGCTGGAAAAGAAAAGAAAAGAAAGAAACCCCTTTTCATTTGTAGAGAAATAGCCTTTTCGTAGTCTTTGTCCTCTGTCCTTTTGAGCAGAGCTGTCTGACATGGTTACTTTTCGATGCGAAGGAGGGAAAGTGAGTTTCAGATTAGTAGTGAGCAAAGTAAGGCTTAGACATAGGTAACGCCTGCAGTGTTTATCACGCATGTCTGTTAATAACTTTGTTAATTCTGTTATTACAGATGTGTAAAACTGTTTAGATTTCATTTTGTCTTTTATCGTTTTTAATGTTTCAGAGGAATGCTTTGCAAGCAATTTCTCCAGCTACCATGGAGGTTCTCATGCGAGTTTTGTCAGACTGTGAATCATGGGAAGAAGGAGGTCCTGAGGAAGTGGGTAGGAAGAGAGAACTAACTCTGAAGTGCCTCACACAAGTGATCCACACCCTTCTTACTAGCAGTTCTGACCAGCGACAGGTGGAAACCAGTACCATACTGGAGAACTATTTTAAATTGCTCAATTCAGATCATTCAGCTTTACCTAAACAGAGGAGGACCAGGCAGTGGGAAAGCCAGTTCATAGCTCTGCAGATTAAGATGCTCAGTAAGTATTCAATGAAGTTTTCCCTCAGCTCCTTTTTGCTTTCTCATTCTCAGTGTCTTTTGAAATAGTCTATTATATTAAAAATATTGACTGTTTAGTTCAGGTAATGAGTATTTAGATTTTTGACTTCCAAATAATTAGTATGGAATTCATTTCTTTACATTTTTGCTTTATCAAGGAGAAACTTGTCTATTCTAAAGTGTCTATGCTAAAAAGAAAGTTATGACTAAAATTGCCAGGAAGAATTAAATTTTTGAAGGTACCATTTATACTCTTTTACTTATGATAAAATTACTTAAGATAAATGCCTCTAACATTTCTGTTCTTTAGAACAGCATCTAGCTGTCACAGAGGAACCTTGTGTCTTTGTTTCTTTTGCATTTCTTTGTGTTGGGTGTTTGGTGTCTCTGAGCAAGTATATCTATCTGGTCTCTGTGCTTTCCAAACTACCTAGTCAGTTTATATAATTTCTTTTTTTTCCTTCAAAATGACAAAACTTCATTTTTGTTTTGGTTACAGTGAGTGTAGTACATACTTTCCATCTATTGTTTTAGTCAACACTAGGTGACTCACACTCATTATTCCCTCTAAAGGATGAATGTATGGGGAATCAGATACTCAGTAACTTTCTTAAAGACTCTCAGCTCCTATTGGGTAGAACTGGCATTGAAAGGCAAAGCTGAGGCTGTTTTTTTTTTCTATAGTTATTACAGGTTGTAAATTTAAAAGTTAGTTTGATTCTCTGTTGAATGGAATTCTTGTTTTTATTAGGAGCTATGATATTTGCCATGCCTGATATCCTTTGATTTTTCAATTGGATTATCTCCACAGTAGAAAATGAGAGATAAATATTATCATTGCTTTCATAGGCCATATATTCATTTCATAGTGTTTAAATATGACTACTAGATATCATAAACAGGTATTGCTTTTTAATAGCAAATCAGACAAGAGAAACCTATGAAAGAACAAGTAAATATGAAAAATATTTGCCAGCCATGTATAAAATTTAAACTAGCTTAAATTTTAAAGTATGAAAAGAATCACTTTTCCCAATTACAGCTTTTGTTTTCTGTTCCTCATCTATATTATTTCCCAATTAATTTACATCTTTTCTGTCAACTGAAAAGCCTAATTTTAAAATGATGATGATAAATGTTTGATCCCTAATTTTCACTTTTACATGAGTGAATCTTGTTTTTAATTTATAGATACCATCACAGCCATGTTAGACTGTGCAGACAGGCCTGTTCTTCAGGCCATTTTCCTTAACAGTAATTGCTTTGAACATCTCATACGACTTCTACAGAACTGCAAGGTACTTCATTATTACTTTTCATATTTATGAACATTTATTTGTTTGTTTGCCTGTTTACTTATTTGTGTGTGGGAACATGTGCCACGCATGAATGTCGAGGTCAGAGGACAACTTGTGGGAGTGGGTTCTGTTCTGCTAGCATATGGGACTTAGCATCATCATCTCGTAGTTCTGGTCTGAGTTTTGAGATATGTCCATACTGTTTCCATTTTGGCTGTGCTAATTTACATTCCTACCAGCAGCATATAAGGACTCCATCTCCACACCCAGCATTATCACCATTCAGGCAGTAACTGTTTAAAACGTTCATATTAAGTCTTTAAGATAAGTTTCTAAATTTACTCATTACACAAGTAAAGAAATAATGTCCTGAGGTGTTAAATTACTAGCTTTTGCTCAGTACTAATAATTGTTGGAGCTAGGACTTTTTGCTTTGTTTTCTGACCCTAAGTTTATTATAATATATAGTTAATATAAATTTTTTTGTATTCATGGTTATTGATTTTTAACTAGTGTGAAATACTTACTGTGTGTTAAATATAAGACAGTTACAAGATTTTTGGGTGTTTTTTGGATTTTTTGTTGTTGTGTTGCATTGGTTTTTCAAGATGGGTTTTATCTGTTAACAATTCTCCCTATTCAGGAACTTGATTTGTAGACCAGGCTTGCCTCGAGCTCATTGAGATCTGCCTGCCTCTGCCTCCCAAGTGCTGGGAATAAAGACATGCACTATGTTTGTCAAAAGACAATTATAGTGTTAAGTATAGCATCTTATGAATGAATGTAGTTATAATTCATGGATATATAAAAATAATTGGAATCTTGTGAAAATTTTAAGTTCACAAATGTATTTCATGATGTGCATGTCGCTTTCTATATCATTTTATTGTTGCTTTTGCTTTCAATAAACAAGTCGTTTTCTGCAATAATGCAGAATCAAGGTGAATTCACTGTTCAAATATTCATACTCACTGGAAACACTCCAACTAAAGCTGTCAAATAGCAAAACTTATGAATTGATTGAAAACTTTAAACTGACTGTTGGTAGTTTTTCTTTGAAAACTTATTATTGTATGCATGGGTGTATGTGCATGTGTTTGTGTGTGTGTGTGTATTTGTATATCTGTATGAATGTAAATGTGTGTGCATGTGCCAAAATGTGCATCTGAAGATCAGAGGACATCTGGGGATGGAACTTAGGTGGTTGTGCTTGTGCAGCAAGTACTTTTTACACACTGAACCACTTGTTGGCCTATACTGTTGGTAGCTTCTCTGGCATCTTTGTGTATGATATTCACTAATTTAAATATATGTTCATTTCCCAAGAATCCGTAGAAAGGCTTTTCTGCTTGGCAACTAACTTTCAATTGTAATATAAAGTTCTTACATATGCGTAAAATATATATTGCATGATGTCATATATTAGACTTTTATGATTAGATGTGATGAATGTTAAGTATTTTATTCTTTGAGTTTTGTACAATGCATTTTGATGATCCAATGATACTTTAATTACAAGAAAAAACACAATCTGTCATTAGTAGTAACAAAGATTTAAAGCCTCCATTTTGGCTTGCTAAGAAGGCTGAAATCTTGTGCTCTCTGCCTGTATCTTAAATTTTGGAGTTATACTTTCTGTTTTAAGAGCAAGAACTTCAAAAATATTCTTTGTGTAGATTGGTATTTTAGCTTCTGTTTTGTGGTACTTGGGATCAGACTTGGGGCCTTTGCCTGTTAGGTTTGTGCTTTACTCAATAGGCCCTGAAGACTATTTAATTTTACTTTTGTCTAAGAATCCCTATTTCTTTGCACATCATTAATAAATTAATATCATTTTTAATTTTTCCTTCTAATATTGGCTTTCATTTTTGAAATCCTTATTATGTGCTAGACATTATGCAAATAAACTTCTATAGACTATGTATCATTTAACCTGCACAGTTATTTGATAGGGTAGTCTTATTTTAGGTACATAAGCTTAAAGAAGTAGCAAAGAACTGGGGTATAATAATTAAGTTAAAGAGCACCTTCCTCAGTGTACATGAGCTTCAGCATAACACACACACACACACACACACACACACACACACACACACACACACACCCCTTCTTAGGATGCTATTAGTTTCTTTATAAACCTATCTCTCCATTTCACTTCCATTTGAAGTTTCTTTCTCCTTATTGAGTTGACAGAACCTTTTGGGATGCTGAGTTAATACACTAAGACTAAAGTACTTAATGCCTTTGTTTCATGTAAAAAGAGAGCAATCCTGGATCAATAATTCAGCTCATTGGGTAAAGGCTTTTGTCACTCAAATGACCAGAGTTTGATCTGTGGAACCCCACATAAAGGTGGAAGGAGAGAACTTACTTCATAAAGTTATCCCTTGACCACCACATGTGCACTGTGGCATATGCCTCCTCCCCTTTTATGCACACCTATGTATGCATCCATTATAATAATAACAAGTTAAAAAACACAGCATAATCCCCATGTGCTAGAGATGTCCTCAGTTTCCCTTTCTAGACTACAAAGTAAAACGTGAAGTAGGTTCTGCTGAAGATATTTTTATCAGGATGTGAGATCAGATAAACTTGGGCAGTCAGTGCTGTACACTGACTTCCTTTGTCAAGCTACACACTAGTCTCTTTGAGACTCTGAGAAGTGTTTTTGGAAAGAGCTCCTTTTAAGTTAGCTTAATAGGATTTTGCAAGCTTATTCAGCTAAACACATTAGTTACTGTAGTATCTTTTTTCTATCTCAATAGCAACTTTGTTTTCTGAGTGTCATTCTTTGTTGATTCTTTAAGAATTTGGAATATTAATCTATTGTTATTGCTGTTTATTTTAATAACTTCTGAGTTCTAAAGGAGAATTGTATCTACAATAGTTATATATATGTAAACTGCTATTACATTGTTACTCAGAAAGCAAATAATTACCTATTTCTGGAAGTCATATACTTCACATGTGGATTCTTGCATTAGTTTTCAAGAGACATGGAAATCCAGCTGGACCTCATTTTGCTCTTAGGTAACAATTTAATATTCTTTCTCCATTATTCTTGTCTCTGTTTTTAACAGCTATTTTTAAGTGCTCACAGTATGGTGGCAGACAAGAACGAGAAAGACCTTGCCAACCAATTACTGACAGAGATAAGTGAGGACCAGGTATCTCCAAAGCCTGCATCTTGTTTCAGCTGCAGTCCAGAATCAGCCATGGGTTAACTATTCCTGTGCTTTTCTTCTTAATTCTCCAAAACACAAACTTCTAATTCTAGTAATTATTTATTTTTGAAGATTATTTAAATTAAAATATAAATCATCATTATAATTCTGTCTGTGCTTCTGTGGGTATTTTTTTCAGTTTGGGAAGATAAAAGTACAGGAATGGAACCCGGTATCACTATTGAGCACCTGGTGATGACTTTGTGTTTGAGGGACTGCTTTTTCTAAGCACTGTGGTGTACTGGGGTGTGAAGGCTTCATTTGTGAATATGCATAGTCATTGTTCATATCTTGATTCTTTGCTTCTTATTGACAAAATGATTATAATTCAATGGACAACCTGAATCTTGGAGGAAGGGAAGAAGACAATGAGCCCTTTGAATATTAATTTAGCATGCAATTTGATTTTTTTTCTGTTCTCAAAATTCAACCCTATATTGGAATATCAAAACAGATGTGTCTGTTTTTTCTCAAAATATATTTGGTAAATTAGTTTTGGGAAAAACAAAAACCTACCTATAAAATTTTTTTTTCTCAACATAGTTTGTTAGAGAATTTTACATTTTTTAACAATAATTATATATAATTATAAAAGTTATAATAATTTTGTTAAAATTATTTTAATGTTTAGGTTTACTGAGTTGTAGAAAAAGAGACTATAGCTGGGCAGTGGTGGCACACACCTTTAATCCCAGCACTTGGGAGGCAGAGCCAAGCGGATCTCTGTGAGTTCGAGGCCAGCCTGGTCTCCAGAGCGAATTCTAGGAAAGGCACAAAGCTACACAAAGAAACCCTGTCTCGAAAAACAAAACAAACAAACAAACAAAACAAAACAAAAAAAAAATAGAAAAAGAGACTATATTGTAATTTGTTAATTTCTAATTTTTTGGTGTAAAATAGAGATTCACAGAACTCTTTATTGCTTTAGAGTTCTCCTATTTAGACTGTTATATATATATATATTATAATTTCTTACAAAAGATATGGAAATTCAAAAGGAAGCTGTGATAAGGTCTTCTTAGTTTATTCTTGAACAGAGTCCCGCACAGATCTTATTTGAATGAATCTGTGTATACAGATTTTTAATCTATTACTACATATATTTTTCCTATGTAATAATATTTGACACTACCACCAATGAAAGTCAGGACTCTAGATTAAGCACCACACAAAAAGTAATAAAATTTAGTAAACACAAAGATCTAAGGAGTTTCCTATGTGTGAAGATCAGTTCTGTTAGGAGCTAGAAAAGAGAACGCTGTTGTGCAGTGGCTAGCTTCAGGTCATAACACTGTTTTCTTTTGTTTTTAAATTGTATTCATTTTTCAGTATGTCTCCCTGTGTGTATAAGAGTGCAGTGCCTTCAGAGGCCAGGAGAGGGCATCAAACCTCCAGGTCTGAAGTTACAGACCTTTGTGAACTGCCTTGTGGGTACTGGGAATTGAACCCAGGTCCTCTGCAAGAGCAGCCAGTGCTTTTAACTGTTGAACTATCTCTACATCCCCAGCTTTCTAGTCTAAAGTCTGTGCTATGAAAGTTGGTTAAGTCCTATATGGCATCCATGTTGAAACTTTAATTTTCTTACTTTTATTTTTTTTTTAGTATTATTGATGGTAGTTATTGGTTTATTCTCTAAGAGAATCTCCTGATATTTAATGCATATCATATTTATGATTAAGCCTAAATAAAAATCAGAGCAAGTTTTTAATTTTTCCATGAAACTTTTGGCATAAAAGATTGCCTTCTCCAAAACATGCCAGTACTTACAGATACATATTTTCATTTTCATTATTTGCCTTAAATTTTTTATAGAAATAGATATGTCTGTTTCAAGATGATAGGTACATACCATTTCCATTTCAGTACAGAATTCAGAAACTAAGCAAACAGTTATTTAAGCTATATATTATTATACTAACAGTATTGAAGCCTAGTAAGTTCAGGTATATTTTTGAAGGGAAATTAAAGCATACTATAATTTTTAGTTGCAGACTCCCTCCTCTCCTCTTGAGATTGTCCATTATTTTTAAAAGCATGTGTAAAGTTTGTGCCCCTGCAGAACATTTAATATAATAGGTGAATGAGCTTCATTCTTCTTGACATACGGCTTATCTTCTGTTAAGTAACTTTTTCTTACAGATTATAGTGTTTCAACAACCCATCTGATAGGAAGAGGAATGTAATGCATGTTATTATATCTTCAGGTTTTCACAACAAAGGTTTCCATGTGAACAAAATCCTGAGTACATTTGTTAATTTCTTGCTGTTCCCTTTGGTAGGTATTTCAGGGGCGGTTGGATTGTTTGGCTGTATCAACCATTCAGGCTTTGACAGCAGTGATGAAGAATTCTCCAGCTGCTAAGGTGAGAAATGGATCTTTAAGTGTAAAAGATTGCAGTCTTAGAGAACCAGCTTCAAGACCGCACACAGGGTTTGCAAAGAAATCCACAATGTTGGTGAGAACTGAACTTTTCTGTCTTGAGGGATAGGAAAGGAACACATGCATTTTTATAGTAACTTCCTTTATTATTCCATGTTGAAAATCTCTCTTCTCTTTGTCTTATACAACTGTATGTACCCAACAGAAAGCTTTAGTCAAATAAAAGTTACATTTGAGGGTCATATTATATTTCTTGAGCCATTCTGATACATACAAGAATAAATCTGTCAGCTTCCTGATTAATGGGGCAGTTGCAGCTGTGAAGGAATGTCCACCTGCTTTGTTATCCACTAAGGAAATAGCCTATGAAAGGGGTTATAAAGTTAAACTATTTGGGAGTCTAGAAAATAGAGAAATTGTGTATTATATTTTGTGTTTCTAAGTATAATTAACATTCCAAACTAACATTTAAAAGTATCTGTTTTTGCTGGGCGGTGGTGGCGCACGTCTTTAATCCCATCACTCGGGAGGCAGAGGCAGATGAATCTCTGTGAATTTGAGGCCAGTATGGTGTACAGTTCCAGGACAGGCACCAAAGCTATATGGAGAAACCCTGTCTTGAAAAACCATAAAATAAGAAAGTAAAAAAGTGTATCGGTTTCTCTTGGACTTGAGTTGCTGCTCTGGCTGGAAAGTGCAGTAATCTTAGCAATGAGATAAGCTGCTGTCAGCCAGGGTCCCTGGGGTTCAGGCTGTAAAGCGAAGGTGGGGGCACTTCCCGAGGGACAGTGACATAGAAAGCGTCTCAGATCTTAAGATATATTCTCCTATTCTGTGTACAACCCCAAATCACAAGGAAGGAAACTTGTAACTCCTTTTCAAGGCTATGAAGTTAGATTATCCTCTGAAACCCTGGCTAATTATGAAAACTTTTCCTGTGGTTTAGCTGGGCAAAAGCTTTTTCTCTCTGGACTTTTGTTAATTGCTTCCCTGACACATAAATTTCAGCGCCTAACATAAACAGTTAGTTAGCTGAACCTTGAGTCTTGTATCATAAAACTGAGGTTAGAAGTTGGTGCAGAGAGTTAATTGCTGAGGAATTTGTGCAGGGAGTTAATCATTGGTCTTATGTATTCATCCAGACTTCAACAAAGAGACGCTGGCACCAAAGTTGCTTTGTGCTAAATCACCTTGGTTCAACAAATCAGACACCTGGCAACTATGTCCTTGTGCATTTTCTGGAAAGGTTTATCTTTCTCTCTTTTCTTTTCTTTTTTTTTTTTTTTTTTTAAAGATTTATTTATTTATTATGCATACAGTGTTCTGTTTGCATGTATCCCTGCAGGCCAGAAGAGGGCACCAGATCTCATTACACATGGTTGTGAGGCACCATGTGGGTGCTGGGAATTGAACTCAGGACCTCTAGAAGAACAGCCAGTGTTCTTAACCTCTGAGCCATCTCTCCAGCCCCAAGGTTTATCTTATAATGTGTTAGCAATATACCTTTCAAGGCATCTAGTTTAATCTGAGTTTACTTTGAGGCTTTAAATCAGCTAATTGTGTAAAGGCTCTCTGTAGCTGAGAATATTGTTATTTTCCTATGTCAACCTGAGCTATGATATGAAACAGGCTTCTAAGTTCCTCACAGTTTTTGTGGAACAAAGACTTAGTTATGAAAGCATATTTTATTCACCAAAATTATACAGTATAAGAAGGAATAATTTTCCCATCAATCCACAGAAATACATTTATACAATATAGTCATGGGGAGAAGACCCTACAATCCAGGCTGTGGGAGAAGACCACATAGCTGTTTTAAGGTAGAATTATTGTAGCACATAAGAGAATAACAGATAATGCTGCTATGAACATTGTTGAGCATGTGTCCTTGTGGTATGATTGAGCATTCCTTGGGTATATGCCCAAAAGTGGTATAGCTGGGTCTTGAGGGAGATTGATTCCCAATTTTCTAAGCAAGTGCCATACTGATTTCCAAATCATTCTCACCAACAGTGTAGGAGTGTTCCCCTTGCTCCACATCCTCTCCAACATAAGCTGTCTTTAGTGTTTTGGATCTTAGCTATTCTGATAGGTGTAAGATGGTGTATCTCAGAGTCGTTTTGATTTACATTTCCTGGATAATTAGGGATGTTGAGCAATTCCTTAAATGTCTTTCAGCCATTTGAACTTCCTCTGTGGAGAATTCTCTGTTTAGTTCTATAGCCCATTTCTTAATTGGACTGTTAGGCATTTTGATGTCTTAATTTCTTGAGTTCTTTATATATTCTGGATATCAGCCCTCTGTCAGATGTGGGGTTGGTGAAGATCTTTTCCCATTCTGTAGGCTGTCGCTTTGTCTTGTTGACCATGTCCTTTGCTCTACAAAAGCTTCTCAGTTTCAAGAGGTCCCATTGATTGATTGTTTCTCTCAGTGTCTGTTATATTTAGGAAGTGATCTCCGGTGTCAATGAATTCAAGACTACTTCCTACTTTCTCTTCTATGAGGTTCAGAGTAATTGAATTTATGTTGAGGTCTTTGATCCACTTGGAATTAAGTTTTGTGCACAGTGACAGATACGGATCTATTTGCAGCCTTCTGCAGGTTGACATCCTATTTAGGACGCCCCCAAGCAGTGGGGCCTGGACCTGTCCTTAGTGCACGAGCTGGCTTTTTGGAACCTAGGGTCTGTGCTGAGGCATTTTGCTCAGCCTTGATGTAGGGAGGCGGGGACTGGACTTGCCTCAACTGAATCTACCAGGCTGGGCTGAATCCTCAGGGGAGTCCTTGCTTTGGAGGAAGTGGGAATGGGGGGTTGACTGGGGAGGGGGGGGGAGGAGGAAGGACAGGGCAATCTGTGGCTGTATGTAAAATTTAATTAATTATAAATTTATATATATGTATATATACATATATATGTGTGTGTGTGTATATTTATATATATATAAAGATAATTCCAGATGGAAACAAACGGTATTCAGAGTCTGTGGCCTCTAAAGCCTTGCTTGACAAGCTTCTTCCATCAGAGTTATTTGCCTGGTGGGTTGACCTTAGGAATATCAGTTGTCATCTGCTATGTATTTTTTTATGGCTCTTGGCATTAAAATATGTTCGTTCATTTTATTAATTTTGCTGTATAAATCCCAAAGTGATGTGTGTAAATATGTAAAACATATGGCATAACACCTGTAATGAAATAGTTTATAAAAATAGTTCACCTTATAATTTGCTGATAATTTTATAGACAAACTCCTTATGGATACTCCAGGATTTTAAAAGATATTGATGACTTCATGTGGTAGTACATACCTTTAATCCCAGCACTCAGATGACTCTCTGTGAGTTTGGGGCTAGCCTGTTATACATAGCCAGTTCCAGGCTAACCAGAGCTACATAGTGAGACCGTCTCAAAAAAAAGAATTCCGTTGGTGAGCCGCCTGCGCACTACTAGCTGTTTAAAGCAGCCTTGGTCAGAAGAGGCTCACTGGCTGGTGTTAGAGGGGCCACACTGCTGATGCTGAAAGTGAGGGTTGGTTATTGAGCTGAACTAATGAGTTTTCCCGACAAAGCTTCTTATTAAGAACATAATCAGATTTGCTCTTTAGTTAGTTTATGACTATCCAGATATGAGTATATTTCAAATGGTATCACCTTGTTGGTATGGGACTTGTTTCCCGATGTGTATGGCTATAGGGTTCTGTTTCATTTCTGTGGCTCCATGACCCTTGGGGTTTTATGTTTGTGTTCCCCATCATTTATTTATTTATTTATTTATTTATTTATTTATTTATTATTTCATGTGCACTCCTGTTTTGCCTGCATGTGTGTCTGTATGACGGTGTCAGATCTCTGGAACTGGGGTTGCTAATGGCGGTGAGTTGCCATGTGGGTGCTGGGAACTGAACCCAGGTCCTCTGGAATTGTAGTCAGTGCTCTTAACTACTGAATTATCCTTCCAGCTCTTCATGTGTGTTCTTACCCACTGTCTCTGGCTGTGATTTTGTCTGATTGTGCTCATTGAGTGCTTCTGAGTATCGTGTGATGTCTGTGTAACGTGCCAGGCACATGGTTAAGTACACAATATGTGTTGATGGCATGGTCACCACCCTAACTTCTGACCTTCACCCTTGAGGTACTGTATGCTCTGCTCCGCTATCAGGAATGTTTCTTGAAATACTATAATCCGTGGTTAGGTATGTTTCAATCTTTATGATCTGGCTTCTGATTTTACTTGCCATTTAATAATAGGGTTTTATTGTTGTTTGTAAAGGAAATCTCTTCAAGTACTCAGAAATTCACTTTCTAGTAAAACAGATTGCTAGTGTTTCTGAAATTCAAATCTTCAAGGCTGTTTAAGTCATTTTAAAGGTTTTTTTACTTTTTTATTTTTTTCTGTAATACTTTTCATTGTTTAAAGTTTAAAAGGTTATGTAAGAGGGCGGGGCGGTGGTGGTGGTGGCGGTGGCGGCGCCGGTGGTGACGCACCCCTTTAATCCTATCACTCGGGAGGCAGAGGCAGGCGGATCTCTGTGAGTTCGAGGCCAGCCTGGTCTACAGAGCTAGTCCAGGACAGGTTCCAAAAGCTACAGAGAAACCCTGTCTTGAAAAAACAAACAAACAAACAAAACAACAACAACAACAACAAAAGGTTATGTAACAGGATAGGCTCTAGGTCAGTGGCAGAGTGTATAGTTAATACGTTTAGGGCCTTACCTTCCCTCCCTAAGCAAGAGGTTTTATCACAAATTACCTCTAGATATGTATGACTCTCTTGTTATCCTTAGCACACCACTAACTCCTTATAGAGTTAACTGGTTATACTGATTCTGTTTAAACCTTTTTATGGTTGGTGTATCTATTTTTGCCTAATTTAATGGACTGATTTTCTACTTTCTAGGTTTTTGGATAGTCTTTATATTTTACTTTTAATACTTGAGTTAAAAAAATGTACATGACTTTGAGATCCCTATTGTGAATTTGATGCTCCAGATCATTTAGACACAGAGAACAGAGAAAATTCTTTGTACTCTTCTGGCCACTTAAAATTTGAGCATTATTGTAGACCTAACTCAAGGCCTCCACTGCACTACTGAGCTACATCCTTAGTCCTTGGTATTTAAACTGGGTCCCAGCATATAGCTGAGGGTGGCCCTGAACTCAATCCTCTGTCTCTATCTTCCTAGTTCTGGGCCACCACAATAATCAGGAATCTGATCTAGCCATTGGTTGTTTTTCTTTTTCCTTTCTTTTCTCCTTCCTTCCTTCCTTCCTCCCTCCCTTCATTCTTTTTTCTCTTTCTTTTTTCAAGACAGAGGTCCAGGCCAGCCAAAGCTATATATAGTGAAACCCTGTCTTGGGGTACAGGATGGGGGCAGGGAAGGAGAGGGTGAGGGTAAAGAAAGTGTCATATAACGCTATGGAGAAAATAGTTTTATAACAGCTGTTTCTAATTTAATCTACTTTGCGTTTTTCTGGACCTTTGTACCTTTATTTTTTATTACAGAAGGAATATATAGAACCTATTTTAAGATGAGCACAGCTAGGTTCAAGGGCCCATGCCTGTCACCCCAGTCCGTGCGGTAGGTGGGACAGATAGAAGGGCTGCAATTTTAAGGGCAGCTTAGGCATCATAGAAAGGCCTGAGGGTGGGTGGGAGGGATGGACATAGATGCACATAGATAATATAAAGGAGCAAAACTGATTCCATAATCTTTTTTGTATTTTATTAACCAAATAGTTTAAGTAAGCTTTCAATATTTAATATTCCAACAAGTTTAGTCATTGAAAATGTGCTGTGATATGTTGTTTTCTCCCTAGGAAGTATTTAAGGAAAGAATTGGCTATGTGCACATGTTTGAGGTATTAAAATCTTTGGGTCAGCCATCACTAGAGCTGCTTAGAGAACTTATGAATATGGTGAGTGTTCAATCTCTATGATGAGAAGTTCTGTTGTTTCCACTTCAACAACAGTAACTAACTTTCTAATTTTGTGTGACTTTTCAGGCTGTGGAGGGTGACCATACTTCAGTTGGTATTTTGGGCATTAGTAATGTCCATCCTCTTTTGGTTCTTATCCAATGGCTTCCAGAGCTAGACTCCCATGACCTACAAATCTTCATCTCTGACTGGCTGAAAAAAATTTGTTGCATTAATAAACAGAGCCGAACTACATGTGTGAATGCAAACATGGGAATAAGAATCATCGAAACCCTTGAGTCCCATTCTTCCCTGCATCGAACTTGTGCTGAGGACTTGATTGCAATCCATGGTTCCCTGGGGAGTCAGTCTGTGAGCTCGGAAGAAGTCCGGCGGCTGCTGCAGCTGCTGCGGGTGGATGAAGCCGGGCTTGTTCACCCGTACACCATCCCTGTGACTCGTGCAGTGCTAACGATGGCCCGGAAACGCGGCCTGCAGAGTGCCCTGCAGTATTTCAATTTGTCACATAGCATGGCGGGAATCTCTGTGCCTGCCGTGCAGAAATGGCCTGGCTCTGCATTTTCCTTCACTGCTTGGTTTTGCTTAGATCAGGATCAGTTAACCCTTGGCACTGCTAACAAAGGAGGAAAAAGAAAACAATTATATAGGTAATGGTACAAATTGTGGAATTAAGTGGAGATTGTCACATTATATATGCTATGATTCTTAAGTAGGATAAAGTGTCTAAGCATCTAGTTTTTTATATTTATAATAGTTAATATAAATTTTCTTCATCTTGTGGCTGTATATAGTTTAGAAGTGCTTTATTGCTTTCAAAATAATTATTCTGTATTTTATGTATTTTTCTGGCTAAATTCTGAGGGTCTTAGGAAACAAAAATGAAAGTAGCATAAAAGTAGAGAAGAAAGGAATAATAAACTCAGCTCCATTGAAGGAGCTGTGTGCTTATGTAAGACATTCAGGTCTCGTAGCTAATATTTTTTAATATACTGTATGATTTTTAAAACTTTTATGTATGCTTTCTGGATGTTTGGAAGAATTTAAAAGAATTAGATATACATTTTATAGTTTTGTTCTAGCTCAGAGGTTCTCAACCTGTGGGTTACAACCCCTTTGGACATTGGAAGGACCCTTTCACAGGGGCCACCTAAAACAATCAGAAAGCACAGATATTTATATTTGATTTATACAGTAGCAAAATTACAGTTACGAAGTAATAATGAAAATAATTTTATGGCTGGGATCACTACAACATGAGGAACCATATTAAAGGGTCGCAGCATTAGGAAGGTGGAGAAGTGCTGCTCTAGCTTGATAATAAAATCCCACTTCCAGTGTTACTTTTTATAATTTATTAACTTTTATGCTGAAAATGGACTTAAGAATGACTGAAACCAAGTTGGGCTGATATGTATGGCAATAGAATTAAGATCGTAGCATTGTTGATAAAGGTATTTGTGACTGTGTTATAGTTGATGATGAACTTCAGTGATGAACAGACTGGTCAACTTGAGTTCAGAGGTTCTGATAACAGATATTTTTGTTAGCTTTTTTACAGGAAGTGGAATGGGTTTTGAAGCTTTTATTACCCACTCAGGTATGTTGGTTGTGGCAGTGTGCACAAAAAGAGAATATGCAACAGTTATGCTTCCTGACCACAGTTTCTGTGATTCTCTCTGGGTAAGACTTGAGGATGCCACGTCAAACTCTTGGTTCTATCTTCCTTAGGAAGTATAACAATTTGATGCATTTCTATGAGGAACTTTTGTCTGCCTTGCCAATATTCATTTCCAAGTTCTGTTATAGTAAAATTCTGCCTACAAAGATGTTAGTTTATTAATCACTGGCATTAAAGAAGCAGTAATTTTTTTTCTGAAAGTTATGAATCCTTGCATATTTCCTAGACTGATTTGACTTTTATTTCAAAATGAAATGTGAGCTTGTTAAGCCAATATATTTCTGTTCCTTACCTCAAAAATACAAAATATTTCTCCTTGAAAAAATAATTTTAAGAATATTTAGGGGCTAGGCGTGGTGGTACACGTCTTTATTCCCAGCACTCAGGAGGCAGAGACAGGCAGATCTGTGAGTTCGAGGCCAGCCTGGTCTACAAAGTAAGTTCCAGGAAAGGCGCAAAGCTACACAGAGAAACCCTGTCTCGAAAAACCTACCTACCTACCTACCTACCTAAATAAATAAATAAATAAATAAATAAAAATACAGAAGAAGCATAATTTTTGTGAGTCATCTTGTAAAGGCTTAATTATTTGTAGTACATAAGAAATTGTTACTTGTTTTGAGACTATCATTGAGTCAGCATTTTAGCTGTCCTTAATATTTTGATCATACAAATTATGGAGTAAAAATCTATAGGCATATGTCATTGCAAAGGCATGGTGTAATTTTAGTCATTTTAATGTGTGCTTTACTTCATCAGCACAACATAACCATCGTTCACATGCCTGGAAAAAGGCCCTTTGGTCAGAGTCTTGTCTATATCTATGACAATGGACAACAAAAGGTTTCTGCTCCTCTCAGATTTCCTGCCATGAATGAGGTGAGTATATATAACTTCTTTATAGGCAAAATCCTGAAAAGATTTGGAAAATATATTCTAAATTTTTTCCTAAGAAGTTTGAACTGTGTTCTATATGTTAAGATACAGAAAATCGGTATTCATTTCTCTTAGATAATGTCAGACATGTGAAAAAACAAATTCAAGAAAGAAATATAATGAAAGGCTTAGAAAATATAATGAAAAGACCATACAAAAGTATCATTAAGACAGAAAAAGTCTCCAAGTATATAAAATGTTTAAGAAATTGCTATGATAGACTTTCCTATCTCTGTTAAATATCTTCGTTAAATTTGAACTAGTGAGGAAGTAGTGTCAAGCTTTATTCTCCATACAGGTTAAGACAGTTGTTTGAGACTGGCTAACTTAAGAAAGTCTTTGGGAGTAATAGGATGAAGTAGAGTATCAGTATCATTTTCTTAATAAGTTTCTTGCTTCTCATCATGACTGTTGAAAGTAGCTTTTAATTAACATTATACTGTTACATAATACTACATAAATTATGTGTGGGAGGAAAAGGAATTATCTTTACTTTAGATAATAGTAAACCTCTCAACTTTAAAAATAATATCCCTTAAAAAAGACATACTGGTTCATAAAAGTCATGTCAGTAGTCTTTTGGTCAAAGGTGACTTTGATATTGATACCTTAGATACAGACTTTCCTATAGATGCTATGATCCAGTTGAAAAATTGGCTTCCACTTCTATTTTCTTTCTTTTTTTAAAGGATTTATTTATTTGATGGGATTTGAACTCAGGACCTTTGGAAAAGCAGCCAGTGCTTTTAACCTCTGAGCCATCTCTCCAAATCCTCCACTTCTATTTTCAGTGTGTTCATTTCCTTAGTTTTTGTTGTTGTTGTTGTTTTTGTTTTGGTTTTTGTTTTTTTGAGACAGGGTTTCTCTGTGTAGTTTTGCGCCTTTCCTGGAACTCACTTGGTAGCCCAGGCTGGCCTTGAACTCACAAAGATCCACCTGGCTCTGCCTCCCGAGTGCTGGGATTAAAGGCATGTGCCACCACCGCCCGGCTCATTTCCTTAGTTTTATATAAACTTTTTCATCTTATTTTTTTGGTAGATCTCACACCCAAGTTTCATATATGCTAGATAAGTATTTTACCATGGAGCTACATGTCCAGCATAGTATTTCATCTCATTGTTTAGCTTTGGGTTCTTTGAGATAGGGTCTCACTATGCAGCTCATGATCCTTTTGCGTTGGCCATCACCAATGCTGGGACTTAAGTGTGTGTCACGTAACTCAGCTTTACACTGTTGAACTTTAAATGTGAAGAGAGAGAGATATTTAAAGTTGTATGATTTTAAATAATCTTTGTCATTTTTTGTTTACTTTGTAGCCATTTACTTCATGTTGTATTGGTTCAGCTGGGCAAAGAACCACTACTCCTCCACCATCTCAAATCCCAGATCCACCATTCTCTACTCCTGTTACCCCTCACCGGACATCATTTGGTGGAATATTGTCATCAGCCTCCTGGGGAGGGACAACTGAAAAATCAAAATTAGTTACCAAATTAATTTCCGCTGGAACCCAAGATAGTGAGTGGGGCTGTCCCACATCCCTGGAGGGCCAGCTAGGGTCTGTTATTGTATTCCACGAAGCACTGCAGCCTCCGCAGGTCAAGGCTTTATATGTAGCAGGTGAGCATGCACAGTCCCAGTATTTAGCATTGTCTTTTTCCCCCTTTTGCCTGAATGTATCCTAAAGAGTTATTTGAAGAATCTTTTCATTCATTCATTCATTCATTCATTCATTCCATTGTATGGGGGATCTAGTACATACTAAGCAAGTGACCTAAGCACTGAACTGTTACAAACCTGTGGTTGTTTTCATTGGAACTGAAAGGAAAAGTCTGTTGTGTATTATGCTTTTTTTGTAGGCATAACTAAAACTAGCATTTAGGAAATATTTAAAGATTTACTTTTGTATGTGTGTGTGTGCACCTTTTTCATGTGCACCATGTGTGTGCAGAGGTCCTGACAGGCCAGAGGGAATCGGATCCCCCTAGAACTGGAGTTACAGGGAGTGGGAGCTGCCTGGTGAGGGTGCTGGGAACCTAACTCAGGTCCTCTGCAAGAGCAGGAGCACTCTTAACCACTGAGCCATCTTTCTAGCACCATTTGGGGTAATATTTAAATTGCTTAACCCTTGAAACCACTGCCTGTGTCAGTTTCCTGGGGTTGCCATAGTAAATTACTACAGACTGTGTCTTCAGTCACCAGAGCTTATTTCCTCACATTTCTGGGACTAGTGAGGCTTCTCTTTGTTTTGGGGGGCCCCTTTCTTACTGTAATCTCAACTTGATCTTCCCTCAACATGGACATGGACAGAGAAAAGAAACAGATCTCTACAGTGTCTCTTCCTTTTTTTAGGAGGGACCCTGTCAGGTTAAGACTCAATTCTTATGACATCATTTAACTTCAGTTTTCTGTTTAAAGGCTCTATACAATACAGTCATATTGGAAATGGTGTCTTTTGAGTGAATTTTAAGGTCATTCAGTTCCATCCATAACACTATCAGTTCTTTAGACAGATGTTAATTAGTTGGTAAAATCAAATACAAGCCTATCTACCTAAGAAATCATATAGCTAATTCCAAAATCATGAGTCTTGTTCCACAACTTGTCATATTTATAGTTCATTTGTTAATATACCTGAAGAATTTCTGATGGCAGGACACATAGGTAATCTTGGATAACATTGTAAATGTTCTTGTTTTGTTTTTTTTCTTTTGGCTATGATTTTGAATATAATATATTAAGTACTATTTAATCCTAACATTAGAATTTTATAGTTATATTCTATCAGAATATTCTGAATTTAAATCTTTTAAGAGTCATGGACATAATTCTGCAGAGTAGTTTGTTTTTCATCAATTCACCCTGCTCCAATGGCATGAGTGTTTCAAGATAATAGGACCCCAGTGTTAATGTGTGAAGACAGGTGGATCCTAGGAGCTTAATATCTAGCTAGCCTCGCTAAAATGATGAGCTTCACTGCGCAGTAGTGGCGCGCACGTCTTTAATCCCAGCACTCGGGAGGCAGAGCCAGGCAGATCTTTGTGAGTTCCTGGCCATCCTGGTCTACAGAGTGAGATCCAGAAAAGGTGCAAAGCTACACAGAGAAACCCTGTCTCAAAAAACAAACAAACAAACAAAAGATGAGCTTCATGTTGAATAAAAGATCTATTTAATAAGAATAAGGTGGATTTGGCTGTGGCACACACTGGAAGGAATATGCTGAATAGGCAGAGGCTAAGGAGGAGAAAGATAGAGGAAGACAGTATCTTTCTTTGGCCTCATGAGCATATGTGCCTGTACACATGTGCACACGTCACACACGCATGTTTTTCTTCCCGTATGTCTAATGGATCCTTGTTTGAGCTTACATTTCAGTTGCAAATGAAAGTGAGCACTGTTACTTAGATTACTTACACTGTTACTACTTTCAATTTCTCTGCTTTCTGTTCACTTTGAAAATTTTCTTTAAGACAGGGCCTTATTATATAGCCCTGGCTGGTGTTGGGCTTACAGAGATCTGCTTACTTCTGCCTTCTGAGAGCTAAGATTAAAATGTGTACCTCCATGACCACTATCATGTTAATTTTTGATGTTTTTCTATTTTTTTATTCTTTTGAATTTATTTACATTAAACCAGTACGATTTTTATATTTCATAATATTTCCATATGCTACATACAATGTCCTTTCTACAGCAAAGATTGATAATCCATATTTTTTAGGTTTTGGAAAAATTTATGGGTGACATAAAACTAAAGAACATGTTACACAATGTGCTTTAGCTACGGTACTTGAGTAACTTGAACATGTTGATTTCAGATTTTGTTCTGGTGACACCAAACTAAGGAGACCAGTATATTTCAGTGATGTGTGTTGTGTGTAACTAATTTCAGGTCCAAATTGCTTAAGCCCTTGGAAGTGTGAAGACTGTGATATGGCTGACCTGCCAAGTAGCATCCTCCTTCATTACACAGCAAAGGTCAGAGTAAATGCATGGGTTGTCCATAGTTACAGCTGCTGTGAGCTTGGATTCATTGTCTATTCCTTTTGTCATTTCAGTGGGTAATCAAGGAGGGCTTCAATCCCGACTTAAAAAATTAGGGATTTTTCAAAGGACGTTGATAAACAGCAAAAATGAAGGCAAACTTTCCCAACTAGAGTTCAGGTGCTGTGTTGTTGTACTAGTGTGAATTGGACTAGTTTCAGGAATTTGTTGAGTTGATTTTAGTGGATGAAATCTTTTTAACTTGTATTTCTTTAGTTATCTGAAGAGAGAGGTGAAACAGTTGTACTTCAACTTTGATTTGGTTTTTTAAAATGTGATATTGAGTGGGGGGGGGGTTGGTATTTTCTAAAGTATAGAAAAGCTTTCCAGTATACCTGCCATGTCTAGTTACTTTCCTTCAAAGACCCAGTTAGTGAAAGTAATTGGAAGTAGCGCAGACTGAAGGAAAAAAGATGTAAGGGAGAATTGGAAGGAAGAAAGCAGGGAAGTGTTACAACAACATTATTTGCATTATCATAGTTAGTGTTACGTTGTCACAGAAAATACTTCTATTGTGTGAGATAATATAGAACACCTTTTTCTAGTTTAGCAAGCTGGTACATGATCATACTATTTATTTGTTATATCTGACCTAATAAACTTACTGATTTTATGTTCTGTCAGCTTTGTATTTTGATAAAGTTCAAACCTTAGAAGTTTAAAAAAAAATAGTAGTATAATCCTATATATTCTATACCCAAATTAGCCAGTTGTTAGCATTTTGTTGTATCTGATGACTTTTTCTCAGGCCATTTGTAAAAGCAGATTGCTATAGCTATAAAACTTTATCATTGAATGTTTACATAATTACTTACATAATTGAGTATATAATCTGTATTCAGTTTTCCCTAAAAATACTTACTTAGCAAAAATTAGTTTCGATCCAGTCAAGATCCATGTACTTTCCCCACAGTATGTTTGTTCACCAACCATAACAGCTTTCTGTCTTGCCTACTGATAGTCTTTCCGTACCTAGTCAGTCTCCAGTGTGCAGAGAGATGCCGAGGAGATCACTGGGTCTGATCCAAATAGTATGCTGAGTGGCATAGTCTTTTGTTTGTTTTGTGTTTCGTTTTCGTTAGACTGACACATTCTTGACATGTAATGGACATCTGGTTTTTAGTGTTATGCTTGTCACCTTTTTACAAAGCAATTTTGAATTTAGTGTTATTAACATTGTATTTTTTTGTGACTTTTCTTGTTTTTGTTTTTGTTTTCCCGAGACAGGGTTTCTTTTTGTAGTTCTGGCTGTTCTGGAACTCACCTTGTAGACCAGGCTGGCCTCAAACTCTGCCTCCTGAGTGCTGGGACTAAAAGCATGTACCACCACTGCTTGTGACAGAAATTAAAAAATCTATACTATCAAAAATTAGTAGCTGGGCGGTGGTGGCTCATGCCTTTAATCCCAGCACTCGGGAGGCAGAGCCAGGAGGATCTCTGAGTTTGAGGCCAGCCTGGGCTACCAAGTGAGTCCCAGGAAAGGCACAAAGCTACACAGAGAAACCCTGTCTTGAAAAAAACAAAAAACAAAACAAAAAATTAGTTACTATCTTATTTTTTCCCCAAAAAATGTGATTAATATGTAGGCAAATCAGTTGATTAAAGATTTGTTTCTCTAAAATGGAGTACGTAATGATGTATGTCTCTAAAGTGAAGTGAGTTCATGGAGCTCTCGAATTCTTCATATCCTTTTTTTTGGAGATTGATGAAGTGCTTTAAAAATGGTGTTGTAAGAGAAAGGTTCTACTTGGTTTAATCTCTTTCACCAGCTTTTTGAGCACTCTTTAAAAATAACTCAAGTATTAGTAAAGGCTAGTTTGTTAAGTGGTGTGTTGAAGACTTTTCACTAGTCAGCTGTTTTTCATTCTTGTCCTTATTTGTAGTATTTAGTAGTGTTTAGTCATCTTTTTCTTTAAAATTGGTGGTGTTGTCTTTGTGCCAAGAACTGAATGCAGTGATGACTTACTTTTAGTAAATGAATGCTTTACGAGACATTAATGACTTGAGATGGATTAGTAAGTAAAGTACTTGATGTCTAAACATAAGGACCAAGTTTGGATCTCCAAGCACCGGTATAAAAGCTGGACCCTCTGATATATTATGCCTCTCACCTCAGTGGTGGAGTGTCATTGACAAGTGGAGAGATTGCTTGCTGGTAGTCTAGCTGACTGGTGAGCTCTAGATTCAGTGAGAGACCCTGTCTCAAAGAAGGTAGAGAGTGATTAAAGACATCTAAGACCTGATGTCTCCCTCTGGCCTCCACAGACATAGACCTGATTGCATGCCCCCACACAGATAGAGAGATAGAGATAAAGAGATAGATAGATAGATAGAGAGAGAGAGAGAGAGAGAGAGAACAATAGAAGGCAAATACTAGGAAAGTTATTAATTGATTTTATTGTGTCCTTTTAAAATTATGATCATGTACTTCTACATAATGAAAGTTAAGTTTTGTTCTAATTGTACTAAGATGCTTGTTGTATTTTTCTTTTGTTCTTAGGCTTGCAAAAATTCAATTTGCCTCGACTTGTCTACTAATTATTTGCATGGAAGATTAACAGGAAACAAAGTAGTTAATTGGGACATTAAGGTAAGTTAATAATAATATACAATGGGCAAGATAATGTAATTTAAATTTATTTTTAAGTTTATTTAAACATAGCACATAACTAGAATTTTTTTTTTTTCCTCCCAGTACTAGGAACTGGACCCAGGACATTCTGTATTCTGGGCATCTGCTTTGCCACTGAGCCACATTCCTAGGCCCTGTGTGATGATGAGGGGGAGGAGGTGCATGCATGTGTATAATGCTAGAAATGTATTGTTCTTCACTTACTGCTTTGATTGAACTGAAAGCTTGCCTTTCAGCCTAAGCTGAGTCGTGAGCTCTCGAGGTCCTCGTGTCCCTGTCCTACTGCAGTTCTCAGGCAGGCCTGCCCAGAGCTTTACATGGTGCTTGGGATTTGATTTCAGAGCTTAGGCTCTCATGCTTGCAGAGCAAGAACTCTGTACACTGAGCCATCCAATCTACGCAGTGAGATGGCTATACAACTCAGCTAATCAAACATTTTGTCTAATTGGGGTACAACAGGAACAGAATTATGAAGAGAAAAACAGTTATAATTTTGATGCTTAAGTAAAATCAAAGCCTTCCTCCTCACAAAAAACAAACAAACAAAAACCAAAAAAACAAAAACAAAAGCCAAAGAACCACGAAGGAAGATATTTGCCATCCACCATGTTCAGTTACTACTACACACAGAGTTCTTCAAAATCAGTATGTTTTCCCCCAACACACACTTTTTATCTAATGGGTAAAATAAATTGTAGATCATTTAAAAATACACAAAACAAAGTAGCAGGTGTGTAGTATATGAATAAATCTTGAACTCTCGGGTACATCATAAAGAATATGGTATCAGGAGGTTTTGCTGAATAAGCGTCCTATAGCTAGAGTTGTGACAGATAAGCATGTGAGATGGGAGGTTTGTTAATCTCCTTTCATCCCTTCCCTCTCTGCTTCTCTTCCCTCCCCTTGTCTCCTCCTCTACTCCTTTTCTCTCTTGTCCCTCCCAGGCTGGCCTTGAACTTGGAGTGTTCTTGCCCTGTCCTTTCTTGTCGTAGGATTTTAAGGGTACACTACCACATCAGTATAGGTTGAAGGTCGTAGTGACTAGCGAAAGAGTGACTTTACATAGCATCCTCTGTCTGCCAGGCATACAGCACTTTCCATGTTTTAGCTTCTGTGCTCATTCCCACCTTTTGTTAACTGAAATTACAAGAGTCAGTCACGCTCCTGGTTACTCCTGTTTTTAATGCGTAGCTGTGTGGTGACAATCGCTTGTTCTTAGCATTGTCAGAGTTACATTACACGCTGCCTGTGATTAAACTTCCTCAGTTCTAAAAACCAAGCACAGAAAAATGACCTGAAATGGTCCCTTTTGAATATAAGTTATGGTTATCTTTGAGACTGTCTGCTTAAATATCTTCCAGTTTAGGCTATCTCATACATTACTTAAGGTTTATTAACAAACTGTATCTTCATATATCCTGTAGATATTAAATTATACCATTGTTCTTATATTGTAATATTAAAAAATTAATTTTGTTTTCAGGATATCATCAATTGTATAGGTGGGTTAAATGTGCTTTTTCCTTTATTGGAACAAATAAGCCACTTTACTGAAGGACAGACTTCTGAAGGAAGGAGTGAAAACACAGTTCCTGAATCTATAACACCTATTGAACAACAGTGTATGGCATTGGCCTCCACAAAGGCATCAGGTAATAGAACTACATTAGCCTAAACCAGTCATTTAGAATGTTGAGAATTAATTGGAAAATAAAAATAAATGCCATACCACTTAAGGTTTTTGTTTGTTTGTTTGGGTTTGTTTTTTGTTTTTTTTTTGTTTTGTTTTGTTTTGTTTTTTTGTTTTTTCGAGACAAGGTCTCTCTGTGTAGTTTTGCGCCTTTCCTGGAACCCACTCTGTAGCCCAGGCTGGCCTCGAACCCACAGAGATCCGCCTGGCTCTGTCTCCCCAGTGCTGGGATTGCAGGCGTGCGCCCCCACCGCCCGGCAGCACTTAAGTATTGATAGCTTTCTGCCCTCCCTAGCCGGCATAGTTCATAAAGTTTGTAACACTTTGGTTAAACAGTGAGGATAGCAACTGCACTTTGTCCTTAGTTTATACTCTTAGTGGGAAACACTCACCACATTGTTCAATCATGGTCAAGAAAGTATTTGCATATGAATACAATTACATAGTAAGTAGTTGCTGCTTTTTCTGATTTCATTGTATAAATGAATCTTGGAGGCTACTGAATTGGATTGCTTGTTACAATGTGTATTATGATATAAAATATGTGATATAAAAGTGATGAGAGTGACTATGATAATTATGTTTTCCTGTTTTCACAGAATCAAGACTAGAGAAAAATCTAGTTGCAACATTTATCTTGATTGTGAAACACTTTATTCAGAGACATCCTATCAACCAGGATAATCTTATTCAGTCTCATGGAGTTGCAACGCTTGGTGCCTTACTTCAGAAGGTAATCAAGTTTAACATGATACTGATTTATTAAGTGATGATCATGAATAACTGCTGTGATTTTATTCCTGCTAATAAATGATACTAATGATTACTATATTACAGCTCAAGTTGTATTAATACATATGACTTGTTTTACATGCAGCTTTTATAAATTTTAATAGAATAATACAAATTACTTATATATGAATATATGCTCTTTTAGGGCTGGAGAGGTGGCTCAGAGGTTAAGAACACTGGCTGCTCTTCCAGAAGTCCTGAGTTCAATTCCCAGCAACCACGTGGTGGTTCACAACCATCTATAATTCAGTCTGGTGCCCTCTTCTGGCATGTAGGGAGAACACTATGTAAACAATAAATAAATCTTTTTTTTAAAGGAATATATGTTCTTTGATGTATATCCCTTAGTTGCTAGGTGTAGTATTTGAGGTGTTTGAGAACCAGAAGACTGTTTCACACGGCTAAGCTGGCACTGACTGTATGCATATGTTCATTAGGAACTCCTCTGACTTGTGAGAGAGAAGAGAGCTGAGCTATTTGCAATAAATGAAATAAAAGTCTGTCTGCACAACCAGGGATTGTCAAGTCCCAAGAGTGGATCTTGCTATGTTTCCCAGGCTGGCCTCAGATTTGCAATTTTCTGTGTCAGCCTTCTGAGGGCTAAGATTATAGATGTGTACAGTTGTGCCTGACCTGATATATAAAGACAAATTTCCAGTTTAACTTGGTTTTCAGATAAGTTCCAATCTATAAGGAATAATTAAAGCAAATTGCACAACCACTTTGATTGGAAGTTTATTGCATATATCAGTATCAGGATTTGGCTTTTGTCCTGCAGGTTTTTTGTTTGGTTGTTTGTTTGCTTTTTCACCTTTAGTATCTGCTGAAAAGGCCCCATTAGAAGAGGTTTTGGAAAGGCAGGGAAGCATTCCAAGAGACTGATGAGGCCAGCATGGTAGGTTTTCTCCCAGTGACAGTGCTGGAGAGAAGGCTCCCTGTGGAGAAGGCTGCTCATAGTGTTGCAGACCTTTAATCCCAGTATTTGGGAGGCAGAAACAGACTGGTTTCTGTAAGACTGAGGCCCTCTCAGTCTGAATAGATCGAGAGTTGTAGAACAGTTCAAACTACATAGTAAGACCCTATCTCAAAAAAGAAAAAGAAAAATCAGTTAAGCTTTGTGTGACCATTTCAAATAACCACTGGGCAGTCTGGAAAATACAGAAACTGAGGCTGGGTGTGGGGATGCACCCCTTTAATCTCAGCACATGGTAGAGGGGGCAGAGGCAGGAGGATCTCTAAGTTTAAGGCCAGCCTGTTCTACAGAGTGAGTTCCAGGGCAGCCAGGGTTATACAAAGAAACCCTGTCTCAAAAAATTAAAACACAAGAAGAAAAAAAAGGAAGGAGGAAAGAAATGAAGGATGAGTGAATCTTACAGCCTGGTCCGACGCTCCTGTCTCTGGCAGACTGCCGTTCAGTGTCAGAGGTAGCAAGAAATTATTGAGCTTATTTCATGTGGGCAAGAGGAGAGTTTTTTGTATAGTCAACTTAAGATCTCTTTTCAGTAGTGTGCTTTCACGTGGTGTGTAGTGCAGGCTCCTCTCCAAGGTCAGTTGCTGTGTAGTATAGAGACTGTCTTAGGAGGCCAGTTTATGAAGACCGGACTGGCCTGATGAGAAAACAGAGTCACATAGTGAAACTGATATTGAAAGGGTTCCTATTCCACACCAGTTTTGTTACGGTCAACCTAGGATGCCGGCATGCAAAGTTTGTAGCCTGCTTTCTGGGGAACTACTAGGTTACCATTCCTTTGAAGCTCTCTACAAAATCATTTTATAATGTTATTGAGAGACTTGTTTACGAAGTTGGGGTATAAGGACCCAGAAAAAGTCATTTTCTTGGGTTTAACTTATTTAATGTGCTCATTAAATCAGAGTAGTTGGGGGAATGAACACAGTCTTGTCCATCTCACGGTGTCATAAAGGGAAAGTTATAGTGGGCCCTGGAAAGAGGAACGGAGAATGTGAGAAAGTCCTCACTCCATGCGCAGTGATTGGATTTTCTAGATCTGTTTAGGAGAGGAATAATACTTCTTTAAAGTTTTCTGGAGAGAATTTTCTTTTTTCTTTTTTTTTTTCCATTTTATTTTTATGTGCATTGGTGTTTTGCCTGCATGTTGTCTATGTGAGGGTGTCAGATCCGCTGGAACTGGAGTTACAGATAGTTGTGAGCTGCCATGTGAGTGCTGGGAATTGAACCCAGGTCATCTGGAAAAGCAGCCTTAACCTCTTTACCTCCGAGCCATCTCTCTGGCCCCGCCTTTTGGAGAACTTTCTAAGCTCTGTCATATACTGGTTCATCATTTTTGGGGTTTCAGTTCCTTCATCTGTTAAATCATGGATTGTGTAGCTAGATTGCCTGAACTTAAAACTTGCAAGCTGAATTGTTTGGAGATGCTGTTTCATTCTCTGCCTTAGATTTTCTGTCTGTAAAATGGGTTGTGGTAGCACACACCTTTAATCCCAGCAGTCTGAGGCAGAGACAGGTGGATCTCTGTGAGTTTGAAGCCAGCGTAGTCTACAGAGTGAATTCCAGGACAGGCTTCAAAAGCTACAGAGAAATTCTGCCTCAAAAAAACAAAACAAAACAAACAAACAAATAATTTCTCAGCATGTCTGTAAAAATTTGGAGTGGTAAGGTGGTTTGAGCATTAAGGAGAAAGACTTTAGCAATATGACATTAGGAAAATATGATCGATCCAGTGTTAAATTAGAAACTCTATTAATTTACTTATATTTTATACCACTTTTTATTCTCTATTTTAGGGACATTCTGAATTATTTGAAGTCATAGTTTCACACTATTATTTAAACTGACCTTTATGAAACTCTTTTCTGTTAAATTTTAGGTGCCAGGTACCCTAATGGATGTTAATGTTTTGGTGGCAATTCAGTTACTAATTGAACAGGTATCATTAGAAAAAAACTCACTGTTGCTTCAACAAATGTATCAGTATTTACTCTTTGACTTCCGAATTTGGAACCGTGGAGATTTTCCTTTTCGAATTGGTAAGACCAAACTATCAAATAAAATATTATATAGTTGTTTTGGAATGTATGACCTTCTGTGTGACTTTATTCTAGTTATGTTATTTATAAGTGAACATTTTATTTTAGGCCATATACAGTATCTTTCGACTATCATTAAAGACAGCAGGAGAGTTTTCCGGAAGAAGTACGGTGTGCAGTTTCTCCTAGATACACTTAGGATTTATTATGGGTATGGCATCTTTGTTCCTTTTCGGTTTAATTTGTTCATTTCTGTCTAACACTTGACTGGAGTGTGTAGCTTATAGCAATTCTGGTCTTGTGAAACTTCAGAGAAACAGAGTAGTGTAGAGGTTAAAATGGTGAGCAATAGATTCACATTTATTAGGTTTGTATGTTGGCTTTGTTAATTGTGTAGTGCTATTCAGATCATTGAGATTCTCTGTATTTAAGCTTTTTCATCTGTAAAAGCAGAATAAAACTGTGGCTATGGCCTGTAATGGTTTTGAGAGTTAAGTTAGTTAATATCTAAAGCACATACAGCTGTGTCTGATTTTTAGCATTCTAATTTTATAGTTGTATAGCAAGTATTGTAATGATTTTATTTTTGTCACTGAAACTCTTAAAATGTCCCTAATGTAAAAGAAGCCAGCTTGGCTACTCATTTGGTATCATGCTTTCCTAATAAACATGATTCATAAACATTATGGCACTATTCATAAACAGTGTGGCACTGTAGTCCTGTAATCCCAGCATTTGGGTGTTAGAGGTAATAGGATCAGAAGTTCAAGGCTGTGCTGGAGAGATAGCTCAGAGGTTAAGAGCACTGACTGCTCTTCCAGAGGACCTGAGTTCAATTTCCAGCAGCCACCATCAATAATGAGATCTGGTGCCTTCTTCTGGTGTGTAGACATTCACACAAACAGACCCCTGTATACATAATAAATAAATAAATCTTTAAGAAGTTCAAGGTCATTCTCAGCTCCATAGCAAGTTGTTAGCAAACCTAGGAAAGGTTAGACTCTGTTTCAAAAAAATAAAAAAATTAAAAGGAGGAAAGAAAAGCAAAGGTACCATGATCTCTAATAATTATATTAAAATGTGTATGTGTGTGCGTGTCTGTGTGTGTTGTATGTGTTCATGGGGTGAAAGGAGTATATGTGCACATGCTGTGGATGCCAAAGGTCAACTTCTGGTATTATTCCACTTGCCCTTTTTGATTTTTTTTTTTTTTTTTGGAGGCAGTTTTTCTCTGTGTAGCTCTGGCTGTTCTAGAACTTGCTATGTAGACCAGGCTGACCTTGAACTCACAGAGATCCTCTTGAGTGTGCTGAGTGCTGGGGTTAAAAGTGTGGGCACCACACCCAGCTCCTGGTCCTTTTTCTTGGATGTGAGGACCAAACCCAGGGTCTTGCACTTGCTAGATAAACACTCTACTACTGAACTAAATCCTTAACCCCTCTGGTATCCTTCTTAATTGCTGTCCTTGGTTTTTGAGACGGAGTCTCTTATTTAAACCTGGAGCTCATCTATTTGGCTAGAATGGATGTCCAGCAAATCCTAAGAATCATTCTGTCTTCCTTTCCCCAACCCTGGGCACCACACTCACCTTTTTACATGGGTGCTGGGGTTGTTTTCTCCTGTAGGACCTTAGGTTGCCAGCAAGTACCGTACTGATTGAGTGAGTCGGCTTCCAGGCCATCTTTGGTTATACTTTTCTGATGAGGTGCTTGTGCACATGTGTGTAGAAGCCAGAGACCTTAGGTGTCATTTCTCCTCAGATGCCATCTACCTTGGTTTTTTGAGATAGGGACTCTTCCTGGCCTGTGGCTCACTATTTGTCTATGCTGCCTAGCTGCAAGCCCCAGGCTACCTGTTTCTACCCTCCTAGTTCAAAGATTACAAGTGTGGGCTACCATGCCCAGCATTTTCACATGGGTCCTGGAGAATGAACTCAGGGCCTCATGCTTTTGCAGCAAGCACTGTATAAACTTTATGGCAAGCACCTAGAAAGGTTCTTTTTTTTTTTTTTTTTTTTTTTGGTTTTTCGAGACAGGGTTTCTCTGTGTAGCTTTGCATCGTTCCTGGATCTCACTTGGTAGACCAGGCTGGCCTCAAACTCACAGAGATCTGCCTGGCTCTGCCTCCCGAGTGCTGGGATTAAAGGCGTGCGCCACCACCGCCCAGCTGGTTTTTGTTTTTAATTTTTAAATTACTTCAATTTGTGTGTGTGTGTGTGTGTGTGTGTGTGTGTGTGTGTGTATGTGTGCGTGCACGTGCGCACATATGTATGTGTGTGTATGGGGGGGGCATACGCCACAGCACACGTGTGGTGTTAGGACAACTGTGAGACTTAGTTCTCTCCTTCTATCATGTAGGTCCCAGGATCAGAGTCAGGTGGTCAGGCTTGATAACAAATGTCTTTATCCATTTCTTTTTTTTCCTTTTTTTTTTTTTTTTTTTTTTTTTTTTTTTAGGTTTTTCGGGACAGGGTTTCTCTGTGTAGCTTTGTGCCTTTCCTGGAACTTGCTTTGGAGACCAGGCTGGCCTGGAACTCACAGAGATCCACCTGCCTCTGCCTCCCGAGTGCTGGGATTACAGGCGTGTGCCACTACCGGCCGGCTGTTCTTTTTCTTAGCAGCCTTAATTTTTTAACACTGAATTCTTTTATATGAATTGTCAGAGTGTTCAAATGGACACCTTGGCTTCCACACTTGTGTTCTCTCTTTCAGGCATGGTTGTACATGTAACGAGCTGTCTCCGGAGGATATTCGGACGATAAGGACTTCTTTGTATGGACTGATTAAATATTTTCTTTGTAAAGGTGGAACACATGAAGAAATACAAAGTATCATAGGTTATATAGCTGCTACTAATGAAGAAGAACAGGTATTAGGCCTGAGATGCATTTTATTTTTAACTGTTAAATTAATTACTTTGTCATCTTATAAACTTACATACTTAATTGTCTAATGAATAAAATTCTGTTGGATTAAATATTAAATTTTGGGGTTGGGGATTTAGTTCAATGGTAAAGCGCTTATCTAGCAAGCTCAAGGCCCTGGGTTCAATCCTCAGCTCCAAAAAAAAAATATATATATATATTAAATATTACACAGGTAAAGAAGTAATTTCTTTTTTTGTATTTAAATATATTTATTTATTAAATTTTTTTTCCAATTTACATACCAACCCCAGTTCCCCCTCCCTCCCTTTCTCCTGCCTCCTCACCTCCCTCCCACTCTACCCCCATCCACTCCTCAGAGTGGGTAAGGCCTCCCATGGTAGTCAACAAAGTCTGGCAACGAAGTTGAAGGAGAGCCTATCCCCTCCCCATTGTATCAAGGCTGAGCAATCTATCCCACCACAGGGAATGGGTTCCAAAAAGTCAGTTCATGCACCTGGGATAAGTCCTGGTCCTGCTGCCAGGGACCCCACAAACAGATCAAGCCACACAACTGTCACCCACATTCAGCGGGCCTAGTTGGGTCCCATGCAGGTTCCCGAGCTGTCAGTCCAGAGTCAGTGAGCTCCAACTAGCACCGGTCAGCTGTCTCTGGGTTTCCCCATCATGATCTTGACCCCCTCTAAAAAAGTAATTTCCATCTGGAAAGTAGTTGCTGTGACAAAACACCAGAGAAGAGCTATTGTAAAGAGGGACGGTTTCCCTTGTTGGTTAAGAGTTTTCCATTCTGGTGTCATTTCCCCTTCTTGCTTCTGAGCTGTGATGAGACAGAGCATTTGCTAGGAGAGCATAGGAGAGCAAATCTCCTTTTTGGCAGTCAAGAGGCAGAAGGGCGCTGGATGGGAAGGGCAAGGCACAATTCCGTTTATTATTTCACCCTAGATTCTCTTACTTTTCTATAGCCTGTTATAATCACCCGTTAACTTACTAGTTATTAGTCATTAGTCTTTTGATGGGGTCAGTGTCTGTCCTTATGATCTGATCACCTCAGTAGTGCCTCTAGCTAGCAACTAAACAAGCTTTCAGCACATGAGCCTTTGAGGACACTTCATATCCAAATCATTACACAGTTGTTTTATCTTATAGTTCTCGAGTTTTGTTTTCCTAATTTTCTTAGTGTATATTATCTGTCATCAATTTGAGAACTCAAATATATATATGTAATATATAAAATAGTATTAAGCAGTGCAGGTAATATAGTTATGAAATTATTCTTTTAACATAGTGGAATCCACTTAATTAAGAGAAGTTAACAGTGAAACAAGAATATGATTGTTTGTAAGAGACAGATAAGACCTATGAGGTTTTATAGGAGGATTTTGCATGTTGAAGAGACCAGGTTAGACTCTTCTATGGAAGAGATTTCTTTTCTTATGGACAAACAGGCTAGGAATGGTTCCAGAGATATTGAATGTGTACAATGAAAGACTATGCAAAGGGAGAGGAAGAAGGAAGAGAGATGAGAGAAAAAGGGAATGTCAGATGTAGTTCAGTAACTAGTTGATGTATGGGAAAAGGGAGTGTCAGATGTAGTTCAGTAACTAGTTGATGTATGGGAAAAGGGAGTGTCAGATGTAGTTCAGTAACTAGTTGATGTATGGGAAAAGGGAGTGTCAGATGTAGTTCAGTAACTAGTTGATGTATGGGAAAAGGGAATGTCAGATGTAGTTCAGTAACTAGTTGATGTATGGGAAAAGGGAGTGTCAGATGTAGTTCAGTAACTAGTTGATGTATGGGAAAAGGGAGTGTCAGATGTAGTTCAGTAACTAGTTGATGTATGGGAAAAGGGAGTGTCAGATGTAGTTCAGTAACTAGTTGATGTATGGGAAAAGGGAGTGTCAGATGTAGTTCAGTAACTAGTTGATGTATGGGAAAAGGGAGTGTCAGATGTAGTTCAGTAACTAGTTGATGTATGGGAAAAGGGAGTGTCAGATGTAGTTCAGTAACTAGTTGATGTATGGGAAAAGGGAATGTCAGATGTAGTTCAGTAACTAGTTGATGTATGGGAAAAGGGAATGTCAGATGTAGTTCAGTAACTAGTTGATGTATGGGAAAAGGGAATGTCAGATGTAGTTCAATAACTAGTTGATGTATGGGAAAAGGGAGTGTCAGATGTAGTTCAGTAACTAGTTGATGTATGGGAAAAGGGAATGTCAGATGTAGTTCAGTAACTAGTTGATGTATGGGAAAAGGGAGTGTCAGATGTAGTTCAATAACTAGTTGGGATGTGTGGGAAAAGGGAATGTCAGATGTAGTTCAATAACTAGTTGGGATGTATACCCTTTTGCTGCCTGTAGACATAAGTGATTTTTTTTTTTTTTTTTGTTCTGTGTTGTTTAACTTGAAAAGCTCTTTGGAATTTTGGATATACTCTTCAGTCTCCTACGGACCAGCCCAACTAGAGGTCAGCTTTTCTTACTGATGTTTGAACCAGGAAATGCTGACATACTGTATGCCTTGCTGTTAAATCAGAAGTACTCTGACAAACTAAGAGAGATCATTTTTAAGGTACACAAATATTGTAAGCATCTTTGTATCTTGGGGACATTTGTGAATATATGAATTTACTTGGAATATGTGTATTCTATGACTAAATTAGTTTGCATACTCCTTAAGTTTAGTTTGTTTGTTATATATTTTTTTGTTGTTTGTGTTTTAAAAACTATACTATAGACTCGAAATATAGTTAAGTAGTAGAATACTGGCTTAGTATGTGCTGAGTTTATATCCCTCCCCCAAATCTACCAGTACATCTTTAAAAAAAGGGGCCTTGAGGGGGTTGCCAAACAAGCAACACCATCAAAATATCAAGCAAAAATTAATATAATCCAACAAATCATTTCACTGGAATATTCTCTTAGTCATATTTCCCTAATATAAAAGCTCTGAGTTCTTCCTGACATGCAGTAAATCTGTGAGGTACGTCAGAGCATTCTAACAGTAAAGGACAGAGCGCTTCCGTGGTGCCCGCTGTATGCCAAGCATTTGGCACTCTTCGGGTGCCAGTTCCTTTGTCCTTACTGCAGTGTTAGAAGACAGATGCTTTTAGTGCTCCTGTATTCCACCTAAGATTGAGGCTGATAGACTATGACTTTGTCAAAACACACAGAGGATATTTTATTTGCTGCCCAAACTGTAAAGACTCTGGACCCTTGTCTGAAGCCACCCAGTGAGCTTTTTGTGAACTCAAAGTAGAAGGCCCAGGCATCCTCTACCAGCTTTTATCTTATCTAAGTTCTCCTTGTTGTACTTAATTGTCTGACGACTGTGTTTTTACATTGTGAGTAAACATACTTTCAAGGGTTTATGTTTGATTGTCTGTGTTTGAAATCACTATGCTTTAGAAAATGAAGATCAAGGAAAAGGTCTAAAGTAGTTTGTCTTTTAGGGTTGCTTATGGTAGGTTACCAGTGAGCATCTACCCTCACTAGGGTTTGTTCATAGAGAGGAGGTAATATTTCTTCTAAGGTAATTCTTAGTGATTGTTCATGATATTCTGACAGGATTATCTATTTCCTTGTAGTTTATAAGAAAGTAACTCTTGAATAACATTACTTTTACCCCTGGAAATAATTGGGCTGCAAGTTCAGCTCCTACTCCCATTTTTAGATGTGGATTATTTGGGGTGCTTCACAAATGTTTCCTGTTCTTGAAAATTGATTCCTGTTACGTAAATGAGTTAAGACTGTTTTAGGATTGGTGTGGTGGCACATACCTTCAGTCCCAGCACTGGAAGACAAGACAGCCTGGTCTCTACATAGTGAATTATAGGCCAGTCAGGGCTACTGCGTAGGGAGACCTTGTCTCAAACTACAAACGAAAACAAAAAAATTAATGATGGTGATAGTAATATATTGACATATACATGTGTTCTTCATGTCAGTTAACTATAAACACTGCTCTTTCATCTGCCATATTTAAACTAGAGTTTTAAACACTATTTATCCAAATACAGATGCATGTCAGTACAATTTATTGTTAATGATTCAAAATCCAATGTTTGTCTGTATTGAAAAGACTGTATTACTTTTTGTGACCAGGTCATGGAACAAATGTTAAAATGCACCAATGTTTATGAGCGTAGTAAACAGCGCATCCGTCTTAGAGAAGTTGGCTATTCAGGAATTGGACTCCTCCTTAATGAAGCTCCAGTTAATACGTCTCTCATCAAAAACCTTGTCAATCAAATCATTAATACAGGTATCATTAAGCCTGGTAACAGTGATGTGTTTAAGAAATTGGTTTTCCATCTGGCAGTGGTGGTGCACGCCTTTAATCCCAGCCCTTGGGAGGCATAGGCAGGCGGATCTCTGTGAGTTCAAGGCCAGCCTGGTCTACAGAGCCAGTACTGTTACACAGAGAAACCTTGTCTTGAGAAAACAAAAACAAAAACAAACAAAAAAAGAAATTGGTTTTTCTCTGAAAGATTTCTTAAAAATCTCCTTTTTCAGGTTGCTTTTTAAATTACCTGTTATTTGATTTTGTAGGGTGTTCCTTAGAGAATATATTCTTGAACTTGTTTTTAGATTTCCCAGAACATAGCTTTAAAGTAAATGTTTACTGAGTAGCCAAGTTAATGATGGTTTCCAAAATAAGAAAAGAACATTAAAGAAAATATGTATAAAAGGAGCTTAAAATTTTAAAGGTATTTACATTCTTAAAGATGTAAGAATGAAAGCTAACTTGATACATATTTTCTTTCTAATTTTTTGTAGCAACTTTTTTTCTGTATTTAACCACAAAGTAGAATTTATGGCAATTGTTTGACTTGGATCTGGAAATGAGGCTTTTTATCTTGAGTAGTTTACTAAGTAGTTTATCAAGTATCATTGATAATCCAAAATATATATATATATATATAAAGATAGATAATATTACTGTATCCCTGTGGCATAGACAATATACTCAGGTAATCAAAGAAAGAGAAATTACTTAGGCTTAATTTGAGTATTGTCAACCTGAAGTTTTGGGGGGAAATTTGAACATAGTATAGTTTTCCTTGGAAAGTGTATAATTACTTCAGCATTTATACAAGTAATACTGTTGTTTTTTTGGATATCCATGAAATTTAATCTTAACTTTTTTTTAACTCATAGATCCTGTTATTAATTTCAAAGATCTGTTATCTGTAGTATATATCTCTCACAGAACACATGTAAATGTCAGAGTGGTCCTCTGTAGAAAGGTTAGTAACTTTCAAGATGTGTTTTAAAATAAGACCGTCGTACTATGATATGGTTTTCATTGAGTGGCTTGCAGCAGATCCAAGTTTATGTTTGCTTGTTTCATAACAGAAATTATTTTATAAGCAGTTTAAACTGGACACCATGGGGGAGGCCCAGGCAAAGGGGTCATATGCTAGAAGCCAACCTGTATAATACAACAAGAGCGTCTTAAATTATAAATACACACATACATAAATATATAATAAATTGTTCATTTTAGAAAAGAATTAACTTCATGTCATTATAAGAAATCAGTATGTCATGTTTTGTTTTGTTTTGTTTTGTTTTGTTTTGTTTTTTGAGACAGGGTTTCTCTGTGTAGTCCTGGCTGTTCTGGATCTCGCTCTGTAGACCAACCAGGTTGACCTTGAACTCACAGAGATTCTCCTGTCTCTGCCTCTGCTGGGATTAAAGGCATGGGACACCACTGCCTGGCTCCAGTATGTCAAGAGTTAGGTTTACTTATTCTTCTGTAACTATTCCCTTTCCACAGTCTAAAATTTATTACCAGAAAATACCGTCCTCTACCAGAACCCTCAGTGCTTATATCCTTCCTCCTCCTCCTTCCCATTCCCCTTTCCCTCTCCTGATATTCTTCCCTATTCTCCTCCCTTTCTGTGTAGTGAACACTGGACCCCAAATTCCTTTCATTAAAGTTTTTTACTGTAGAGACACAGTCTTGCTAAGTTTTTCAGACTCACCTTGAAGTTGTGAACTTCATCTTCAGCTTCTCTAGTGCTGGTATTGCAGGCGTGCACCACTGCATCTGTGTCTTCAGCGTCTCTAGTGGCTGGTATTGCAGGCGTGCACCACTGCATCTGTGTCTTCAGTGTCTCTAGTGCTGGAATTGCAGGCGTGCACCACTGCATCTGTGTCTTCAGCGTCTCTAGTGCTGGAATTGCAGGCGTGCACCACTGCATCTGTGTCTTCAGTGTCTCTAGTGCTGGAATTGCAGGCGTGCACCACTGCATCTGTGTCTTCAGCTTCTCTAGTGCTGGAATTGCAGGCGTGCACCACTGCATCTGTGTCTTCAGTGTCTCTAGTGCTGGAATTGCAGGCGTGCACCACTGCATCTGTGTCTTCAGTGTCTCTAGTGCTGGAATTGCAGGCGTGCACCACTGCATCTGTGTCTTCAGCTTCTCTAGTGGCTGGTATTGCAGGCGTGCACCACTGCATCTGTGTCTTCAGTGTCTCTAGTGCTGGAATTGCAGGCGTGCACCACTGCATCTGTGTCTTCAGTGTCTCTAGTGCTGGAATTGCAGGCGTGCACCACTGCATCTGTGTCTTCAGTGTCTCTAGTGCTGGAATTGCAGGCGTGCACCACTGCATCTGTGTCTTCAGTGTCTCTAGTGCTGGAATTGCAGGCGTGCACCACTGCATCTGTGTCTTCAGCTTCTCTAGTGGCTGGTATTGCAGGCGTGCACCACTGCATCTGTGTCTTCAGCTTCTCTAGTGCTGGAATTGCAGGCGTGCACCACTGCATCTGTGTCTTCAGTGTCTCTAGTGCTGGAATTGCAGGCGTGCACCACTGCATCTGTGTCTTCAGTGTCTCTAGTGCTGGAATTGCAGGCGTGCACCACTGCATCTGTGTCTTCAGTGTCTCTAGTGCTGGAATTGCAGGCGTGCACCACTGCATCTGTGTCTTCAGTGTCTCTAGTGCTGGAATTGCAGGCGTGCACCACTGCATCTGTGTCTTCAGTGTCTCTAGTGCTGGAATTGCAGGCGTGCACCACTGCATCTGTGTCTTCAGTGTCTCTAGTGCTGGAATTGCAGGCGTGCACCACTGCATCTGTGTCTTCAGCGTCTCTAGTGGCTGGAATTGCAGGCGTGCACCACTGCATCTGTGTCTTCAGCTTCTCTAGTGCTGGAATTGCAGGCGTGCACCACTGCATCTGTGTCTTCAGTGTCTCTAGAGCTGGAATTGCAGGCGTGCACCACTGCATCTGTGTCTTCAGCTTCTCTAGTGCTGGAATTGCAGGCGTGCACCACTGCATCTGTGTCTTCAGTGTCTCTAGTGCTGGAATTGCAGGCGTGCACCACTGCATCTGTGTCTTCAGTGTCTCTAGTGCTGGAATTGCAGGCGTGCACCACTGCATCTGTGTCTTCAGTGTCTCTAGTGCTGGAATTGCAGGCGTGCACCACTGCATCTGTGTCTTCAGTGTCTCTAGTGCTGGAATTGCAGGCGTGCACCACTGCATCTGTGTCTTCAGTGTCTCTAGTGGCTGGTATTGCAGGCATGCACCACTGCATCTGTGTCTTCAGTGTCTCTAGTGGCTGGTATTGCAGGCATGCACCACTGCATCGGTGTCTTCAGTGTCTCTAGTGCTGGTATTGCAGGCGTGCACCACTGCATCTGTGTCTTCAGTGTCTCTAGTGCTGGTATTGCAGGCGTGCACCACTGCATCTGTGTCTTCAGCGTCTCTAGTGCTGGAATTGCAGGCGTGCACCACTGCATCTGTGTCTTCAGCTTCTCTAGTGCTGGTATTGCAGGCATGCACCACTGCATCTGTGTCTTCAGCGTCTCTAGTGCTGGTATTGCAGGCGTGCACCACTGCATCTGTGTCTTCAGTGTCTTCAGCGTCTCTAGTGGCTGGTATTGCAGGCGTGCACCACAGCATCTGTGTCTTCAGTGTCTCTAGTGGCTTGTATTGCAGGCATGCACCACTGCATCTGTCTTCAGCTTCTCTAGTGGCTGGAATTGCAGGCATGCACCACTGCATCTGTGTCTTCAGTGTCTCTAGTGCTGGTATTGCAGGCGTGCACCACTGCATCTGTGTCTTCAGTGTCTCTAGTGCTGGTATTGCAGGCATGCACCACTGCATCTGTGTCTTCAGTGTCTCTAGTGGCTGGTATTGCAGGCGTGCACCACTGCATCTGTGTCTTCAGTGTCTCTAGTGGCTGGTATTGCAGGCATGCACCACTGCATCTGTGTCTTCAGTGTCTCTAGTGCTGGTATTGCAGGCGTGCACCACTGCATCTGTGTCTTCAGTGTCTCTAGTGGCTGGAATTGCAGGCGTGCACCACTGCATCTGTGTCTTCAGTGTCTCTAGTGCTGGTATTGCAGGCGTGCACCACTGCATCTGTGTCTTCAGTGTCTCTAGTGCTGGTATTGCAGGCGTGCACCACTGCATCTGTGTCTGGTCTTGGCCGTTTCTAATGGACATACCATTTTTCAAAGGCTTTGACTTTCTAAATTTGTTTTCAAATTTTTGCTACATTGTTTATTTGTTTCCTCAGTGTGTGTCTGTGCACCTCCAAGTGTGAGTATGTCCATGCTCCAGTGAGAAGAGGGAGATTAGATGACAACTAGGGGAGTTGGTTCTCCTTTTCTACTGTGTGGGTCCCAGGAATCAAACGCAAGTCTTCAGGCTTGGCATCAAGTGCCTTTTTCCAACCAAGCCATCTTGCTAGCCCCTTATGTCTGACTTTTTGACAGGATGACATGATGTTGTTATCTGAAAATGAACTGGGCTTCCTTCTTAGCTGATCTCCCTAGTGTGCCGCTCATGGACCTCACGTTGGATATACCCTTAGAAGTTTCTGTGTCTTCAACCCTGTGGAAATAATTTCCTATCATTTGTTTATAAAAGTTCCTACAATTTGTTTTTAATTTACATTTAACCTTTGGAAGAGTTGGTGTTAGGCCTGTGCTTTATTTTGATTAAGACATTTTCTCTCCTATACTGGTAACCCTTGACCACACTATGCATTAAGCCATCTCCCTGCACCTGGCTGCATAGCTTTCATTCTGTATTTATTCTATAGAGTATTATATGCTTTCTTATTGACAGACATTTAAGCTTTTTTTTTTTTTTTTAAAGATTTATTTGTTTATTATGTGCACAGAAGAGGGTGCCAGATCTTATTACAGATGGTTGTGAGCCACCATGTGGTTGCTGGGAATTGAACTCAGGACCTCTGGGAGGACAGTCAGTGCTCTTAACCTCTGAGCCATCTCTCCAGCCCGACATTTAAGCTTCTTTATTTCCATGTTTTTATTCACATCTTCTTATGTGTGTCTTTACCTATTTGTGGTAACACATCTCTAGGATATTTTGCGTGAAATATTTTGCATCATGTAGTTGCTGCATCAAAGTGTGTTCATTGACATTTCACATTTTGACCTCTTTCATATAATCCTTGAAGTTAACTGTACTAGTTTACATTTTCACATTGTTCTACATTAACTTTGCCTTGACACTGAATCCTAATGATTTGAAACAGATCATATAAACTGATTCCTTTCTGTATGCAATTAGATAGAAATAGCTCTCATTCACTGTAAGTTGGCTTTTCTCCATGTGCAAAACCTATAAAATAGTCATATTCATGAAAACTTGATTGTTATAAGACTGAAAAAAATCTTTCCGAAGCATAGGCTGATCTAGAAGGAAGTAAATTGGGGTTTTGCCTCACTGGAAGAATGTGAAGGACCGTGACAGAACACTGACGAACAGAAGTCTTCATGCCGCTGTCACTCATCAGTGTCTTCATTGCATTCCTTGCTGGCGTTACTCATCTGCTGTAAAACTTGTCAGAGTTGGATTTTGTTAGAAAAGATGCAATGAGAGATTCAAATATATAGAAACTTACATGTTTTGCGATTAAAATGTCTTAAAGAACTTAACCAAATTTCTGACTGTTTCTGAGAACTTACTTTTATTTCAAAGAAGGAACTCATTTAGAAAGAAATCTTACATATTGCTATGTGACCATTTATATTTTAACTTACTTAAGCTAAATAACAACATACATCTTACTGGAATTAATTTTTTGGAATTAAAGTGATTTAATTAATTAAAGTGATACAATTTTTGGTTAGTATAGACTTACTAAACAAATATTCTTGCAAAAACAGTCATTAACTTGACTGGAGAAAAAAAATGAAGTAGAAAACATTATCCTTAGAGTGCTCGGGTTCTGTAAAGGTGTCTTGTGTGCCCTAGCTCTGCTCTACAAGCTTGCTCTTGGCACATGTCAGTTACTCAATAAACCTTGCTTAACCAATGAAATAGGCTCATGAAAACTTAGTTGATTGGGATAATGATGACTTTATTAAATTTTATATATATTGTCATTTTTTAATACTTTTATTTCAATAAATTAGTAACATCTAGCATGGTTTTGGGAGAATCATTTTAGTTTTTGTGTTCTTTAGCACATATTTTAGTATGTCTTTACTCTGTGCAAGAGTAATATCAGACTAAATAGAACCACAGTATCACATAGCTTTAAATATTTATAGTCTAGTAAGAACCGAATTTTGGGCTGACAGATAGATCATTGGATAAGAGTACTTGCACAGGCATGAAGACCTGAATTCAAATCCCCACTACCAATGTAAAAATCTGTGTGTGGTCATGTGTGCCTGCAGCCCCAGCATTTTAGGAGCTAGAGACAAAAGGTAGCTGCGAGTTGCTGGTCATTACTCTAGCTCCAGGTTCAGCGAGAGACCCCACTTCAAGGTAGTGAGGTGGAGAGTGGTGGAGCAAAACACTCAATGGCTTTCTCTGGCCTCCGTGTGTGTGCATCTGCACACGCACATTCACATACACCACACACAGAACACAGTTTCAAAGTGTGTCCTTTTATTTATTGTTTCTCATTAAGTTACTTTGCTGCTAAAATAATTGAAAAGAGAGCTTTTCATAAAAAAGTATTGTTATTGTATGCCTTTTGAAGAATTTTTTATTCTTTCTTGTAATTTTTGCTTTTGTTCTCCTGGCAGATATTACAGATTTTGCAGTCTCAGCCAGATGCAGCATACCAGGTATCACAACAAGTGGGTTGGCAAGACACCTTTGTTAGACTTTTCTTAAAAGCAAACTTTGAAAATGTGAATTTTCTTCATAAACATGGAAAGTCTGTTTCAGTGAAAGAAAATAAAAATATGTCAACTGAAAAGCTCGATGATGAAAAAATGGCACTGGCTGATGTATCTTCAGATCATTGGAGTTTAGAAGATGGTCAGTCCCTGAGCTCAAACACACCGTTATTTCAAGAAGATAGCTCTGAGGGAGAATTATCTTTCAAGTCAGAGAATCAGGAAGAATTCTGGCATAGTAACACATCCCATCTGAGTTTAGATCTCAGTGGGATGGACTCATGCGAACTGAGTGAGAGTGGAAGTCAGGTGCTGGACAGCTCACCCAGCACCCCTTCCCCAGTAGAGTCTGCTAAGTCATTCTCCGTGCGGTCTGACAAAGAAAGAAGCATCTCAGAGGAAGTGGACTTCAGTGATGACTTCTCTTTCCTTGAACGCCAAGAGGTAAGTTTGCTTATCGTTCCAAAATAAGCTTTAATACTCTCGTTACATGCTTCTGGTCCTTTGCAGTGTGTGAGCTGTTACTAATACTTTCTGTTCATAGTCTAAGTCTCATTATCTAAAATTTAGAAGGGTGATTGTCACTAGTCACTTGGAAATAACTTGCTGTTTTTGTTTTGTTTTGTTGTGTGTGTATTTGTATGTATATGTGTGGTGATAGGGATTGAGCATACTGGCTCACACATTTTAGATTATCTTACTTTGTGTGTATGAATGTTTTACTTGCATGTATGTATATGTACCATATATGTGTCTGGTGACCTTGGAGGTCAGAAACGAGCATTGGATATCTTGGAACTCAAGTTATGAATGGTTGTGAGCCACTATTTTGGGTGCTGGGAATTGAACCTGGGTCCTTTGCAAGAGCAGTAAGTGCTCTTAACCACTGAGCCATCTCTCCAACTCACCATCACTGTCTTTAGAACAAAGGCTGCATCTTAACACATCTTGTGTCTTCAGTCAGTAAAGACATGTTAAAAAGGGACAGGAGAGGTAGTTCAGCAGTTCAGAACACTTGCTGCTCTTCCAGAAGACCTGACTTCCATTTCCACATGCACACGTATACCTACACATAATTAAAAATAATAAAAAAAAGTCTTAAAATGTTAAAAGTATCTTGTATAAATGATAAGTATATGTAGATGGCTCTGTGTTTTGCTTTTTAACATTTCCTAACTCTAATAATTTAGTATTAATGTTTTTTATAGGGATGTGAAGAGGAGCTTCTTGAGTTGCTTACAGATATTTTGAATTATGTCATGTGTAGAGGACTAGAAAAGTCTGATGAAGACACTTGGATTGAACGAGGACAAGTGTTTTCAGCATTAGCCAAACCAGGAATATCCAGTGAGCTACTTCGACCATCAGATGAAGTGAAACTAACGTAAGTATTCAGTTCGTGATTATTTTTTGAGTCCCTCCCCCACAAACTGAGTGGGAGTCTAAAATTGAATACAGAACCCTTAATTCAGTATGTAGTAGCGGTAGAGAGGGGAAAGAAACTCCTTAATCTTTTTTCTTCCTAGGTCTTGCCATTCTAGTATAATGTAGAAAGATGTCAAAAAGAAACTCCACTGTCAGAAGATTTAGATAGAGTTGAAGTTAAGTGATTTCAAGAGTGGTACATATGGGTCATAGGATTGCTTTATTTTTCGTTTTCTGAGAAACCTCCATATTGGTTTCCATATTTTCAGTAGAAGTTTATGTTCTCAGCAGCAGTGTAGGAAGGGTCCTCTTCCCCTGACCCTCACCACTGTTTCTTGTCATTTGCTCTCTTGATAGCCGTCCTGACTCTGGGGTGAGATGGAATCCAAAAGCAGCTTTACTTTGTGTTTTCCTGATGTTTAAGGATGTTGAACACTTTTTCAGTATTTACTGATTGTATTCTTTTGAGAGCTATCAGTTCATTAAATCATTCTTTTGATTGGATAGTTTTTTAGGGGAGGGGGTTATTGTATTTCTTCATATATTTGAGATAATAATCCTGTCTGATGTCTAGTTGGCAAGGATTTTTTTTTTTTTATTACGCAGGCTTTCTCTTCACTGTGATTATTTTTCCTTTTGCTTTGCAGAAGCTCTTTAATTCTTGGCATTATTTCTTGTGCTTTTGGAGTCTCTATAGGAAGTTCCTACCTCTCTCGTGTATATTTTTTTGGATTTTCAAACTATCAGATCTTAAATTAAGGTCTTTGACACATTTTGAATTGATTTTTATACAACATGAGAGATTTAGATCTATATCATTTCATTCTTCAACATGCCAAAATCAGTTTCCCCAGCACTATTTGATAAATAGTTTTATATATTTTAATATGTTTATATGTTTAAATATGTCTTGTTTTGCCAAAGATAATGTGACTCTAGCTGAGTACCTTTATTTCCTAATCCTTTATTCCATTGTTATATAAATCTGTTTTTGTGCTCTGTGACACGATATTTGAGTCTATCACTCTGTAATATATGTGAGATCTGGTGTGATACTTGCCAGGTTGTTTCTTGTGCTTTGGCTGTTTGAGGTCTTTTGTTCTTTTATATGAATTTTAGCGATTTTTTTTTTAGCTATATGAAGGTGGTCATGAGATTATTTTGATGGGGATGACATTGAATCTATAGGTAATACAGCCATTGTCACAGTGTTCTTTTAATTCATGAGTGGGGGGTGTTTCCATTTTTTGAGTGTTGTGTTGTATTAGTGTAAGGTTCCTGTTGTAGAGTCATTCACTCCTTTGTGAGGGTTGCTTGTAGGTTGTCAGAGTTGCTTGTAGATTGTCAGGGTTGCTTGTAGGTTGTCAGGGTTGCTCATAGGTTGTCAGGGTTGCTCATAGGTTGTCAGGGTTGCTCATAGGTCTGTTGTTTTAAGCTATTCTGAATGAGATGAGATTCTCTCACATCCTATGCAGCCCTAATTTCTTTCTCTATAAATTAGTTACTTGTAATGGTGATTTCTTACATTGTTACTTTGTTAAAAAGAATTTAGCAGTTTTAGAGGTCTACTGGTAGAGTGTAGGGTTATATATCTATTCCTTTCAAATAGGTAGATTATTTGACCTCCTTCTTTCCTAGTTGCTGCATCCTTTTTATTTATTTCCTTTGCTTTGTTCCAGGAAAGATTTATAGCATTATATTGAATTACATCAGAGAATAGGTCCTTGATTTTAGAAGAAATGCTTTCATTCCTCCCTACCCCTGCCATTTAGTTTAATGTTAGCATTTGGTCTATCTTGTAGTCTTTAAGTTACAGATATTCTGGCTCTTCTTAGTTTTTAGGGCTTTTACCATGAAGGAGTGTTGAACTTTGTTGAGAGACTTTTCTACATCTAATGAAATGATAATGTGACCTCTTATGTCTGCTAATGTACTTTATTATACTTACTGATTAGTGTTTGTTGAACCATCCTTGCATCCTAGAATGAAAACAACTTAATCGTGGTGTATGACCTTGTCAATGTATTCTTGAAGTTGGTTTGCAAAATTTTTACTGAGTGTCTCTGTATTGTATTCATTATAGAAATTTTTTTTTTCATGTTATCATGTGTCTTGGTTACTTTTCTATTGCCGTGACAAAACACCATGACCAAAGCAACTTATAAAAGAAAGTGTTCAATTTGTGACTCAGTCTGTGTGACCATCATGGTGGGGAGCTTGACAGCAGGTGTGGCAATGGAGCAGTTGCTGAGAGCTTACATCTTGATCTCCAAGTCGGAGATAGAGAGAGCTAACTAGGAGCCTGTGTCTGGTAATACACAGTCTCCAACAAGGCCATACCTCCTAATCCTTCCTAAACAGTTTAACTAACTGGAACCAAGTATTCAAACATGGAGCCTGTAGGGGCCATTCCCATTCAAACCACCACATTGTGTCTGTATCTGGTTTTGTATCAGGGTAATTTGGGGCTTCCTCTGTAAGATTGTCCTGTAAGAAAGCTTGTGGGACATTTTCTTGATTAATGACTGATGTGGGAAGGCTCAATTCCCTGTAGGCAGTACCGTCCCTGGGTAAATGGTCTTGGTAATATAAGAAGGCAGCCTGGGTAGGCAACAAAGAGCAAGCCAGTGAGCAGAGTTCCTCCATGGTTGCTGTTCCAGGTTCCTGACTTGAGTTCTTACCTTGCAGGCTATATTGAAGCTTTGTAATCTGTAGTTGTTCCTTGTTCTCAGGCCCTCGTCGGAGCTCAGGATTTTATTGTTAATTTTTTATTTTTGTTTTCCTTTTCTCACCCCTGCCTCGAAAGGGCCTTTCTGTGTAGTGCTGGCTGCCTGGGAGCTCACAGAGATCCTCTTGCCTCTGCCTCCCCAATGCTGGGATTAAAGGTGTATACCGCCATTCCTGGTCGTAGCTCAGTTTTTGACAGTAGATTCTCAAGATGCTCTCTGCTCACTGCCCTCTAAGTCATACAGAGTAGCAGGGAGGCTTTTCTCTTCCCTGCTGACTCATCCACTAGCGATTACTGTCTCACCAAAGCTTGCAGTTCTCTTGAGGATTGTGGAGCCTGTGGGCTTGTCTTCAGGGTAGGACTGTCCATCTCTTGCTGGCTTAACTTTGCAGGCAACTTCTGCTTCTCCCCTTGCAGAGGTCTCGGAGCCTGGTGTTTGCGCCCTGTCTCTTCCTCCACATTTCCCAAGTGTCCTTTCACTACCTCTGTTGATTTGTAATTTTCTTCTTCCATTTCTTACTTTGGAACAGCGTCTGTTTCTTCTCTTATTCTAACTACTTCTTTCATGTTACATCACACAGAAGCAGCTTGCCATTTTACCCAGAAGTCCTCCATCTACAATCTTAGTGACAACCTGCTGGTGGGAGACTATCTTTGGAGTTACAATGCTGCTAATAAGTAACTAGTTTTTCAGCTTTTCTTCCTAAGCTTATAATGGTTTTAAGAGGACTTTATTTTACACTTAGCTTGCTACAGAAGATGTTAGAATGGGCAGTCACAGAAAACAGAGATGCCAAAAGTAGTCCTGTAACTGCTGAAAATGCCTTCCGACTCATGCTGATCATACAGGACTTTCTGCAGTCAGAAGGACTGGTTAATTCAAACATGTGGACTGAGAAGGTTAGTAATGACCTTTTGAAATTGCATCCCAGGGCCCAGTGTGGTGGCTAAAGCCTGTGACTGACAGTTAGGAGGAAGAGGCAGAAGGATTGTCACAATTCGAGTCCGGTATAGACTACATAAACAATTCTAGGTTAACCTGAGCTACTGTGTGATATGCTGTTGCAAACAAAACAAAATATAAATAGATAAATATTTTGAGTAGTTCAGAATTATTTAAAGAAAGAAATTTTGCACCTCTTCCCTTTGGAGCATTGATGTTTAATCAAATGTAGTAAACATAGATTTTGTTAGTTCTTACATTGGTTCTTTGTTTTTGCCAACTACACATTAAACTACTTCTGCAGTGTTTATGATTGTATCAGTGTTGAGGAAAAAATCAGTACATTTTAAAAGTGGATGTTCTTATTTCTCATTTTCCATTTGTGATAGCTTTTAGAAGATGCCATGCAGCTTCTTGACTACCTGTCCGTTTGGTATTCTGAGAATCCAGGATGGGTAAAACTCTCCCAGATACAGATCCAGTTGCTTCTAGAATTCGTTGGAAGAGGCAGTTTGCAGGTTTGTCATGCCTTTTTCATGCTATTTTCTGTCTTCTCACATACCATAGTTACCAGTGTAGAGGAGGTCAGAATGCCTTTCAGTATTGTCTATCATACTGTTTGTCTGTCTTCTCACATACTGTAGTTACCGGTGTAGAGGAGGTCAGAATGCCTTTCAGTATTGTCTATCATACTGTGTTTGTCTGTCTTCTCACATACCGTAGTTACCGGTGTAGAGGAGGTCAGAATGCCTTTCAGTATTGTTTATCATATTGTGCACACACATTCCGTGGAGGTTGGAGACCACTTGTGGGAGTCAGTTCTCTCAATCCACGATGTGTGTTTTGGGATCCACCTCAGGTCACAAGGCTTTGTGGCACACACCTTTACCTGTCAGACCCTCTTTTCAGTATCTTTTGAGTTCCAAAAACTATTAGCTCACTTGAAATTTCAATTTTATAAGATCAGAAAGAAGAGTAAGAAGCAGCTTTTTGTTATTCTCAGACCTTGGCCTCTGATGTTAATGCTTCCTCTACAGGGTTTACTCACAGGGTTTACCATCTCTACTCAGTGAGGGTTGCTGGCTGCTAAATAGCTTGCAGGGATATTTGTGTATGTGAAATTTAGGAATTGTATTTTAAGGGGAAATGATTTATGATAATTTCCCTTTTGAACTCTTTCTGTTTTACTGATCCAGAATTTTACACTCTACTATATATTTGTTCACTTATCAAACACCAATCATGTACATGTTAATAGCTTTTGCTAGATTTTAGAACTAAAGATAAAATATATTTATAAAGAGTATTATTCCTATTGTAAATTAAAATGTAAAAGGTTAGAAAATTTCTCTGATATTTGGTCTGGCCTTTTTTTTTTTTCTTTTGGTGGGAGGGAAGGGGGTTTCTCCGAGTTGTTTTGGTGCCTGTCCTGGAACTCACTATGTAGACCAGGCAGAGATCCGCCTGCCTCTGCCTCCTGAGTGCTAGGATTAAAGGCGTGTGCCACCACCGCCCAGCTTCTCATTGGGTACTTTTAATCATGACAAATATTTGATATCTATTTACTTCTGTTTGTTTGTGAGTGTGTGTGTGTGTGTGTGTATGTGTGTGTGTGTGTGTGTGTGTGAGAGAGAGAGAGAGAGAGAGAGAGAGAGAGAGAGAGAGAGAGAGAGAGAATGAGAATGCACATTTGTGGCCTAGCATGCCTACGGAGGTCAGAGGACCTTGGGTGTTGGTCCTCAGCGTGTACCTTTATTTGGAGCAAGACCTTTCCTGTTGTTTACTGCTTTGTACACCATGCTAACTTTTTTGTCTAGGAGTGGTAGAATTACAGTCTAGCACTAACATGTTCAGCTTTTATGTGGACCCTGTGGATGCAAACTCAGGTCATCATACTTGCCTGGCAAACATTGTATTTACTGAGCCATCACCCCAACATTATATTCTTTTAATATTCAATTTTATTATTTGATACAGAGGATTAGGATGAGACAGAATTCTAGTGCTGTTCCTAAACTAGATGTAATGTCACTAAGAGTATAGAGAGGTAAAAATTTTAACAGAAGGCCAGCCTGTTGCAAAAAAGCTCTAATCTGATGATTGTATTCTCATTTCTTCCCATCCTCAAACCCTTTCTCATTAGCTCTTTCCTTTCCAGTGCCAGAGATTGAGTGAACAGTAACGGAGAGTTCTCTTTTGCTTGGGCTTGCCCTCTTTTTTTTTTTTTTTTTTAATGTGCATTGGTGTTTTGTCTGTGTTTATGTCTGTGTGAGGGTCCCCTGGAACTTGAGTTACAGACAGTTGTGAGCTGCCATGTGAGTGCTGGGGACCGAACCCGGGTCCTCTGAAGAGCAGCCAGTGCTCCCAACCACTGAGCCATCCCTCCAGCCCCTTGTGCTCTTCATATGTATTAATATATATTAATATATATTTGCCCTAGGAAGTTTAAGTTTAATTAAATTTCTTGCTAAGGATCCAGACTCTTCATATATCTATGTGTGTTCAAATAGTTATGATTCCATGTAATAAAACTCCAAAACAGACTTCATTGAGATTTGTTCTCTCTCTCTCAAATAATTGAGAATTGCTTTATTAAATGAGTTTAAGGCAAGGTTCAGTTGGTCTACTTATTGCTGTTCTCATCACACCACTCTTGCCTGCAAGTGGCAGTTGGGCCTGTTTTCAGCTTCATTTTCCCCCAGGAATATAGTGCTGCTTCCTGTAGTTGTTGTTGATAGATAGTTCTCCACAAGTCTGTTGTGTTTCTGTTTAATCCTGTGACTAACTGCTCTTGTTCTATTCTTCCGTTGTTATGTTTTTTGTTTGTTGGAGACAGGATCTCTCTATTTATTCAGGTTGTCCTGGAGTGTTTTTGTTTTGTTTTGTTTTGAGATGTGGTCTCTACATAGCCCTGGCTATCTTGGGATTCATGTAGACCAGGCTGTCCTGAAACTCATAGAGATCTGCCTACCTGAGCCTCCCAAATGCTGGGATTAAAGATGTATGCCACCACACCTGGATATCCACTCTTTTGAGATTTTTGTATAGTGAACAACTGTGGAAGATAGAAGTCTTCTTTCTAGAGCAAAAGGCAGTTTATTGACTGCCTGTTGTAATAAAGCTAATCCCTTTCTCTAAGGCAAAGATCAGCTGAATATATAAGGCACTTAGGTCTCCTAGACTGGGGGTTCCTCTCTGAGGAACCAGTCTGTGAGCAGATGTCTTCTGGTTTTTTGTTGGTTTGTTTGTTTTTTATTTGTTTTTATTTTTCGAGACAAGGTTTCTCTGTGTAGCTTTGCGCCTTTCCTGGAACTCACTTGGTAGCCCAGGCTGGCCTCAAACTCACAGAAATCCTGGCTCTGCCTCCCGAGTGCTGGGATTAAAGGCATGCGCCACCACCGCCCAGCAGTCTTCTGGTTTTTTATTTCACTTAGAATTGGAGTTGAGGAATCAGTCCAAATGGTGATGGTGTGATTATTAAAATTTTTGTAGGTCTTTGTCTCTCTCCAAATAGTTTCATGTTTTATGCCAGTGTCTATGAAACAATAACATACTTATTAGCTTGGAAATAAAGTAAGTCCATAGTTAATTGACAGTTACTATATAAAACTTCTGAACTGTTAGAGTGAGGCAGATCTTTTGCCAGAATTAAATGTTTGCTTTAATGCTTTTTTTGGTTCCCATTTATTTAACCTGTTTTCTTCCAGGTTTGTGCAATGGCATCAGCAAAGCTAAATGCTCTTCTTCAGACCAAAGTGATTGAAAATCAAGATGAAGCATGCTATATTTTAGGGAAACTAGAACATATTCTAAGTCGATCAATCAAGGAACAGACAGAAACCTATTCATTTCTGATTCCTCTTTTCCGTACTCTGGTTTCTAAAATTTATGAGCTGCTTTTCATGAACTTGCACCTGCCTTCTTTGCCTTTTACTGAAGGAAGTGCTTCATTTTTTGAAGATTTTCAAGAATACTGCAATTCAAAAGAATGGCAGGTTTACATCGAAAAATATGTAAGTTTTAAAAATCCTTTTTAACGATTTACTTAATTATGTGTGTGTGTGCATGGTTGTATGATGTGTGTATGTACAGGTGTGTGCTGCACACACAGAGGAGAAGAGGGTGTGCAGTCCCTTGGATCTAGGGTTGTGGTGTGTCTGGAGTGTGTAGGAGTGTTGGGACCCGAACTCTAGTCCCATGATTTCTCTCAGCAAACATTCTTTGGACTGTTGAATAATCTCTTCAGTCTCATGGTTTTACCTTTCTTGAGCAAAATTTTTCTGCTGATTTATTATTTTTATAGAGGAGTGTGTAAATTCTGTATGTTCTTTCTTTTTTAAAATCTAAGATTATACCTTACATGAAGCAGTATGAAACACATACATTCTATGATGGTCATGAGAACATGGCACTTTACTGGAAGAATTGCTACGAAGCCTTAATGGTGAATATGCATAAAAGAGACCGAGAGGGAGGAGAAAGTAAGCTGAGATTTCAGGTAAAAACTATTCAGTGTTTTCTTGTGGTGATATTTTGTGTATGATCTACCAAATAAAGCTTGCCTGAAGATCAGAGGGCAAAGCCAGCCACTAATTAGCCATAGAGTGGTGGCACACACCTTTAATTCCAGCACTGGGGAGTCTCATGCCTTTGCTCCCAGTACTTGGGAGGCACACATGCCTTTAATACGAACACTAGGGAAATTAAGACAGGAAGTGACATGGCTGGGTGGAGAAGGTGGGAGGAGACAGGAGCTCAGTCCTTTCGCCTGAGGAGTTGGTGAGGTGAGAAGTGGCTGTGGCTTGTTCCTTTGTCTCTCTGACCTTTCATCATTTACCCCAATATCTGGCTCCAGGTTTTTATTAAGGCCAATTAGGATTCATGCTACATTTTCTAGATTGAGTTTTCCTGTTGGCTACAGGTATGAAAGTAATTCCATCAGAAATTTGGAAACAAACATGGTCTAAAAATATTTCATAACTGTGATAAAAATGGTTGATCATTATCCATTTAATAGTGACATTATGATTGTATAAAACATCTTATTAAGTTAAAAATGTGTTAGTAGATACTGCTAGGGTGTGGTGATGTATTTGTACCCTAATAAACTTTGCCTGAAGATCAGAGAACAGAGCAAGCCACTAGATTAAATATAGAGGCCAGGCAGTGGTGGCACACACCTTTAATCCTAGCACTCTGGAGGCAGAGATTTGTGTGGATCTCTGTGAGTTCAAAGCCACCCTGGACTACCTGAGATTGACTCAGTCTAGGAGAGGAACTGTGGCAGTAGTGGCGTACACCTTTAATCCCAGTACCTGGGAAACACACACAGCTGTTAATGGCCGTGCAGAGAAAGTTGTATAAGGTGTGCGGAGACAGGAACTAGAAGCCTTTTAGGCTGAGGAAGCTCATTCGGAAGCTCATTCAGCTAGAGGTCTTTTGGCTGAGTCTTTTCAGGCTGAGTCCTAAAGGTAAGCCGTGGTTTGTTTCTTTGTCTTTCTGATCTTTCATCATTTACCCCAATTTCTGGCTCTGGTTTTGTTTTTTTTTTAAATCACAAGACCTTTTAGAATTTGAACAACACTAGGGTGTCTTGATGCACCCCTTCACTCACACAAATTAATTTCAATTAAACATTTTGGATGTAAAGTTATTTGTGTGTGTGTGTGTGTGTGTGTGTGTGTGTGTGTGTGTGTGTGTGAGAACACATATGTGTGTACGTACGTACGTACCTGAATACACACACGTCTGCCTATGTATGTATGTGCAGGACACTTGAGAGGTCAGAAGAGACTATTGAATCCCTGGAGACAGTTACAGGTAGGTGTTAGCCACTGTGTTGGTGCTGGGACTGAACCTGGTTCTTCTTCAGAGCAGAAGCACTCTTCCCCCCCATCCCCAGCCATCTCTCCAGACCTCTAATTACAAATAAATAAAGCAGAAGAAGAGAGAAAAGGGAATTAAACTAAAATTGACCTCTCCAAGATGTTAGCAAAATCAGTAAACTTGGAGTCAGCTGACAGAGAAGTGCGACGTGGCCCGCAGCAGACATGCAAGAGGCGTGTTGCCAGCAACCCCACAGGTAGGAGTTGCTCTTGGGACCTGGAAACACCGCTACCCAGATCCATCCGTTTCTGGTGGACAAGGTTTTAAAACTGATTTTAAATTGTAGAGATAGGCTGCATAGTCCTTTGTCTACTAATAAAGTGAAATGTGGATTCCTTTACAAAGAGAAAGTGCAAAGCTGAGTGGCTCGGCTAGCAAACCAGCCTGCCTTCTTACTTGCATGTCCTTCTCTTGAAGCAGAGTCTCGTGCTGCCCTACTGGCCTTGAGCTAATTTTCTGTGTCTGCAAAGATGGCCCTGAACTTAGAACCCTCCTGTTTTCACTTTTCAGATGGGCTTGCCACTGTTAGGACCTTTGTTGATTGAACCCAGGGACTGCTAGGCAGACATGCTACCTGCTGCACCACATCCCCAGCCTGTAAGCACCTGTACCTATTTACCAGGCCAAGGCAATCAGGCTGTGACAATCTACTGATAGCAATCAGACTTCTTATACCTTCATCAGAAACAGAATATAACGGCAATTGCCAGGATCAATACAATTGTAGTTGTCAGGATACAGTGATGTTTGCAAGCCATACAGGGTCCACAGGATTAATGTCTAAGACCGTTTGTCCTGGCAACTTTCCATGCTTCCTTGGGTTCTAAGGGGACATACAGAGAAACACAAAGTGGCCCAGTGCCTAATTGCCTGAGGAAGTGCATCAGTATCTCTGGAACTGGAAGGCACATTGTGCCCCAGGAGCCATGGGGGGCACTCCAACCTGAAAAACCTGTGACACATGCCTCTCAAGGCAGCTAGACCAGGCCAACTCTCCTTCCTGCATCAACCCACTACCACACATGTCATGAGGAAGTTCTGTTCATGTGAGAGTTCTGTGACTGCCTTGGTTTTCTCAGTAGTGGTCTGTTTTAGTTATATTCAGGTCATTGATTTCTTTCCTATGCTGGGCGGGGGCGGTGCATGCCTTGAATTCCAGCACTCGGGAGGCAGAGCCAGGCAGATCTCTGTGTTCCTACATGGCCGGTAACAGCTACAATTACAATTTATTGACAGCTTGTTTTTCTTGAGTTATAGCAGGTATTTTAGATTTCAGTCTTTTTTTTTTTTGAGACAGTCTTATTGGTCTTAGAATGACCTCAAACTTGATAATACAGCTAATAACCTTAAACTTCTGATCTTCCTGACTCCACCTCCTTGGTGTTGGGGTTACAGTCATGGACCACCACATTTGGGGTGCTTGGGAACAAACTCAGCTTGTTAGGCTCAGCAGTAGATATCTTTTACTCACTGACCTATGTTATCAGCCATTTGTGTGTGTGTGTGTGTGTATGTGTGTGTTTATGAGTCAGAAAATCTAAGTAGAATGTAACTGAAATTCTGCCATCCTCATCAAAGAGAAATACTGTAATGAAATAAAATTATGTTGTTATCTCTTTCTCATACACCATTTTTATTGGTCATATTAAAAATTTGTAAATATATTACTCAATGTTCCTTTTGCTATTTATTTCAGGAGTATTTTGTGGAACCATTTAATCGAAAAGCACGTCAAGAGAACTTGAGGTACAATAATATGATCAAACAACTTAGCAGTCAACAGTTGGCCACGTTTAGACGCTGGAAGGCAATTCGTCTCTATCTGACATGTGAAAGGGGGCCTTGGGCTGAAAGGTAGATGCATAGTTTGTCTTTTAGAACTGTGGCAATAAATCTTAAATCTTAAGCCATCTCTTTATTCCAGTTCTTTAAAGAATACTTCAAACTTTATTGTCTTTTCATGAATTAGTGTGGGATGATTAGAGGTTTGTACATGTGTTATTTATCATGTGGTTAGTTTTCTTTTTACCTTGATAATACACATATTAGACTCTAGTAGTCATAAGAATACTCCTGCCTCATTAAGCTAGAGTTGATGATGTTATGTACTCCAACATTTTATAACTTAATACCCACACTTCTGTTTTGGTGTGTATATTTTATAACCCGTGTTTTTAGAAAGCAGTAAACTAAACTTTTTGTTTATTGTTTTCAACTAGCTAATAAAAGGATAAACATTTAGTTGTTTGCTACCTTTGAGCTACTATTACCAGTGCTGCTGTGGACAGTTGTGTCAAAATGTTGGTTTGAATAAAAACTAACAAAGAGAGCAGGGAGACATCTCCTAGAATAGAAGTGGCATTTCCAAGGTTCTAGCAATGCATTACATTGTTCTTAGAACAGAATAAATATGTCTGAATGGCTCTTATTTCTCTTAGGCAAGTGGACCACATTGTAAACAGTTTTGTTTTCAATACCATCCTTCTATCCAATACTTCCCCAAGCCCAAGTCTCCACTATCACACCTTCACAGTGTTCACAGGTGGATCATCTAACTTGTTTAAAACCTTACTTAGTCTCAACTTCCAGTGCAAATATTCCTTTATGGCTCCATTAATCATGCTGTATTATTTAATAGGATACCAGCACAAAACTTACATTCAACCATTGAACATATTCATATAAACCAGGATTGACAGTCTATAGCTCATTGGTGAAATCCAACTTACTGTTACTTAAAGTTTTATTGAAATACAAAAAAAATTTCGTTTGAGATCATGCTTTTAATCCTTCTGGGTATATAATACAAGTACAATTGCTGGGTAGTATTTCATGTTTAACTTATCCAAGAATTGACGCTTCCACATCTGCTGCATCATTTTATGTTCCAAGTAGGAGTATATGCTTTCCAGTTTAGCCTCCTTCTTTCCGATGTCCCTCCCATTGTGTATAAAGCACTGCCTTGCAACTGTGCTGTCCATCCTCCAATGACTAACAATGCTGAGCACTGTTTCGTGAGCTCATGTTGGCTTGTTTCCTTTACCTAGTTATCCGGTTGAGTTGATTGACTTTTTGGTGTGTGTGTGTGTTAGAATGTATGTATTCTCAATAACCATCATTAGGTGATTTTGTAGATGATTTTTTTACTTTCTTAATAGTGACCCTTGTTCAAAAGCATCAATTTTAATGACTCTGGGTTTTTTTTTTTTTCTGCATTGTTTTTGATAGTGTATTTAGGAAAACATACCCAAGTCCAAGGTCATAAAAATTTACCTTTTTATTCTAAGAGTTTTACTGTCTTAACTTTGATATTTTGGTCTTTCATTCATTTGCAGCTATATTTATAATAAATCTTTTAAATATTATTAGAGTCATGAAATTGCATTTAACAGTGAAAGAATAAAGTAATCAAGCTAGAAGTCTGAAAGTTAGTGTTCAAATCTTATTTGTCTATCATTAAACCTCATGGCATCTTGGGTAAATAATTTAGGCTCTCTTAGGTTTATCATGTATATATCATAGTTAAACATGCTCATTTTAGTTTTCCTGACAGTTGTCCAGATGATAAATATAAACACTTAAACTTGATCAAAATAATAGCCAGCATATAAAGAGTATTAGGTTTAAATATGGTATTTGTATACTTGGTGTTACTATACTTTGTTCTTATTCATCCCCCACCCCACTGCTTTCCTTATAATTACACAAGTCTTTATTTTTGTAGTGCTGGTAACCAAACCAGGGCCTTGTGCATGCTAGGCAAATGCTTGGGCCTTGAACATTGTCTAAAATGGTGTAAAACAGTTGTGAAGTATTTCATACTTTCTTACACCCCTCAAACAACCAATCTTTATAATTTTACTTGTTTCATTGTGAATGTTTCTAGGAAACGGAATCGAGTTCACTGGAAACTAGCTAATGTAGAAAATTATTCCCGCATGAGACTTAAACTGGTACCAAATTACAATTTCAAAACCCATGAGGAAGCTAGTGCCTTACGAGATAATTTAGGTGAGTTACAGATCTGCCTATTTTAATACGAGATGTTGATGGAGTGCTTACTACTGCTTGCTGTTTTAGATGGATACTTACGAAGGAAGGGGTGTCGTGCTTTAAAGTATGTATGAATGGGTATGTGAATTCAGTGTTGTTGGTTTGGGCCTAAATCTAAGTCTGTGAAATATGAAGTATTTCTTGGGATGAGGTCGTGGCACCTACATGTTTACCAAGTCATAATTATTGTCACTGTAGCTGCTTCTGTAGCAGCTGTGTCTCATGACAGGTTCACAGATGAAATGAGTGCCAACTTTCAGATTTTTTTCCCCATTTAACATATTCATATGTTTGATCATACAGAACTGAAGAAAGCCATGGTGCCTGTCATTTAGGATTCTGTATTCTAAAATAAATCAGATATTGGGATTTTTTCCCCTTAATACAAAATAATATTTCTGTCCATGATACAGACATTAACTGAATGTTTCTTACAAATAACACATAGTTATATAAGCCACTCCACTTTGTCAGTATCCTGGAACTTGAGTAGTTCAAAATTGAACTGTCCTCGTCACCTGGCAGACCCCACCTCCCAACCCCCCAACCTCACCCCATGCATCATTTCAGTTTGGTTGTTGTTTAAATTGCAATGTTTCCCTTTTATTTTTCAAGAAATCCTTCTCTAGAAAATTCCCAGTCTTTTTTTTCGTTTCATACCTCTGCACTGATGATGGGTCTGAGTTTATAGCCTTTTATCTGTTTTCTTAACTCGAGGAAAGCCACTGCCCTCTCGACGTTTTCCATCACAGTTTTGCTTCCATTTGGTGTGACTGTCGTCCTTGTTCAACTCTCTTCTGGGCAGGCGTGTTGGGCAGGCCTTACGGGCGCATCTTCTGATGTTCCAGTAGATACAGTCTCAGGACAGACCGTGGCTCTCAGTCTTTCAGCCCTCCTTTCCAAGATGTCCCCTGACCCGCAGGGCATGAGGGAGCTCTTTCTCCCCATCCCTCCAGCATTTGTTGTTTGCTGTCCATTGACCTTTGCCGTTCTGACTGCGGGGTGATGGAATCTCCAAGTTGTTTTGATTGTATGGCCCTAGTTGCTAGGGACAACGAACATTCCTTAGATATTTTTTAGCCATTTTTTTCTTCTTTTGAAAACTCTGTGTTCTGGTTCCAGGCCCAATTTTTTAATAAGGTGTGTGTGTGTGTGTGTGTGTGTGTGTGTGTGTGTGTGTGTGTGTTGTGTTGGCTCTCTTTTGGGTTCTTTATATATTCTGGATAGTATCTCTCTGTCAGATGTGTAGCTGGCAAAGACCCTCTTCACCTGTTGGGGTTTTTTGTTTTCTGTTTTTTGGCTTTTGTTAACTGTGCGGAGGCGCTTTTAGTTTTATGAAGTAAGTCGTAAAGTTTTTAAAAAGTTGAAAGCACAGATTTAGAGAGAGCAGAGGTAAGACAGAACTTAAATCTATTGTACCACTCCAGAAAATACTGATTCAGCTGTTTATTGCCTGTCAGCTATAGACAACCAAGTGATCATAGTCTTTTTTTTTTTTTTTTTTTTTTTGGTGGAGTCTCAATGTAGCCCTGGCTGTCCTAGAACTCGCTGTGTAGATTAGGCAGGTCTCTAACTCACGGAGATTCACCTGCCTCTGCCTTCCAAGTGCTAGGGTTAAAGGCGTGAACTGCTAGGTGTGGACCAGCTATCACTTGATATTTAGTACAGGTATCCAATCACATTGATATCAACACATTGAAATTATTTTATAATTAACATTGCCTTTAATTAAATATAATTATGATTCATGAATCTGTAATTTGCATAAAGTCAGCGCTGTACCTCTATCAGACTGCTAATCCAGGACTTAGCCTATTTCTTAGTCAAGAAGTAGCCATTATTAAAAATAACTCTAATCTTGAAGCATGTATTTTTTACTACGTGAGTAATAATTTTTAAAAAATCATCAAGCATCATAAGTGTCAGACAATATAGAAGTGCTGTAATGTTTTGTCCTATTTCTAACTGACTCTTTTGCGTAAGCAGGTGTCCAACACTTGCAGCCCTCCAGTGACTCTCCTTTGCTTTTGGAAGCAGCGAGACAAGTTAGACTTGACGATATGGAGGAGGATGAACTAGAGCTTCTGGAAGAGGACATGGCAGCCAGAGGAGACACGTATGTGTGAGCACGTGACAGCGTTTGCATTATGTATGAGAAATGGGATTGCAGAATTGTGGATTTGCTAGAGTTTGTTTTTCCAAAGTGCAGCAATTACTATCACACTGGCTGTAGAAAGTCTGTATTTACTGAAACTATTGAGGAAGACTTTTCGCCTGGGATTGTTGGGATCTGTATCCTGAAATTAAAGTATTTTTGAATGAAAACATTATATTGAGTGGCATATGCCTTAAGCTGTGTCTATGTGGAAATGTGCTACATGGTCTATGTATATAACACAGCAGGAGAGGGCTATATAGTATGCAAGGCCCTAGGTTTGATCTAGGATCTAGTAAAATCATGTATGAAACATGAAAACAAAAGAAAAATTAAAGATATAAGAAGTCCATTCAAGAGACATGAAAAACTGAATAATTATATTAATAAAACAGTAAAAAAAAATAAACATTGCAAAAACAAACTTCTAGCTAGACTGATTAGGAATTTCAAAAAGCAACATAAACATTCAGTATCAGCAGTGAAAGAAGGCACTGTCTTCACATAAGTAAACTAAATTGATAATTGCTTCTTTTAAACGTTGTGTTTGTACAGTGACGAGAAGGACGAGCAGGATCAAAGGGAAAAATTGGTGTTGGCTGAAGACTGTGAGCTCATTACAGTAATTGACATAATTCCGGGCAGATTAGAAATCACTACTCAGCACATTTACTTCCATGATAACAGTATTGAAAAAGAAGATGGTGAGTCATTCTGGGAAAATACCTCAGTTATTAAGTGTCCAGTTCCATCAGTCATGAATTAGAGGAAGAAACCAGTAAGATGAGATTGTAAACTTATGGCTTATCTTGTAAAATGAAAAATGGAAAGTCAGTAATGAATTAGGCTCCTGTAACCATTGTGTATTGAAGAGAAATGATAATTTGTATGTATACACACATAATACGCAGTATTAGTGATTGATACCAGGGCTATTCTTTTGGGGTTTTTTTGTTTGTTTTTTGGGTTTGTTTTTGTTTTTTTCAGATAGGGTCTCTCTGTGTAGCCCTGGCTGTCCTGGAACTCTCTGTAGATCAGACTGGCCTTGAACTCAGAGATCTGGAAACCAGGGTCATTCTTATACAAGGCAAATGTTACCCAGTCTGGCCTTATACTTAAAATCCTCTTGACTCAGCCTTCCGAGTAGCTAGGACTACAGGCATGCACACCCACGACCAGTTGCTTTTCATCATCGTCATCATTATTAGTGTGTTTTAAGAGGGTTGGCTTGAGGGAATCATAATAAACTTATGGTTGCAAAATGCAGTTTTAATTTTATCATACCTTTGTATATGTACACCACCCTGTAAGCTCTTACTTTTTTGTGATTAAATCTGAAGCTCTAACATTTTAGAAGAAGAAAGATTTCTAAGGTATAGATATTTGAAATTATCATCTGTTCTCATGGAAAAGTAGTAGAATAGCTTTGAGGTTCTAGAGTAGTTTAAAAGAAACAATTTATAACTCCTAATAAAGTGCTCACTTTTATAATACGGTATTTCTTTTTTCTAAGTACTACTTTTGGAACAAGGAGATACTACTTTTGCGCAGAGTGAGTAGCTTTATATGACACTTCAGTCACAAGATTTCTTCTGTTTATCAGGAACAGGCTTTGATTTCAAGTGGCCTCATTCTCAAATTCGAGAGATTCACTTACGTCGTTACAACTTAAGGAGATCAGCACTTGAGATATTCCATATTGATCAATCCAACTACTTTCTCAATTTCAAAAAAGAGGTGTGGTACCTTTCTGATAATCACAGAGTATTATTTTGAAATAATTTTCCAGCTAGTGAGATCTAATTAATGGACTGTATTCCTAGCAATACATAATATTAGAGAAAAACGTATTATGTATATGTAGTCAGTATATGAACTTTCGTTGGGATTTGTTTGGGAATTGAGGTGGTTATTTTAAGTGAGTCTGTGTGTGTATAGTGGAACATTGAATATCAATCACTAGATGCCAGACATTATCTGATTATGTTACAGCATACTATATATAAGATTAGATGGGGTTGGGGATTTAGCTCAGTGGTAGAGCGCTTGCCTAGCAAGCACAAGGCCCTGGGTTCGGTCCTCAGCTCTGAAAAAAAAAAAAAAAAAAAGATTAGACAAGCTATGCATGGTGGGCCTGGGTTTCTTTTCCTCTTCTTACGAGGATACTAGTGTCAGTATAATGTTTCAGCCTCATGACACTATTTTTTAAAACTGCATTATGTGCTCAAGTTGTAGTGTGTCTATGGAAACCAGAGGATAACTTATAAGAATAAGTCCTTCATTCCACAGTATTGTTCCTAAGGCTCAAAGTCAGATGGTCAGGCGCCTTCATCTGCCACTTTTACTGTTTTCATATCTCCAAATCTGGCATCTCCAATTATGGACTTGTTATTTGGGGATCAATTTTCTAAATCATAAACTTTGAAAGAACGTGTTTAAACCACAGCACCAAGTATAGTAAAGGATTAAAAGCGTAATCACTGTTGATATGAAATACCCAGAAGAGGTGAGGTTACAAAACAGATAGTGGATGGTGATTTTCAAGAAAATAGGGCGGAGGGGGAATTGGAGAGAAGCGCTGATAAGCTGTGGAGTGGTGGATATTTTCTGAAGTAGTCGATATTGATAATGGTACAATTTGTGATACAGTAAGACAACACCATTATTCTTAGAGGATTAATTCTGTCTTGCTAAAGCTGTTACAGAATCTGTAATTCATGTTTGTCCTGACTACTTTTTATACTAAACAGGAGTATTTTTATAGGTTAGAAACAAGGTGTACAGCAGACTGTTGTCACTTCATTCTCCTAATAGCTATGGAACAAGATCGCCCCAGGAGTTATTCAAGGCATCGGGATTGACACAGGTAGGACAGTGGATAGGCTGTACAGTGCTTGCTTTCTGTCTCAGAATGTTGTTCTGATTTCTAACTGCTCTTTTCCATTTGTTTGTTTGCTTGTTTATTTGGATGGTTGGTTGTTAGTTGGCCTTGTTTGTTCCTTTTGCTTTTGAATAAATTTTATTCATTAACTGCTGATTTCTCCAACCTTACACCTAAGAACAATAGAGCTTCCTATGTACAGAAATATATCTCACTATGTGGATTTCCCTTTATAAACTGCAGCGTACAGATTTCGTTTTTCACCCTTCACCATAATCATAACATTTTGCTTTTGGTCCACAGTGGGTTCAAGTTGATTGTCATTCTGTCAGGAAAACTCTGATGTATGACCCCACTGTGGGTACTCAGAAGACGAAATGGGTTGGGACATCGGCCAGGGTGTCCTCCAACTTGCCCTCCTCCTCTTCCTCCTCCTCCTCTCTTCACCTCCTGAGTAGGTAGAGTTACACGTGTGCACTACCACACCTAAAACCTAACATCTGTTTCCTTTTCACTAGTCTCTAAGAAAAAGAGCAAAAAATTAAATGTAAGCACTCTAGGAAGTCTTAAGTAAAAGTCTTGCCAGGTGTGGAAAAATTAAAAATTAAGACTCTTTATCAATTAAATATTTTATTTATCTTAAAACTTGAATTTCTAAAAAGACTGCCCCACTTTTGACATTTTTATAACTATACATACTAAAAGGAAATAGGTTATGGAGAAGTTGATTTGTCTCCATGTTAAACTTTTTTAGCTACATCTCTTCAGTCATGATAGAGATAATGATTACAAAAAATTATGTTGGTTATTAATAATTGTCACATTCTAAGAGGTCACATGATAAAATTCTAGTTTGTTTGTTTTTTACTGTCTAGAAATGGGTGAATCGAGAGATAACAAACTTTGACTACCTCATTCAAATAAATACAATGGCAGGAAGGACCTATAATGACCTTGCACAGTACCCTGTGGTAAGTTCTGTATAATCTCTAAAATTAACTTACACTGTTTTTTTTGTCCCCTGAGACAGGGTTTCTCTGTATAGCTTTTGAAACCTATCCTGGATCTCGCTCTGTAGACCAGGCTGACTTCCGAATTCACAGAGATCTGCCTGCCTCTGCCTCCAGCGTGCTGGGATTAAAGGCGTGTGTGCACCACTTACAATCTTATAATGTACAACACTATATGTGATATTTATGTTTTATTTAGAAAAAAATGGAGAGGCTTGGGTATAGCTCAGTGGCAGAACATTCTTGTACCATGTGTGAGGCTCTGGGCTCAATCTCCAGCACTGCAGAAGAAACACACACAGGACCCGTACTCTGCCTTTACGTTTCCACCTCCACATTTAAAGAAGTATTATAAACGTCAAGACTAGTGATTATAACTAAAGCCCCTTTTGTTTCATTTTATTAAAAATAGCCCAGAAGAATTTTGGAAAATTACACTATTGAACTGAAACAAATATTAAAATGTGTCTTTAAAGTTTTTATAATAGGGAAAACTATTTTTAGTGATTACCCCTTTTTATCTTTATGAACATTTCATATTTGATGTGGGAATGTTAGGTTCCCTAGGAAGAAATGTCTAAATTTTGAATTATGTCTCTTAGTTTCCCTGGATTTTGCAAGATTATACTTCAGAAGAGTTGGACCTTAATAACCCCACTGTATTTCGAGATCTTTCTAAACCAATTGGAGTAGTTAATGAAAAAAATGCCAAAGCTATGCGAGAAAAGTAAGTGGTTTTTAAATATTTTGAGGTAGCCATTGTTCGAATTTTTGCCGATTTCAATCAAAACAACTGAATGTTACCCTTTTTAAATTAAAAAAGCTGTTTTTTATTATGAGTATGTTTTTTTTTCCTCGCATGTGTATGTGTACACCACTCATGTACTTGCAGAGGTCAGAAGAGGGTGTTGGATCTGGAAATGGAGTTACAGGTGCCTGTGAGCTGCTATGTACAGGTTCTGGGAATTGACCCCAGGTTCTCTAGTAGAGCAGCTAATGCTCGTAACTGTTAAACTATCTCTCCAGCCCCTAAATGGTTGAAAAAAATGGTTTTTAAAATATATGGTTATTCTGTCCGCATGTATGTCTGGTACCTGCTAGAAAAGTGGTCATCAGATACTCTAGAACTGGGATCACGGAGGGTTGTGAGCCATCTCATGAGTGCTGGGAACCAAACCCAAGTCCTCTGGGAAGGCATCAGGTGCTCTTAACTACTGAACCATCTCTCCATCTCCATATTATCTTTTTTCAGTGCAAGCTACTTAAATTTTTTTTCAGTTATCCTTGTGTATATTCACTGTACATGTTGTACTGAAGGAAAATTTCATATAAGCATATAGTGTATGTTCAATACATCTCACCATGATGTTCAGTATATTTATCTCACCATGCTCTGCTATCTCTGTCACCCATGCCCTATTTTTCCAGACAGTTTTGTTGTTTACTTACATATATACATGTTTTTATATATCTGTATAAAATTTAGGGACCACAAGTGAGAGAACAAAAACTCTCTCTGTATATGTCACCTGACTCAGTGTTTATGAGACTGGCTTAATTCTCTTAATATAAGTTTTATAGTTCATCCATTTTTGTGCAGGTGGCATTACTGCATTCTTGTATGATTAACACCTCCACCCTAATCCACGGCTCTTGTTAGATCCCTGTGTTGGTTCTATGGCTTAGCCGTTGTGATTAGTGCTGCGGTAAAGTGTGCAAGTTGACCTGAAGTCATCTAGCAAAATACCCTGCAGTGGCACAGCTCAGTCATGTGGTAGAGCTAGTTTTAGTTGTGAGAAACTACCATACTGAGTCCTGTAGTTGGTATAACAAAAGATGGACTTCTACAAGTTGGTGCTGTGATTGATTTCCATGCATGCACTATGTCACACAAGCTTTGGGACACGCATTAAATAAATGTGATTAAAAAAGCAAAAATGTATCTCTAGTGCTAGGAGTGTAGCTCAGTAATAAGCACTTACCTGTTGTGTGTGAAGCTTGGTTTGATCCTCAGTGATGCTAAGTAAATTTTTGAGTATTCATTTATTTATTAGAATAAATTGATATTGGTGCTAGCAGGATGGCTCAGTGGGTAGAGGCTCTTGCCACCAATCTGCAATCTGAATTTGGTTCTCAGATCCTACGTGGACAACCTCGACCTGTGCACCATGTACACACAAAGAATATTTAAGCGCTGAAAAATAAAGCCAGGGGTCATAGAGAGATGCCCCAGCAGTTGAGAGCACCTGCTTCTCTTCCAGAGATCCCCAGTTTGGTTCCCTGCACCTGCTTCCTGTGGCACAAAGCACCCCATAGCCACAGTTCCAAGGCATCTGGCAACATGTGGCCTCTAAGGGCACCTATGTATACCTGAAATTCACTCACTTGACACATACATATACTTAAATAAATATAAATTTTTAAAAAGTAAAATAATAAAGAATAGACAATTTCATCAAGAAGATTTTGTCCCAAGGAAGTAGAATTAGATTTGATAAAAATGTGTTCTATTTTAGTCTCTATTAAAGAAGTTTCTATAGTCAACATGTGTTGTTATTGTATTATACAAAAAAGCTGGGTCTGGGGAGAAGGCTCAGCAGTGCACAGGTGATTTGCCTGCATGTGTGTCTATGCAGCACTTGCAGGTCCAGTGCCAGTGGAGCAGAGAGTGAGTAGGCTCCTCTGCGGCTGGAGCTACAAGGTTTGTGAGCAGCCACTTGGGTAATGGGAACCGAATCCAAGTCCTCTGTAAGAGCATTGAGTGCTCACAACTGTACAGATTTAGGTTCCTACCATTTTGTTGTTAAGGTCCTAAAACTCCACTTTTTTTTTTTTTTAAGGTATGAGACTTTTGAGGATCCAATGGGAACAATTGATAAGTTTCATTACGGTACTCATTATTCAAATGCTGCGGGTGTGATGCACTATCTTATCCGTGTGGAACCGTTTACTGCCCTCCACATCCAGCTTCAGAGTGGAAGGTACGCTTAGAGTGAAACCTATTTTCCTCTGACTGTAAAGTTGAGAACTGTTCGCTCTGATGCCGTGTTCTGTTGTTCGAATCTTAGATTGTCTGTTAGTAACAATACCCAGAGCCAGATATCAGGGTGAAAGCTAAAAGATCAGAGAAGCAGAACAGCCAGCCACTAGTTTTTTTATTTTTATTTTTATTATTATTATTATTATTATTATTAAATTTATTTACTTATTATGTATACAGCCTGTATGACTGCAGGTCAGAAGAGGGCGCCAGATCTCATTACAGATGGTTATGAGCCACCATGTGGTTGCTGGGAATTGAACTCAGGACCTCTGGAAGAGCAGTCAGTGCTCTTAACCTCTGAGCCATCTCTCCTGCCCCCCAGCCACTAGTTTTTACCTCTATGAAATCCTCAGCCTAAAGAGAGTGAGTTCCTGTTTCTTCATGCCTTTTATAACTTTCTCTGCCCTGCCATATTACTTCCTGAGATTAAAGGTGTGTGTGTTTCCCAAGCAAAGGCATGAGATCTCAAGTGCTGGGGTTAAAGGTGTGTGCCACCACTGCCTGACCTCTATGTCTAATTTAGTGGCTGGCTCTGTCCTCTGATCCTCAAGCAAGTTTATTAGGGTATACAATATATCACCACAATGTTCTGAATGTTGGAGCCATGTCTTTTAAATATTCTGCTAGGTTTTAATTTAGATGAAATCAGCCAGAGTAGTTTAACAACAAGTCATTCAAATTAACTCATATATAAGATATTTGAATATGATTTTTCTTTCACTGATACTGTATTGTACATTTGGAATCCCTTCAAGTTGAGAAATCAATCAGAGATTTATAATTAGATATCACACCAAAGATGTTGCACACTGGCTGAGAACTTGTCTAACATGTACAGGGTCCTAGGTTCAGTTCCAAGTAACACCTCCCTCCTCAAGTTATAGAATTAAGATGATGTAGTGTAGGTGTAATTCTGAACGGTTTTATTAAATAAGAAACACAGAGCCAAATGCAGAGTGAAAAGCCCCAGAGATCAGAGAGCAGTAGCTAAGAGCTGAGACCAAGACCGCCTTCTTACCACCTGCTGCCGCTGCCGTCCTTCCCCTGCCAAAGAGACCTACTTCCTGTGTGTCTGTCCTTTTATAAACTTTCTGCTCTGCCTTCTCATTGGTTGTAAACCCAACCACATGACCTCCTTGTCACTGCCTGTCTATACAGACCTCCAGGTCTCTATGGTTGGTATTGAGATTAAAGGTGTGTATCTCCAAGCTGGTTGTATCCTTGAACACACAGACCCTGCCTGCCATGTGATTGGATTAAGGGCATGTGCAACAACTGCCCAGCTTCTGCTATGGCTTGCTATTAGCTCTGACCCCCAGGCAACTTTATTTATTAACATACAAATAAAATCACATTTCAGCACAAATAAAATATCACCATAATGTAGAGCTAAATCTGAGCCCTCCACAGATAGTCAGATCTTAGCAGTAACTGCACAATCTTTCTAAGAATGTTTTTCATAAAGACTAGATAGAGAAAGCTACTTACACAGGCTTGTGATACTGCTATAATAACCTTATCTGTGGGTATTGTGATTTACCTGTATTTCATGGGTTCCTAATTATTCTAAGGAAGCTGCATGAGTCTTCTACTGCCAGTCAGTATTCTCCAGCTTTTGCCTTAGTTCTTAGCATTACCATTTTGTTCCTGCATCTCAGTCAATAGTGTACAAACACTGACTTTTATTATCTTTGCATGTAACATCTATAGTTAGCCTGTATACTCTACCCTGTATTATTACAGTAAACTTTGGTTTTCAAGAAGAGACTGTCTTTAAGATTTCTTTTTTTTTTTTTTTTTTTTTAAGATTTATTTATTTATTATATATACAGTGTTCTGCCTGCATGTATGCCTGCAGGCCAGAATAGGGCACCAGATCTCATTACGGATGGTTGTGAGCCACCATGTGGTTGCTGGGAATTGAACTCAGGACCTCTGGAAGAGCAGCCAGTGCTCTTAATCGCTGAGCCATCTCTCCAGCCCCATCTTTAAGATTCTTAAGCATCAGTAAAATGTTGGACTGACAGGAGATAATTTCCTTCATAAGATACAGGAAATTATGACTAGGTTTATTTTGGTTCTTTATAATTTTATGAAGAAATGTGATTTAACAAAGCTTTAAAATAAGTTCTGTTTGTGCTTTATAAAGTACCATCAAGAAAATCCAAAGCTGGGCAGTAGTGGTGCACGCTTTTAATCCCAGCACTGGGGAGGCAGAGGCAGGCGGATCTCTGTGAGTTTGAGGCCAGCCTAGTCTCCAAAGTGAGTTCCAGGAAAGGCACAAAGCTACACAGAGAAACCCTGTCTCGATAAAAACAAACGAACAAAAAAGAAAATCCAATAAGGGAATTGGGAATTGTATTTAGAATATATACAGAGTCCTTAAAGCCAAATAATACAAAACTGAATTCTGAATTTAAAAACGGAAAAGGATCTGAATATCAAATTCTCTAAAGAAAATAGACAAGTGTCTAACTCATGCAAAGATGTGCGATGTCATTATCATAAAGATAATAAAGGTTGTTTTCAGATACTAAAGAGGAAGATTAAGAAAGAACTGTAGGGTTTGGGGATTTAGCTCAGTGGTAGAGCGCTTGCCTTGCAAGCACAAGGCCCTGGGTTCGATTCTCATCTCAAAAAAAAAAAAAGAAAGAAAGAAAGAACTGTAGTCACATGGAAATTGTAAAGGTTGGTTCTCTGCTTCCTTGCTTTCCTCTAGTATACTCTTGTCTTTCAACCCCACATGCAGGTTTGACTGTGCAGACCGGCAGTTCCATTCTATCCCTGCTACCTGGCAAGCTCTTATGGATAATACATATGATGTAAAAGAACTTATTCCTGAATTCTTCTATTTCCCTGAGTTTTTAGAAAATCAAAATGGTAAGAAATAGAGCATTTAAAATTTTATTCAACAAGTAGCAATGAAAAATTGTGAAAAGCAATTTTGAGGGCATCTTCTGTAATATTGCATGATTTATTTAAGGTTTCTTCTCTGTGTAAATTAGTGACAGGATTTAACTGATATCAGGGAAATGACATAAAGAACCAAGTCTTACTTTTTAGGGAAGCGATATAGGAAACTAAGATATGGGTCAAATTTGAACTCCTAAGAGAACTTACCTCAGCATGCAGTAGTCTTTACTGGAGATACGGGACTGCTTTACACTGCCAGTGCAAGTCTTTGAGGTCAATAAGGTGGTAATTTAGACCAAGGTCAGTGAGCCAAACCCATGAGTAAACTCATGTTTTTTGAGTATCATTGCAACATATATACCAGTTTATATTATGTTTTTCCTATCTATAACTAGCTTTCACAAATTAATGACCAACTTGAGTAGTTACAAGAGACCATGTAATTCACAAAGATGCAAGTGTTTTTTTACGTTTTAAAGAAGACGATTCCTGATTCCTTATTTGGAATATATAAAAGGTGCACATTTAAAGTAATGGTGAAATCGTTGCACTTTTTGAAAATTTGGTAATTGAAGTAGAGATGCATTATGATAATTAAATTTTTAAACATATCCAAATATTTTAATTTTTTTTTTTTTTTTGTTTTTGTTTTTGTTTTTTGAGGGCTCTGGGAACTCACTCTGTAGACCAGGCTGGCCTTGAACTCACAGAGATCCACCTGCCTCTGCCCCCCAACTACTAGTACTAAAGGCGTGCACCACCACCACTTGTTTTACTACTTTTATGTGTGTGACATACTAGAGCTTGAACTCAGAGTCTTGCTCACTTGATTGGCACACACTCCACAACTAAACTGCTTCCCTAACCTTATATTTGTTTTTAAAGCACAAATGAGTTTGCAAGATTTTGGGGTACATTTTTTATAGATTATTAGTCAGCTATTGGACTGAAATTTAATAAAGGCAATGTGTATGTGGAACAGGAAGAGTAATTGGGCTGAATTTGAATGAAAAACTTAAGGTACTCTTTGCTCTACAATTCATGGTATTTATTGGAGCCAATTGCTGTCCTCAGCTCTATGACCTCATGGTCCCTATGTATAACTGTGATTATATAATTGTTTGATAGGAGTTTGGGCAGGAGAAAACAAATGTGTCATCTAATAGGAATAAATAGTAATATAAACATCACAAAATTGCACAATAAAATTTCAGTGTTTTCTGTAATAAAAAGAGATAATTTAGTTTCAGGTTTATAGTGTCATCATGGCCAATTTCTTTCTGTATTTTCTCTCTGTCGTTCTGAGTATTTTGGCTTTGTTGATGGCTAATCCTTCTCATTGTTAGAGATAACTGGAGTAGCTTAAGCACGGTAGGTAGAAACAACAGCATCTTGCAAAGATGGGGATGTTGATGTGTTATGTCCCTCTTAAGTCTAACCCTGTAGCTTCATTCTCTAGAACTGTGGCTGTTTCAGCCTCTAAAGCAGTCGCATGGATAGGTATGGCATTTAGGGCGGAAATGCTGTACAGATGACATGAAGGTTCTGCAAGGAACCAGAGGGAAATGACTGTGAAGTGGACAAGAACAGTAGCTGCTACGCAGCAGTCACTGTGTCCCTATCACCCCTGGACCTTGAAACCGTACCTAGCCATGGGAAATGTGTACACTGCTTTTGATGACTGGTGTCTGAAGACCTGTCTTTGAAGGCCTTTTGTGTTCACACTTTCCTTCTCATGGTGTATGAACAGGAAAACCTCATACTTGATAAAGTTCTGTCACATGTCACGTGCAGCTGTAATAGCAAGTGTCTTTGTGGAATAGTGGCATCTAAGATGTTATTCTTCTATGAAACAAAACTCTCAGTGAGTGAGTTTAAGTATAAGTTACACCATAAGTTTTAATGAACTGTATTTTGTAAACTAACCATTAAAAGGACCATTGTCCATGTTTAGTGTAAGAATAATATTCTGTTGTAATCCAGTTGAAGTGAGGAGTGTAGCTTTCCCTGTTCTTTTCTCCTTTTCATTTGTGTGTGTGCGTGTGTTCCCATTCCTATGCACTTGCACGTGGAGGAGTGTGTGTGTGTGTATGTGTGTGTGTGTGTTCCCATACCTATGCACTTCCACGTGGAGGAGTGAGTGTGTGTGTGTGTGTGTGTGTGTGTGTGTGTGTGTGTGTGTGTGTGTGTTCCCATACCTATGCACTTACACATGGAGGAGTGAGTGTGTGTGTGTGTGTGTGTGTGTGTTCCCATACCTATGCACTTACTCATGGAGGAGTGTGTGTGTGTGTGTGTGTGTGTGTGTGTGTGTGTGTGTGTCCATGCATTCATTTGGAGAGGCCAGAGGTCAGTGTCCTTAATCCTGACCCACCTTAACTGGGTGGGGCTGCCTAGCAAGCCCCTCGGATTCTCGTATCCACGCTCAGTTCTGTAGTCATTGACATGAGCCATGGTAGTTGGCTTTACATGATGGAGAACCAAATTCAGATGTTTATGATTGAATAGCTGAATTTGGCCCACTGAGTGTCTCCCAAGTTACTCCTCCCCACTTTCCTAAGAAAAGGAACTCTTACTCGGAGAAACCTGAAAATGAGTTTTAAATTACTTCATGTAGTTTAATGAATGAGTACAGTACACTGCAATAGACACTTTTCTAGTCATAGGCCCTCTTTTGTATATGTTTTGCATCACTTATTTAAATCTAAAATGATTCTGATGTTTTTATTTTTTATGTGTCTTAGAATTTAATTTGGGTCACCTCCAAGTTTCCCAAGAAGTGGTAAATGATGTCATTCTTCCAAGATGGGCTAAGTCAGCTGAAGATTTCATTTATAAACACAGGAAAGCTCTGGTAAGATTTTCAGTACATCACCACCAAAGTCTAATAAAACATAGATATGTTTTTCAAAGATAAGTTAATGTGTACTTTTTATAGATTAATTTATTATATTATATATTACTGTTCTAAAAATACAATATATAATTTAATCTTAGGATATAATTTTCTGTGATACTATCTGTGAATATGTACCAGAATATGGGTTTCCACTTTTTCTTTTTTTAATAATAGCTTACAATGTTATATATACAAATCTAATTGTAAATACCATTTATCAGTGTCATAAGCTTTTGATTTCTGGTATATAGGAAATCAAACTTCCTATTTAATCAAGTCTTAGTTTTGTTTTGTTTTGTTTTTTTTCCCTTGAATTTACAAGTTTTAGACAACTATTACAAAAGAAACTACCACAAAAATGCATTCCATGCCAGATGATGGTGGCACATGCCTTTAATCCCAGCACTCGGAAGGCAGAGGCAGGTGGATCTCTGTGAGTTCGAGGCCAGCCTGGTCTACAAAGCGAGTTCCAGGACAGGCTCCAGAGCTACACAGAGAAACCCTGTCTTGGGGGGAAAAAAAATGCATTTCACACCTCTTATTTAACTTTCCTAGATTTGGGGAGATGTTAATAGCTTTTTTGTGTTGTTTTTTTCACCCAGTGTATTTTGGGAAATTTAGGAATTTTTTATTTTTGGCTTAGTTAATAAGTCCTCTGCAAATACTTCAAAATCTGGGAAAATCCACAATCCGAGTTGGGCCTAGTAGCGTTTCTTAGGAGGCTGAAGCCTGAGTTTCTGACTTTGAGTCCAGCCTGAACAACATGATGTGAACTTGTCTGAAACAAACAAAACAAACCACAACAAGCAACATCTCAAATACTTGTAGCCTTAATCATGTTGCATAAGGGATGTTCGGCCTGTATTAACATTCCAGTTCTCAGTGTGTTTGCTGTGTGGATTGCTATTCTGTTTACCCCGCAGGTATAATAATAATGTTTTGCAGTTTCTGTTTTTGTTTCATTTCAGTTAAGCATGATTACATTTTTTAATTCTTCTGAAAGATTACCCAGTTCCTAATAAAACTAGCTTATCAAAAATGCCACTTTAAAAAAACTTAAGAGTGCTTAGGTAAATTTCCAACTTGGAATTGAAGAGGTAGAGAGCATTAGTTTACCGTTGATAATTGTGTTACTGTCTCCCAGCATTGTTTACCAAGCAGTACTCTTCTTTAAAAAAAAGTGTACAGATGTTTTATGTGTATGTATGTCTATACACTATGTGTTTGCAATGCCCAGCAAGGACAGAGGGGGTCAGATATCCTGGGAGTGGAGTTACAGATGGTGGTAAGTCGTCATGTGGGTGCTGGGAATCGAACATGCTTTCTCTTACAGAGCAGCCAGTGTTCTTCTCTCTGGCTCCATGTTTTTGTTTTGCTTTCCCCTAAGACAGGATTTCTCTGTGTAGCCCCAGCTGTGCGGGAACCAGAGATCCACATCCCAGGCTGACCTTGAACTCCAAGACCCACATGCCTCTGCCTCCTAAGTTCTAGGATTAAAGGCCTGCACCACCATCTCCTGGCTGCTCCATGCCCTTTTTAAAATGCATGAATTTAGATTACAGTCGGAAAATACCTGTATTAATTATTAAATGTGTTCTCTTTCTAGGAGTCTGAGTATGTTTCTGCTCATCTTCATGAATGGATAGACCTGATTTTTGGCTACAAACAGAGAGGACCAGCTGCTGTGGAAGCACTCAATGTCTTCTATTACTGCAGTTATGAAGGTCTGAGCCTGCCTGCGTCTTCTCCTGGAGCGCTCTCATAGAATCAGTGTTTCTTTGTTATACATGGGGTTTGGGCCTAGATACTTAGCATAGGAAAGAGTCCATCAACAAAGCGGCTTTTCAGATGGGAGGCCATGGCACTGTCAATATTTCAGTTTTGTAATAGTAGTTTCTGATGTATGTGTATGTATGGAAATCTAATTATAGACACCAGTTATCATAATATGCTTTTGCTTTCTTATATGGGAAATCAAATTTCCTGTTTAATCAAGTCTTACATTGAACATTACATAATATTTTTAGTAAACTTTGAAAGAAGGCACTTAGAATTTCCAATAATAAAATCTTAGAATCAAAACTATTTTCTGACAGTTATGGGAAGAAAATGTTCTCTTTTTAAATCTTTTTTGTGTGTGTACTTATATGATACATTTGTGGGTACACAAGGAGGTTGAAGGTATATGTCAGGTCGTCTTTCTCACTGTTCACTGGTTCTTCCCTGTATTGAGACAGGATCTCCCACATGTACCCACACACATGTACATATATGCACACACACACACACACACACACACACACACACAGACACACACAGATAAAAATAGGTAATTTTTCTGGTGACAAGTTGAAGACTAATGTTTTGTTGTAAATGTGTTAATCAGTTCTTGATGTATTTATCAGAGTCTTACTGGTTTGTTTTTCTCAATAGTGATGGCTTCTTGTTTTAGGTGCTGTAGATCTTGATGCCTTAACAGATGAAAAGGAAAGAAAAGCCTTAGAAGGGATGATTAATAATTTTGGGCAAACACCTTGTCAGCTGTTAAAGGTGAGTTATATAAGTTGTCATCAACTTAGAGCAGTGGTTCTCAACTGTCTTATTTTGGGTTTACTATTGCTGTGAGGAGACACCATAACCACGGCAACTCTTATAAAGAAAACATTTAATTGAGGTGGCTCACTTACAGTTCAGAGGTTCAGTCCATCATGGTGGGGAGCATGGCAGCATGCAGGCAGATAGGGTGCTGGAGCTGAGAGTCCTATATCTTGACTCAGAGGCCACAGGAAGTCTGCTGACATTCATACTGAGTAAAGCTTGAGAAAAAGACCTCAAAACCCACCCCAGCAGGGACACATTTCCAACAGACGGTGTGGCCTCTCTCCCCAGTGTCTGGATTAAAGGCCCATGTCATCCAACCTTCTCCAACAAGACCAAACTTCCTAAAAGTGTCACTCTCTATGAGCTTATGGGGGCCAAATACATTCAAACTACTGCATCACCCTTCTTCATGCCGTGAACCTCTAACCATAGCATGATTTTTATTGCTACTTCAGAACTGTATAATTTGCTATGTTATAAGTCGTAATGTAAATATTTTTGGAGATAGAGGTTTGCCAAAGGATTCACAACCCACAGGCTGAGAACTGCTGGCTTAGAATGATGTTTCGAAGTATTCTGAGGCTTGAAGAGTAGTCGAGTCCTAGAATAATTGTACTTGATAGTGTTTGGTTTATATGATTGCTTTTCCTCTTTTAAAACAACAGCAGTGGCTTGGGGATTTAGCTCAGTGGTACAGCGCTTGCCTAGCAAACACAAGGCCCTGGGCTCGGTCCTCAGCTCTGGAAAAAACCAAAAACCAAACAGAAAACAGCAGTACTATTCTTGGAGATTCAGTCCTAGACTTCATTTGAAGTCCTTCTACTTAATACACCAGTCCTCCTAGTATCAGGAGTCTCCATTACATGAGCACATTACACCTTAACAGAGGGTAAATGCAGTCAGTCAGGGCTACACAGTGATCTGTGAGTTCAGTACCAGCCTGGCCGACCTAGTGCGACAGACCCTGTGTCCAAGAGAAGAGTTTAAAAGGGCGGGGGAACATAGTGCTGTGGTGAGCTCTTTCCTAACACTTACCGAGTTCAGAATAAAACAGCTCTTGGTGGGGCTCTGATTAGAGCCTTTAGCTTTGTTCCACCTCTACCTTTTGTTTGTTTTGTTTTGTTTTGAGACAGGGTTTCACTGTGCAGCCCTGGCTGTCCTGGAACTGTAGACCAGGCTGGCCTCGAACTCACAGAGATCCACTTGCCTCTGTCTCCTGAGTGCTGGGATTCAAGGTGTGCGCCACCACCTCCACCACCAGGCTTGAGCTCTACTTTTTTTTATTACTGTTATTTTACAATAACAGAGCTGAGTCACTGGTTGGCAGGGCAGTATCCTGCCCTGTGTGTTCATGCTTGTAGAGGTCAGCGTGTCATTTCTTGGGTGTCCTTTCTCTGACACTGTCCAGAATTTGGTGGAAACACTGATCTTTTACTGGCCTAGAATTTTTCAAGTAGGCTAGGCTGGCTAGCCCCCTTGGCTGGCCTTTTTAAACAAGGGTTCTGTAAATTGGAACTCAGGTCCTCAATTTGCTTCTAGGCAAGTACTTTACCAAGCCACCTCCCTCATACTAGTTTTTATTGTGAGTAAAAATATTACAGAGGGGCTGAGGTAGTAGTTTAGTCCAGGAATGTTTACTTAGTATGTGCAGTCTCAATCACCACATACAAAAGAAAATCAGACAAGCTTAGGACTCCCATCCTGTACTTTAAAATAAAGATGTCGTTGGTTTTTTTAAGTATTAAAAGCTACACAGTTAAGTGTCGCATCTGTTGCCTCTTATCAACTATTCTGTGATAGAGGCAGAAGAGTGGACTGCACCTCCCTGGCCTGCTTTGCTGTCATTCTGAGATGGGAGTGTCACTGTGTAGCCCACACTGCCTCAGGACTTGGTGTAGCCCACACTGCCTCAGGACTTGGTGTAGCCCACACTGCCTCAGGACTTGGTGTAGCCCACACTGCCTCAGGACTTGGTGTAGCCCACACTGCCTCAGGACTTGGTGTAGCCCATACTGCCTCAGGACTTGGTGTAGCCCATACTGTCTCAGGACTCGGTGTAGCCCATACTGCCTCAGGACTTGGTGTAGCCCATACTGTCTCAGGACTCGATGTAGCCCACACTGCCTCAGGACTTGGTGTAGCCCACACTGCCTCAGGACTTGGTGTAGCCCACACTGCCTCAGGACTTGGTGTAGCCCATACTGTCTTAGGACTTGGAGTACCCTATACTGCCTTAGGACTTGATGTAGCTGGCTTCACATGCAAATTCCTCCTACCTTAGTCTTCTAAGCACGTGGATAGTCAGCATGGGCGATTCTTTGCCAAGCACTAGGATTACAGGTGTATGTTACTGTATCTGGCAAGAATCCTTTTTAGAAGGACAAATCTTACACATTTTAATTGTGCCCTTGGAATAGTAATAAGGTATTTAATATATTATCACTATGTTTAATTAACATTAATATGCTTAATACTGTATCAGACTTGGTGGGTAAAGGCACCTGCTGCCTGGCCTGATGACCTGAATTCAGTCCCCTGTGTCAGCATGGTGGGGAAGAGTTGATTCCTGCAGATCGTTCTCTGACCTCCACACTTGCACTGTGACATGCACATGCCCACATATACACAGAAAATCAATAAAATGGAATTTAGAGCTTAGAAGAAAAAAGGTTCCTGCAGGCTGGATGGCAAAGATTGGTCATAAATAGCCAATGGATTCTTAAGAGAAAAAAGAAACTAAGAAACACTAAATAATTGGTGAAAGAGCATGTAAAAAGTCATTCTGATCTGGAAACACAGGGGTGATAACAATTAGAAAAGCTTTAAAGTAGAAATGAGACGTCTGTAGACAAGAAGGACGGATGGCAGATTTGCTGGGGGATAAGCTAAGCTATGGCCTGGAGTTGTTAACAGTGTCTAGTGTGCATTCTCTGGTAGCACAGTCCACTGTGTATGAGTGAACATGGGCAGGTTTTCATGGAACTCTGAGATTTCTCCTTAAAATTATTTTGAAGGAACCACACCCTCCAAGATTATCAGCAGAAGAAGCCATACAAAAGCAGACCAAAACAGAAGTCGAAGCCCTAAACCTCTTCCAGCACCTCCCTGAACTGAAGTCATTTTTTATAGAGGTAAAACCCAACGTGGTAATGTCGGAGACCTTTCTCCAATCCTGTATTTGTACATGTGTGTGTGTGTGGGTGTGCTCATCTGTGCCTATAGTTGTACCACTTATGTGGGTGTGCTCATCTGTGCCTATAGTTGTACCACTTGAGTGGTGTGTGTGTATCTGTACAGGCCTATAGTTGTATCACTTATTTGTGAAAAGCCAAAGGTCATCTCGAGTATTTTCCTTTATTCTCTTCACCTCATTTTTATTTATTTATTTTACATCCCAACTGCAGTTTCCCCTCCTCTCATCCCAGTCCGTTCCCCCAACCTCTCCTCCTCCATTTCTCTACAGAAAAGGGCATGCCTCCCATGGGTATCAACAAAGCATGGCATATCAAGTTGCAGTAAGATTAAGCACCTCCTCATGTATTGAGGCTGGGCAAGGCAATCCAGTATGAGGAGTAGGGTCCCAAAAGCCAGTAAAAGAGTTGGAGACTTCTCCTACTTCCAGTGTTAGGAATCCCACAAGAAGACCAAGCTACAAAACTGTAACATATGTGCATGGACCTCGGTCAGTCCATGCAGGCTCCCTGGTTGTCAGTTCAGACACTATGAGCTCCCACGAGCCCAGATTAGTTGATTTTCTGTGTCCTGACTGCTCTGGCTCCTACAATCCTTCCTCCTTCCCTTCAGCAAGATTCCCTGAACTCGGCCTAATGTTTGGCTGTGGGTCTCTACATCTGTTTCCATCAGTTGCTGTATGAAGCCTCTCTGATGACAGTTGGGATACTCACCAATCTATGAGTACAGCAGGATATTATTAGGAATCATTTCATTGATACTTTTTTTTCCCTCCAGCCAGGTTTGGTTCTGTCCTAGGTCTCTGAGTCATTCAGCCTCTGGGTCCTGGTGCTCTGGGCAGTGTCAGGAGTGGGCTCATTCTTGTAACATGGGTCTGATACTGAAAGAGTCTTTGGCTGGCCGCTCCCACAATCTCTGTGTCAGCCTTACCCCAGCACATCCCATAGGCAGGACAGACTATAGGCCAAAGGTTATGTGGCTGGGTTGATGTCCCAGTCTCTCCACTAGAAGTCTTGCCTGGTCACAGGAGATGGCCAGTTCAGGCTACATATCCACTGTTGCTTGGAGTCTTAGTTAGAGTCTTCCTTGTAGATTCCTGGGAGTTTCTCTTGCACCAGGTTTCTACCCTGTTGCTAAAAGGCCCCCCACCTGTTTCCTCCTGTTCTCATCCCCATCAGATCCCAGTCCACTCTTGAAATCTGTTCTGTTTCCCTTCCCAGGGAGATCCATGTGTCTCCCCTTGAGCCCTCCTTGTTACCTAGCCTCTCTGGCTCTGTGGATTGTAGCATGGTTATCCTTTACAGCTAGTATCCACTTAGAAGTGAGTACATACCATGCTTGTCTTGCTGGATCTAGATTACCTCACTCAGGACAATTTTTTTTTCCTAGTTCAATCCATTTGCCTGCAGATTTCCTGATGTCATTGTTTTTATCAGCTTAGTAATACTCCATTATGTACATGTACCACATTTTCTTTATCCATTCTTTCAGTTAAGGGATGTCTAGGTTGTTTACAGGTTCTGACTATTACAAATAAAGCTGGTATGAACACAGCTAAGCAAGTGACCTTTTGGGTATATGCCCAAGATTGGTATAGCTGGTTCTTGGGGTAGATCAATTCCCAATTTTCTGAGAAGTCACCATATTGATTTTGAAAGTGGCTGTACAAGTTTGCACTCCCACTAACAATGGAGGAGTGTTCCCTTTGTTCCATATCCTCTACATCCATCCAGCATTTGATCTTAGCCATTTTGACAGGTGTAAGATGGTATCTCAGAGTTGTTTTGATTTGCTTTTCCCTGATTTGGCTATGGATGTTGAACAGTTTCTCAGCCATTTAACATTTTTCTGTTGAGAACTCTCTTTATATCTGTACACCATTTTTTTAATTGGGTTTTTTTGATGTCTCACTTTTTGAGTTCTTTGTATATTTTGGAAATCTGCCCTCTTTTGGATGTGGGGTTGGTAAAAATCTTTTCCCATTCTGTATGCTGTCCTATTGACAGTGCCCTTTAAAGTCTTATGGAAGCTTTTTAGTTTCATGAGGTCCCATTTATAAATTATCGATCTTAGTGCCTACACTATTGGTATTCTATCCAGGAAGTTGTCCCCTGTGCCAATATATTTAAGGCTATTTCCCATTCTCTCTTCTATCAGATTCAGTGCATCTGGATTTATGTTGAGGTCTTTGATCCACTTGGACTTGAGTTTTGTGCAGGGTGATAGACATTGATCTATTGAATCCTTCTACATGCTGACATCCAGTTAGACCAGCACCATTTGTTAAATATGTTTTTTCCATTGTATAATTTTGACTTCTTTGTCAAAAATCAAGTGTCCATAGGTATGTGGATTTACACCTGGGTCTTCGATTGGATTCCATCGATCTACCTGTCTGTTTTTATGCCAATGCCATTTGGTTTTTACTACTATTTCTCTGTAGTATAGCTTGAAATCAGGGATGGTGACAAGTTCTTTTATTGTACAAGATTGTTTTAGCTATCCTGAATTTTTTGTTTTTCCAAATGAAGTTGAGTATTGTTCTTTTGAGGCCTGTAAACAATTGTATTGGAATTTTAATGGGGATTGTGTTGTATCTGTATATTGCTTTTGGTAAGATGCTCATTATTCCTATGTTAATCCTACCAATCCATGAACATAGGAGATCATTCCATCTTCTGCTATCTTCTTCCATTTCTTTCTTCACAGTCTTGAAGTTCTTGTCTTTCACTTGCTTGGTTAGAGTTACCCCAAGATAGTTTATATTATTTGTGGCTATTGTGAAGGGTGTTGTTTCCCTGATTTCTTTCTTGGCCCATTTATCATTTGTGTATAGGAGGGCTACTGGTGTTTTTTTAGTTAATCTTGTATCCAGCCACTTCACTAAAGGTGTTTATCAGTTGTAGGAGTTCCTGGTAGAATTTTGGGAATTGCTTATGTATATTATCATATCATCTGCAAATAAGGATACTTTGGCTTTTTCCTTTCCAATTTGTATTCCCCTGATCTCCTTCAGTTGTTTTATGGCTTTAGCTAGAATTTCAAGGATTATATTGAATAGATATGGAGAAAGTGGACAGGACAGCCTTGTCTTGTTCCTGATTTTAGTGGAAATGCTTCAAGTTTCTCTCCATTTAATTTGATGTTGGTACTGGCTTGCTGTATATTGCCTTTATTATTTATATCCCTTGTATCCTTGATCTCTCCAAGACTTTTATCATGAAGGGGTATTGGATTTTGTCAAAGGCTTTTTCAGCATCTGTTGATGATCATGTGATTTTTTTTTCTTTCAGTTTGTTTATGTGGTGGGTTACATTGACAAATTTTCATGTTAATCCATCCCTGCATCTCTGGGATGGAGCCTGCTTAATCATGGTGGATGATCTTGTTGCTGTATTCTTGGATTCTGTTTGTGAGTATTTTATTGAGTATTTTTGCATCATTGTTCATGCAGGAAATTAGTCTGTAATTCTGTTTCTTTGTTGAGTCTTTGTGTGGCTTGGATATCAGGGTGACTATGGCCTCATAAAAATAATTTGGCAGTGTTCCTTCTGTTTCTATTTTGTGGAATAATTTGAGGAGTATTGATATTAGGTCTTCTTTGAAAGTCTGGTAAAATTCTGTGCTAAAACCGTCTGGCCCTGGGCTCTTTTTTTTTTCCCGGTTGGGAAACTTTTAATGACTGCTTCTTTTTTCTTAGGGGTTGTAGGTCTATTTAAACTGTTTATCTGATCTAGATTTAATTTTGGTTTGTAATATCTATCAAGAAATTTGTCCGTTTCTTTTAGATTTTCCAGTTTTGTAGAGTACAGATGTTTGAAATATGACCTGATGATTGTCTGCATCTCCTCAGTGTCTGTTGCTATGCCCCTCTTTTCATTCCTGACTCATTAATTTGGATATTCTCTCTTTGTCTTTTAGTTTGCATAAGGCTCTATGTAAGCACCAGCTTGACTTCTCCATATTCAGTGAATTGTGTAGGAATTGTCTTCAGCAATGGGGCTTTGCTGGCAGTTTGTGGAGTGCAGCTTGGCAACAGCCTGGATTTTGTGGGGGTTCCCATGGGCCAACAACTCAATAGATGTAACCCAGTTCTGGAAGCTTCATTTGGTGACAAGAGATGTCCAATTGGGGCTCTGTCTTTCCCATTATTTGGTGATTTCATTGAGATCACCCTCATATATGTTTGCATTTTAAGAAACTTCTGCTGTATTAGGTTTCTATACCCCTCCTCAAATGGCCCTTAATTTTAGCTGTTTTTCCCTGTATTCCCTCCCTCATCCACCTCTCCCCTCCACCTCCCCATTTGATCTTCCTGTTTCAGCCCCACCTCCCATCCATCTATAACTATTTATTCTGTTTTGCTTTTCTAGGCAGATCTGTTTCCTGTAGTCCTTTACTTTATATCTGACCTCTGTGGTTCTACAGATTGTAGCTTGGTTATCATTGACTAAACAGCTAATATCCACATATAAGCAAATACAAAGCATATTTGTCTTTCTAGGTCTGGGGTACCTCATTCATGTTGATTGTTGTTTTTTCTTGTTCTGTATCCATTTACCTATGATTTTCATGTTTTCATTTTTTTTTCAATGTCTGAGTAATATTTCATTGTGTAAATGTACCATACTTTATCCATTTTTTAGTTGAGGGACATCTAAGTTGTTTCCAGTTTCTGGCTGGAGTAGAGCAGCAATAAATATGGTTGAGGCAATGTCTCAGTGGTAGGATGAAGCATCTTTTGGGTACATTCCCAAGAGCAGTATAGCTGGATCTTGAGGTCCATCAATTCCATCTTCCGGAGGAAACTCCACACTGACTTCCATAGTGGCTGTACAAGTTTGCACTCCCACCAGCAATGGAGGGCTGTTCCCTTGGCTCCTCATTCTCACCAACCTAAGTTGTCACCTGTATAATTAATCTTAGCCATTCTGACAGGTGTAAGGTGAAATCGCAAAGTAGTTTTGATTTGCATTTCCCTAATAGCTAATGATGTTGAACATTTCTTCTGTTTGAATTTCCTCTTTTGAGAATTCTGTTTAGATCTGTATCCTATTTTTTAATTGGGTTATTTGTTCCCTTGATATATTTATAATTTTAATTTTGAGTCCTTTAAATATTTTGCATACTAACCCTTTATTAGACGTGTAGCTGGTTTTAAAGAAAGAGAAAAACTTTCCCCGTTCTGCAGTCTTCCCACTTTGTCCGAACGATGCTGTCTTTTGCTGTACAGAAGCTTTTCTGTCCTGCTAAGCCCAGCTTACTAATTGTTGCTCTGAGGGCCTGTGCCAGTGAGTTCAGCACTATCCCCACTTCTCCGCTGTCAGATTCAGTGTGTCTGGGTGTGTGTTGACGTCTGTCCTCCAGTTAGAATTGGGTTTTGTGCAGGGTGCTAACTCTACTTGGAGTCTTCTGTATGCAGCCCATCTGCTTTGACCAGCACCATCTATATTGAGTATGTCTTGTTTCCGGGGTATGTTTCTGCCTCCTTTATCAACATTCAGGTGTTCGTAGGTGTATGGATTTATGTCTGGGTCTTTAGTTCTATTGCATTGGTCAGTGTGCCTGCTTTTGGCAAACTAGATGTTTTGTGTAAGGTTTTTTCCACATTTTCTTTGACCAAAGTATCCATTTCTTCTTCATGTCTTTAATGCCTGAGATTCTCTCTTCCTTCTCATATTCTGTTGGTGAGGCTTGCTCCTGAGGTTCCTGTTTGAGTATCTGAATTTTTCATTTCCAGATTTCCATGAGTGTGAGTTTTCTTTATTAATTCTATTTTTATTTTCTTGTCTTGAATGGATCAGTGTGTATTTGTGTTTTGTAGGTTTCTTTAAGGAGTTTGTTCCTTTCTACTTTGAGGATCTTTATCATACACATAAAGGCTAGTTGAAAGTTTTGGGGTTTTGTTGTTGTTGTTGTTTTGTTTTGTTTTCTGTTTTTTTTCGAGACAGGGTTTCTCTGTGTAGCTTTGGAGCCTGTCCTGGAACTCACTCTGTAGCTCACAGAGATCCACCTGCTTCTGCCTCCCGTGTGCGGGGATAAAAGGCATGTGCCACCATGCCCAGCAAGGTTGCAACGCTCAGGGTCTACTGTGTCAGAGTCGCTGGGCTCTAGTGGAGACATTGTCCTGGTTGTTATTGATTGTGTTTTTCTACTGGTGTCTAGGTATCTGGGTTTGGGAAGATTGTAATTCTAGGTGCTGATATCTGGTCTTGTCTTTGTTGGGTGGGTATTTTGTTCCTTGGTTTCTGGTTCCTCTCTGGTTCTTAGAAGAGTGTGGTGGCTGTGTGTTGCCTGAAGTCCTGATAGGTGTAGCTACTGGGGGTTCCAGGTAAAATGTGTTTCTGGGTATTGGTGCTGGCACTTAGGAATGGAGATTGGCTGGCCATGGGGGCACTGAGAGGGGTCCACAGCAGGGGGGAAAGCAAGGCATTGCACCCAGGATCTGCTTAGTCCCCTGGGAATAGGAGCAGAGGTTTCTAGGTAGTGGGAACTGACGCTTAGATGTGGAGGTAGGCTGCAGGGGAGCTGACAGCAAGGTCAGGATCTGCCTGGTCATCTTAGAATGGGGCAGACTTAGGGCTGACTTGAGGGATGGAGCGGGAGGGAAGGTCTTCAGCTAGCCTGCTGACTTTCCCACTGGTTCCCAGGGGTGACTGCTGTGGTTGGAGGCTGGGACACAGCCCTGAGTGTGAGGAGGGAGGTTAGAAGGCAAGGTCTGTATATAATCCACTGGAGATGGGGAGGGTGGGAAGGGAGGCTCAGCAGGCAGTCTACAGAGCTGGAGGAAGAATTGGGGGTTGGGGGAGAGCTCCAGATCTACAGTTAGCCTACTTGCTTCCCTAGCTGGAATCACAATTGCCTATTGATTCATAATTTGACAAGAAAAGCAGTTTCTATGGATTTTATAACAATATTTATTGGATTTCATAGCATTATTAGTTCTTATAGCCCTCTTAGAATAATACTTGGTACATGGTATAAATTCAGTAATGTTATCCATGATAAATGTTAGCTGTCATTTTTAAACTATAGACACATCAGAAAAATACATTCAAATTATTGTTATTTTGCATTGTGGTAAGATGATGGTAATTGTTTCCTCAGAATGATATTTACTGTCGGATCATAATATATGATTTTCATAACAAGACTTTCAGAAAGAACCTCAGTTAACAAAATAGATTAATGTTTTTGATGTAAAACCCAAAAGATTTTCCTATAAATTATAAACAACTTTCTCATTTAACTTACTACATCTGCATTATGTTTGTGTCAGTAGAGCAGGGGCAAGGAAAGATCCTAAATTTCTCTGTTTTAAATGATTGCTGCTCCTTGGCATCTACATCTGCTCCCCAGCAGAGGACTGGAATTGACAGGGATTGGTTTCAGATGCTTTGAGTGTGCTGACTATTCAAACATGGCATATAATTCCTTTCCCACATTTTATATTAAATTATTACATGACCAGGTAGAGTAAAATGAGGTATTGTAGGGATCCCTGTCTAAACAATAAAAAATGTCAATAATTAGTACCTAATAAAATGAACAGAACCAGCCATTAAATGCCTTTTATTTTACAGGGAATTAGTGATGGTGTTCCTCTATTAAAGGCTATCATCCCTAAAAATCAGTCTCGTTCTTTTATGTCTCAAGGCAGCCCTGAGTTACTGGTAAGTTGATGTATACCTATTTCATATTGCTATGTCTGTATTCATTAGTTTACCAAAAATAGGAATGAATGTAAAAATATTTCCATTACGTTCCTAAACTTCATCGTGTGTGTGTGTGTGTGTGTGTGTGTGTGTGTGTACGCACGCGCTCACATGCGCATGCATCTGGAAGTCGGAGGGCAGCTTGTACAAGCTGATTCTCTCCTTCCATGTGGGAGGAATTGAGTTTGGGTCCTCAAGATTGGTGGCAAGACCTTATGCTTCTAAGCTGTCTCATTGACCAATATAATAAATATTTATTCAATAAATATTCAGTAATAAACTATTGAAAAGAAAATTTTAATATATTTTGTGTGTGTGGATATTTTGCTTGTTTGATGTGTACTATGTACTTGCCTGGTTCCTGCGGAGGTCAGAAGAGGGCATCAGATTTTTTGGAACTGGAGTTATAGATAGTTATGAGCCACCAGGTGGGGGCCAGAATTCAAACCTAAGTCCTCTGGAAAAGCAGCCAGTGCTCTTAACTTCTGAGCCACCTTTCCAGCCCCTGGAAAGAATATTTTTAAAATAATCAAGAGGCTAGAAGGATAGCTTCATGGTAGAGTGCCTGCCTGGCCTGTGTGAGGTCCTAGATTTGATCTTCAGCATTACAAAAATAATGGAGAAATTTGTTATGAAAGTAATTTGATTAAATATAAAATATATCTTCTGTATATTTTGCTTTAATTATAACATTTATCTGGAAAAATAAATCTATGGAAATAGCTAGGAGCCTTATCACCATAACTACTAACAATGATCAGAACTAAAGCAGGTCTTGTTAAGTAAGGTCTTCTTCTAGGGCATTTCAGTGGGTGTTTTACACAAATTTTTATTTAGCCTACCCAACAGCCCTGTGAAGTAGCATTATATGTTCCTTTTACAGATAAGTTAAATCCTAGAGAGCTGGCAAGTAGGGATCTGAGACTTTGGCACATGAACTAATCCTAGGTTTATCTTACTCTAGTTCTGTAACTTAAGTGTGACAGAAGTGTGCTGTAGTACAGTAAACAGTAGGGACTGCAGAGTTAGATCCCTTTTTACAATAGTATGTATTATGCTTGATTAGAGAAAGATTCTAGAAATACATACAGTAGTCCTGATAGTAGTTTTCAACTCTAAAACCTGTGTGTGTTGAAGGAGTAAAAAGCTTTTTACTCTTAAAATCAAGTACACACTAATATCGTTGTTTCAGGGACATTGTAACGGTTTGTCAATTCTCCTATTTGGTCTAAGTGATGATAGTTACGTCATATTTGTCATGGTAAAGGTAACCTCAGTTTTCTCTGAATGTTAACACTAATGCTAGTGACCTGAGAAGTTAAGATGAAGTAATTAGCTAAAGAAAACAACTATTCTTACAGTAAGCTCTAAGTAGGTTTTTCCACTTGAATTGTTTAAGATTTGGTTTCATGTATCTTACACTGTTCTCCAAATGATAGATGTAAAAATGTGTGAGCATCTGGTTACTCTTAGCCACATTCTTTAATCTTTTATTTATTTGAGTTTTCATATGTTCTTTTTCAGGTAACAATAAGCATGAATTATGTTATTGGAACCCATGGATGGCTACCTTATGACAGAAACATTTCTAACTACTTCACATTCATCAAGGATCAGACTGTGACTAACCCAAAGTAAGTAATGGACAGCTAATGGATTTTGTTGTTGTTGGGGGTTTTTTGTTTTTGTTTTTGGGTTTTGGTTTTTTTCCTGAGACCAGGTTTCTCTGTTCTGAGGTCCGGCTGTCCTGGAACTTAACTCTGTGGACCAGGCTGGCCTCGGACTCACAGAGATCCACCTGCCTCTGCCCCCTGAGTGCTGGGATGAAAGCTTGTGTGCCACCACTGCCCAGCGATTCCTGTGATTTTTAAAGTAATGCTTTAAGACACCAATTTTCTCTTCTTTCTCACTTTGCCTCCCCTAATCTCTGGTTTTAATTTATAACCTGACAGACAGTATTTGGCATTCAGACATTGCTTAATTCCTGTTATAACAAATATAGAATAAAATATTACATTGGAAGTGGTAAATTGTCATATTATTCTTTACTACTTACAAATAACCTTTATTTGGGTTTGTTGTTGTTTTTAGGCATTGTCTCATTACGTAACTGTCCTTGAACTCACTCTGGAGACCAGACTGGCCTCAAACTCACAGCAATTTTCATGCCTCCTGAGTGCTAGGATTAAATACTGTACCATCCTCCTGTCTGAGAGATATTTACTGTTGGTAATAGTCTAAGTGATCTCTTAAGGAAAATTCTAAAATTCAATTGTGTTTACAGAGCTCAGCGAACTGTGAATGGTCCTTTTGCTCCAGGGCTGGAAATTACTTCCAAACTTTTTGTGGTGTCACATGATGCAAAGTTGCTCTTCACTGCTGGACACTGGGATAATAGTATCCAAGTAATGTCACTTACCAAAGGCAAAATTGTCTCACATAACATCCGACATATAGGTAAGAATGAACTTTTCCACCAACCTTCTTCTGTGTTTTCAACTGTATAGAAGTGGCACATGCTCCTGATAGGAATTCTTAATATATTGGGTGTGCATTCAAGCACCATATAAATTAAATATATTTTCATGTTACATTAGAAGATATTAAACCACCGGGAGGCGGTGGTGCACACCTTTAATTCCAGCACTCGGGAGGCAGAGTCAGGTGGATCTTTGTGAGTTCAAGGCCAGCCTGGTCTACACAGCGAGATCCATGACAGGCACCAAAACTACACAAAGAAACAACAACAACAAAAGAATAAAAGTTTTTTCTCAATAAACTTGTTAAATGAGGGTAATGGAGTCTGCTGCTAACTCTACTGGTGATTTTTTGTTTTTATTTTGTTTAGATAACATTTTTTTTTACATATCATTTTACATATTGACTGCTGTCGTCCCTACCTTCCCCCTCATTCAGAAAGGGACAGGCCTCCCATGGGCTTGAACAAAGCATGGCACATCAGAGTTGAGGCAGGACCCTGCTCCTCCCCTTGCGTCAAGGCTGAGTGAGATAGTTCAGCATGGGGAACAGGTTCCCAAAAGCCAGCTAAGCGCAGGGACAGGTCCCGATCTTACTGCTAGGAGACTCACAAACAGGCCAAAACTACACAACTGTCTCACACATGCAGAGGGCCTAGGTCAGTCCCATGCAGACTCTCTAACTGTTGGTCCAGAGTCCATGAGCTCCCATGAGCTCCGGTCAGCTATCTCTGTGGGTTCCTCCACCATGACCCCCCTGGCTCCTACAGTCCCTCTTCCCTCTCTTCAAAAGACTCCTGGAGCTCAGCCCAGTGCTTAGCTGTGGATCTCTGCGTCTGTTTCCATCAGTTATATCCGATGTCAATTAAGGTAGTCACCAATCTGATTATATCTCCTGGTGATTTCTAAGGTATCACTTAGTGTAGCTGATTATGGGACTGTTCCAGAAAATTGAGTTTTGTTTGTTTCTTTGTTTTCATTTTTGTTTTTCAAGACAGGGTTTCTCTATCTAGCCTTGGCTGTCCTGGAACTCTGTTGACCAGGCTGGCCTCAAAGTCACAAAGATCCGCCTGTCTCTGCCTCCCAAGTACTGGGATTAAAGGTGTGCGCCACCATTGCCCAGTTGGAAACTGCTTTTTTTTTGTTTTTGTTTTTCGAGACAGGGTTTCCCTGTGTAGCTTTTCGCCTTCCCTGGAGCTCACTTGGTAGGCCAAGTGAGAGAGCAGAAAGCATATCTCCGGGTCCATTCTCAATTCTCTGACCCTCCACGATGCTGGCCACTATTAAACACTTAGCACATCACATCTCTCCCAGAATGAGCGGTCTCAGTGAAGTCTCTCCAGATGACTTTGACCCTGCAGATGAGCTGTTACTCTGGCCTGGTGTTTTTTTGTTACGTTTTAATTATTTTGTGATGGGGGTGGGCACACACGCATGTGCACTAGGAAGTTAGAGGACCGCTTGCAGGAGTCTGTCTCTCCTGTGATGTGTGTCCAAAGGGACTAGAGCAGGTCCCCAGTCTCAGCAGCAGCTTCCTTTACTTGCTGAGCCATTTTGTCTGCCTGCCTCAGTAATAATTTGAACAGTAACTGAAATTGCCCTTAAAGTTTTGTTCTGTCAAAACATACCCATTTTATTTTATTCTTTCTTCAAACAGATATTGTGACTTGCTTAGCTACAGATTACTGTGGAATACACTTGATTTCTGGTTCTAGGGACACTACATGTATGATATGGCAAATAACACAACAGGTAATAATAACTTAACCTTTTATGTTCTTGGACTGAGATGACAAGTTTTTCTTTGGTAGTGAATGGCATTTGAAGGTTTTGTATTCTGTCTTCTGAGTTCCGTCCTGTTTGGAGCACCACTTTGTAGCTTTGTTGTCTGCTGGCTTATTCTCTAGTAGTTACCAGAACTGACCCGTTGTCCGCTTCTCTACAACAGTACCATGGTAACATAATGACATTCCTCCTGTTCTTTCTGGTGGAACTGTAGAAGCTGCAGGTAATCTTCTCTCTGTTGTATTCTTATGACATTGGTTTAGAGAGGAGGTTTGTTTTTAGATTTATTTTTATTTATTTATTATGTGTACAGCATGTATGCCTGCAGGCCAGAAGAGGGCACCAGGCCTTATTACCCATCAGTTGTGAGCCACCATGTGGTTGCTGGGAATTGAACTCAGGACCTCTGGAAGAGCAGCCAGTGCTCTTAACCTCTGAGGCCATCTCTCCAGCCCTGAGAGGATTTTTTTTTTTAATACTTTCTACATTTTCTACCTTGTTAACAGGCTATCTCACACCTCATTTTCTCTTCTGCCTCTTATATTTATAATTACAATGTTGATAGTTTTGATGTTTTATAATATATCACCTATGACTCAGTAGAAAGCAAGTATTGTTTACCCATTCAATTAACGTTTTTCTAGGCCCCCTGTTCCTTTCCAATTACCTACTTTTATATGACTGCCCAAGTTTTTGCTTTAGTAACTAAATGTTTGTTTAGATAGATTTCTCTTTCATGCTTCCTTTACTACAATTTTTTTCCTTAGATTCTTTTAAATGAGCATTTATTTTTATTAGAACTTTTAGGCAGATGGTTTAGTGGATAAAGTTCTTGTTGCTCAAGCATGAGGCCCTGGCTTCAAATCTTCAGCGTCCATATAACAGTTGGGCATATCAGTGTGCCTATAACTCTAGTACCAGGCAGGAGAGCAGATACAGGAAAGTCCCAGCAGTTCAGGAGCCAGCCAACCCAGGAAATTACAAGCTGCAGGTTCAGTGAGAGATTGTCCTAAAAATTAAGGGAGAGAAGCGACTGAAGATATCATGACATCAGCCCCTGGTTTCCACACATTCCTGCACAGCCCCCACCACACGCATACACCACACACTTTCTCACACAAAACCCTCTTTTAAAATTCTGTAGTAGTCTTACTGAAAATTGTTCTTAACTGGGCATGGTGAATGATCACAAACCTAAGGCCTGAGCCTTTTTGTTGTTAATGTTTGAGATTCTAACTTAATCACACCATTTCTCCCTTTCCTTTCTTCTGTTCAAACCTTCCCACAAACCCCTCCCGACTCCCCTTCAAAGTTCATGGCCTCTTTTTCCATTAATCACTGTTGCATGTGTGTATGTACTTGAATATACATATACATTCCTCATGTAACCTGTCAAGTCCCTGCAATGTTACTTGTGTGCGTGTTTTAAGAATTGACTGTGCTGGGAAGGCCGTCTCTCCTCTCCCAGCTTTGCTCAGTTGCCTGTTGGCTGTGTAGGACTGAGAGCCCATCTTTCCCGTCCCGTTTGGCAGGTCCATTGGTGTCATCCTTGTGCGGCTCACGTGTGGGCGCTGGACTGGTGACACTTTGTGGTGTGTCTCCTCGTGTTACTAGGAGACACAGTCTCACAGCACACTGCCTGGTCCTCCGGCTCTCACACGCTTTCTGCCCCGTCTTCTGCAATGATCACTGGGCCTCAGGTGCCGGGACTGTTTATAGATGTTTCCCTTGGGACTAGGCTCTACAACTCTGCATTTTGATTGGTTGTGCTTTTCTGGAGTAGTCTCTGTCTGTCACAAAGAGAAATTTCCCTGACGATGGGTGAAAACTCATCTGTGAGTATAGGGACAGATGTTTATAGATTGCTGTTAGGGATTGTGCTGGTTTAGTTAATTAGTGATTGTAGATTCTCCTCCAATAACCATGCTAAGGCCTGGACTTTTTGACTCCAAGGCTGGTCTGATTTACATAACAATACTCTATCTATAAAAGAACACAAAGAAAACTTTGTCTAAAAAAAAAAAAGGAAAGAAAAAAAACATAAAAAAGAAATTTTATTTAATTAATATTAATTTTCTGGCCTGAAACTCACAGAGATCCGCCTGCCTCTGCCTCCCGAGTGCTGGGATTACAGGCGTGCGCCACCACCGCCTGGCCATGTACTGACATGTTTATAATTATTTTTACACAGAAATACAAAGCACCTTTTCATTATGTCTCTCATCCCTTTAGTGTCTTTGGCTAGCCCTTGATCACTTTGTTTCCACTTGTGCTCTAGTCTATGCTACGTTCACTTCCGAGTGTCCTAATTGTACTCCTGTTTTGATAGGTTTTACAAGAATTTTCATTCCTTGCTGATTTTTACTACTGTGAAGGAAAATTGTACGGTGACATGATTGATTGATGTATTGCTACATCAATCCTTGTTTCTCCAGACAGGGTTTCTCTGTGTAGCTTTGTGCCTTTCCTGGAACTCACTCTGTAGACCAGGCTGGTCTCGAACTCACAGAGATCCTCCTGCCTCTGCCTCCCGAGTGCTGGGATCAAAGGCGTTAAACCACCTCTGACGATGTACGGTTATCTTATTTTCACCAACTTTAGCACAGTTTTAAACTCACGGTTATTTACATTTTTGGATTATTTTGACCCTAAGGTGGCTATACCATCATATGATCTAGAAATAATGGTGACTCCCTATTTTCCAGCATACCGTTTTATTTGCTTATCCTATTACATTACAGTGGCGTTAGAACATGATAGTGAGCCTGTCTGGTTTTGGTTGGAAAGGACTCCTCGGTTTTGCCGTTTGGCAATTTGCTGTCAGTTTTCACCAGTGTTGTATTTTATCTTTAGTTACCTACCTCTTTATAGTTTCCTCCTACCTTTTGGTAACTTTTTAATTTTAATGAAATTTCAAACTTACAGAAAAGTTGCAAAAATAATACATTTGTACCTTTGTCTTAACATCTTCAATGTCCCTTTTAGTATCTTTTTTTCTGATTTCAATGTTGGAAGTACTTTCTGTTCCATTGAGCACTTCTGTGTATGTCTTCCAAGAACAAAGATTTTTCTAAAGTTTTTATTATGATTATTTATTTGCCTGTGTGTGGGTGATGTGCACATGCCTTGGTGACTGTGTGGAGGTCAGAAGACAGCTTTTGGGCATCAGCTCTCTTCTTCCACCAAGGGTGCTTCTGGGAACCAAACTTAGGGCATCATGCTTGGTGGCAAGTACCTTTACCTACAGGTCCATCTGGATAGCCAAAAACTCATTCCTCCCACCACAGTGCAATTCCTGAAATGAGAATGTTCGACATTTGTACAGTGCTATTACCTGGCCTGCAGTTTATATTCTCACTGTATCAATATAACCAGTAGTGTCGTCCTCTAGAATTGTTTTTCTATAAATACTTTCAGAGTTCCCTTTTTCTAAATGCAGTAAATTACAAAATTTCTTAGATTTGAACAGCCTTGAATTCATATAATAAGTTAATACTATTTATTTTTATTGATACCACATTTTGCTGTTGTATTTTATTTGCTAATACTATAATTTTTTTTAAACAAGGCCTCACTTTTTTCTGTATTCTTAAATAAAAGATTGATTTTTGTTTTATCATTACCATGTTTAATATTTAGAAATGCAACCTTTCTTAAATTAATTTAATGTTTCTTCTTTCACTTGAATTGTAAAGTTTCTGTTACTTTAATTACTTGATACAGGAATGATCTTCTTTGTAAATAGAAACAGACGTTCTAGACAGACTTATCTAAAATAAATATGAATAAAACAATATGACACATAGCTGACATTCCATTGAATATAGAATAAATGTAAAGAAGGCAGTTTGAATGACAAAGGCATTCTAGAGAAAGTTTCTTCAATAAATTTGTATTATGAGCCTGCAGTTTCAGCCTGTGTGGAAGCCGAGACAGGAGCATCACAAAGTCAAGGCTTGCCTGGCTACAGAGTGATAGTTCAAAGTCAAACTGAGTAACTTAGCAATACTTTTGTCTCAAAAATCATTTCTTAAAGACTGAGGACATAGCTCAGTGTTCCACCATCTACACAGCATGCCTGAAGTCCTAATAAATGTTTAAAGCATCATTAGTGATGGTGCACAATTAGTTTGTAGCAAGAGGATTGCTGGTACTTACAGCCAGCCAGGCTCTGTGAAAAACAGCTCCAGACTCAGTGAGAGACCCTGTCTGTCTCAAGGGAGTAAGGCTACTGTGAATGCGTGCATACGAAATTAAGAGAAAGGATGAGGCTGTAGAAGTTAAAGACGGGCTAGAGATGGGCCTCAGTGACTGACACTGCTGCTTGTCCAGAGGGCCCAGCTGTGAGTCCCAGCACTCCTGTCACTCTGGCTCCAGGGCGTCCAGTGCCCTTTTCTGACCTCCACAGGCGTTCACACAAGACATACGCATGAATAAAATCACCATAGAAAGTAAAGGCAAGTCAGAGTAAATATAATTGAGGTCCCTAAAGTACACACTCCAGGACAGTGGTTCTCAACCTACGTAATTCTGCAACCCTTTAACACAGTTCATGTTGTGGTGACGCCCAACCATGAAATTATTGCTACTTCATAACTATAATTTTACACTGTTAGGAATTGTAATGTAAATATCTGATATGTGATTTCCAAAGGGGTTGTGACCCACAGGTTGAGAACTGCTGCTCTAAGAAGTATTCATATATATAAAATGCTTATTTGAATTTAAGGAAGAATACATTTGTAAATTAAAAGAGCAAATATCTTTGAAAAATTAATCTAACAAGTCAGCATTGATACCATTCCATTTAAGTCTTGGGCTGAGTATTAGTGTGAGTGAACTCAGAGGTTCTACCTGTCATATTATTTTGTTAGGAGGAAGTTTCAATACAGTATAAACTTAGTTACAGAAAAACAAAAACAAGAGGCTTGGGAGCTGAGGGAACAAACAGCAGGACACCACTTCACCTTTATTTTCTTTTTAATTTTAGGGAGGCTCTCCTGTGGGCTTAGCATCTAAGCCTTTTCAGATCCTTTATGGACACACTGATGAGATACTGAGTGTGGGCATCAGCACTGAGCTCGACATGGCAGTGTCAGGGTCAAGGGTAAGATTGCACCTTGAAGAAACAATATTTCTCTATAAATTGAGTAACAGTGTTTATATTTGAATTTTATGCATTGTTAAAGTAGAATAATACAGAAAGAATAAACTTAAAAGAGGCTGTGTTGTATTTGAGGATCTTATTGGCCTTACTAGTTAAGGAAGATGGCACTCTATAAGATAAAATACTACTTACATTCCAAGATGAGGGTTTTCCCTAAAGCATGTAAGTCCTTTATGGGATAATTATTTCCTCAGTTTCTTTCCCACATTTCTTTATCCAACCACTTTTTTGTTTTGTGTTTTTTATTCTCTGACATCTCCTTTGTGTAGGACGGCACTGTGATTGTACATACCATTCAGAAAGGTCAGTACATGAGGACTTTACGACCGCCTTGTGAGAGTTCCCTGTTCCTGACCATTCCCGGTTTGGCCATATCTTGGGAAGGACACATTGTCATCTATTCCAGCTTGGAAGAAAAGTCCACCCTCAAGGTATATAGCATTTTTTGCAGTAGGCTCACCATCCCTCATGTCCCTCCTCCCCCCGACTGCAGAGACAGCTTGAGTAAGGGAAGAGGCTGTTTTCCTAGGGTGTAATCGTTCTTTCTCACTGCTAGATAAACTGCTACAGTCTTGTCCTCATATTTTATTGTATTTTATTTCAGAGATTTCTTTCGGCCTAATATTATACATGGTTTCAAACGTAATATCTTATAGCTAAGAATATAACTCATCTTGTAAGCCTGGAGCCCTAAGTTAAATCCCAAACCCCATGTACATAGCAATTTAAAAGCATTTTTTAAAAAATATATTTTAGTTTTTCAAGACAAGGTTTCTCTGTGTGGCCCTGGCTGTCCTGGAACTCACTCTGTAGGTCAGGTTGGACTCAAACTCAGAGATCCACCTGCCTCTGCCTCCTGGGTGCTGGGATGAAAGGTATGTGCCACCACCGCCCAGCAAAACACCAAATTTTGTTATGAGGAATGTCATGAATGTTAAGTAGCAGTGATAGCCAACATAAGTTCTTTTGTGGGTAAGACAGTGTAGAATTAAACTGGATCTCTGTATATTCATTTCCCTTTAGTAATAAAGCTTTTAAGTATCAGGAGCATCATTTTTAGGAATGTGGAATATTTTTGGACTCGAGAATATTTTAACTCTTAGTTGTTTTCATGGCAAAATGACTTGAAGTCAATCTGATATTGTCTGTATCATTTTTCTTTAAATACAGCCATGTTTTATTCCAAAAATCTTACTAATCATGTTATAGTTTTAACTGACAATGTAAAACCTCAGCTTTTATTCAAAATCCTTAAAGTTTCCTAATTCTTTATAGGATAAGAACATGTTACATGTGTTTTCTGTAAATGGAAAGTATCTGGGATCTCAAGTCCTGAATGAGCAAATATCAGACATGTGCATAATTGGAGAACATGTTATCACTGGCAGCTTACAAGGGCTTCTGTCTATAAGAGAGCTTCACGGGTAAGTGATTAAAATGTTCAAACTGTCTGAAGAAGAGGTAGCAGTAGGGGCTAGGGAGATGATGGTTCAGTAGGTGACAGTGCTTGCTCTATAATATGAAGATGTGGGTTCTGATTCCCAGCACGCACGCACGCACGCACGCACGCACACGCACACACACATGCACGCATAGTCATAGTGTGAGCATCTGTAATCCCCATGTTCCTAAGGAGAAATCTCTGGAAGCTTGTGGGCTAGATAGTTTGGCAGAGAGTGGACAGACAATGAAAGTGACTGTCTCAGTTAAGGTTTCTGTTGCTGTGAAGAGACACCATGACCACAGCAACTCCTATAAAGAAAAACATTTAATTGAGGTGGCAGCTTACAGTTTCAGAAGTTCAGTTGATTATCATCATGGCGGGAAGCATGGCAGTGTGCAGGCAGACGTGGTGCTGGAAAAGTAGCTGAGAGTCCCTACATCTTGCAGGCAACAGGAAGTTGACTGAGACACTGGGTGGTATCCTGAGCATAGGAAATCTCAAAGCCCGTCCCCCACAGTGACACACTTCCTCCAACAAGGCCATATCCATTCCAGGAAAGCCACATCTCCTGATAGTGCCACTCCCTATGAGATTATGGGGGCCAATTACATTCAAACTACCACAGTGATCTTGTCTCATGAAAGATGGAAGGTGAGAACAGACACGTGATGTTGTCCTCTGAACTCCATGTATGCACCAGGCATGCGCACACTTGCAAGTCACACACACAAAGGAGGCAGCAGTGTTCTGAGCATGCTGAAATATACCTATAATGTCAGCATTTGGGACTCATTACCTATTCCAATGATACCTTTCCTTTTTTAAATCATCCTCTTTTTAAGAGTCTTGCAAATTAGAAAAACCAGTGGACTCTTAGTTCATATATATACACACTTATACATTGGATTCTCTTCTTTCTAATCATTAAATAACCACAGGTATTTATTGTAATAGACTGTCAGACAAAGCAGACAGACCTGTTTTATTAACCTCAAAGATTCTCACATGCACTTTCTTCTGGGACTTTCTACTCACCTTTCACTCATCAGTCGACGTGATAAAAGCAGTCAGTGACAGCTTACATTCTCAGAATTGCGGTGTTAAAATATAATGATTGACCCTGAAGGGTTGAAGACTTCAGAAGTTGCCAGTCCAGGTGGCACATTCAGGAGGATTGTGCATTCAAAGTCAGCCTGGCCTGCATAGCAAGACCCTGTCTCAAACAACAACAACAACAAGAAAAGGAAGTAATGTATGCCGAAGACTAAGAATTGCTAGGATCTGCATAACCAGAGGAGTCGTGTTGAGGAGTTCATAGGATTTGAAGTGGGGATGAACTTAGGGAAATTATGAGAAAACGAACTACAGTTGGGGATATGGTAGTGTATGCCTGTAAATCCGACATTTGTAAAGGTAGGATGCAGAGCTAGATAATGACAGTACCTTCCGGGTATAACCTGTGCCTCCATCCTCTATGTAACTATGTCTGTTTCTATCTCTTCTAGTTTGAATCTCAGCGTCACCCCATTAGCCATGCGACTACCTATCCACTGTGTTTCTGTAACCAAAGAGTACAGCCACATTCTTGTAGGCTTGGAAGATGGCAAATTGATTGTAGTGGGTGTTGGCAAGCCAGCCGAGGTAAAATTCAGCATCATGGATTCCTCCTTACTATTGTGGGCTCCTTTGGTCCTTTATTCTAGCTGATTCAGAAGTCTCCATTATGGATAAACTGAAACATAAGTTTGACTTCTCAGAAAGAGTCAAGGTATAAAGTTGGTAATTAGTAGTGTTCATTCTATGATAAAATTGAAAGCATGATTGTGGATTGGTGTCACTGTGTGAATAAGAAAATTATTTTACTCCAAATCAAGACTCAAGAATACTGTGCAGATTTGAGGCATAAAAGCTCTTATAGAAAATAAAATACAGGTTCTAACAGTAAGACTAATTTGATTTAATAATACCAAGCATGACTATATAAAGGCATCATTTTTTATCTAGAACTGCAAATATCTTGTATCTACATCCTTATTCTCAGTGAGTTTATTATAATGATAAGTTTTCTTGGTTAATAGTCTTTCATAGATCTGACATTTGTTCCTCAGAAAACTTAATGGCTGTACTCCAGGTAACTTAGTGATTCTCCCAGGAAACTTACTATAGAATTAAATTAGTCATTGCATGTTTTTTGAGACACATTTACCTTTTTCTGAGAAATGTAATATGGTATCTGTAGGTGTTTCTTAAAGAGAAGAAATTAGTTGGGTGTGGTAGCGCATACCAGTAATCCCAGTGCTTGGGAGACAGAGGCAGGAGAATCACCACAGTTTGGGGGCCTGACTGGTCTACATAGTAAGTTCTAGGCAAGCCAGGCCTATATAGCAAGGTCACTCTCCAGCAAAGGCTGGAGAGTGACACAGCAGCCGAGCATTTGCTGCTCTTCAGGAAGCAGGGACTCAGTTTCAAGCACTCACATAGCACCTCACAACCGTCTGTCACTCCAGCTCTAAGGAAACCCACACCCCTTCTGACCTGCACAGGCACCAGACAAGCACATGGTGCACATGCAGGCAAGATGCTCATTTACCTAAAATAAATATTTAAAGAGAGAGTAGAAACATTTAAACATGCTTCCATTCAGCATTGAGTTTAGTAATAGTTTCCTGAATTGCTCCCATCTTTCCCTTGCTAGTGTGATAATTACATAAAATTCTGCTTACACTTTCCTCTTTGAGTACACACCTGTAATCCCTGCTAGTTGGGTGGCTAAGGTCAAAGAATCACAAGTTAAAGGTCTGCGTGCCTACAGGGTGAGCTCAGGGTCAAGCCAAGCAACTAGTGAGACTTTATGTCAAAAAGTGCGAAGATGGCTAGGGACAGCTCCATGCTCTAGAGTCTGCCGAACTAGAGGAGGCCTTGAGCTCAGTCTCCTGTACTGCACGACATAAGAGGCTTTCTCTTTGAATCAAGGATCTTTCAACGTGTTAGTGATTTTGCTACCAAAGCCTGTTCTGCACTTTACAAACTAGTGTCATATATATTGATTTTATGTATCCTAGTTTTTCCTTAACAACTATTCATTTCTCTGTATTACCTTGAACAGATGCGTTCGGGTCAGCTTTCTCGAAAACTGTGGGGATCTAGCAAGCGGCTCAGCCAGATTTCAGCTGGAGAAACCGAATATAATACTCAAGATCTGAAGTGATTGTTCTTTCCACCTTGTGTGATGGAGAACGGGCTTCATTTACTGCCTTGTCACTTTAGCTACATCTCTCTACTCTCTGAAGTCTAAAGCGTTTTATCCTAAAAATAATTAAGGGTCACCACAGTTTGATATCTGTGAAGGTGGAGGTGGAGCTGGACTTTATGGCACATGCCTGTAATGCTAACCTTTGAGAGGCTGAGGCAGGTGGATCTTAAGTTCAAGGACAGCTTAGGCTACATAGCAAGGCTTGTCCCAAAAATTCAGTAAGTCAATAAAGAATAGAAATAAAGTTGTAGATTGTACTAAAGCCGTTTTAAAGTTTCATCAACAATAAATCAAGTTTTGTTGACCAGGAGTGAAATTGAATGGAGAAAATATATTTGATTCCATTTGGTAACCCATTCCTAAATCATTAAATCCATTTTTAACAACAGACTTCTAATATTATATATTTAGATTGAATTCCCTTAATCTAAATAGCAAAATTTAAGACATTTCCAGTAAAGTAGTGTAGATAATGGAGAGTTGAGAGATGTGGCATTTCATGTATTCTATAGATAATCATTTTACTGTTTACTTGCCGTGATGTTAAAAACATAACCTTTTAGACACTTGTTGTACAATTGAGTTTTCAAAAGTTGCAGGTCTGCACAATTGGATTAAATTTAAATACTGAAATAGTACATTGGTTTATTTCCCTACCCCTACTATTTAATATATTACTAATAAAATGTATTTAATTGCATTATTATCCTTAAGTAACAGAAATTGAACAGGAAAAAGAAAAACTAGCAATAATTTTTACAAATGTATTTCATTAATAGTTTGTTTAAGCAAAAATGATAATTGTGGCTTTGGCCAGCCAGTCCTTTGAGTAACATTTGGAGCACAATTGACTTCTGTGAAATTCAATATTTTGTAAATTTGTCTTTGTTAAGCAAAAACTGTGCTCTCTTAGTAGTTAATCACTTTTACCCTGATGATCATGAGTTGTCAGTAATGTTCTAAAAGGTCATAAAAAATGGAGTGGTACTTCATAATCCAGAGTAGTCATGTAGGTAAAGTAAGTTTTTTACTGTTTGTTATATAACACTGTTAGGATGAGAGCTCATTGTATTATAGTTTGTTAAATAGTACATTATATTTAATGTTTTAAGTAAAAAAGCTGACTGATTTAATTTGGAATTCTAAGTAATTGTTATTTGTTTTTGTAAAAATTGACTTTGGAGTTAGGTCAGAGAAGTTTTGCAACTTACCAGTGTAGGTAATCTGAGATTTCACAGGCTTTGAGGAGATTTGTGAATCTCTGAAGTTGTACAGAAATGTATATGTTGAGGCTGTTTTCAGGAGAGACTACTGCATGGCTTTTTCAAGTGCTCTATGGACAACAACAAATGACTTTACAATGGCAGCCTTTCGGGATTCTGTTCTTTTATTCTGCTGCTCATACATTTCCTTATACCTAACTGTCTTGGCAGTTGAATCCTGAAGAAAGTTTGATTTTCTCTTTCCTGTTGACCATAATATCCGTGATCTTTTTTCTTTATACTCCCATAAATAAGTTTTTTAAAAAATTTAGATATAAGAGATTATGTTTAGAAAAATTTCCAATATTTTGATTTCTTGTGGGTCAGGATTAGTAAAACACTGCAAAATCATTTTCTCTTTAATCAGTTAAAATTGTCTGATTCAGGAAAAAGTAGCTGTGTTTTAGACAAATAACACTAAAATTAACTGGTACAAAATAGAGTTTGTGTAAATATAAATATTTCCTTTTCGAAAGACTTGAGAATTTGTTGGGAGTCTCACAAATCAGTAGAGGGGGTTATGGTATATGAAACATCTCTTCTTTTTGTTTCCCTCCCCCACACTCAGGTTCGACAGCCATGGTGCCATCGGGGGCCATCTGTTCTCCATAAACATTTTAAGGGAGTCCAAGTCAGAACCTATATGATTGGGTGGTTGTTTTTTTTTTTTCTTGTTTTTTTGGGGGGGGTTTCGAAACAGCGTTTCTCTGTATAGTCTTGACTGTCCTGGAACTCACTCTGTAGATCAGGCTGGCCTCGAAATCACAAAGACCCTCCTACCTCTGCTGGGATTAAAGGTGTGCTCCACCACCACCCTGCCAAGAATGGACTTCTGTATTAATTAAAATAAGCAAATCTATTGGAACTATTATCTGAGTAATATATTCCTCATGTAAACAATTAAAAGTCACTAGATAATGTCAATGGGAAGATAAACTTTTACAGAATGGAGCGTAGACATTATCCATAGAGATTTCTGTAGTGTATTGTGGAAGAAATTATTAGAATGGATTGATAGCTGGATATTTTAGTCAATGAGTATAAAATCTCAAGTTGGCTATGTTGGTGTCAATTCATCTCTTCAGAACTTTAAATCTGCTTTTTTCTTGTTAGTGGTGACCATGAATATTAAAATCTCAGCATCCTGGTAATGAGAGATTTATACTAAGATAATGTTCTTAACTTTGGAAAGTGAGGTCAGAAGTTGTTTTGCTGTTGTTGCTGCTGGTGGTGGTGGTGTGTGTTTGTCTGTGTGTATACATATGTATACAATCACTATATGTACTTAAGAGAATAAAACAATGTAATATATAACTCCCCCCAGTCAGTATTCTTAGGTAAAATTGAAGAACAAGAAAGTCAGGGAACTACAAAAATAAAGATTAGTATTAAGTCTTTGTAGCCAGTGTTGCCTGTGAAGGAAGTTTCTATCACTTTCCTTAAGTCACGGTGCATCCTTCTGTGGGAGAAGAGTGTTTGCAGAGTCATAGCTGGTCTCTTTCCTTGTGTGTGTATGGGGTTAATCTTCACAGAGCTGACACTGAAATGCTACATTCTGCCAAAGGAGTAAGCATGGCCACAGAATTAGAATTTAGACGTGAAACCTGACTCAATTCTTCTTCTTAATATTCCTTTTCAAACAAGCTAAGAAAGTGAAATTGAGTGTCAGTTTTTGTTTACTGATGATAGAGGTATGGCATTTGTCTCTAAGTACAACATGATTTTTACTAAAGATACCTCTAAGGAAAGCTTTTCATTGAATTTTGAGAGGTTAGTTCCTTTAAAATATTTGTTTATAAAATAAATAGCATCATCTTTGCCTCCTTTCCAATAATAACATATGAGTAGGCCAGCCTGGTCTACAGAGCTAGTTCCAGGACAGCCAGAGCTGTTACACAAAGAAACCCTATCTTGAAAAACCAAAACAAAAACAAAAAAACAAAACAAACAAAACCATGTGAGTCCTTTTACTGAATTGAGTATGAACAAGGTTTTAAATGCATAATACCATGTATCTGGGATGTGTGTGTAAAGGTATTCTCACGTCTCACATTGCTAAACCTGTTTTCTTAACCGCATCTTTGCCATGTTTGAGTGGTCTGTACAAAATGAAATGCATTATTTTCACTTGTCATTTTCGTTTTTCCTCTAGACCCAAACCCTTGTGTAAGTGCTCTGTCTGTCTCTAACCAACTCTTCTTCCCAATCACAGCGTTCTTAAGCATCTTTACCATGGCAGCAGGTACTCATTCTCAGTACTTTTCCTAGTGTGTGTGTGTGTGTGTGTGTGTGTGTGTGTGTGTGTGTGTGTGATGTATATAGCATTGGGTTTGTTTGAGATGATCCCATATAGACATTGTTCTGAAGAATTTCCTCAGAGTGCTTTTCCTGGTGGCATTAGACAACAGTACAGTGTTATCAGTCTTTAATATTATCTACATATTCACACATTACTTACATAATTTAAACAAAGCATTTTCTATGCCCGTGGTTATCTCCAGCCTCAGCCCAGGATCTTTATTGTCTTTGTTTCATGTTTCATGTTTCCTTTTCATTATTGAAAAGTTCATTAATCTTACCATGAACTGTCTTTAGACCTTTCATATTTGAAAATCATAATTAACATTTACTCCAATAACATCGTCTGTTTGCTAATATTAGTTCCTAATGCCTATCAGCCACTATTTCCCACACTGATAAAGATTAAGTTTTTTTCCAGTGTTGGGGATTGAACTCAGGGCCTTGTGCATGTTAGACAAGAATAAAACCATTAGTAATCAGTGCTAAAAGAACAACAGAATCAGGTATCTTGTAGCATTGGAGTGGTACGTAGCTGAAAGTTTTCCTGTGCTCACCAGCACCACGGTCCCACCAGCACCACGGTCCCACCAGCACCACGGTCCCACCAGCACCACGGTCCCACCAGCACCACGGTCCCACCAGCACCACGGTCCCACGGCCACTTATAAAATTCAGTGTGGGGGCTGGAGAGATGGCTCAGAGGTTAAGAACACTGACTGCTCTTCCAGAGGTCCTGAGTTCAATTCCCAGCAACCACATGGTGGCTCACAACTCTCTGTAATGAGATCTGGTGCCCTCTTCTGGCCTGCAGACATACATGCAGGCAGAATATTGTATACACAATAAATAAATAAATATTGTAAATCTTAAAAAAAAAAAATTCAGTGTCTTGCCTAGTCCTGCAACCACTCAGATCCAAGTAAACACACAGAAGCTTATATTATTTTTAAACTATGGCCATGGCAGGCTTCTTGCTAGCTATCTCTTACATCTATATCTATAAATCTATACTTTGCCCTGTGGCTCATGGCTTATCAGTATCTTTATATCTTGCTTCTCGTGGTGGCGGCTGGCAGTGTCTCCTTGCCTCTCCTTTCTCTTCATGTCTGTTTTGACTTCCTGCCTCTAAGCTGCCTTGCATAGGCCAAACAGCTTTATTTATCAACCAATCAGAGCAACACATATTCACAGCACACAGAAAGACATCCGCAGCAGTTGTAATGAGTAGAGTTCTCCCACTATGAAAGCATTGGGTAAATTCTCCTAAGTACTTTTGATGATGTGTGCAGGTATGCCTCTGAGTAGAATGTTCTTTAATTTTTCTTAGGTCTTTAGACTTGGGCTAGGGATGTATCGTAGTGATGGGACGCTTCCATGTGAAGCCTTGCGTTTGGGGTTCCGGGTAGGCTTCTTTACCCCAGCACTGGGACAGCATAGGACCTCACACATAGGAGGAGGGCTCTACCACTGACCTCTGCACCCTCAGTTCAGAGCATGGCTCCTAATCTGAGGTCGCAGATCAGACTTGTCTGTAGGGATTAATAAATAGCCTATGCCTTGGTACTACTTGGGTTTTTCAATGGTTTTAATCAATCCCAGATCTCAAAAATTATATGTATGTACATGTAATGTATATAAGTGAATATGTACCTAAATTGCAGGTACATTTTTATTTGTTGAAAATCATGTGACCATCTTGGAATATAGGATTTATATCTCTTCTCTGCCTTTTGGCTGCCATGAAGTATATAATATAAAAATTATGTGGTTTTATTTATTATAAAAATCTAATGTAAAAATGGCCACATTATCAAGTGAAGTTCTTTTGGCTATCATAGTTATTCATTAGGCAGGTTTTCTTAGATTAGTATCTTTAATGACACCACACAGAAGTCGTTTCTAAACACACAGCAAGATTTGGACACATGAAGATAATTCTTTTAGTGTCAAATAAAAAGACACAAATTCAGTGGTATGTATCTTTCCGTAGTGCATAAAGCAAGGTGAAAGTCACAGATTCAATATTCTTTTCTTTATGATACAGTTTTCATGTTAACCTTGAAAATACATATCTTGCATATATTAGCATAGCAATCGCCAAACTATATCGTTTGAGAAATTAGGCAAAGTGGTCCACACACGTGGCTCCAGTTACTTGGGAGACTGAGATGGGCAGCTCACCTGGGCCGGAAGTTCAGGACCAGCCTGGACAATGTAGTAAGACTCCCATTTCAAAAATGAGTAAATGATTTTCATTAATGTTTCAAAGTTTACTGTTAAAGAAGTGCTGCTGCTGTGTGTTTCCTCTACAATGGCTTTCCAGTAACTTCCATTGAATAGTCACAACGTGTTCACTGCTTTATAGTGCTACGGTAAATTAGCAATGTATCAGGAGACCAAGAACAGTGAAGGTTTAGCTGAGATTGAAATACAAACTATTTTTATAAGAAGTCCTCCCAGGCAGTGGTGGCAACTCAGAGACAGGCAGATCTCAGTGAGTTCGAGGCCAGCCTAGTCTACAGAGCGAGTTTCCAGGACAGCCTGGACTGTTATATAGAAAATCCTTGTCTCGGAAAACAAAAAACAAACAAACAAAAAGAAGTCTTATTCCAGTTAAGATTTTGTTTAAGTAATATATTCTGTTGACCTTATATTAAAATTTCAGGTTCTCTGATAGTGTAGTCAAGTTGAGAATTAGGCTTTAATGTTTTTTTGTTCTTCTCTCATTTTTGTTTTGGGACAGATTCTCACTATGTAGTCTTGGCTGGCCTGGAAGTACCTTTATCAACTAGGTTGGTCTCAAACTCAGAGATCCATCTGCTTCTGCCTCCCAAGTGCTGAGATTTTCAAGAATATACATAATTAGTTTGCTCCTCAGAAGTAATTCTGGCAGGGAGATATCAGTAGTTAAATTTAATTGAAAATAGCTTAAACTCCTATTATATTGGAACTAAAGGAAAAGAATTTTTGGAAGTTTAAATGTTTTGTTAGGTAATCCCTAATGACTTGCATATAGTTTTATGTATAAAACTCCTTCCAAAATTATGGTATGTTACAGTGGCTTTTTTTTTTTTTTTTAAGACAGGGTTTCTCTATGTAGCTCTGGCTGTCCTAGAACTTGCTCTGTAGACCAGGCTGGCCTTGAACTCACAGAGATCCACCTGTCTTTGCCTCCCAAGTGTTGGGACTAAAGGCGTAAACCACCACCGCCAGTTTGCAATGACTGGTATTGCTAAAGGCTTTTTACATTTTGGGCACTTTTTTCTCCTATTCTGCCTTTTACTTCTCATAGACTGTGTTTCATGAACATCACCACAAGCATTTTATATGTAGTTACTGCTACTCAAAGCCAGCTTTATATAAGAAACCTTTTTAGGAAGCCTCATGACTTTCTGCCAGATTGTTTTACAGGATGAACTTCCCTTTCTCCATCAGTTTGCTTTTGTACAGTTGGAGGAAAAAAAATACCAAAAAGCACTCAGATCTCTGGATAGCCATTTTCTATCAAATTCATTGTTAAAACAAAATTAACAAACATTTGATGGGTTTGACAATTTTTCTGGGACTCAGATTAATTAGAAGCTTTTCAGATTTAATAAGGTGACAGTTTCTTGATTATGTGAATATACACTAGTTCAGAAGGGTTGGCTGAACATTCAAAATGACTTGTTTAAAAACAAAGTGCTTGGTAGCTGAGTATGGTGGTACACCTGTAATCCTGATGCAGGAGGATTGCCTCAAGGGGCTACCCTGGGCAATAGAATGAAGTCTGTGTGTGTATCTGTCCCCCACCCCAAAACCTTAGAAATTGTGCTGCTAGTTACTATTTAAGGAGTCATGTATTTATCTTAAAATGTCCCTTTTCATTTGTTTCACTGGATTTGGTTGAATGAATAAAAAGAGTAATAATAAGCCTCTTTATGTTGAATTATTGACTTGTAAACTGTGACTCATTGAGTTTTTGTATGCAAAAAGGGGTTCAAAGTTGAGCAAAGCAAATTTTAGACTTAATAAGGATGTAAATAACTTTAATTAGCATTCTGATAACAAAATTACTGTTTGGTGCAATTGATTCTTTCTGCTTTCATTCTGAATTTAAATATACAAGATGTGTTTTGTTTTGTCATATTTTTAAGAACTTCAATGAATGTATATGAGTTAATGTTTGATTTGTTTCTGTATAGTATGATCAAAAACAGTTGAAAATTTGCACTTTGTTAGTCCTTTGGAAATTTATATTCTAATGTTTTTAAGAATGTACATTTATTTTGTACATAATAAATTAGCTTTGTATATGACAGTGGGTTTGAGTCAAATAAAAAGATGGCATTCCTTTCGTCATTTGGTTGCAGTTCTCAGTTCATGGAGTTTGACCAGAATTTTCTGTGCCTGCTCAGTTCTTAGAGTAGACAAAGAACTGAACTCAGTAGTTAGTAAACAGAAAACCAGAAACTATTTGTTTCTCAGAAGGGAATCTCCTGTGATCTGCACAAAGTGAGTATTAATGTTATTTCATCAGGCTCTGTTATTCACAAAGACTTTGATTTTAAATCATCCCAAAAACATGGTTCCAGTGTTTTCTCAATAAGCAGTCATCCTAAATTTTCATGTTTTGTTAACCAGATAATGGATTCAGTTTTTTAAAATGTCACTTTCATAATCAAAATATTGTATGCATTAGCCTTTTAACTTTATCCACCTAACTCTTGAACCCTGGACTTTAACCTGACGGACAGGTCTTGAGCTACCCTCCCAGCCTTCCTTCGTGCATCAGCTCTGTTCCGGCAGCATGGCAAATTCCTCAGCTTCACAACAGTAGTGAGCAGTAACTTCAGGACTGTCAGCTGATCACTATTCTACATTTTAGGGACGGTTCTTCACCAGAATTGGAAACTTTCTGCACGAATTCATCAAGAATCCTAAATCATGCGCAAAGCCAGGCTAATGACAAGATTAGTCAAAACTGCCTGTTTCTCATAAGACCATATCAGGCATCAGATAAATGTTTTCAAATGGTAATAAAACTTACATTTTCTTGTCATTTAATATCACATCAGTTAACTGTAAAGAGAGGCAGATCTCCGTCCTGTCCACACTCGTGGTCGCCTCCCAAATTACCATACAGAGGCTTATAGTAGTTGTAAGTGCTTGGCTGATGGCTCGGGCTTATTACTAGCTAGCTCTTATCATCTAAATTAACCCACTTCTATTCATCTATGCATCAACACATGGCCCGTGACATGGTCCTTTGGCATCTTGCTCCTTGGGCAGCTGGCTGGCTGGCGTCTGCCTTGACTCCACCCTTCTTCATCTTCGTCTTCAGTTTGATTGTACCACCTAACTGTATTCTGCCTCACCATTGGCCAAATGGCTTTATTATCAACCAATGAGAGCAACACATAGTCACAGCGTACAGAAGGACCATCCCACTGCAGTTAACAAAGTCATAATTTTGTGCTTTGGGCTTCTCAAAAAGATTGCAAAAAAACCCCAAATGATGCTGTTGCTATAACAATGCCCCATCTTATTATTTATTTTAAAAAGAACTGAATCCTGGCAATGGTGGTGCACACCTTTAATCCCAGTACTTGGGAGGCAGAGGCAGACGGATCTCTGTGAGTTGGAGGCCAGCCTGGGCTGCATACAGATCTAGTTTCAGAACAGCCAGGGCAGTTACACAGGGAAACCCTGTCTCACATTAAAGAACAAAAAACAACAAACAAAAAAAAACTTGAGAGTTGGCTCAGCAGTTAATAATACTTGTTGCTCTTACGGGGAAGACCCAAGTTCAGTTCCCTACACCCACATAGTGACTCATAACCATCAGTAACTCCAATCCCAAGGTGTCTGATGCCATCTTCCAGGCATGCACATGCACTCATACACATAAAATAATAAAATACATTTTTTTTTTCCAGAAAGGTTTCTCGGACCCTGTAGTGATACCAACAGTACTCAGGATAGTTGTTGAATCCTGGTTTAACAATGACATTGACGGGCTGGGGAGATGACTCAGTAGGTAGAGCACATCCAACTGGAGTTGGGACCCCCAGCACCATATAAGTGCCAGGTAGGCTGGCAGTGGGCCTGTGATGCCAGCTCTGGGGAGTGTCGAGACAGAGGGTCTCTGGAGCAAACTGACAAGCTAGACTAGCCAATAGGTGGACTCTGGATTCACTTGTGAGCAACTGCCTCAGTGAATAGAGTGATTGAGGAAGGCTACTAGCATCACACACACACACACACCACACACACACACACACACACGTGCGCACACACACACACATGAATGTATGCTCACACATACAAAAAAATCATTCAATCATAAATACATAAACTAATTGGAAGAAGTCCTCTTCAATATACTGTATTTCCAATAGGATTTAATTTAATTTTTTTAGTTTTGACTTTAGTTTTTGTGTGTCACAATCTCACACTTTAGTCTAAGGTGGCCTGGAACTCACTATGGACCCATGGCTGGCTTCACTCATAGTAATTCTGCCTTTTGGGTGCCAAATTACTGGTGTGAACCACAATTGGCTTATCATTTTACTTAGGTATAATATTTATCTAATTCTATATAACTTCAGGCCATTGAGTTAGTAATAAATTGTGATATTTTGATCCCAAAGAAATAATTCATATTGTTTTTAAATATTTTGTATTTTTAAATATTTTAAGAACTTAATTTTTAAAATATTTAAAATTTTTTAGTAGGAGTTTTAAAACACCTAAGAATTTAGAATCACAAAACTGAAAACTTTTTGCTGTTGTCATTTGAGTTAGGTCTCACCATATAGCCCAAGATAACAGAACTCATATATGCTGGCCTTGAACCTCTGGCAACCCTCCTGCCTCTGACTCCTGAGTGCTGGTATTATATGCATGTACCTCCATGCCTGGCTCTGAAACTTATTTTTTAAGTTCAGTGTGAATATGTACTGAAGTATGTAAACAAGTTCTCAGGGAGAAAGCCATGTCTGTGTTAAAGGTTTTACAAGGCTGAGTGATCAGTACTTTGTAATTGTGGACAATTGGAATGGTGCAGATGCAGAGTCAAAATTATCTCAGGCTATATTCAGTCTCCTTAGTTGCCCACCTCTGTGCCTGACCTAATATCTTTTCAACTAGGTAAATTAAGTAAAACCTGTATTATACTAGGAGCCTCCAACCCAAAAGCTCAGAATGACATCAGAAACTAGTAGTCTCCCCAGCTTTGCGGTAACTAGTTGTCCTAATTTTCTGTTGCTGTGACAAGGCACCAGGATCAAAGCAACTTATAAAAGGAAGTGTTTAATTGGACTTAAGGCTTCATAGGGTTAGAGTCTGTGATGGCAGAGAGGAGGCATGGCAGCAGAAATAGCTGAGAGCTCACAGAGGCGGAGAACTAATTGGGAATGAGTGGGGCTTGAAATCGCAGAGTTCAACTCCAGTAAGGCAACACCTTTTAATCCTTCCCAGACCCACCAACAAGGGGCCACATATTCAAACAATGGCCTGTGGAGACCACTGGTGGTGGTTTTTACTCTTTTTCTCTTTTGGCTTTTTAAGGGGCTACCACCCAGCTCCCAAAGAAATACACACACAGAGGCTTACTCTTATGAATGCCTGGCCTTAGCTTGGCTTGTTTCTAGCCAGTTTTTCTTAAATTGACCCATCTACCTTTGTCAGTAACCATTACCATGAGCTATTGCAGGCTACAGGATTATGCAGTAAGAATTCAGCTGTCATTTACAAGGTCAACCCATCAGAACTAAGGGTTCTGGTGGAGGATTAAGCCAAGATGTAAGACATGTTAGAGTTACTGCCTTTTGAATTAATTGGCTGTTTCTTGTAGACTTCTTGTGCAATTACAGCTATGGTATCTCCCTGTTACCATGCATTTTCATAAAATGTGTATATATAATCTCATGATTACATCTCAATCTTATGAGCACATATATCTGTGGGTGGTCAGGAAGATAACTTTTATCTGTATGATTTTGATATATAGAAAATATACTAGGAGATGCTTCATACCCAGATCTATTGTCTCACGAGGCTGTAGACTCTTTGTTCCTTTTCCTCAGACTAACAAAAATAACAATCTTACCTTAGTCTAACACAAACTGCACGCATTTAGCTCATTTTTACTTAAGAGCAAGTTCAAACTAGACTAAAGGCCTTTGTAAATAGATGGGTAAAAGCACATGCTGTAAAAGCCTGATGACTTTCAGTCCACAGAAATCATGGTAGAAGGAGAAAACTTGAAAATTGTCCTTAGATTTTCATTTGCTCACCATGTGGGCAACTACTCTCAGTGTTCAGTCTCTCTCTCTCTCTCTCTCTCTCTCTCTCTCTCACACACACACACACACACACACACACACACACTCGAGGTTGGAGTAAAAGAACCTATGATTGCTGATGGCCAGCCATCAAGAGAAATCCTCCTTGGCAAATTTTAGCTGAGAAAACCAACAAAGCTTGTGGATTTACTGTTATTCAATAAATTTTGACACAATGTAAAGATACAGACTTACATGTTTCTGATATTTGACATGCTCACAATTTGAATCATTACCATATTTAAATTCTTTTTTATAAAAGAGGTAATAATTTCAATATGTGACTATTTGTAATATGCCAGAAGTTTAACCTGTTCAAGCCAAGACAAAAGTTGTGGATATCAATGCAAAACTTGTGAAAGTATACTATATATGGTTATTAAGCTAATTTTAAAGCCTTAAAACACAGAAGAGGTAAATATCTACTTGTCTCTGGCATTATGTGGTGCTGGGAACACACCCAGAACTGTATGCTAAAGTGCTCCTCCACTGATCTATATTCATTCTCATGGTTTTAGACGGACTCCATTTCTGAACCATTGTGCCTTGCCTCTGTGGATACAGTTCAGAGGGCATCAGGCTAGGAGTTAGTTTAGGACTAAAAAAATCTAGAGGGGCTCAGATACCTAGCAGCTACAGGCATGGTTTTGATCCCTGACACCGGAAAGGGTGAGGTCCAGATGCCATGGGAGATTGGTTCCTAAAGTTATTGCTATATGGCTACATTGTGCATTTCATTTTTTTTTTCTGGTGTTGATCCAGACCATCATTTTGATGGGAAATAAAAATAAACCCTTGAAACATTCAGGGCAGTTTTAAATACATTCAGAGAGTTAAAAGTACAACTTTTACTGGATGTCGTGGTACATGCTTATAATTCCAGCCACTTGCAAACTAAGGCAATATCATGGTTTGTGTAAGTTTTGCAACTCTAGGGAAAGGTATCCTGACTACTTGAGTAGTCAGGTGACACCTTGACTTGCTAAGACAGTTCTGACGGCTGGAGCTGCGATGAGACAGCTCAGCCCTGGAGGGCGAGGTATCCTGGATACCTTGAGCTGCTTAGGACAGTTCTGACGGCTGGAGCTGCGATGAGACAGCTCAGCCCTGGAGGGCGAGGTATCCTGGATACCTTGAGCTGCTTAGGGCAGCTCAGCCCTGGAGGTATCCTAGATGCCTTGAGCTGCTTAGGACAGCTCTGATGACTGGAGCTGCAAGGAGACAGCTCAGCACTGGCAGGGAAGGTATTCTGACTGCTCAGGAGAGTGGGGCCTAGAGCTGCTAGGACAGCTCAGCAGGGAAAGGTATCCTGTCTGTTCAGAGTCAGGCTATACCTGGTGTGGTGGGGGATGGTCTCCCCACAGGATATAGCAATCCTGCTCCTCTCCTGGAGAGTCACTACAGCTGAGCTTTACTCAACACCCACTTAAGGGGGCTTCCTAGCAGAGCTCTGTTTCTCTGGCCTAAGATGTTGCTTTTTACTTCACTCTGCAAAAGAGGAAAACCCCGCAGAAATGTAGCAATCTCCTCCTGCTCCAGAGAAAAGTTTTACTTTTTCAGCTCCCCCTTGCTGTGTCCACTATGAGATGTCTCAGCAAGTTTTTTCTGTTCAGCTCCCCCTTGCTCTGTCCACTGAGGGACATCACAGCAAGGATCTTCTGTTCAGCTCCTCTTTGCTCTGCTATGGGACATCTCAGCAAGGTTCTTCTCCGTGCCAGTGAATTAAGATCTTCACACCCAAAACTCTTTTGAGAAAGAGATTTATTTGGGAAGGAGGAGTCCAGAAAGAGTAGCTGCCTCTACCAGGGTGGAGAGAACAGCCCACAACTAACTGACCAGGCAGGGCAGTTTATATAGCATGTCTTGGGGGCAAAGTCAACCAGGGATTGGTTTGTTTATCTGCCCAGGGATTGGTCCGTTTAATTGGCCAGAGGCAGAAATGGCCCTGATTTCAGAGCCAAACTGTGTTTCTTTCACTGGCCTTTCTTGACTTTTTGACATCAATTCTAAGGCCAGGACATATTTCTTTCACTGACTCTGATTCTAGGGACCAAGAGTGTTTCTTTGGTACTGGTTTCAGAGTCATGGCATGTTTCCTTTGTTCTGGATTTAGGGATAAAGTGTTCATTTCTTTCTCTAGCTCAGATCTCAAATCCAGGCTGTTTCTTTCCCTGGCTCTGGGCTCCAGGGCCAGGGTGCTACTTTCCTGCTCTGTGATTGGTTGGTTTCACAGGTCAGCTGGCCAGGAGCAGAGATGGCTCTGATCCCACTGAGTTTCTTTAGCCAGCCCTTTTTTCCTACAGTTTGAGGCCAGCTTGAGCAACATAGACAACTTAGTCTCAAAACTGGAAGAAAAAAAAAAAAGAGTGATTTCCACCAAATGAAATCTTGGATAGCAGTATTTGTTACAAACTTCAAAGATATGGCATTTTCAACGAGGTTCCTGCTTAAGCAGTCATCATTTATTTATTATAGCTCTAAATGCAATCCAGGATGATTTGCCAAATTGCCACCTGACACTTTGATATTCAAGCTATAAAATCTATACATTGTTTTAGGATGCTTTCACTAAATGTGTGCCAATAGATTGCAGATTTTGCCTTACATTAATCCATGTTAAAAACTTCTGAAATAAAACAGAAGGATCTTAAGATACAGTAACGCTGATCAAGTAATGCTTGAAATGCTGACGTACACAGCACTCAGTGCTTTCCATAGGACATCCAGTACTATCCGACTCCTGACAACTCTGTATGGTATTCTTTCCAATGATTTGATGAGGCAGTCACAGGTCATCAGGTAATCCAGGAACTCGGTATATGGTTGGAAATGCCTAAACCCTTGATTCTCTTGCCTCCACCTCCTGAGCACTGGGAATACAACTGTGTGACACCACGTTGCTGGGGACTAAAGCCAGGACTTCGTGTTGTACACTAGGAAAGCACTCCACCAACCCATCTATACCTCTCCAGCCTCCGGTTTTCAGCCTTATATAGAAGACACGGCTTGGAAAATTCAAGGAATTTACTGCAAATCAGAATTAACAGCCAGAAGTCCCACCCTATGCATAGTCTGCCATGGTGGCACAAGCCTCTAATTCTTGCCCTAGAAAGGCAGAGGCTGGAAGATTCTCTGTGGGTTCCAGGGCAGCCTGGTCTACATAGTTTCAAGCCAGCCAGGGCTACACAGTGACACCCTGCCTCAACAAAACAAAACAAATCAAAAACGCACAACCACATTTACTAGAATGTTTTTCGAGAAACACAAGAAGCATCTAGCGGTGCTTCACTCTTCAGCCACGCAGGAGGGGTCCAGGTTGGATTGGCCTGGGTCACGACTCTCACTCCGGCGTGACTACCATCCCCGAGATGTGTGCAAAGCGCCTGGTTTCTGCAACCCCCCCCTGGATGGGACACTGGCGGAAAGGTTTCCGTGTTGACTCCCGAGCCCTGGCTGGGGCAGGGCCGGGGTGACGCCCGGGGCGGGCGGCGGGGCGGGGCGAGCGCGGCTCCGATTCGCCGCGGCGCCGCCGGCCGAGCGCAGGGCCCCGGGACCGCGCCGCGGGCGGAAGCATGCTGGACTTCGCCATCTTCGCCGTCACCTTCCTGCTGGCGCTGGTGGCAGCCGTGCTGTACCTCTACCCGGTAAGCGCCGACTCGGGGCTCGGGGGCTGCGCCTGCGCCTGCGCCGCGCCGACCCGGGCCCGAGGGGAGCGCTCGCGGGAGGGTCACGTGGCACCGCCCCGGAGTGCCTGCCCCGTGCGCGTGCGCGCTCAGCCAGCGACCCGGCCTTTCCTGCGCGGGGACCCGGGAGCGGGATTGGGGTTGTCCCGGGCGGTCCCGCGGTCCCCATTCGGCGCTGCTGTCTTCTGGGGCGGCGTTGAATCCTTGTGGGGGGCCCTTTGCGGTCCCGACTCCCTCAGACCACGGTCCCGTTGGCTACGGCATCCGGGGAGGAAGTCCTGCCATCTTTCCCTGGCGGCCCCCCTGCATCCGTCCCTGCATCCCTGTTGGGATGCTCGCCGGGATGGATGCTCGCCAGGGCCGTAGGCAGCCACCCCCATTCCCCACCCCACCCCGGGTCTCCCAGACTTTGTCCTCCTGACCTTTTCAGAGGGGAGGCTCCCAAAACTCCCGAGTAATGGTTGAGGATCATCATGGGCGTCGTGTATACCTGAAATCCCGGCCCTGGGGAAGTGGTGGCAGGAGGCTGGGAGCGCAGAGACCACCCTGGACTCCACCAAACCCCGTCTCAGCCCCCCACCCCAAATGTGTACAAAGTTCGGTGGATTTATGGAAAAGTGGAAAGGTAGTGAACAGCCCCAGGTAGATGGCTGGCGGTGGAAATGCCCCTTAGAAGCGTCTCTGCAGAGCTGGTGAATGGATTAGACTAATGCCCAAAACAAATTCCTGGACCCGTGAGAAATAAGACATTGATATGAAGAAGCCGAGAGAACAAACTGTGTCCTAGCCAGCTAGATCCATGTGGCTAGAGCCGATGTAAAACCAGACAGGGAGGGTAGACGGCTGTAAACGGCGGAGAGGCCATTTTAAGGACTTTAAGTCAATGTTCTACTGGAGGGTTTCAATGGACAAGTGGCAATTTTAGTTTGAAGAAAAGCTGGGAATGATGTCTTTCTTCGGCCTATAGGCAGGAGAATGTGAAGGTTGTCCTCCAATACTAGAGCCAAGGCCAGCCTGGATCACATGAGACCTTGTCTTAAATTTTATATACTAGAAATGATGGAGTTTCTTTAATAACAAGGAAGAGAAAATGTCTTGAATTCATTCCTTTTATTTAAATGTAAATCTTTGAGTCAAGGAGTTTTCAGATTTAAAAGAGTAATTTGAGAGGTGTGCATGCCGCTACTCTGAGCTCAGGTGGGAGGGAGGTCCTTGAGTTTGGAACCACTTTGGGCAATGTAGTGAGATCTCACTTCAGAACAATCCTAATTTTATTAGGTAAGTTTTATGAGAATCATTCTGGCTACTGTGTTAAGAATGGACCATAATTATGGGGCTGAGGCAAGAGTAGGAGGAGAGGGTAGTTGGAAAGATATAGTATTTAGTGAGAGATGGTGTTAGCTTGGAGCCCAGGTGGCACTGGAAAGAACCACAACTTTGTGACGATAAAGCCAGTGAAACTGGATATAAAATGTGAGCCTAAGAGACTCTGGAAGAAGAAAAACACTTTTTTCCCCCCTAGTAGATGGGAGAATGGATTTGACCCCAGGTAAAGTGAGGGTATTGTGTAGTTTTTTATTTTGGTGAGAGTTAGTGAGGTTTCATCGGGATCAGAAGTTTGGTGTGATTAAGCTAGGTTTGAGACACCTGTTAGACATCTGTTGTAGATTAAGGTAGGTGTGTTACTTTTGTTTATATGGTGTAACATTTGTTTAATGATGGAGAGATTGTTTGATTAAATAAAGTTCACCTGCAGTCAGGAGGCTGAGTCAGCAATTAGCTGACAGGAAGTGGTAGTGAGGAGACAGGTAGAGAAGTGTGTGTGTGTGTGTTTGGTTTTTCGAGACAGGGTTTCTCTGTGTAGCTTTGGTGCCTGTCCTGGAACTCACTCTGTAGACCAGGCTGGCTTCAAACTCATGAAGATCTGCCTGCCTCTGCCTCCTGAGTGCTGGGATTAAAGGCATGTGCTACCACTGCCTGACTCCGAGAATGGTTTATAAGGAGGGGCAAGGAGAAGCATGAGGGCTTTTTGGAGGATGAGAGCAAGGAAGTGAGCTACTTGCTATTCAGCCTTGGAAGAGCAGAATTCCACCTTAATCTTTAAATCTTGAATTCTTTAGAGGGACAGAGGCTTAGTTAAGTTCCCTTGTAGCTTTGCAAGAGTTGGAGTTTGAGGGAACAGATTTCCCTCTGGCTATTGTCCTTGCGGCCTAACCGCTGCTGGTGGTGGTGGAGTTGCAGTTGCTGATTCGGACAGCTGTGGCTTAAAAGGCAGCAACCATTCAATAAAAGGACAACAGATGTCCAAGTGGGGATGGGAGACAGACAAGTACTCAAGTCTTGAGTTTTAAGGTAAAAGCTGAGACTAGAGAGTTTGGGACTGCCAGCTCTCTAGTGTATTTAGATTACATTTAAACTAGGAAATTGTTCCAGTCTCCTGGGGAATTGAGTTATAGCAGAGAAGAGGTCCAAGGTCTCAGCCCTGAACTTGCTGTACAAAGAGGCTGCAGAAGGATTGGGGTAGGCCAGAAGGGGGATGCAAAGAATCCCGAGGAGTGGTAGCCAGAGCAGATCAAAGAAAGGCAAGGAATAATCAGGGAAGCCAAATGTGGTAAACTGAGCCAAGAAGGCTCAGGTGTGAGAACTGAGTAATATTGGTAATCAGAGATGAGCAGTTCCAGCGGAAGGATGGTGACGACCTGACCATAGTGGACGGGTCAGCGGAAGGATGGGATGATGACCTGCCATAGTGGACGGGTCAGTGGAAGGATGGGATGATGACCTGCCATAGTGGACGGGTCAGTGGAAGGACGGGATGATGACCTGACCGTAGTGTATTGAAAGGTACTTAAGTATGCATAATTCTCAAGAGTTTTGCAATGTAGGGTGCTGGTTGTGTGGGAAGTGAGTAGAAGGAATCTTTCCATGTGGGAGAAATTACATCATGTTCGTATGCTGACGAGGACTGTGAAGTTAGGAGAGGAAATCACCTTGTAAGAAACAGAATTGCTGAAGCTGTTTTTTGTAGGTATAGTGGGATACGGAACTATAATTAGGAGCCAGGCCGTTCATCCCCAGTCCTGGAAGGGAAGGGAGACTGTGAGGAAGTGAGCCAGAGTGGTGCCTCAGAATCGAATTGTCTTTCATTCAATACAGTGGCTGCATCTTAGGCAACTCCTGTCCCAGCAGCACCTTCCTCTCACAGGTCACAGCCAGGCCGGAAATCTGTGTCCTCGGGCACTGGCTGTATCATGGTGCTAAAGGAAACTTTACCTAAATCTCTACCCTTGTGTAGATTCAGGATTCAAAGGTTGAGGTGAAATCCTGCCAGCTCAGGGACGCTGAATAGCAAGTAGCTCACCTTCTCTCCTTGCTCACACCTCCTGAGACAGGGGCCGTCCTCCTGCTCAGCCCCCACTTCGTTCCTTCCTCCCACTTCCTGTCAGCTAAGTGCTGACTCAGCCTCCTGCTTGCGGGTTAGTTTTATTTAGTCCAACAAATGTGGCACATCTTTGCATTGTTAACAGAGGCAGCAGAAACAAACGCAACACACCTTTGCACAGTTAAAATAATATTCCACAACAGTTACTAGCACTTACTGCTCTTGCAGATGACCCAGGGTCAGTTTCCAGCACGCTCATGGAGTGGGGGTGGGGCATGATTGCTTGTAACTCCAGTTCGGGGATCTGAGACCCTCCTTTGGCCTCTGAGGGCGCTGCATATATGTGGCGCACATACAGACAAGACGCACATACTAATACAAATAAAATTTGAGAAGAAAGAATATAAGGAAACAGATGTAGGCAGGTAAGTATTGTTAGAAGATTCCCAGTTGCCCCTCCCCCCCCCCAAGACATAGAAGCAGAATTATTGATCATTGGTGAAGACAGGACACTGAAGAGAGACATGAAATGGTGTCTACCACCACCCCAGCTGTTCTCCAACTCTGGGATCTCAGAGTCTGCTCCCAAGTAAAGTGTAGTCAGAGAATGGAAGAAGACAGAGAAGGTACACGAAGGATCCACACGCAGACTTTCTGTTGTTGATTCAAATCTAACAAAATAACGAAGCACAAGAGAGGAAAGACTTAAATTCAGAAATTTCAGTCCATGCTCATCTGGCTTTTAGGCCTGAGGGGAGGCAGACACCACAGGGACTGGGCAAGGTGGAGGAAAGCTGTTTGCCACTGGGCAGTCAGGAGGCAGAGAGCAGTGAGGGAGAGGGGAAGAAAAGGGCCCAGAGCACACACCTAGTGACTTTCCTGTAACTAGGCCTCAACTCCTAATGATTCGTTCAGCCCTGAAGAGTGGTTTGTATCCCCAGTAAAACGTGAACAACCTAATTTTTCATTTATGAGTGGTTATCCGTTGGAGGTAACTTTGGGGTTTGGGATGGGAGTTTGTGTCCACTGCTCTCAGCACTGGGACCCCATGTGGCAAAGACTGAAGACCCATGCTGGCCTGGTGCATGCGCCCACCACAGAGGCTCCTTAGTAAGGCCTAACTCAAGGTCTGAAAGTCTAAGCTTGCTTTTACCCAGCAGGGCTGCATAACTGGATGATTTGGCCGAGGGCGTGGTTACCAGGTGTTTTGAAGGGTCTACACTTGCTGGTACTTTACACCTCGACCTTGAAAGGAGGAGGTCCTTTGCTCCTCCCCTTGCGGATGTAGGAAAAGCTCATCATGGTTAAACTCGGTGCAACATGATATTGTTGCCCTCCACAGGATAGCCCTCCCGAAGCTGTCCTGTGTCTCTGTCTTCTCTCTCCATCTTCTATGTCCATATTTCTATCTAATCCTTCCTCACTTCCCCAACCCCCAAGAACCTCTTGACAGGTCAGAGCTGGTCTCCTACACCCACCCATCCCTGTGAGTTCCTTTGTTTGCCGGTCCTGTTGTGTCCAGAAGGTCTTGTGTTCTTGGTTTCTTCCATCCTCTCTCTGGCTCGTACAATCTTTCTGTTACCTCATCCACAAGGTTCCCTGGGCCTGAGAGAGGGGTTTGAGGAAGATATACCATTTCGGACTGAGTGTTCCAAGGTCTCACTCTCTCTGCATTGTCCAGGCTGTGGGTCTCTCTATTAGTTCGCGTCTACTGCAGGAGGAAGCTTCGCTGATGATGGCTGAGCAAGGCACCCATCTATGAGTATAGCAGAGTGTCATTAGGAATCATTTTATTTTTGCATTCCTTTAGCAGAACAGCAGTATTTGGCTTTCCTTAGGTCCCAGGCCTATCTAAGTCTCAAGTTCTTGACTGTGTTGGGCATGGGTTCCACTTCATGGAGTGAACCTTAAATCCAGTCAGATATTGGTTAGTGACTCCCACAAGCTTTGTGCCGTTATTGAACTAGCACATCTTGCTGGCAGGTCATCATTGTAGGTCAAGGGGTTTGTAGCTGGGTTGGTGTTCACCTGGCTTTGGTAGCATGCAGAGTACCTTCTAGTACCATGAACACTAGTCTGGGGATAAAGGCTAGGTGAGCACCAGCTTGATTTCTCCAAGTTCAATGAGTCCTGTAGGTGCTGTCTTCAGCAATAGGGCCTTGTCGTCAGCTTGTGCAGAGAAACCAATAGCCTTGGCAGCAGCTGGGTTGTTTGGGGGTTCCCATGGGACCCCTTTGGCAAACAACTCAATTAGATTTAACCGAATCCTGGTATTGGCAGCTTCATTTAGTGATGAGAGATGTCCAGTTGGGGCGCTCTTTCTGCTGTTCCTTTGAGATTTCTTTTAGATCACCTTCATATGTCTATATATTGTAGGAAGCTTCTACTGTCTTGGGTTTCTGTATGACACCCAGATGGCCCTTAATTTTAGCTGTCTCTCCTCCTCCTCTCTTCCTCCCCCACTCCCCTCCCACTCCCTGCTTGACCCTCCCATCCCAGTCCCCCACCTATCCGTAACTATTTATTCATTTCCCCTTCCTAGAGAGACCCATCCCTCCCCGTAGTCCCTTACTCTACCTAATCTCTACGGTTCTATGGATTGTAGCTTGCTTATTGAAAATGTAACTGCTGACATCCACATGTAAGTGAATACATACTAGGTTTGTCTTTCTGGGTCTGGGTGACCTCACTCGGATATTTTTTTCCTAGCTTCATCCATTTTACCTGTGAATTTCATGATTTCATATTTTTAATGGCTGAGTAATTTTCTTTATCCATTTATCTGTTGACAGACATCTAGGCTGTTTCCAATTTCTGGCTGTTAGGAATAGAGGAGCAGATGGGCACGGTTCAGCAAATGTCTTTGGAGAAGTGTAGCTGGGTCTTGAGGTAGATTAATCCCCAGCTTCCTGAGGAACCTTCACATTGATTTCTGTACAGATTTATACTCCACTTATTCCACATTCTCCCCAGCGTGAGCTCCCATTTGTCTTATTGATCTTGGCCATTCTGACAAGCATAAAATGAAATCTCAAAGCAGTTTTGATTTGCATTTCCCTCATGACTAAGGATGTTGAACGTTTCTCTAAATGTTTCTCAACCATTTGTGTTTCCTCTTTGGAGAATTCTCTTTTTAGATCTGTACTCCATTTTTAAATTGGGTTATTTGTTTTCTTTATATCTAGTTTTTTGAGTCCTTTATATATTTTGGGTATTATCCCTCTATCAGATATATAGTTGGTAAAATCTCTCCCCATTCTGTAGCCTGCCACTTTGTCAGAGTGATGGCGTTCTTAGTTGTATAGAAGCTTTTCAACTTCATGAATCCCATTTATTAACTGTTGATCTTAGTGCCTGTGTTAACTGCTCTGGTAAAGTCTTCCTGTGCCAAGGAGTTCAAGACTATTCCACACTTTCTCTTCTCTCAGGTTCTGTGTATCTGGTTTTATGTTGAGGTCTTTGATCCATTTAGAGTTGAGTTTTGTGCAGGGTGATAAGGATGGATTTACTTGGATTATTCCACATTTAGTCATCTAGTTTGACCAGCACCGTTTGTTGAAGATACTGTCTTTTTTTTTTTTCTTCCCTAGTGTGTATTTCTGGCTTCTTTATCAAAAGATCAGGTATTCGTGAATGTGTGTTATGTCTGGATCTTCAGTTCTATTCCATTGATCAACATGTCTGTTTTTTTATCAATACCATGTGATTTTTATTACTATAGCTCTATGGTACAACTTGAAATCGGGGATGGTGATCCCTCCAGCAGTCCTTTTATCATTCAGGATTGTTTGAGATATCTTGGGTTTTTTGTTTTTCCCCATGAAAGCTGAAGATTGTCCTTTCAAAAATCTGTGAAGAACTGTGTGGGAGTTTTGGTGAGGAGATTGCATTGAATCTGGAGATTGCTTTTGGTAAGACTGCCATATTGACTATGTTAATCCTGCTGATGCATGAGCATGGGAGATCTTTCCATTTTCTGATATCTTCTTCAATTTCTTTCTTCAAAGACTCGAAGTTCTTATCATACAAGCCTTTCACTTGGTTAGAGTTACCCCAGAATATTTTCTATTATTTGAGGTCATTTTGAAAGGGGTTGTCCCCTGCTTTCTTTTTCAGTCCTTTTGACATAGGAAGGCCACTGACTTCCGTGTGTTTTGTATCTAGGCACTTTACAGAAGGTTTTCCAGTGGAGTTTTTAGGGTCGCTTATGTATGTATACTGTCATAGCATCTGCAAATGATGATACATTGACGTCTTCCCTCCCTGTTTATATCCCCTTGATCTCCTTCAGTTGTCTTACTGCTCTAGCTAATGCTGAAAGTCTATTGAATAGATATGGAAAGAGTGAACAACCTGCCTTGTTCCTGATTTTGGTGGAAATGCTTTGAGTTCCTCTCCATTAATCTGATGTTTGCTATTTGTTTGCTAAATTGCCTTTAATATGTTGAGGCATGTCCCTTGTAGCCTTGATCTCTCTAGGACTTTTATCATGAAGGGGTGTTGGGTTTTACTAAAGGCCTTTTCTGCATCTAGAGATGAGTGTGTGTTTTTTGACTTTCAGTTTGTTGATATGATAGATTACATTTATCAGTTTACATATATTGAACCATCCCTGCATCTCTGGAATGAAGCCTACTTGATTGTGGTGGATGATCTTTTTGATGTGTTCTTGGATTCAGTTTGCAAATATTGAGAAATTTTGCATCTATGTCCATAAGGGAAGTTGGTCTATAATTCTTTTTCTTTGTTGGTCTTTATGTGGCTTAGGTATCAGGGTAATTGTGGTCCCATTTAAAAAAAAAAAAAAAACCTGGGCAATGTTCCTTCTGTTTCTATTTTGTCGAATAATTTGAGCTATATATGCATTACATCTTCTTTGAAAGTTTGGTAGAGTTCTGCACTAAAACCATCTGGCTCTGGGGTTTGTTTTTTTGTGGGGGGAGGGGAGGTGGGGAGACTTTTAATGACTGCTTCTATTTCACTAGGGCTTATAATTCTGTTTAAATTGCTTATCTGATCTTGATTTACCTTTGGTAGGTGGTATATATCAGCAAAAGTAGGCATTTCTTTTAGAATTTGGCGGACTACATGTTTTAAAGTATATCCTGATGATTCTTTGGATTTCCCCGGTGTCTGTTGTTATACCCACTTTTAATTTCTGATTTTGTAAATTTGGATGTTCTCTTCCTTTTAGTTCATTTGAATAAGGGTTTGTTACTACTACTGATTTTTCTCAGACAACCGACTCCGTTTCATTGACTTTGTATGGCTTTTGTGTTCTGTTGGTTTCAGTCCTGAGTTTATTTCTTGCTGCCTTCCTTGTGTCCCTTGTATCTATTTTGTCAGATATTAAAATGGCTACACCAGCTGGCTTCTTAGGTCCATTTGCTTGGAAGTTCAGTCCTCAACACTTGCATGAAGAGCAGGACACGTGACAGTTGAATCCCTGGAATTGTCTGGATAGCCAGCCTAGCTTAATCAGGGAGCTCCAGATCCTAGTGAGAGACCTTGATTCAACAACCAAGGCAGACAGCCTTTGAGAATGACACCATTGTTGATCTCTGGGGTCTCTATGCATATACACATGCACCCACATACGGGTCTGTAGGCCGAACACACACACACACACACACACACACACACACACACACACACACACAAAATACATGATATGGATAACTAATAAAGCAGTTATTAAATTCTTAGAATATTTTTTGAAAAGTTGACGGGAAAAGTATGAAGTAATTCTTTCTTACACCAGGAGCCCATTAGTTTTGTTTTGATATAGAAATGAGTTCTTGAATTCAGCTGAAGTGGAAAGGTGTTGTTTAAGGTCCTGGAGATGTCACGTGTAAACATGTAGGGCTCCTCAGATCTGTAGCAATTCATGACACTAAGCTGTGGTGTTTTTTTCTTTTTTTTCCTTCATTCAGGCTTCCCGACAAGCTGCAGGAATTCCAGGGATTGCACCAACCGAAGAAAAGTAAGGTTTTGTTGTTTGTTTGTTTGTTTGTTTTTTTAAATCAAATAGAGGCATCACTTCCTTTTCAGCATTAAAACAAAACTATGTTTTCGTGGGGTTTTTTTTTGTTTGTTTGTTTTTTGTTTTATTTTCTTTTTGGTGCTGGGGATGGAATCCCAGGCCCCAAGCTTGGTTAGCAAGTGGTGTGCCTTTGAACTACAGCCTCAGTCCTAAACCTTATTTTTACGTCACTCATTTCACATTACCTCTGGGCGTACAACCTAACCTTCCTTAAAAACTCAGAGGAAGGCTGTCTGTCGTTACTTTGCTTTTCTCTATCCAGAAAAAGCTGAAAATAAGGCAAACAGGGTGGGAATCAAAACGGCCTTTGAGGCTAATCTTAGGATCTCCTCAGGCCCGTGGCTGTCAGGGACAAGTGAACGTTTGGGTGGTTGTCCCAGACTCCGTCAGATGCTCCTGGTATTGCTCTCTTATTTGGTTTCAAAGTGTCATGAATTCACAAAATTCTCAGAAAAATCCACGTCTAAATGTAATCACAGAAACAGCAGGGCGGGTGGGGATTTAGCTCAGTGGTAGAGCGCTTGCCTAGCAAGCACAGGGCCCTGGGTTCGGTCCTCAGCTCCGGAAAAAGAAAAAGAGACAGCAGGATGGTGAACATAATCGAATTTGGGATTTTCCAGTAATTTAAACTAATGAACCTTTTACCTATTGTCTGTGAACTCAGGGTCAGCTGTGGCCTTTCTGATTTTTCCAAGTCAAATCGGTTATATGACATGTCTGTCTTTTGTCAGAGATGGTAACCTCCCCGACATTGTGAACAGTGGAAGTCTGCATGAGTTCCTGGTTAATTTGCATGAAAGATATGGGCCTGTGGCCTCTTTCTGGTTCGGCAGGCGTCTTGTGGTCAGCTTGGGCACCGCGGACGTCCTCAAGCAGCACTTCAACCCCAATAAGACTTGTAAGTTCCGTTTCTTCCTCCTCAGTTGCTCCTTGCCTTCGGAGAATAAGCGTTTATAAGGAAAGCATTGCTGTTGAGTGGGAAGGGCTGGTGTGGATCCAATGCTCTGTGCTGTGTGTTAGGTGCGTACTAAAGTCCGGGTTACTTCATTTAGTAAGATGCAGTAGTAAGAAATTATTTTTAAGCCAGGCGGTGGTGGCGCACGCCTTTAATCCCAGCACTCAGGAGGCAGAGGCAGGCGGATCTCTGTGAGTTCGAGGCCAGCCTGGGCTACCAAGTGAGTTCCAGAAAGGTGCAAAGCTACACAGGGAAATCCTGTCTCAACCCCCCCCCCAAAAAAAAAAAAGAAATTATTATTTCTTTCATTTACAAATGCATACAATATAATCCTATTGTAAATTACCTCAGGGTTCTTTTGAGGGAACCCGAGAAAATAGTTCCAGAGTGCGTCTGGAAGGGTTAATGTATATGAGCAGCTAGGAGAAGCCTAAGGGGTACTGTTGAGAGAGATGGCTGTGCTGTCACATAGTTCAGTACAGAACACTAGATTGATTCAAAGACTCAGACGGTGATAGGACTAGACGAGGGAGCCGAATGGTAAGTCCTTCCTAGATGAACAGGTGCTCGGGAGAAACAGCGTTTTTATAACAGGAGGAACACTGTAGAGATTTCTGAGAAAACTGAGCAGCTGTTTAGAAGGAAATTAACCCTTGCCTTATTCTTTGTATCAAAATATGTTTCAGGGCTGGGGAGAGGATTTAGCTGGTCAGGTGTCTGGTGCATAGGCCTGCAGACCTCTGCTCCATCCCCAGAGTCTACACAGAAAGCCAGGTGTGGTGGCATGTTCTTGTCTTCCCGGAACTAGGGAGGTAGTGTTTCCTGGGGCTCGCTGGTCAGGCGATCGAGGCCAACGGGCGAGCCCCTGTGTTGTTAACAGCAGGCAAGATTTAGGATGGATTTTACTTTCTTTGTGTTTCTCTGTGTTGTTTGAATTGTTTGTAGTAATGTGTGTGTGCTCTCAAAGAATACTGCTTCTAAAGGAAGAGAGAGGAGAATGTGAGATTAGCTGATTCTATTAATACTTGAAAATGACACACAAAATGATCTGTTTTGCTTTAAAATTTGTGTGTGTGTGTGTGTGTGTGTGTGTGTGTGTGTCTTGGGGGTTAGGAGCACTGGCTGGCTGCTCTCCTGGAGGCCCCTGGTTCAGTTCCCAGCACCCACATGGAGGCTCACAATTGCCTGCAGCTCCTGTTCTAGATGAAGCAGTGCCCAGTTGCGGCTTCTGCTCGCATGTGGTGCAGAGACATCCAGGCCAAAAAAGAAAACAATCTTTTGAAAAGGTAGTCACGTCCGTAGACATTTTATGTAGGCATTAGTCTTGAAGTCCAATGGAATTCTGAATCAGGACAGTTTTGCCCATTTTCATTGACCTGTTGAGATTTACAAAAGACTGTTGAGGGTGTTGTGGGGAGATTGCCATGCTCTCTGCTGTCTCCCTTCACCTCACTGACCTCTGTTCTTGTTGAATATTTTCTCTTTTGAATTATTGTTTTAACATAGAAACACTGAATCTGTCTGTTTCAGCGGACCCATTTGAAACCATGTTGAAGTCATTACTAGGGTATCGATCCGATGGTGGGGGTGAAGGCCACACCAGGAGGAAACTGTATGGAAACGCCGTGACGGCTGCTTTGCAGAGTAACTTTCCTCTCCTGCTGAAGGTAAGGTGGTAAGGGTTTGGTCCGCAGTGTAGACGACCGTGTCCACAGGGTGTCCCAGGTGGTAACTGCTTGGTCTGCAGTGTGGACAACGGTGTCTACAGGGTGTCTCTAAACTATCAGGATCCCTTATGTTTGTCGTTCTCCCGTTAACCTGTTTTTCTAAGCTGACTTTTTCAAGATTGTATTATGATTATTTGTAATTCTAGATACGTGTGCACATCTAGGGGCACTGGGTGACTTGGCTAGTCTAACTAGCTAGCTTGCATCCTCTCTCTGCCTCCTGAGTGCTGGGATTAAAGGTGTGCCACCATTGATGTGGGCGCTAAGGTTCCAAATTACATCTTCATACTCTAACCGCTGAGCCATCCTCCTGGCCCCTCAGGCCACTCTAGGTCAGTGTTGCCTAAGCATGAGCTAAGCACACATGGAACTGCCATGAAAATGTGGATTACTGGGCCTCCTCTTGGATATGCTGAGTGTGTGGGATGGGAGCCCAGCATCTTCAGGAAGTTGTACAGGTGATTCACAAAGTCTTAGACCCATTCCCACTTATCCATACTATAGTAGTCAGTCTTGGTTGCTGTGGGAAAGCCCCTGGGAAACAGTCTAAGGGAGGCAGAGTGTGTTTTGTTGATGGTTTTAGAGGCTTCTGTCTGTGGTGGCTGGTTCCACTGTTCATCCGCCTGTGGCAAGACAGCATGGTGGAAAGTGGTGAAGGCAGCCAGGGAGCAGAGGGTGAGAAGAGGTAGGGGTGGGACAGATGCACCTTCACAGACACATTCCTAGTGACCAACTGTCAGTAGTCCTGCAGCTTAGTCTCGGATCAGCATATGATTACCTGTCCAATGGGTTTCCTTGGGGCAAGCACCTGTGGAAATGGACTCTCACTTGGCAAGGACCTGTAGTAGAAATTTGCAAAATTCGTGCAGTTTACAGGCTCTTTCCTCTCTCGTTATGTTGTTGATTCTTTGGGCGGATTTTAGTTTTACTTTATCAGTCACACATGCAACAGCTGTAATTTGCCCTGGAAATTCTACTCTTTCTCAAATATTTCCCCCAAGTTTCGACATGGGGCTAATTCTTCTCAGATCTCTTATCTGGAGTTATTAACTACAACTCCCAATCCTGGGAACCTTTTTACTCAATAGAGACAGTCAGGTACATATGAGAAAACAACACTCAGAACATTAACCATGTCTCACAGTCCTGGAAGACAGAGTAAGGCATGCATACACAGAACAGGAAAAAGCCTCAGGAGTACACATAGTGCCAACTGTTAAGAGTAAGTTCCCTGGACACCAAGCATATAGAGCCAACGGTAGGATCTGGGATGCTCCAATGGGAAAACAATGCAATGTAAAATATGGGATGGAGAGATCCATCTTTACCATACATGGAAGAAGTATGCTACAGTGGGATGGGAAAGAGTGCCTTATCAAGGTCTGCCTTTTACAGAGAGATTGAGACATGGGACCCTCTTGGAGAAAAGAGAACTATGTAGACACATCTCTTGTAGACATGAAAGAATTGTCTGGGCTTGAATATTGTTATTGTTAAAGCATTGCACCTGTGTCTATTACTTTTTAACTTTGTAACCACAAGTAGCTGCCCGCTGACATTAAGTGCTGCAAGAGCAGGATGTGTCTGGCTGGATGCTTAGTTAAGTCTGCAAAAATGCTGAGCTCTATGTCTAGAAGAAGGTTATGCAGGGGGTGGGTTATGTATTTGGGGAAGCATAAAGAAAGAAGAACAATGGCTTTTATAATGATTACAGTGTATTTCTTAAAAGTAAAAAATAGGAGCCAATAATAAAGCTGCTCATGTAAGCCTGGTGGAAAACTCTGCTAAAGTATAAATAAAGACGACTTATTTCAGGGCCACTTGAGGGCAACCCACTTGGCAGTCAGAAGTTTTCCTTACGCCGAAGCCCCTTCCCTGTCTCGGGACCTGACCCTGAGCCGAGGCTGGACCCCGTGGATATTAACTTATCGGTGGATTAGCCATTAATGATCCAGTCTCAGGAGTTAGTGCATTACACATGAACCTCTGGGGGCGGAGGGGATATCTCATTCAGAGCCTGAACGCAAACCCTCCCTTTTTGTCCCTAAAGGCTCTTCTTAGCTCTCAAGGAATGCTTTTGTTTTCTCCCTTCTTCCCTCTCCCACCTTTGCAGTGTGGGCATTAACCCAAGGGCCTCACCTATCTTAGGCAAGTGTTCTATTGCCTGGCCCTAAGAGTCCTTCCTTCCATCCAAAGCTGATCTACTCACCTTTGACCTGTTAAAATAATTGATCAAAGTAACGTGTCATTGTTATCAAAAACCTGGAAACGAGCTGGGCGGTGGTGGCACATGCCTTTCATCCCAGCACTGGGGAGGCAGAGCCAGGCGGATCTCTGTGAGTTCGAGGCCAGCCTGTTCCAGCGAGATCCAGGAAAGCCACAAAGCTACACAGAGAAAGCCTGTCTCGAAAAAACAAAAAAAAAAAGCCCAAACCTGGAAACGAACTGTATAAACGAGTCACAATTTCACCACGTATAAATATTTATATTAATATAAATTATTGGGAATCATCAGAACACGGATGCTAGTCTGGGCAGTTTACAGAGGCCCTGTCTCAGAAACACAAGTAGATAAGTAATAAGTAAATAGTGGGGTTAAGGGATGGCTCAGCAGGGAGTGTTGCATTCTCTGTGAGAGTTTCGCCTCTTACCAGCAGCTTCTTTACGGTCAGGCAGAGCAGCACCATTTGCCAGTTACAGCCTTACAGAAGCCACAGGCTTCAACGTCGCCACAGTCAACATTTGGCTTCTAGTGTCTTCGGTCCAGATCTGAGTTGTGGTGTCTGGTGACTGAATCTTTTTGACTTCACCTCTGTACTCTGGCTCTTCCCTGTCCTGACCATGGTGTGAATCTCCACGTGAATTCTGTGAGTGTCTCTGCTCTCTTTTGTACTCCTATGATACTTTTTCCATGCCTTTTGGGTTATGTTCTGATGAAACAAAGTCTTCCGGGTTTTGGAATGTAAGAATTCACTTAACTGATAGGATCGTACAAATATTGTTAGCCAAACATTTTGAGTTATTTGGTTATATTAAGTCATTTAACCCTTGGTAATTTTATAGGTATGTATTTTTATTTCCTCTTTTTATAAGATGAAGAGACCAAGTAGTGTGCCCGAGGTCATACAACAAAAATCGCAGGAAAAAGTTTGCCGTCAGGTAGTGTGGTATCAGGCTTATGTCTTACCCACAAGGCCATATTGCCTCTGTGTAGCTTGGTCCTCCCCTCATGTGGTTTTGTTTGGATAGGAAGAATTAAAAGTCACTTCTTTGAAATAGTAATAATTGCTGGGTGGTGTGGTACACACCTTTAATCCCAGCACTCAGGAGGCAGAGGCAGGTGAATCTTTGAGTTCTAGGCCAGCCTGTGGTGATATTTTATTTGTATGTTAATAAAGTTTGCCTAGAGATCAGAGGACATAGCCAGCCATAAACAAAAGTCAGGCAGTGGTAGCACACGCCCTTAATCTGGTCACATGGCAAGCAGAGTCTCTGTGTGTTCAAGGACACACTAGGGAACAGCCAAGTGTGGTGACACACGCCTTTAATCCTAGTACCAACCATAGAGACCTGGAGGTCTGTACAGACAGGCAGTGACAAGGAAGTGAGGTAGCTGGGCTACGGGCCAATGAGAAGGCAGAACAGCAAGGCAATAAAGGTGCAGGTTAGACAGGAAGCTCTTTCTCTCTCTGGGGAAGCCACGATGGTGTGGTGAGCCAAGGTTAGCTGGTGGCTCTACTTCTTTGATCTCTACGGCTTCCACCCCTGTTTTTGGCTCTAAGTTTCTTATTTAATAAAACTGTTTAGAATTTCATCTACACCAGCCTGGTCTACAGAGTGAAATCCAGGACAGCCAGGACTATATAGGGACCCTGTATCTGGAAAAACAAAAAAAACCCAAATCGAACAAAATAAAATATTAGTAATTTCACAATAATTATTAAATAATTGCTTTTTTTTTTTTTTTTTTTTGAGACAGGGTTTCTCTGTGTAGCTTTACGCCTTTCCTGGAACTCACTTGGTAGCTCAGGCTGGCCTGGAACTCACAGAGATCCACCTGGCTCTTCCTCCCAAGTGCTGGGATTAAAGGCATGCGCCACCATCGCCCGGCTGCTTTTTTTTTTTTTTAAAGAAATTTTGTATTTTTTCTGAACAGTTCATTTATGATCCAGAATCTTATCTGCTGAGGCCAAGGCATGATGGTGCATGCATGCAGTCCTCACACTGGGGAGGCTGAGGCAGGAAGGTTGGAGGTTTGAGGTCAGTCTGGGCTATATAATGGGAATGTTTCTTTCTTTTTTCTTTTTTTTCTTTCTTTCTTTTTGGTTTTTTTTGAGACAGGGTTTCTCTGTGTAGCTTTGCGCCTCTCCTGGATCTCACAGACCAGGCTGGCCTTGAACTCACCAAGATCCACCTGCCTCTGCCTCCTGAGTGCTGGGATTACAGGCGTGCACCACCACCGCCGGGCTCTCTTTTTTCTTTTTGAGACAGGATTTCACTGTGTAGCTCTGGCTGTCTTTGAACTTGTTATGTAGACCAGGCTGGCTTCAAACTCATGAGCTACCATGCCTGGTTGTGATTATTTCAACAAACAAATTCTGAATCCTATCTGTTAAGCTATAATCCTGCCTCCAGGTATAGTTTAAGGTTAATTTTTCTGCCATGCCATATTATGTTAGTTGAAATTACCATAGTATTTTACTTTATTTTGAGGATGTCTCTAAGTTGTATCCTTTGTGGATACATGATAAAATTGATAGCACATGTTCTTGAGTTTTGATAGTTCATACATCATATACATGTGATTTACTTATATGACGATAACTCGTAATAGAATACTGCAGCACAGACAGTCTCCTGTGACTCGATTGCTGGAATCAATCATAACTGTCATTCTTATTAATGTAAATTGATCCGCACGTGACAGACTTTGAGGACAGACTTGAAAGATGTCTTCCAGGAAAAGAAAACATCTGTCTTATATTTGGACATCTAGTACTAAGTCAAGGTATAACACTGAAATTATCCATCGAAGCTTGCTAGAATTCTCTGAGGCAGCCAACATCTACACCCTGAAGGGGATTCATTTACTCTAGCATGTATCTCTAGTTATGCTTGCCGAGGGAACAGAAAACATGATGGGTGAGTCAGTTACAATATGTGCACTGTTTCCCAGACCCACAAAACAGACGGATTAAAGACATCGGTTCTCAAGCTGTGGGTCGCGATCCCTTTGGTGGGCCACATGACCCTTTCACAGGGTCGCCCAAGACCGTCCTACATATCAGATATTTACATTTTGATTCATAACAGTAGCAAAATTACCGTTATGAAGTAGCCACAAAAATAGTTCTATGGTTGGGGTCCCCACGAGTGAGTAACTGTATTAAGGGATCACAGCTTTAGGAAGGTTGAGAACCTCTGGATTAAGGCATGTATGAACAGATCACAGCCCAGCCTGTGTTTAAGTGACTTAAACTATAACATAGCCATAATACGAATTGTTAAAAGGTGTTATTAATAAAAAACCCGGAGCCAGATATTGGGGTGAACGCCGAAAGATCAGAGAAACAGAACAAGCCACAGCCAACCTCGCCTAACCAACTCCTCAGCCTCCAGAGAGAGACTTCCTGTTTACTCACAATTTATGTACCTTTCTGTGCCCTGCCATTGCCCTTCCTTCCCAGTGCTGGGATTAAAGGCCTGTGTGCGAGCTAGCAAAGGCCGGAGATCTCAAGTGCTGGGATTAAGGGTGTGTGCCACCGCTCTCTGGCCTCTAGGTCTTATCTAGTGGCTGGCTCTATCCTCTGATCCCCAGATAAGTTTATTAAGGTACACAATATATTTGGGTGCACATTACCGGCCCAACATTAGTCTCTTAGCTGTGTGGTCACCCTGGGTTTCATGCCAAAACTAGCCATGTGACAAAGCTCTTTTATAACCTGAAGAAAAATGAGTCCCAGTAGAAAAATGTTAAAGGGATGAGCATGCGTTATGCAGAGGAAGACAGAAATGGCCAATAATGAAAAACAGTTTAAGTCAAATGAAGTAATATTGAGTTGTTGGGTTTTTTTTGTTTGTTTTTGTTTTTGGTTTTTGGAGACAGGGTTTCTCTGTAGCTTTGGAGGTTGTCCTGGATCTCATTCTGTAGCCCAGGCTGGCCTCGAACTCACAGAGATCCGCCTGCCTCTGCCTCCCCAGTGCTGGGATTAAAGGTGTGCACCACTACTGCCCAGCTAGATCGTTTTTTTTTTTTTTTAGACTGAGAAGTTTTGAAATTTAGGGCACAGTGCTATCAACGGCATGAGGCTCGGAATTATGACACTGTTTAGCTGTTTAAAAGATGATCCCATTGACTCTCCTAGGCCTTTCTGTCGAGACTCTGTCCGCCACGCTTTTCGGGCTGTATTTTATGCTTGTCTTTTCCCTTGATTTTCGACTGTCCTTGGGTGTGCTGACTCATATGGGCCTAAACACACCGCCTTCTGACTGTATTTGTTCACTGAATTCATTGATGGCTTAAACCCACTGTTGGGCCGTCTGGTGAAGTTTTGTTCTTAACCCTGGGCTTTTCTGTTCTGAAGTCTTATCAGGCCCTTTAAAGCATGTCTTTCAGTTGATGGCCATTATTTGTGGAGACGTCATCAGCCTAGTTCTTTGTTCTTTAGTTCTTTGACTACAACTTAAGTTGATGAGTCTTGACACTTTGGAATGTCTAAGGACTTCCTCTTTTTCCCAAAGATAAGTTTATTTTCCAAATGTTTCCCTTTAAGGAGGTCTATTCCTAAGAAATGCTAAATCTTTTTATTTTGAATATTTATTCTCTTGCTCACAAAACTTAATTGTAATTCCTTAACCTGTGATGAAACTTTAATAGAATTCAGTAGAGGTAACAGAAAAGGGGCATAGCTCTACTATGTGTCCCATTAAGGGCTTTACATATACTGGTTCAGAAATCTGTACTGTTCCATGTGATGGGAGTCTAATTATCTCTTACAACCATGCATGGTAGGAGGTGTTGTCCCAACTTAACTGTGGAGCATCTGACCTTTAGGTCAGACAAGTTGCTGGAAGTGACATTGCTTTGCAGGGTCACAACCAAAGGTAAAATCAAAGTGTGTGTGGTTTTTTTTGTTTGTTTGTTTTTGCTCTAAAGTTTGTAGTCTTTTAGTACATACTATTTTTATTTCACAGGGGATTTGATAAATGTATAGTGAGACAAAGGATGACTGAGGCTCTAAGAGGTTCCTCTTTTTTAAAATTAATTAATTAATTTATTATGTATACAGAAAAAGGTGCCAGCTCTTATTACAGATGGTTGTGAGCCACCATGTGGTTGCTGGGAATTGAACTCAGGACCTCTGGAAGAGCATTCGGTGCTCTTAACCTCTGAGCCATCTCTCCAGCCCGAGAGGTTCCTCTTTAGAGCAGTGTCTAACACTGTGACATACCCATGCATGGTGGAGTCACGGGCACTTCAGCAAATCTCTGCTGTTCGAAATCAGGTATTACTGTTTTGTTCTGCTTAGTGTCCATTAGGTTTAAGACTTTTTCCGTCTTGAATTTTTAGTTTATATTTTCTATTTGTTGTTGTGGCCATTCTGTCTTATTTTAGGAATTAGTACTTTTATTGATGCTAAGGCCAAACCACTGAAGACGTAATCGCAGGTTGAGATGCAGCCTGAAATATCTGAATGTTAAATTTGGTTACAGAGTTGTATATATGTGTATAACATGTGCCATCTTCCTGGGTCCCCCTTCAGATTTAGAGAGAGAAAAAGTCATGTGTTATCTTTCTGTTCTTTTCAGCTTTCAGAAGAGTTCTTAGATAAATGGCTGTCCTACCCAGAGACCCAGCATGTGCCCCTGAGCCAGCACATGCTTGGCTTTGCCTCCAAGTCTGTCACACGGATGGTCCTGGGTAGCACATTTGAAGATGAACAGGAAGTCATCCGCTTCCAAAAGATGCATGACACAGTGAGTCAAGGGCAACATTTAAAATGATTCTGTTATCAGACTGCATAGCGGACTTTACCTCTCAAGAGTGTGCGAGTGTGCGTGTGTGCGTGTGTGCGCGTGTGCGTGTGTGCGTGTGCGCGCGTGTGCGTGTGCGCGCGTGTGCGTGTGCGCGCGTGTGCGTGTGCGCGCGTGTGCGTGTGCGCGCGTGTGCGTGTGCGCGCGTGTGCGCGTGTGCGCGTGTGTGTGTGTGTGTGTGTGTGTGTGTCTGTGTGTGTCTGTGTGTGTCTGTGTGTGTGTGTGTTTTCCCAGAGGTTTTGAATTGTTACTAAGTTAAAGATTTGTTTGTCTTGTGACCCAGTTTTGGAAGATTAGAAGCTATTTTTCTGCTTATTGTCTTCAAACCTTAGACTAAATGTTAACATTTCCTTGGTTTCGTCCATGTTTATCAATATCTCAAGTAAAATAAAAAATGTTAATTACCTATGATTTATTTAATCCCCTCATATCTGAGGGGATTGCATATATATAATAAAAAACATGGTGACGCACGCCTTTAATCCCAGCACTCGGGAGGCAGAGGTAGGCAGATCTCTGAGTTCGAGGCCAGACTGCTCTACAGGACAACCAGTTCTACACAGAGAAACCCTCTCAAAAACAAAACAAAGCAAAAAGAAAGAAAGAAAGAAAAGAAACTTTTCATATGCCAGCTGAAATTGGTTTGAAAGTATTAGTTTGAAAGTGCCTTGATTAAAGTCATTAAAAATATATCTGAGCCCTGATCTCAGGAGCTATGGATCACATGATCAGACCTCCTGACAAGGAAGAGCTTCTGCTGGCGAGGAAGGTCCTCAGTATTCAACAGTTTGGTCACTCAGCATCACGTGGGAGATCTGTACACTACTTAGTACTCACATGGTTTCCTGTTTTTAGGTTTGGTCTGAGATTGGAAAAGGTTTTCTCGATGGGTCACTTGATAAAAATACCACCCGGAAGAAACAGTATCAAGATGGTAAGTTTAGTCACTCTCAATTAACTAGTTCTGGGTAGTGCATGGCAGGCAGGTACCTGCTGCTGGTCCAGATCCCAGCTCTCTCTCACCCTCAGGTTTTAATAAGGTTTCAAAGATACATGCCAGGATTTTAGTAGTTTTGTCTTTGAATAGTGAGATTATTGGTCATTTGTATTTTCTCTATGCTTTTTCCTTCTACATTTCATTCAATGATCGTTTTTTCTTCAATGAAAGAGCAGTAAATAGAAGCTGACACTCACTGGGCAGTGAGCACTCAGTCCGTGATTGTGGAAAGCATAAGGGGACACCAGAAAGTTTATTATTATGAATACTAAACACTACTGGTGAAATTATTAAGGCCACTCCACGTAGCTAAAAGGGAGGTTTACTTTGTGGGGTAACTTACAAGTGAAGGGATAGGTAACAGGGTCTGGGAAAGGTGTGGCGCAGTCTGGCGGTGTTCTCTGGAGAACTCTGCTCCATCTACCTCCAAGTGTCCAGGGTCCAGGAACCAAGAGAGGTGGCGCATCCGGATCTCAGGTCTTCAGGGGTCTCCCTCAGCCCTGCCTTGTGGGCGTGACAGTTACCGAAGCCTCAGTGGGGGTTGGAACTTCCAGATCAAAGCTGGAATGTCTACCCACTGCAAAATACGCGTGGAATTCTCTTAAAACAAGAAAATATTTGTGTAGTTTTTTTTTTATTTTATTGTATTTGATGTGTACGAGTGTTTTGCCTGCATGTACATCTGTGTACCACTTGAATGGCTGATGCCCACAGAGGCCAGAGGAGGGAGTCACATCTTCTGGAACTGTAATTACAGTTAGTTATGAACCTCCATGTCTGTGCTGGGAATCAAACTCAGGTCCTCTGGGAGAGCAGCTGGTACTCTTAAACCACTGAGCCACCTCTAGCCCATGTGGAGACTTTTACATGTGTGTATGTGGTGCTGAGGATGCTAGGCACATGGTCTGCCACTGAGCTGTGTCTCTAAACCTTGTTATTGGCAGTACTATTTCTGTAAATAGGAAACCAAAACCAAACTAAATGTCTAATATTACAGGAACTGCTAAGGAAATAATGTCAAAATGATTAACTATTCTACAGACATTTGTGAAAATGTATCAAAAATTTAAATTTCTCTAACATTTAAAAAAATTTTAAAACAATTTTATATGAATGAGTTTTGTTTCTTTTTCTTTCCTTTTTTTTGGGTTTTGTTTTGTTTTTTTGTTTTTTGTTTGTTTTTGAGACAGGGTTTCTCTGTGTAATAGCCCTGGCTGTCCTGGCTGGCCTCGAACTCACAGAAATCTGCCTAGCTCTGCCTCCCAAGTGCTGAGATTAAAGGCATGTGAGCCCAGCTGGGAATGAGCTTTTTGCCTGTGTGTGTGTATGTGCACAATGTGTGTGCAGTGCCCTAGGAGTCCAGAAGAGGGTGTTGAATCCTCTGGAACTGGAGTTACACATATCCGTGAGCTGCCATGTGGGTGCTGAGAATTGAACCTGGGTCTTCTGCAAGAACAGCCAGTGCTTTCAACTGCTGAGCTCTCTCTCCAGCTCCCCAAATAAAAAAATATACTGTCATTATAAAATTGAGTGAAATTTTATAATGTTTTCTAAATTGTCTGACAGTGACTTAGAAAGTTTCCATGCAGGGGCTGGAGAGGTGGCTTAGCAGTTGAGTTCACATCCCAGCATCCACATTGGGTAGATCACAAACACCTGTAATTCCAGCTCCCAAGGATCTGATATTTTCTTCTTACCTCTGAGGACACCTGCACACACTCATACGCATGTGCACACACATAGATAAAATATAGACATTAGTAAAGTTTACAAAATAGAAACTAAAGTCCACATAGAAAAGAGTATCTTGTAGGGCTGGGGATGGCTCCTTTGGTCATGTGCTCTAGCCCAAGGACTTGAGTTCAGATTCCCAGCACCTATACAGAATCTAGGTGGGTGGCACACACCTGTAACCCCAGCAATTGAGGGAACATCAGAGGAGGTGACAGGTGGATCCAAGGGCTTGCTGGTCAGCCAGCCTAGCTGAAATGCCAACAAGCTCTAGGTCCAGTGAAAGACCTTATCTCAAAAAATAAGGTGCCAAGCCATCAAAATGGATCGGTGGTCAGACCTGCCAGTGCACATGTCCATGTAGACTAGAGCTCGATGTCTGGTACCCTCCTCTGTCACCCTTGACCTTAAGTTTTGAGACAAGTCTCTAGCTAAACTTAGAGCTCACTGACTAGGAAAGACTAGCTGGCCAGTGATGGGGATATAAATCTAGGTCCTCATTCTTGTGTAGCAAACACTGCACTGAGCCATCCCACGCTCATGCCAGGAATGTATTAATACATTTACTCTGACCTGCTTCATTTTCTTTTCTTGGAACCAGGCAGGGTAATTAGAACACAGATCCTGCACAGTCATACACTTGTGTGGTCCCAGCTACTTAGTATGCTGAGGCAGGAGGATCATCCATTTGGATCCAGGAGTTAGAAACCCCACCTCCCTAAAGAGGAAAACAAAGCTTTGTGAGAGCAACAGATTATTTTCCATATGTAATGGTATTCTTTCTTTTTTTTTTTTTTTTTTTTGTATGTGGAGCTGAGGATTGAACCCAGGGCCTTGCGCTTGCTAAGCAAGCGCTCTACCACTGAGCTAAATCCCCAACCCCGAGTAATGGTATTCTTCATAGGCTTCTCTTAAGTATTTAATTATGACCTACTGTGTGCTGGTTCTTTCTCTGTCAAAGGCCACAAAGCATCATGTGCTCATACTTACAGTTTTAGGGATCCTTCTGACACATCCTCCAGAGGTTGTTTTTTTTTAAAAGCCGATTTGACACACTTCCAGGGAGAGTACTCATGGCCACTCTCCTCATTTGATGGATGCATTTAAATTCATTCCCCTTTGTAAAAAACAAATTTCAGAAATGGTCACAACAATTCCCAAGCTTCTTTATACCACAGTTTTGTGTTAATATTGAAGCCTGGCTTCTACCCCCAAACACTTCGATTCAATTGCTATGAGGTGTGACTTGTGTTTTACTATCTTTAGAAACGCCTCCCAGGTGATTCCGGCATGCTGCAGCGTGGGAATCACTGCAGCACACTATCAACAAACACTGCTTCCCATCATTAGCGTGGGGTCAGTTTTTCAAGTCTTATCACTATTTGGTCAGGATTTATACTGTCCTGTTGTTCAGCCCTGAGAGATGTTAATGCATAAGAAGATTCCCTGTACCTCATTCTAGCTGGAAGAAATTAGAAATGATCTAAAGTCGTGAATTTATAGAGTGTGGGGCTGTGGTAGAAGGAGGCAGGAGAGTGTGGGGCGGAGAGGCTACAGTCTTAAGTCTTGTGACGGGGGCATCAGCTGAGATTGTTTCTCAACATTTATGAGATGGAGAAACCAGCCCTGCAGACCATTGGGTACCTGGATGTCTGAAGGAAGTCTGACAGAGAGACTGTGACTCAGAGTCTTAGAGGTCCAACTAAGCTAGTGTGGTTACCGTGATGCTCATTACAAGGTGAGAGATGAAGATGAGGTCAGGAAGGTTGGACAGCGTTTGTATGGCTTAGAGCTATGTATACATGTCTGTATATGTATACATGTATGTATATGTAAGCATATGTCTAGGTTGCTTCTTTGAGATAGGAAGCTAGTAGATGGTCTCGAGCAGTTATGCTGTGAGTAACATATTATTATTTTTTTAAATCTTGGCTTCCACTGATAGGTGAGAATGTCAGGTCGGAGGCAGAGGGAGTAATTCAGGCGTTGTTGGAACGAAGCAGACTAGAAAGAGACTAGGCTTGGACCAGGTGCTGACCTTGTGATGAGGGACAGAGACAAGAGAGCAACAGAAAATTCTGTGCTCAGAAGACAGAATCATCGACACTGACTAATGCATTAAATATGGAGCGAGAGAGAGGAGAAGCAGGCTGTAGGGCCAAAGTAACTAAAATAAGATTCTTAGTAAACGCGATGGGGAAGCTTGGGAAGATACAGTTTTGGAACATGTAATATGCTCCAGGTACCTAAGTGGAGATGTCAAGGTTGTGGTTAAATTTATGAGTCTGGAGTTTGGAGGAAAGAGGTCCTGACTAGAAGTAAAATTCTGCAAGTATTTGCTACATAGTTTTAAAATCTTCAGACCAGAGCTCACCCAGGTAGCAAATACAGATTAAAAGGGAGGTTCAAAACAAGGCCCTTCCATAGTTCCAGGCCAGCCTGAGCCAAATAGTGAGACCCTGTCTCCAAACAGACAAACCAAAAATAAATAAATAAATAAAGAAAGAAAGAAAGAAAGAAAGAAATAAAGAAAGAAAGAAAGAAAGAAAGAAAGAAAGAAAGAAAGAAAGAAGAAAAGAGAAATAAACAACAACCCAGCCTTTGGACATTCCGGTGTTAAAACATTAACTCTGGAAGGAGTTAAAAGGAGATGAGATGGACAGCGGGAGAGAGAGAGGGAGTGTGAGTCTCTGGAGTGCCCTCCCGGGAGCCATGGGTGGGGGGCAGCGCTTCTGGAGTGAGTTCTGATGTCACCAGGGATGGAACAGGTCAGCGAGGATGAGGGAGGCAAATCCTGGGATAGTTTTAGTGGCCATCGGTTACCAGTTACTTGTGTCTTTTACGTTTCAGAATTTACCTTTCTTATTATTTCCTCTCTGTTTCTCTTTCTCAGTGAGACTTGATTTGAGAGAAGCAGTGGAGTTTCAAGGCAGAATTTAGAAGGAAGGGTTCATAGTGATGGAGAAGCGTGTGTTTGGAGGCCTGTATGGTGTTAGAATTGTTTCATGTTTTCATCTGGGTGGTAATATTTAGTTATTTCTTTTTTTTTCTTTTCTTTTCTTTTTTTTTTTAAAAGATTTATTTATTATGTATACAGTATTCTGCCTGCTGGCCAGAAGAAGGCACCAGATCTCATTACAGATGGTTGTGAGCCACCACGTGGTTGCTGGGAATTGAACTCAGGACCTTTGGAAGAGCAGCCAGTGTTCTTAACCTCTGAGCCATCTCTCCAGCTCTAGATATTTCTTTAGACTCAATTACTTCTTGAATTGCATGTAGGTATTTTATACACTTTTCAGTATGTATCTGAAATTTAACAAAGAAAGACAAAATGCATATGAATTTACATACAAATTTGCATTTAAAATTATTGGTTACTGACTTCAAAGGTTTTGTTCCTCACATGGTAATATGAACAGAGGGGTTTTTGTTTGTTTGTTTGAGACAGGGTTTTTCTATGTAGCCCTGGCTGTCTTGGAACTCACTCTGTAGACTAGGCTGGCCTTGAACTCAGAGATCCACCTGTCTCTGCTTCCCAAGTGCTGGGATTAAAGGTGTGCGCCACCACTGTCCAGCCTGAACAGAGTTATTTTTAGGAAGTTTAATCTCCACAAATACTTATATTCTTAATTATTTTTTTTTCAAATTTTCTTCCAGCCCTCCTGCAGTTGGAATCTACTCTAAAGCAAATCATAAAGGAACGAAAAGGAAGGAACTTCAGTCAGCATATCTTCATCGACTCCTTAATCCAAGGGAACCTTAATGAGCAACAGGTGATGGAAGGGTTAGGCCTTTATGAGGAGGTCACCTATGTGTAGAGAGCTTTTCATTCAGTCCAAATGTCCTCCAAGAAGTTGAGTGTCTCTTTTGTCATATCGTGAGTAGTCGGTGTCCCCCTAGTTGACCCTCAGAAGCTGCTGTAGAGCATTTCAAATTAGGATAAGCAAACATCAAGCCCAAATGATCTATTAAATTAATAGAGGAGGAGTGTGTGTGAGCCTTGAAGGACTCAGCCTTCCTGTCCACATGGCCCGGTTCAGTGCTTGTTTGTTACCAGCATAATCTGTGTTTATGGTGCCGCCAGGCAAGGGTCAGCAGTGACATCCTTGCCACTTCATTATAGGAGTCCCAACATGGCATCTAGCATCTCTAATAGGCAGAAAGAAGTTTCTGGATGGGAGTTTGTGCAGAAATCGATCCGGTTCTGAGGACAGTAGCAGGACTTCTTCCCTACGGCAAAGACAATGTTGTTACACCAGACCATGCCATGAGAATAAGACTGAAAAGATTTGCCTTGGTGAGCCAGGAAGATGACTAAGAAATAAATGTCTGTTGCATCAAAAAGTCTGTGCGGATTGGGGATTTAGCTCAGTGGTAGAGCGCTTGCCTAGCAAGCACAAGGCCCTGGGTTCGGTCCTCAGCTCCGGCAAAAAAAAAAAAAAAAAGTCTGTGCAGCCAGGAGTGGGGGCGTACACCTTTAGTCCCAGCACTCAGGAGGCAGAGGCAGGCCAATGTCTGAGTTCCAGGCCAGCCTGCATAGTGAGACCCTGTCTTGAAAAACAAAAGACAGTGCAGGCTAGGATCTACCCGTGACAGGGTGGATAGGAGTGGGTAGGGGTTTGAGGAACCAGAATGCATCGTATAGTCTGATTGTCAAAGGACAAGTTTAATGAAAAAAGACAAAAATAAAAGGTAAAATTAACACGACTAAGAAAATAGGCAGTCCAGTCTTTAGAGATTTTTGTTCTTTAACATGTAAATGTGTGAGCCTGTGTGAGATTATATACACCGTGTGTGTGCAGGAGCCCTCAGAGGCCAGAAGGGGGCGTTGGATCTCTGATGCTGGAGTTACAGGAGGTTGGGAGCCTCCCATTGAGCTTGCTGGGAACCAAACCTAAGTCCTCTCTCTGCAATGAATGCTCTTAACTGCCCAGATGCCTGTCCGGCCCAGCTGCCCGTTATTTAGATTGGTTCTCACATCACACGGATTTTTGTCTTTGGTGAAGACCTAATAATGATATATTTCCCCCCACTTTCTGTTGAAGCTGATTTTATACTCTAGTGTATTTTAGTAGGATCTAGTAAAGACCACCTTATATTTCATACTTTCTAAATTTAGTTTTGTCTTGTAGATCTTAGAAGACAGTATGATATTTTCTCTGGCTGGTTGCATAATAACTGCAAAGTGTAAGTATGAGTTGATTTCTCTCTGAGATGGATTACAAAAATACACACTGGTGAAGCTGTTCTAGAGAGAAGCACTGCAGGGGCCCTTTGTCCTGTCCTCTCCTGGCTGTTTGATTCTGGTTTAAAAAGCTCTCTTCACCTGGGTGCCTCCCACACACGTGCGTTCAATTTCACCTTTGAAAATTGCCATAAATGTCTCGGCACGTTTTATGGATTGTGAATTCTAGTTAGTGCCTTTCAAATGAACTGCCATCAACACCTTTCCTCGTGAGTGATGAGTTTTTCCATATCTCACACACATAAACACACGCACGCACGCACGCACGTGCCTGTGCTAAGGGTTGAACCCAAGTCCTTGACCACACAAGATAGACAGTCCCCCACTGAGTCATAGCCCCTCTGTTGCTGATTCCAAGCTGGTCTGCTGTTACTAAGGACTGGAAAAAGGTGCCGAGTCCACAGCAATCATGATTCGAAAGAACTCTCTTCTTGGAATTGAAGATGATTTCTATTTAAAATCCTAAGGTGTGTGACCTTCATTGGTTTGTAGATTTATAGAGAACAGCACATTGATACAGTATTTATATAAATGTTTATAAACATAAAAAGTTATAATATAAAATGCTTCCAGGAAGTATTCAGGTACCAGCTTAAAATGTGGAAAATTTGTGTTCGCTTGAAGGACTTCATTTACACTTTTCAAGGAGAAGTTTTTGGAATGCTGAGGACTGCTAGTATAAACTCCCCACACGTTTCTCCTCTTTAACATCTAGATGTGTCCAGATGTTACAGACTAAATGAAATTTATGCAGATGTGTCAAAGATCTCAATTACTTAAAATGTATTATTTAATTGTTTCTCACATTGATTTACCTGTTGTGGTAGCATGGGCACATGTCATGGTGTGAGCATGCAGCTAGTGGAGTTCAGCTTACCATAGGTCCAGGAACTGGACTCAGGTTACTGGGCTTGCCAGCAGTAAATTTACCTGCTGAGCCATCTCACAACCCATCAATATTTTTTAATGCTTATTTGGTTTTTTGATTTTTCAAGACAGGGTTTCTCTGTGTAACAGCCCTGACTATAACCTGGAATTCACTCTGTAGATCAGGCTGGCCTCCATTTCACAGAGATCTGCCTGCCTCTGCCTCCCTCCTGGCTGCTGGGTAAAGGTGTGTACCACAGCCACCTGGCTTTGATTATTTGCTTTAAATCTATGTTACATTAAAGTGTATCTTTGATAAAGCTTTTTAAAAAATGGAATTAACCTGGGCATGGTGGCACATGCCTAAATTCCAGTATTGAGGAGGGTGAGTTCCAGGCCATCCACGGCCACACAGACCCAGTCTCAAAAGCAGATCAAAACGAAAGGGAGTTTATTATAGTGTGACAACCACAAAAATTGGTCGTGTTAAAGGTAGAATTAAGAGTTAAATCTCATTTTCAGTTTTTAGGGAGAGTTTATAAAGAACATTACTATGCATCTCTTTGTATGTATTCTGTGACTTTTTTAAGAGATGTATTTATTAGTTTTAAGTGATAATAAAGTCAAGCAGGACATATGGATGACTACTGTATGCAAATCCTTGTTAGTAGTATATAGATATATATTGTAAACTTGAGTTGCATATTTAAATATATAATGTAAATTGCATATGTTTTCATATCATTTTGTGGTTCACCCAAAAGCCATATTGGGTCATGCTAAGTAAAGTGGCACACGCCTTTAATCCCAGCACTCAGAAGCAGAGGCAGGTGGATCTCTGGGAATTTGAGGCCAGCCTGGTTTACAGAGCAAGTTCCAGGACAGACAGGATGTGTAGGGAGAGTTAAGGACATTGACAGTTAGTCTTGAATATTGAGTTACCAGTTGGCTATTGATTTTTAGAGGCAGTAAGTCAGTCAGGCAGACATATTTTTTCCTCATTTTTCGAGACAGGGTTTCTCTGTGTAGTTTTGGTGCCTGTCCTGGGTCTTGCTCTGTAGATCAGGCTGGCCTTGAACTCACAGAGATCCATCTGCCTGCCTCTGCCTCCCAAGTGCTGGGATTAAAGGCGTGTGCCACCACTGCCTGGCCTTCAAGCATACATTTTTAAAAAGTTAACTTTGGGTTTTGTGAGTGTAGTTCAGTGTTAGAACACTTACCTTGCACACACAAGGCCTTGGTTTGATCCCCAGCACTGTGATAACAATAACAATAACAATTTAATTTGAGTCAGTCCTCAGCCTAGGAAAAACAGGTCATTGATAAGGAGAGGTAGACAGTGCTCTATACACATTACAGAGCTCCTGGATTAGAAAAGGTAGTTCTTTAGGTACTGTTGCTTACCCATATCTAGGGAGAGGTTTATTGGAACAGTTAGGGAGTATAGCTACTTTGTTTCATCTGCCTTTTGTCCATTTTACCCTGTGAAAATAATTCACAAACCAGCTGAAACCAAAAATGAGCCACGAGCCAGTGTCTGTCAGAGTACTTATTAAAAGTTCAGAGGAGGGTCAGGGAGGTGGTTCAGGGGGTGAAGGTACTTGCCTTCAACCTGATGACCTGAATTCAGACCCAGGAATCCACATGGTGGAAGGAGAGAACCAACTCCTACAGGTTCTGAACCCCACAGACGTGTCAATGCACTTACATATACACATTATACACATACATATATGCTCAGTAGATAAATATGATTAAAGTTTTTAAAATAGTGCAGGTGGTGGACCTTACTCCTAACCTGCATAGAGTCAGAATCTCTGGGTGTTAGGTTGCAGCCTCAGTGAACTCTCGAATGATTTGGGGGAGCCAATCCCCCGAGAAATAATTATGAAAAGTTTAAAAAAAAATTCATGTTCTCATATGAGCAAATCTCCCACTAATTTGATTTGTAGGAATCGTTAGTGTTTCTGAGTGAAGAAGCTGATTAAGTTGGGTTTTTACTTCATGAGATTGAAATAGATGATCTCCAACATTCATCCAGGCCCCCTTGGGTGCTTATCCTCACCGGCCTTAGGTAGGCTGACCTTACGTGGTCTGTCCCTTACCTGCCAGACTTCAGAAAGACATGTCTTGATAGCTCTACATGTTTCCCCATCTTTTACACACCTTTGTGTTCTGTTCAAAGAAACTCAAATCCTGTGAAGAATTTTGTTTTAATTTTTGGTAACATTCATGTACATCTACCAGGAAAAAAAAATCATGAACTAAACCATTAGCCTTTTTTTTTTTTCTTATTTTATACCAGAAATTATGCAGTAGCTATTTTCATTGATCCCAATATGCTTTTTACATAGTGTGCACCTGGGCGATCTGCTTTCTGACGACTTCTGAAGACGTTCAAAAGAAGCTGCACAAGGAGACTGACCAAGTTTTCGGGAAAGGTCCTATTACATCAGAGAAAATTGAGCAGCTGAGGTAGGAGTACAATGAAAGGGAAAAAATAGTTAAACAGGTGATATCAGGTGGTTTATTAACATAAAGCTTATGCTGATATGTAAGAATGTTAGCGATGTCTTTCTTAAAATATTTACATAGATTTTAATTTTGATTTGTTCCTGTTTATTCAAAAAAATTATTTAGACGGGCATAGTGGTACAAATATTTAATCCCAGTACCTGAGAGGCAGAGGCAGGTGGATCTCTGTGAGTTCAAGGCCAGCCTGGGTCTACATAGCGAGTTCCAGGACAGACAGAGCTACAATAAGGAGACTCTGTCTTGCAAAAAAATAAAAATAAAAACAACAGCAAAGTTGTATGTGTCTGTGTCTATAAGAGTGTTTGTGCACATGTGTGTGTGCCTGTGGAGACCAGAAGAGGGAGTTGGATCCCTTGGAGCTGGAGTTAGTTGTGAGCCACCCAGCATGGGTACTGGGATCCAAACTCAGTCCTCATGATTGAGCAGCAAGCACTCTTACTTGTTCTTGACAGCCCCTGTTTCTGATTTTTGAGGCAGAGTCTTTACTGTGTATGGGGCACAAACTTGTAATCCTCCTGCCTCAACCTCCTGGGTAATGTGATCACAATTTTGTGTACTATACCCATTTACATACAGATTTTAACACATTAAATTTAATCTCATGTCTAAAACCATAAAAGTAGTTCTGGGAGCTGGAGAGAGGGCCCAGCAGTGAAGAGCACTAACTGCTCTTCTAGATGACCCAGGTTCAATTCCCAGAACCCAAATGGTGGTTCACAACCATCTGTAGTTCCCAGGGATTCACTGCCCTCTTCTGGCCTCCATGAGCAGTACATGCTAATATGGTGTAACAGACATCCATGCTTGCAAAACACCTAGACACAGAGAATAATAATAAATTAAAAAATAAGACTATGCAACTATTGGGCCATATTAAAAAAAATAAAGCAGTTCTAGAGAACCTTTTAATTAGCCTGTATGTAGTAGCAATGATGTCAAGCATGTGGACATTTATACTTTGCTTATAGGAATACCTAATAGTATAGGCACACAGGGAAATGCTATGGTAGGATTTTATAGTGTTAAGCAGACACTCAGCCTCTGTATGACTCAAAAATTCCTGAGCACTCCTAGGTAGTTACTCAAGAGAAACAAAAGCAGGCCTACACAAAGACCTGTGTGCAGATGTTGGTAGCTGTACATTCAAAACACAAGAGCTGGAAGCAGTCCAGATGGCTACCAACTGGTAGATAAACTAGCAAATTTTGATACTGCCCTACTGTGGGAGGCTGCTAATTAAGAGAAAAACAATGTCAATATATACAGCCACTTGTTAAGTGAAAAAAACGAAGTGCAAAGGACTGCCGACCACATTGTTTGGCTAATGTGAAAATTCTGCCAAAGGCAACATCAGCTGCTAGAAGGCTTTGCCACTTCTCTCAGCCTGTTCTCCAGATTGCAGCCGGGTCTGTGGTTGCACACTGTAGTCACTTGGGCCACTTTAAAAGACAGACACCTACCTGGAAGCAATCTCAAACTGCTCCGCAGTCTCTGGGCATCAGGCGGCTTCCCAGAGTTCAGTCTTAACACAGACATCCCCAAAAAGAAAAAGTTTCCCAGGTCCCTGAAACTGGAGTTGGACTGTTTTGAGTCACCATGTGGGTGCCGGGACCCAAACCATCTATCTCTCCAGCTCAATCGTGTGGCTTTTGACCTCCATTCTCCAATGTTTGTCATGCTTGTTGACTTCAACACATCTGTTTAATTTTTTTCAAAAACAGATATTGCCGGCAAGTGCTGTATGAAACTGTTCGGATTGCCAAATTAACCCCCGTTTCTGCCCGGCTTCAAGATCTTGAAGGAAAAGTCGGCCCATTTGTTATTCCTAAGGAGGTGGGAAATTTATTGTATTTAGCTTAGCTTATCTTCAGCTACTTTGGTATGTATTTTTATTTAATTGAAAGTAATTTTTTTCAGGCGGTCTATTTTGATCGGTTTTCCTTCCCCCATCTCCTCCCCATCCTTTCAACTCCACGGCCTTCTTTCTCCCTTTAGAAAACAAACAGGAAAATAAAGAAACAAACAAATCAGAATAAACAAAACATCTGAACAAAAAAAACAAAGAAAAAGCGTGAGAAACATTCCCAACACAAACACACTCATACACACACAACAATAAAAACACAAAGTTGGAAACCATAACATACAAGCAAAAGGCCAGGAAGTTTAAAAAAAAAAAAAAAAGACAGAACAAAGCATTTTGAGACAAAAGTCTCCAAAAGCGCCATTGAGTTCATCTTGTGGTGGCTGTCCGCCGCTGGGCTGGGGTGTGTTCTTGTGTTCCTGAAGGTGTCAGTCAGTGCCACATGTTACCGAGTCACAGCCAGACTCACAGCCGGAGTTGGCGAATTTCCTGTAGCTTTCCTCCCTTGTTTCCATGTACCGCTGTTCCCCGTCTGTCTGTATGTCTGTGCGCTCTTGTGTGTGATTACTGTGCTGTGTGTGCATGCATATATGCACGTGTGTGTACCAGGCTTTTTCCTTTGGGCTGCCAACCAGCTCCCAAATCAAGATACGGAGACTTACATTAGTTTCCGAATGCTCGGCCTTAGCTCAGCTCTTATTTTAATGTTTCTATCTACGTTTTGCCTTGGGGCTTTTTATCTCTTTTCCTTTGTTTATCTTGTTTCCCTGCTGTCTCTACAGCTGGCTGGCTTCTGGCCCCAGGCATGTCCCTCTTTTTTGTTTTCTTTCTCTTCTCTCTCCCGCCTAGTTTTCTCCTATTTATTCTCTCTATCCGCCGGCACTGCCCATCCCTCTCCTGTCCAGTTCTTTATTAGACCAATTGCATGCCTTAGGTAGGCAAGATGAAACAGCAACACATCTTTTCATAGTTAGACAAAATATAGCAGAAACAAATGTAACCCACCTTTACACAGTTAAAAATGCCACAGCAGAAACAAATGTAACCCACCTTTACACAGTTAAAGTAATATGCCACAGCATAAACAAATGTAGCACACCTTTACACAGTTAAAGTAATATGCCACAGCATAAACAAATGTAACACATCTTTACACAGTTCAAGTAATATTCCACAACATAAACAAAAGTAACGCATCTTTACACAGTTAAATATTCCACAACATAAACAAAAGTAACACACATTTCACAGTTCAAGTAATATTCCACAGCATAAATGAATGTAACACATCTTTACATACGTATATATCTTAAAAAGTCAAGTTAGGGGTTGGTAAGATTATTCAGCAGATAAAACACCTGATGTGCAAGCCTAGTAAGCTGGGTTTGATCCCCAGAGCCCACACTAAGGTGGAAGACCAGAACTGACTCTGAAGAGTTGAACTCTGATCCCACATGCATGCCATGGCACACCCTTAATCACATTCACACATAATACACACAATAATAATAATAATAATTTTTAAAAACCTGAGCCTTAATATGATACAATTAATGTGTTCTTTCTTTTTTTATTGAGTATATTGTAACTGTTAATAAAACCAGCACTTGATGGAGATTCCATTCATTTTAAAAGCTACATAGTATTCCACTATATGTATCATATCAACTTATGTCCTGTAAATAAAGCCATCCCACTAATGAAGATTCAGATTGACATTCTGTTTTTATTTTTATAAATTACAAAGTTGTATAGGTATTGAATAATACCTTGGAAATGGAGTTTTTGAAAGCTGGGCATAGTGTTGCATACCTGTAATTCCAGTACTTGAGAGGCTGAGGCAGGAGGATTGCCATATGTTTGAAGCCATCCTGCAAGACATAGTGTGTTGGAGGTCAGCCTGGCTACCCTGTGAGGAAAGGGAGTATCTGGATCCAAAGCCATGGGCTACCGTTAGGGATTGAAGTTAGTTCAGGTAGAGCCCTTGACCAACTCTGCGCAAGGCCCTGGTTTTGAGCCTGAGCACCACCAAGTGAATTATTTCATTAATAATGAATCTTGTAAAAGGCTATTTATCCTTCACTAATAAATAGTACATGCTTTCTCAGGGCTATGGATGTGGCCCCATGAGAGTGTATTTACCTGGCTTGTGTAGAGGTCAGTCCTTAGCACAACAATTAACTAACTCACAAAATACTTTTAAGATTAGGGGTTAGCTGGGTGGCGGTGGCGCACGCCTTTAATCTCAGCACTTGGGAGGCAGAGGCAGGTGGATCTCAGGGAGTTTGAAACCATCGTGGTCTACAAAGTGAGTTCCAGGACAGCCAGGACTGTTACACAGAAAATTCCTGTCTTTTTTTTTTTTTTTTTTTTTTAAAGATTTATTTATTTATTATGTATACAGAAGAGGGCGCCAGATCTCATTACAGATGGTTGTGAGCCACCATGTGGTTGCTGGGAATTGAACTCAGGACCTCTGGAAGAGCAGTCAGTGCTCTTAACCTCTGAGCCATCTCTCCAGCCCCCTGTCTTGAAAAAAAAAAAAGAAGGAAAAAAAAAAAAAAGAGACTGAGGGTATAGCTCAGTGGGCCCCAGAGTTCAATCCCTAAGCACCCCAAAAATATAAAGAACTTCCCTCCAGTTTCTTACCACTTTGGATTTATGAATCTTCTGTGTATCTTGTGCATCATATTATCTCATTGTTTCATTTGCTTCTGATAATTAACAGCTTTTCATACGTGTATCCACAGTTAGCCTGCTCTTCTTCCTAGTGAGCTGTCTGCCTGTTCCTCAGCTGTCGGTTATGTGGTGGATTTCTTCCTGTTTATAATCCTCTTCCACTGAGGCTCACTGTACTTCTCAGGTTTTAGCCATACGCAGGTTTTACATTTTCACAGAGTCAAGTCTGGCTTCTCCTGCTTGGCATCTGGATACAGCGGCATGCTTAGGAGGCCTGATCTGTTGTAAGATCACCAAGAGAATGGCGGGTGGTGACCTCGTCACTTTACATTCTCACTGCCTGTCGTAGAAGAGCCTGTGGGTGACCTGTGTTGCGTTTGTCATGCTTGACTAACTAGCCTTTGTCTTTTAGACCCTCGTCCTTTATGCCCTCGGCGTGGTTCTTCAGGACCCCAGCACTTGGCCATCACCACACAAGTAGGAAACAGTCTTATGTCTTTTTGATTGCTGTGTTTATGTGTATGCGTATTTGCATTCCTTTCCAGTGGTTTGATGAGAAAACTCAGTATGTGGTAATGATGTGACAGGACCGGGAAGCCACTCCGCCTCTGTCTGCTCTTTGCCGCTTCTCCTTCATGGCCTCGTTCCTCTATCCGCTCTCCTTTCTCCTCTCTTCCTCCTTTATTTATTTTCTATTTATATGTAACATTTTATATATATATATGTATATATATGTATATACACACACATATATATATCTATAAACATATATATATAATACATATAACATTAAAACATTCATTCTTAGTAAAATAGCAGGTCTTCAATTTTTATTCTAAGATTATTAGCTATTAGCTAAATTTTATATTCCAAATGTTTGTTTTTTAATTTTTTTTATTTTCTGTTTTTTTCCGAGTTTCTCTGTGTAGTTTTGGTGCCTGTCCTGAATCTGGCTCTGTAGCCCAGGCTGGCCTCGAATGCACAGAGATCCACCTGGCTCTGCCTCTTGAATGCTGGGATCAAAGGCGTGCACTGCCACCGCCGACACCACCACCACCACTTGGCTCCAAATTGTTTTAATAACAAAATGAAAGATTGAAAGATATGCTTCTATAAAAATATATATGCCTATAATTATAAAAAACTAAAATTTGGAAAAAAATTTATTTTTCTCAAGACAGGGTTTTTTTGTGTAGCACTGGCTGTCCTGGAACTTACTCTGTAGACCAGGCTGTCCTCAAACTCAGAGATCCATCTGCCTCTGCCTCTTGAGTGCTGGGATTAAAGTCGTGCACCACTATTGACAGCAAAATTTGAAATTTTTTAATCTTAAAAAAAATCTTATGTAAAAAATGCCAAGTTTTCGATAAACTTTAAGTGAGATAGGAAGGATCTAGCTGAGTATGTTGCTCATGTGTAAGGCCTGGATTCCTTGACAGTACCATAGGGAGAGAGAGAGAAAGGAGGAACCTCATTGGAATGTTTGACATCGTTGCTATTTTCAGAACATTCAGAGAAATTAAAAATGTTAAAAGGAATAGGTGGAGCCAGTTGTGGAGGCACACAGCTGTAATCTCATCACTTGGGCATAACATGTCTTTCTCTGTCCACCAGCCAGCTCCCAAATAACGACATGGAGACTTCTTGTTAATTATGAAAACTTGGTCTTTAGCTTAGGCTTGTCCACAACTAAGCTCTTATAACTTATTAATATGCTTATATTAATCTACATTTTTTTTTTTTTTTGAGACAGGGTTTCTCTGTGTAGTTTTGTGCCTTTCCTGGAACTAGCTTTCTGTAGACCAGGCTGGCCTTGAACTCATAGAGATCCACCTGCCTCTGCCTCCCGAGTGCTGGGATTAATCTACATTTTACCACGTGGCTCTTTTACCTCTTTTGCTGCACATCCTACGTCCTCTGCGTCCTCTGCCGCTGTCTGGCAACTCTGCCTTTCTTCCTCCCAGCATTCCTCGCTGCCCGGAAGTCCCGCCTATACCTCCTACCTACCTATTGGCTATTCCACAGCAGTCAGCCTTCACACCGTGTACAAATACCCCACAAGGCTGGGGAGGTGGAGGCAGGAAAAGTGAGAGTTTGAGGATAACCTGGGCTACACATCAAGACTTTCTCACAAATATCTACCCACCCCACCTCCCAAAGGGAATAGAGGCTGAGTTGTGGAAGTCATTTTGAGCTATTACATTTAGAAGATACAGATGTTAGTGTTATAACTGAGAGCTTCCTGAAGCTGGGTACTTCCTTATTCATACAAGGGCCCGTCTCGGAAGGAAGGAAGGAAGGAAGGAAGGAAGGGAGGAAGGAAGGAAGGGAGGAAGGGAAGAAGGAAGAGAGTGGGGATGAAAACAGTAATCTCCAGACTCGGCTCTTTTGGCTTCAGCCTTGGTTCATTTCACCCAGGAACTGTGTTGCTGCCCAAGGAACAAGCCCTGCTGTCCCAGCCCTTGGAGCAGAGTGGGAACAATTCCCACCTCACAGGTGTGGGCAAGCTTAAATTGATGCCTGGTAGAGTGCCTAGCAGAGCACCTACTATGTAGCAAATCTTTGATAAGTGTGCATGTGCAGCACTCAAGGCCAGGAGCTATGCTGAACATTTGTTTGTTTTTAATGTAATTAAAATGTAAATACATCATGTCCCCTCTCCTTCCGCTTCCTCCAATCCCTCCCATGTCATCTTCTCTTTGACCATTGTTGTTACACCTGCATATAAATGAAGCAACATATAAACACAACCTGTTGAGTCCGCTCTGTGCTGCCTGCACGTGTGCGTTGCTAAGGCCACCGGATGTTAGTAGATCCGAGAGAGCTCATCCCTGGAGGACACTAATCTTCTCTCAGCAGTTGTCAGTTGCTTGTAGCCCCTCATCTAGGGGTAGGGCCTGGTGAGATCCCCCGTCTCAGGAATATCAACTGTTACTGGAACTGTTTGGGTTTTGCTCGGGCAACCATATTGTTTCATGGGCGCATCTTTCCCGTCATAACGAGAAGGCGCAATCTCGCAGCGGACTTCCTGGTCCACTGGCATGAAACATTTCTCTTACCTGATCCTACTTAATTCTCTCCCCCGTCCATGAGCTGAGTCTTCTACAGCTGGAGGAATGGCCAGAGAGCTTGTATTTACACTATGGTGCAGAGACAGGATGCCAGCTGTTGTCCGCTGTTGGCTTTCTCTGTGTACACAGCTGGGAAAGACACGTGTAGACACCTACGTAGGACCTTCTACAAGACAGATGAATGCAAAGGATATGCCTTTTGGCATATTGATGTGTGTGTGTGTGTGTGTGTGTGTGTGTGTGTGTGTGTGTGTGTGTATGTATGTATGTATATATATTTGGTTTTTTGAAACAGGGTTTCTCTGTGTAGCTTTGGAGCCTGTCCTGGAACTCACTCTGTAGACCAGACTGGCCTTGAACTCACAAAGATCTCTGCCTCCTGAGTGTTGGGATTAAAGGTGTGCGTCACCACCGCCCAGCAAATACTGACGTTTTAATAATCTGTAACAGTGCTCTTAAATGTGTCATTAGAATCTAAATGCTCCTGCCTCCTGTGTACATGGAAGGAGAGGCACTCTCCACCAAGTCCACCAGCAAGTGTTCATGTTCCTCCTCTCTAACACGGTATAGATCTTTTCAAAACATTTGTATTTGAAAAGAACTTACATGTTTCCTTTTTAATGTTTCTACTTCTCCAATAGCATTTGACAGGGGAAGTCTAAAATAAAAGAGCCTTTCTTAGCCTCTTAATATCTTTCACTTATAGCAAATACGAGTACAGTGTAATTGGTAAGTAGAATCTCAAGGCTTGGATGCCTAATTTTAATTGGAGAAACAATATGCTGGATCTGAGGAATGTATTTTTTTTTTTAATCCACTGTTTAGGGGTAACATATTTAGAAACAGCAAGAGATTAAATGTCTGTGTGTTCAGTGGCTTGGAAGTATAATAAAGTATAACGTGACTGCAGTAGATTTAAATAGTTACAGCCTGTGCATTTAGTGTTGATGTTGAGGTGTAAGTGGGACCGTTATGGTGAACTCGGATTTTCCTTTTAGGTTTGATCCAGATCGCTTTGCTGATGAATCAGTGATGAAAGTGTTTTCTTCGCTTGGCTTTTCAGGCACGTGGGAATGCCCAGAACTGAGGTAAATGACAGTCAGCAGCGAGAAAGGAGAGATGCCGTTCTCGCCTGCTCAGAATTAGATGATCTCTCTTAACGAGAGCGAGCAATCTATGTAATTTTTAATGTTGGACTTTGAATCTCTAGTAACTTGTTGACTCTTCTGGACCAGGTTTGCATATGTGGTGACCACAGTGCTCGTGACCGTACTGGTGAGGAGACTGCGCCTGCTTGCCGTGGAGGGACACCTTTTTGAGATGAAGTATGAACTGGTCACATCTTTAAGGGAAGAAGCATGGGTCACTGTTTCCAAAAGATACTAGACATTTAGACATTTTAAGTCTTTGTTAAGTAGATGAAGGGAAAAGGCCTATTTAGAATATGTGCTGCGTCCTTTTACAAACCCAGTATCATTTTGTAATGTAAACACTATTCGTGCTTTGTAAAGTAAATTTGGATTTTTATATATCAAGATTTCTTAATGTATGATATACATTTATACTAATTACAACAATAAATTGACAGTTTTAATAGAAAAGTTTCATTATCTTTTAATTTGAATCATTTTCTAAGCCATTATTTTTAATCTTGATTTTCTTAGGTTGATCTCTCAAATAAATATATTATTAGTTGTTGTTTTTTTTAATTTTCGAGACAGGTTTTCTTTGTGTAGTCTTAGCTGATCTCAGAATTCACTCTGTAGACCAAGCTGACCTCAGCTCATAGAGATCCACCTGCCTCTGCCTCCTGAGTGCTGGGATTAAAGGTGTGCCCCACTACTGCCTGGCTCAAATGAATTATCTTAGAGGGAATTCTTTTGTGTGAGTTGGAGAATCACATTTTCTGACTATTCATAAAGAGAAACAATGTTACCTCTTTTTACATTTCTAATAAATCACCTTTCACTCTATTTGGGGACTATTTTTGTTTCCTGAGTATTAATTAGTGTGTCTTAATCATTTTAATTAGGTTTTAGTAATTTCCTAGACATTGTCTAGCGTCTGCTGTCCTTTCTCCTTGCTCATAAGCTTCCCCCCAAAGGCTTGCACATGGCTTAGCATTTCAAGCAGTTTAGCGTCATCTGGGAATTGCACGCTGCTTCTGAGTGTGCTTCAGAGCCTGCGCCCCTCCTCTGTGACACACTGAGGTGACGCTCGTTCCCTTTCGCTGGCAATCTCAAAGCACTATGTCAAACTCTGCTTCTCATGCAGAGATACGGAATTCCTAAGTTGGGCATTAATTACGATGCCATAGCAACACACAACACTTCAGTAAGAAAGAATTAAATGCTAGCCAGAAACCACAACCAAAGCAAGGTTGGAGAAGACAACAGACGGCAAAAGGAATTATAAGCCTTGGGCCTGGAGAGATGGCTCCGTGGTTAAGAGCATTAGCTGCTCTTCCAAAAGACCCGGGTTCAATTCCCAGCACCCACATGGCAGCTCACAACTGTCTTGTAGCTCCAGTTGCAGGGGATCTGGCATCCTCCCATGGACATACATGCAGGCAAAACACCAATGCACATAAAAATAAATAAATTGAAAAAAAATTGTAAGCTGTACGGTAGACAAGCATATTACAGGTGAAGGGTTCACACGGACTATTAAGGATCTGGGGACGTGGCTCCGTGGTAAAGCGCTTGCCTTTCATGTGTTGCCTTGAGTTCAATCCCCAGCACCTTGAAAACAAAATCAAAACAAAACATCCAGTAAGATGCATGGACAGAAGAACAGAAATGGCTGATGATTATCTGCAGCAGTGTTCAGTCATTAGTAAGCAGAGCGGTACTGAAGTTACTTAGGGAATATTTTAAGAATCATTCTCAATATACTTTAGCACTAATAAGTGTTGTTGGTTTGTTTTTGTTCTTTGGCTCTTTGGGGGGCCCGCCACCCAGCTCCCAAATAAATCACACACAGAGTCTTATTCTCACTTACAAATGCTCGGCCTTAGCTTGGCTTGTTTGTTGCCAGCTTTTCTTAGCTTTAAATTATCCCATCTACCTTTTGTCTCTGCTGTTCCTGTTTTCTTCTGTGTATCTTACTTTCACTCTTACTCTGTGATTGGTTGTGTGGCTGGGTGGCTGGTCCCTAGTGTCCTCCTCCTTCGGTTGCTCCTCCTTCCTTTTCTCATTCTGTTCATTCTCTCTGCCCACCAGCCCCACCCATCCTTTCTCCTGCCTCACTGTTGGCCATTCAGTTCTTTAACACAGCTTCACAGAGTTAAACAAATACAACATAAAAGAAGGCAACACATCTTTGCATCATTAAATAAATGTTCCACAGCACAAACAAATGTAACACATCTTAAAATAATGTTCTACAAATAAGTTTTATTTTCGATGCTTTATTGATAGCATTATGCTGTAGTTCATCTTTTGTCTTGTGCTATAATGATGAATTTCCTTTCTGCTCTTCTACTGAGCTGACACCCCAACCCCAGATTCTTTACCCAACCCCAGCTGCTGCTGCTTGTGTTTGTTTGTTTGTTTGTTTTAAGAAATCCTTTTTCTGGGTCTGCAAGATGGCTAAGCCAGTAAAAGCACCTGCCACCAAGACTGGTGACCTGTGTTTGATCCAAGTGAGACCCACATGATAGAACTGATGTCTACAAGCTGTCCTCTGACACAATGCACCCCCACACACAAACAAAGCAATTATACATTTACAAAAATTCCTTTTTCTTTGTAAGCATTTGTTTTTAGACAACTGTAGGAAGGATGCCAAAAAGATAGAGAAAGGGATTAATTGCAAACTGGCTATTTTTAACACCACTGAGTTTTTGTTTTTCAGGACAGGGTTTCTCTGTGTAGATCTGGCTGTTCAGGAACTTGCTCTGAAGACCAGGCTGGCCTCGAAGTCACAGAGATCCCCTTGCCTCTGCCTCCCAAGTGCTGGGGTCAGAGGTGTGCACCACCACACCTGGCTATACTACTGAATTTCATTTGTAATTTTCAAGAGTTATACACATGTTATAAAGCAAGTGGGTGTGCACATGCATACCCTGGTTATTGAGTTATACTATGATGTATTTGTTGATCAGATAATTGCAAGAACTATTTATGACCAATTAACATAGAATTTAATTGTTTCAGCCTGCCTCCCTTTTCTACGGATTACAGATGCATAATCAAGCTGTAGCATTTATTTCTAATGTACACACATTTAAATTATGAAATATATTCCAAAACTTTAAGTGAAATCTATTCTTGGTTATTACTATGTTGTTTCTAGAAGTTGTCAAATTATTAAATCTGGCCCCTCCCACCTTTGTTTCCTGTGGTTTGGGTTTTGTGTTGTCCAGGTTTAGTGAGTAGACTGGAAACTGGAAAAGTATTCCAGTTTGCAGTTGATATGTAAGCCAGGTGTCAGTGAGATCTGCTGAAATAAGGGTGATTTTTAAAGCAAGCGAGGCCTGCTAAGCAATGATCAAGGCAAAGATTGGGTCCCTGACTGAGCCAGAGGGGAGCCTGGCATAATTGCCAATAAATGAGGTGGTGTGGAATAACTAATGATCAGCGGTGTGGAAAATGGAGTGCAGAGGAGTCAGCTGAATGAGCCTGTTAGGCTCAGAGTTACACAGTTAACTTAAGGCATAACAAATTCTAGCATCTTTTTTTTTTTAATGGAAATTCTGGGGCTAGAAAAGTAGCCGCAGATGGTAAAATATTTGCCACGAAAGCATAAGAACATAATTCAATTCCCAGTACCCATGTAAGTCCGGTGTGGTGGTATTCCTGTGTAGTCACAGGCTGTGGAGGCACAGACAGGCTGATCCCTGGGACTTGCTGGCCAGCGAGCCTAGTCTAATCTGTGAGGGAGGCCAGTGAGAGACCCTGTCTCAAAAACCAGATGAATGATGACTTAGTAATAATAATACCTGCGATGTCCTCTGGCCTCCACAGACACCCAATGTGCGCGCGCACGCGCACACACGCGCACACACACACAAATAAAAATAGAAATACCAAAAGATAAAAAATGTAGTTCGGGTTGGGGATTTAGCTCAGTGGTAGAGCACTTGGCTAGCAATCGCAAGGCCCTGGGTTCGGTCTTCAGCTCTGAAAAAAAAAATGTAGCTCAATGAAAATACGTGGTTAGCATTTCTGAGGCTCTGGGGATGAACCCAGTACCAGATCCACAAGATATTTAGGTTTGATAATGTGAATAAATATTGTCTCTTGGTGCTTTCCTGGCCTCTTTGTCACTGGCAGCAAGATTCTTGCAGGACTCAAGTTACTTTGTCTTCACAAGGCTTTTTAACTGGTAATGAAGTGATATGGAAGATTGGTTCATGAGGCCCTGCGAGGGCCAGTGTTAACCCATAAGCCCATTTGCCCAAGGACAGATAACTTCCTGGCATGCTGGCGGCTGCTGTTTCTGGGAGATAACGAGTCACATGTTCTCACTCCCCTAAAATTTGGTTGACCCGACTGCATCGGATGTGTGGATCACGTGTAGCGGGAAGAACATGGGCCGGAAGTATGTCAGGATATACGCTTGACCGTGATTGGACATGATGGGAAATACTTATGGTTTACCTTTTTAAGCCTCTGCAAAATGTGACTTGTCATTTCCTGGGAACTCCAGAATGGTCCTGCCAGAAGTTTGCCTCAAATGTGGCTCAAACATTATGGAACTTGCCTTCTTCCCACAATCCTCAGGTTTAATCCCCTACCCTAGAGTTATTGACAGTTGACAGATGCGGAGGGAGTCATTTTCTTCAGTGTTTAATCACTGGTATGTTCCTCATGCTCCAGGGAAAGGGCCGGAGAGTCGCTGAGGAAAACCTTGGGCTCAAATAGTATGCAAAGACAAAGAGCGTTTATTCCAGCATGCGGGGTCACCACTTGTACAAAATGGCCACATGGGACCAAGGCCTGCAGGTCCTTTTAAGCATGGCTAGAGAAATCCTAGGAATAGCTGTTACATGAATACATTTATTTTTATTTTTATTTTTATTTTTCCGTATTTGGGCATCTTTGGGCAAGTCCAGGTCTGTTTCAGGAGGTTACAGGAAAGGTCCTTTTTTGGTCATTGCTTTGAGATACTGTGGGACGGACTCAGGCCTCGTACCTGCTCTCTCCCTCGTCCTCGTTGTCAGGGTGTTGGGAACCAAACTAGGGTCTTCTGGAAAAGTTCAAGGCCAGCCTGGCCTACCTAGTGAGACCCCGTCTCAGAGAAGAGAAAAACCCTATGGAGTCAAACCATTGCTTCACTTTTAGTATGAACAAGATGATCAGATTTAGTACCTTACCAAGGAAGGCAAGGGTGCATTAGGAGAACGGGAGAGCTTTATAGAGTAAGAGGGAAACATAGCTGAAAAATGGTTTCACTGTTAGCAGTATCAGCCATTCCTATGAATTGTTTAATTACACTGTTGCATTAGGTGTGTATAGTTATCACCATTGGTTGCTTATGTGGCAAGGTCGTCGGCTGATAGATAATTGACTTGAAAGCTTAACTGCATCTTCCAAGTATTTGATGGCATAGCCGGACCAAAATGGTAGAGACAGCCGCCTAGGTAGGACTTCTGGGAATGGCATAAAAGTAATAGGCTTTGCTCTTTGGATATTTGTCATGTAAGGTCTTTGGAAAATAGGTGCTTAAGCCTAGGCTGCTGTTACAGTCATGGGGGTTTTGTAAAGCTTTCAGAGTATAGATTCAAAAGGAATTTGAAAACAAGTTTTAAAATGTTCTTGATACAGAACCTTTGAGGGAGAAGCAAATGTGTTTTGAATGCTAAATTTACTTAGATTTAAAAATACATATCTCCTAGCAAAGTTGCCATGACAACCTTCCTTAATGTGTGTGTAAATTTTATGTCTGTCTCTCTGTGGTTTTCATCTTTTCCAACAGAGTCTAATCACAAGAATTGGGCACTGTGCTGTTTCTATACGGGTGGTACCCCGTGGAAATCATATCATTTTGGAAAATGTGAGTCCAGTGACAGGACAGTCCTGTGGCATGTGAGCCTGCCAGGATTAATAATGTCATCTTGTTCTTTCTCTCTGTCTCTCTCTCTCTTTCGTCATAACTGATCTGATTTCAAAGAAAAAAATTTGGTATTGGAGGAAACCCGTAGTTATGGTCTGCATTTCTGTTTATCCTTATCTAAGAGATTTCAGGAAAGTCCTAGAAAGTTTGGCCAATGGTGATGCGGCTTCCCTGAGACAGTCTAAGTGTGCTCTAGTTGATATCACAGGACAACTCTAAAGCACGGGTCCTTCACCGTGGCAGGCATGTGCCTTTTAGCTTCCTGGAATCATAATGAATCATAATGGACAAAGATGTTTTTTCTGTTGGAAAGTCTTCAGATTCTCCCCCCTGAAATTTTAATTATAAGTGCCATGAAATAGTCATCTGAGTCACTCTCTTATTCACACAGATCGATATATTTAACAGTTATCTGTAAGAAACATGCTATTCATTCCTGGAAGAAGGAAACGATATAGATGTGTTTTAAGTCTAGTTAAATCCACTTTTCCCTGCTATTAAGATATCAAGATTTCTCTGTGTTCGTTTATTTCCAAGAAGCTACATTGAGTGACTTTGACAAAACTCACAGACCTCTGGATTGAATGTGTTCTCTAAAAGTTCAAGCGTTACAAATTTAATTCCCTAATTCACAAGTTAATGTTTTTTTGAGGTAGGGTCTTTGGGATGTGCTCAGGACCAAATGACATCATAAGGGGAGCTGGGCTATAGTTTGGACAGAAGAGCCATGTGCTCAAAGCTGTGTGCTGACATAGTAGCTCTGGAAGGTGGTAGAAACTATATGAGAAGCCTCTGGTTGTTCCCCTGAGGGTGAAGATGAGACAGCCGGAACTTCCTAGTTCCCCTTTCTGCTCGGTTCCCAAGGTAAGTGATTTCCTCTGCCATATGCTCCTGCCATGCTGGGTTGTCCTTGGCAAAGACCTAACAACTAAGACCCCTTGATCTTGTACCCCTTTTCTCTTTGTAAGTGAATTGCCTCAGTACTTTATCACAGTCAAGTGGAGCTAATAGGATCCTGGGGTGGGACTGGTGGATTTGTAAGAGAGGCTTGAGATAGCGTGTTTTCTCTGACTCACCATCTGTGGTACAGCCGGGAGCATGCGCCAAGCTCTTAGACCAGCTAGCCCTCAGACTGGCTGGCAAACAGCCCTTCATCTCTTGTAAATGACCCAGTGCGTAACAGTTAACAACAGTAACAGAAAACAGACTAAATAATAAGCAATTGTCTTATTCTTATCTACCTTGTACTATAGAGGTGAGACATCATTACCACAATATCTAACTAGCAGTTGGCCCCAAATATAACTAATCGGTGTTATCAGTAAAAACCCAGAGTTTATCAGATATCAGGGTAAAAGCTGAAAGATCAGAGAAGCAAAGGAATAGCCATAGTCACCTTTGACCTCTCCAACTCCTCTCCTGTCTCTGCCCTGCCTTATCACTTCCCCTCTCTGCCCAGCCATATCATTTCCTGTCTCCTGTCTGTACAGACCTCCAGACCTCTATGGTTAATTAATGGCTAGATCTGCCCTCTGATATTCGCTCAGGCTTTATTTGTCAGAACACAAACAAAATATCATAACTTCATTGTTTGTATATTATCAAAGTGGACACAAAGCAGATTATCAATAAAAAAAAAAGTTAGTGTAGGGCTGGTGGCAGAGGTTGAAGTCATGTACTGTAGGTCAATTTATACTTGATATACAATTTTTTTTTTTTTTTTTTTTTTTAGACAGGGTTTCTCTGTTTAGCCCTGGCTGTCTTGGAACTTACTCTGTAGACCAGGCTGGCCTCAACCTCAAGGATTCACCTGCTTCTGCCTCCTGAGTCGGGGGATCAAAGGTGTGTGCCACCCTCCTCCTAGGCCTGATACTCGAGTTTTAATGCTACTAATACATCGGGAAAACTGATACCTTTCAAACTCACGGCATTATTACATAAAGGTCTTTGCCATCATGGCGATTCATGTTATTACATGAAGGTCATTGACATTTTCAGTAAAAAACCTAATTTAAGACAATACAATTTGCTGATTTTTGAATTATATGATTTTCTATACTGTGTGTTTGCAAGAGCCACAGGAAGGGGAAATGAGTGATAAGTACAATCTCTAGCAATGTAGGCTTTTTAGTAGTTTGGTATTTTCAGCAATTAAATAGCCTTGAACTTGAAACCCAATTTCAGATGATAAAGCTTTCTAGAAATGCCAAGAGCAGACTCTGGGGCCTTTGCTTTTGCGCACACACAGAAACTTCTTTTCTTCAAAGATTAACTTGTTTAGTAGGCACTGAGGGTTAAGTTTTTTTTTTTTTTTTTTCTTTCCCTTTCTTTTGGGTTTATTTTTGTTTGCCGTGGTGGGAGGGTACTCAGAACCTTATGCGTGTTAGGTAAGCATGTTACCGCTGGGCTACTACCATACCCCTACTTCCTAAATGTATTGTTTTGTTTTTCTTTTGGTGTTTCGAGACAGGGTTTCCTGTGTAGCTGTGGCTATATAGAGGCCAGGCTGGCCTCGAACTCACAAAGATCCTCCTGCCTCTGCCTCCCGAGTGCTGGGACTAAAGGCGTGCGCCACCACCGCCCGGCAAAAATTCCTGTTTTACCATAACAATTTATCTGAAAAACTTTTAAAACGAGTAATTTCCATTACGTCCATTGACTTAAACCAGTGTGGGCAACTGGTGAGGATTTTCAAAAGGTATGCAATCTGGTCCTAGACCCTAATAACTGTTGAGTCTTTTATAGGTTTTTGTGTTTGTTTTCTTTTTTTTTTTAAATTTTTTAAAAATTTATTTAATCAGTTTTGGTGGCAGCAAAATGTATGACTACATCCTTGGGCCCTCAGGCTTCTGAGCGTTAAAGGGTGTATGCATGCTAGTCAGTGCTCGACCACTGAGCTCCAATCCGACTTCTGATTCATTTAGATAAGGAATCAAAGAACCAAGGAGCTGTCACACATCAGAGAAAGCACAGGTTCCCCTTGGCGATTTGAAGACTCCTTCCCCAGGAAATTTGGTTTTTTTTGGAACAATTGCTAGGCAGCATTTGAAAGAATGCTGGGGGGTGGGGTGGGTGGCGGGGAGAGTAAGGCAGGATCCTGAGTGCTTGATCTGGTAGACTTCGTGAAGGGAGACTTGAAAAGAAGCCGCATCTGGTGGTGAAGGAAAATTGAAGGAAACAGAGACTGGCTGGCTGATTAGAATTGCAGTCTTGAGGAGACTGGAATACTGCAGGTCCAGAGGCTAATTCTCTTATCTTGGGCTAAACTCTGGACCTGCAAAAAGCCAGTCTTTGCACGGCTCCCTCCGGTGTTGGAACCAATGTCTCGTGACAATAGATAAAAAAAAAAAACTTTTAGTATTTATTAATTTAGCAGGCCACTAGCTTCAACCAATCCAAAAGTTAAGAATGTCGTCAGATAGCATCCTGAGCTTAGAGAGGGGCTCCCCCATTCTTGATACATTGGCCTCTCTGATATACCCACCAGTGTATTTTAAATTTGCTTCTTTAATGTGCATTTAGTGTTTGGCCTGCATGTCCCCAGGAACTAGAGTTACAGACGATTGTGAGCCGCTATGTGGGTGCTGGGGATAGAACCTGGGTCCTCTGGAAGAGCAGCCGATGCTCTTAACTGATGAGCCATCCCTCTAGTCCCTTGACTTATGACTTTTATTCTTTAAAACTATAAAAATGTGATGGAACTGCTTCCATGTTGGAACATGAGATTTGGGTAACCCAAGACTGTGTTCCTTGGCCACAGCCACTTAAAATGGCTCCAGAACAAACCATCTCTTATTCCCTTTAAGATGAGAGCTATGATTTTTACATTAACAAATTATTCAAAAAATTCTTATTTATGTGTTTCTATGTGAGTGTATGTCACATGCATGCAAGGTCCGGTGGATGCCAGAGCAGAGTGTTGGACCTCCTGGAGCTAGAGTTAACAGGTGATTGTGAGCAAGCAGCAGGACGTGGCTGTTGGGAACCAAACTGGTTTTCTGGAGACAATATGTGCTCTAACTGCTGAGCCATCTCTCCAGGCTGATCAACACAGTTTTTTTGATCTATTGAAGTTTGTATGAGTCGGTTTGTTTTCCTCATCTGTTTGTACCTCATTTCCTGAAGCAAGTGTATGTGACATTTACATAAATATCCCTTATGCACTCTAGGTTTCTCTTCCCCGACCCCCACATTACATGCAATGCTGCTGAGCTACAAACCCCAGCTCTCCCTTTTGTTTTTAACAAGCTTCTCACACTTCGAGAACATTCACACTAACATTCACACTAAGATAGGTGTTTAAAGTGGTCAAGAACAGATCCATCTGGACCACATCAACATTTAAAAATACTGTTTTGGGCTCTGGAACAAAAGCTCACACATATTGGTCAAGTATTTATCATAAAGCTAATGTTACCACACAGGGCTTACTCCACAAATGTGTGATGGCATGCATTTGATTTTTTTTTTTTTTAAGGAATGTATAATCGTTTCCTCATCATCTGAAAATTGATTGTAGAAGGGCCATAAAAGGTTGAAATCACAAATCCTAAACTATCCTCTAAGATGTTAACCTTTGCATTTTCTACAGAACAATTAAAGGTCGTGGCCTCAGTATCTCAGATGCCTGTTTTATCTCCCCCCCCCCCCAAGTTTGCGACATGTGGGGTAATCATATTTATGAAAAAAAGATTTGACATCTGGATGACAAGGAAGATCAGAATGAACTACCTTGAATTTTTGTAGTACTAAACGTTTTTCAGTGTGCGTTTATTTCATTTTGTCCATGCCACAACCACGTGAATAATCAAAAGAGTATCTGCAAAACCACCGTCGAAAATTGGAAAAAAGTCAAGAGCGGAGGAGAACCAGGCAGGGCTACCACAGCATATACTTGTAATTTCAGCTAGCCTGGTCTACATGGGGGAGACCTTGCATAAAAGAGGACAGAGGGGAGGCAGGGAATACGGATGAATGAATGAACGAATGATGAATAGATCTGGGATTAGGTAACTGCAATTTACTTTGTAAAGGAGAGGATGAGGTCCAAGGGGGCACGCAGAGCTGCTACCTGGAAGTTCGGGGGCTGAGGCTGCTCTGAGACAGAGGCTGCGAAGAGACTGTGCCCTCCCGGGGCCTCCGGAGGGGCCTGGGGAGCTTCCTCAGGAGGATGACCTCCCCAGGGCTCCGGCCTGGGGTGCAGCGCCCAGGGAAGGGGTGGGGGCGGCGGTGCATTCCCGCCCGGCTAACAAAGGCAGCAGCAGCAGCAGCAGCAGCAGCAGCAGCAGCCCAGGGGCTTCCAGGGCCGGGGAAACCCGCGCGGGGCCCAAGGGTTAACTGGGGGGGGGGGGGGGGGGACGGGGAGGGAGCCCGGCTCGCGCGCGCATCCCGGCCCCCCGCCTCCCGTCGCTAGGAGACGCCGGAAGTGGGGGAGGGGCGGCGCGGGTGGGAATCTTTTTTCGGGCGCTCGGAGCGGGCGGGGGGGGGGGACGACGGAGGGCGGGGAGCGCGCGTGCGCGCGTGCGCGTGTGCGCGCGCTCCGCCCCGCTCCGCTCGCCCGCCCGCCCGCCCGTCGCCGCGGTGACCGTCCTCGCGGCCCGCCGGCTCGCGCCCCGCCTCCGTCCCCGCCGCCCCCTCTCCTCTCCTCTCCTCCCTCCCTCCCCACCACCCCAGCCGCGCGCTTGAGAAGAGGAGAGGAGGGAGGGGGAGAGTGCCGCCGCCGCCGCCGCCGCAGCAGCAGCTCGCTCCTCCCGGTTCCCGCCGCCGCCGCCGCCGCGGCCGCCGCCGCTCCTCCTCTCCCCGGGGCGTCGCGGCCGCTGCCTCCTGCGGGCTGTATGAGGAGGAGGAGGAGGAGGAGGCGGCGGCGGAGGATGTGAAGATGGCGGAGCTGCAGATGCTGCTGGAGGAGGAAATCCCGGGGGGCCGCCGGGCCCTCTTCGACAGCTACACGAATCTGGAGCGGGTGGCCGACTACTGCGAGAACAACTACATCCAGGTGCGACGCGTCCCTCCCCGCCACCCACCACCCACCCCTGCCCCGGTGCCCCCTCCGGCCTCTCCGGCCTCCCCGGCGCGCCGGGTCGCGGGGGTGTGCGGGGCCAGCCGGCGAGCCGAGGAGGCCGCGCGCGGGCCGGGCTCGGCCCCGGGTGGGGACGGACCGCGGCCGAGGGCGGCGGCTGCAGGAAGCGGGGTCCGGTCGGACGTCCCTCCCCTACCCCCGGAGCCCCGTGCGGGGTCTCAGCGCTTCCCCCGTCCCTGCCCCGCCGGCCCCGGCCCCTGCCCCGCCGGCCCCGGCCCCTGCCCCGCCGCCCCCGCACTCGCCCGTCAGGGTTCCGGATGGCAAGGGAGGTGGAGGCTGGCGTTCTGTGGATAACGGAATCCTGCTCAGCTGGCAGCGTTGTGTGGGCTAGAGGCATGGGCTGCCTGCCTCCTTCCTGCCCCAGTCTGAGGAGGGTTTTAAGGGGTCCTGTTCCTGCAAAGTGAATTGCTTCAGTTTTTCCCCTTCCCTTCAAAGCCCCCCTGAAGACAAAACAAAAATTCTTTAACCCTTAAGTTTAAATTTTTATTTATTTATTTATTTTTCTAGGTTGTAAAGGGGACCTGGTGGGATGGCTCTTATTACAAGTTAATGCCATTTCTCTCCCTCTGGGGAATGGGAAACTGCCTGATACTGAGCTGCTTTTTCTCCCCAATCCCCGCTAGGATAGGTAATTTCCCTATGGGAAGAAGAACTATGACTATTTTTCACAAAGAATTAGGAAAATGAACCGCATGGTTTAGTTTTTTTCCCCCATGATGATTGGTTTGGCGCCGGGGACTCATAGTGGGTGTGTGTGTGTAGGAAGGTGAGAAGGTGGGGGGAAGGCCTGAGCGAGATGAGAACCAGCTGGTCATGGAGAAATGTGCAAATCTTATGGATTAAAACAGCGCTTTAAAGACGAACTCATGGTTTGCAAATCCAGCATTTATTGTTTTCCGTTGGGGCATATACTGGATAACAGGTTCTGCCTCCATTTTTTTCCACTCTGATTTAAATTTTCTGGATAAAGTGGAAGTGGGAGCAGGTGTTAAACTGTTACCCGTTTTTTTTTTTTTTTTTTTTTTTTTTTTTTTTTTTTTTTTTTTTTTTTTTAATGTTCTGCTCCGATCTCAGCAGATATCCTTAAAACCAGTTACATTGGGAAGCATTCTCAGTTCTTAGTGTGAATTATGTATTTAAAATACTATAATTTATAGGTTAAGTTTTCTGAGGACCACATGGTTAATCAAAGATAATGCCCTTAGATTTTGTTTGATTGTACATGTTCGGAGCTCTGTTACTGTGTTGCAAACATTCGTCTTGGAGAATGAATCGGACGTGAGGGAATCCTTTTCCCTTCAAAGAAGCTGTTGAAAGTGTATGTTCAGAAGGAAGAAAGTGTGACTAGGGTTAAAGATGGATTTCAAAACCAAACCCTCACAAATGTCTGTCTGTTAGATGCTTTGCTAACACAGAGCTGTGTAGGAATGATTAAAAGGTTTTCTTGCTTAATTTCACCAGTCTTCTTTGGCCCAGAACTGTTGATGGTGCGTGCCTGAAGTCTCCAGGGGTTTATAATGTAGTTTAAGAGGCTGATCTGTGAACGAATTAAATCCATCCTTATACCATATCCCATCAACCCTCCTTGTTGGAGGGTCCTACATTGGTGGTTCAATCAACTGATGATTGGAAATATTTGAAACTATTTCCTCTGTATAAATGCAGACAGACCTTTTTCCTGTCAATCTCTAAATGATACAGTATAACAGTTACTTACATGGCATTTACATTTTATTAGGTATTATATAAAGTATAGGGGAGGATGTGATAGGTAACATGTAAATATTATGCAGTTTTATGTAAAGGACTTGAGTATCCAAAGATGTTGGGATGGAGGGTGTGATGGGTGCGGTATGTGGGCTGGATACCGAGTTAATTTATACTTCGTAGTGGATTGTGGGTAGGAAGGCTATGGTTATTTCCAGGGATTCACAGCTGCTAGGAGAGGCAAAAGCTAAAAGACTAAAAGACTAATTCTGTTGCCGTGTGTAGCATCTTATGGGAAAGTGTCATCTGTCAGAAGAGAAATTGGGGATGGAAAAGTGATTGGATTGCAGTGTGGCCAACTAGTAAGAAACAGGGTTGTCTGTCTTTGAAAGATGAATGTTGACTATACTTACATGTGAAAGATGAGCATTGTCTTCAATTTTATAATTATAATTATTCTAGCTGAAAGAAGAGTGTCAAAGTTGGCATGTTATTTGTTTACTTGTTCATTGTCTTATGTGTGTAAGAATACACTCTACTCCTGAATTATACTCAGCCCACTGTAAAAGTATAAATACTGATTTCCTAGAAATGGATCTTGAATTTTGAACCACCTATCTTCTTGATTTAGCATCTGATGTAGAGTTTACACTTTAATTCCTTAGGTTACCCTCTATTTCGGGGCTCACTGGATTTCTTACTGCTGTACTCTCCCAGGACGATACTTACATGATAACTAGAACTGGTGATAGTTGATTTGTGCTGAGCCAGCTGGACATAGGACCAAAGGACTGACCAGCAGGGGTCCTGATGTGTCTGTGACCCTATGTCACATGAAAGTTAATTGGCAGGACCACTGAGCAAACGGTCTGTTCACCTTTTTATGCCATTGTGTCTTAGCTTCTAGCTCTAGTCAACTAACTCAACACTCATTTCAGTGTATTGAAATTAACTTTTAAGGCAGAACAAAGTATGTTGATCATATATAATTGTTGTTATTTGGTGTTAAATATCTGGTTTTATGTCTAGGAAGTAAAATAGGCAAATAAAAATACATTAATAGGGCTGGGTGGTGGTGGCACACACCTTTAATCCCAGCACTTTGGAGGCGGAGGCAGAGGCTGGCGGATCTCTGAGGCTAGCCTGGTCTACAGGGTGAGTTCCAGGACAGCTGGAACTACACACAGAGAAACCCTGTCTGGAAAAACGACAACAAAATTACACTAATTGTAAATTATAATTTGTTTGAGATTTGAGCAAAAGGAAAGGAAATAATTGTGTTGTCTTAAGTACTTGTAGTCTTTTAAAATGTTTCTTAGCAAATTATGTTTGCTGTATACCAGGGGGCATTAGGAGAGGTCAGATAGTGGCTATAGTTACTTACACACACAAATGTAAAGTTATTTTCTAGGATATAATGAAGTTAATATTGAAATTTTAAATGTTATTAATAAAATATTAAAGAGTTTTATGTTATCAGCTTCTAGGAAACAGGAAAAATTGTTTTCTTTTCCTTCCTTCCTCTTTTTTTTTTCCCCCTTTGAGACAGGGTTTCTATGTGTAACGGCTCTAGCTGTCCTGGAACTCATAGAGATCCTCCTGTCCCTGCCTCCGCCTCCTGAGTGCTGAGATTAAAGGCATGCACAACTGTGCCTGGCAAAAAGTTGTTTTTCTAAAGTGTGATGATAAAAATTATGACTGTAGTTTGCTAGTACTTGTAAGGTTGATTTATTGTTTGTTTCTTGAGACTGGGTTCCTCTACATTGCCCATGCCTGACCTGACCTTGTGCTCTCCCTGCCTTTGGGTGCTGAGTGCAGATGCTGCCTCCCCTGCTTGGCTTGCTTGTTATTTCTTGCTACTGAAAATGACTTGGTGGGGGCTGATGTACTTGCTGTACAACCAACCTAGTGTGAGGACTGGGGCTCACACCCTAGTCCCTTGTTAGTACTGGGTGGGCATTGTGGTTGTCTGCAGTTCCAGCCAGCTAACTAGATACACTCAGCATATTGACCAGCTCTGGGTCAGTTGAGAGAGACCCTACCTCAGTGAAGAAGGTGTGGCGTTTACACACAAAAGTAAAGAAAGTACCGAGTTAATTTAGTACAGATTCTGCTGCCATACATCTAATACCTTGGTTTCTTTTCTTCGTTTATTATGTAAACATGGGAAATGTTCAGGGGCACCCCCCCACACACACCCTTCTTTCTCAAAAGTGTTTTTCTTTTTCTTTTTTTTTTTTTGAGACAGGGTTTCTCTGTGTAGTTTTGGTGCCTGTCCTGGAACTCGTTCTGTAGACCAGGCTGACCTTGAACTCACAGCTGCCTGCCTCTGCCTCCTGAGTGCTGGGATCAAAGGCATGAGCCACCACTGCCTGGCTAAAAAAATTTTTTAAGAGACAAAGTCTGTCTTTTTTTTTTTTTTTTTTCGAGACAGGGTTTCTCTGTGTAGCCCTGGCTATCCTGGCACTCACTCTGTAGATCAGGCTGGACTCGAACTCACGCTCCCAAGTGCTGGGATTAAAGGCTTGTGCCACTCACTATTCCCAGCTTGTCTTATCTTAACTGGCCTTAAACTTGCAGTGTAGCTAAGGATGACATTGAACTTCTGATCCTCCTGCCTCTGCCTCCCAAGTATTGGGACTATGGGCATGCACCACTACCTACAGTTATGTATGGTGTTGTGGACCGGAGGTTTTTGTATCTACACAAGCACTTCAGTTAAGCTGTGTCCCTGGTCCAAAATTTTTTTTTTTTTTTTTTGATTAACTTGAAACTAAGACATTTTAAAAGAACTTTGTGAATCACTTAATGTTTTAAATAAGTTTGTTGCTTTCCTACAATAAATCTGAAAAATCAGTGTGTCCATCTTTACAATTTTTAGTTTAAAAAAAGTTAGTTTGTTTTATGTGATAATTCATATAGGTAGGTAGAAAATCATATATATGTATATGTATTAAGGACAGTCATCCTATGAGATTGATTTATTTGGAACAAAAATTGAGAGGCTACCTTAATTTTTTTGAAATATTTCTTTTTTAAACAAAAGAAAACATTTCACTAATAGCTTTCTCTGTTTTCTCTTTGTCAACATAGACACTGCTATAATTCATTAAAAACAACATGAAACATTTGTAAGGTGGTAAAATATAGTTCATTATCAAAGAGTCTCATAAAAAGGTAATTAGTAAAATGATGCAAAGATTTTTTTTTTTTGAGACAAGATTTTATATGTAGCAATAACTGGCTTAGAACTCACTCTGTAGACCAGGCTGTCCTTAAACTCACAGAAATTCTCCTGCCTCTGCTTCTCTAAAAGCCTGAGCCACCATTCCTGGCAAAGATGAACATTTTTAGCTTAATGAATGCCATTAGAATGCATGCTTAGTTTGAAAAATTAGTATAAAGTGGCTAGATATTAAAGGAATTACAAATTACCCAGTTATCTTTAATACATATCTGGCATTTATATTCCTAGTATTTTTGGTAAATGATGCTACATATTTGTAGAGAAATGGATTTAGAGTCAATATTACCTTTTAAACTTTTGAGAACGATTTTTTTCTTTCTTCTGAGAAGACATTTTGTGAGACAGAATCTTGCAGTGTAGCCAGACAGGCCTCCACCTCTGAGTGTTTTCTACTGTAGCCTGGCTTCTGTGGGCCGCAGCCTCCTTCTGTGGGCCAGATTTACAGGTATGTGTCACAGTGCCCAGCTGAGAAACACTTAACAACACTAATGCCAGGACTACCTTTCTTTTCTGGTTGTCCCAGTATTTACGGAATGAGTTTGTGCTTGTGGTTTGAGTTCACAAATGGAGCACCTTAAATACTTAAAAATACAGGCTGAGTGTTGTGGTGCATATCTTTGATTCAAGCACTCAGGAGCAGGGGCAGGTTGATCTTGGTTCAAGGCCAGCCTGGTCTATGTAGTGAGTTCCAGGCAGCCCAGGCTACATAGTGAGACCCTGTCTCAAAAAACAGAAACACAGACAAAAAGTATTTAAGATTGCATGAAGAAGGAAGTCATTGCGAGTAGACGTTTGAATCCTGATAGTTAGAGCCTTCTCTTTGAGTTTTGTCTTTGGCTTCCACTGGGAGGAATGAACTGACTAGGCAGACACTAGCATGCTGCTCAGCCTCTGAGAAAGTAATCCTGATTTCCAGGAGAAACATCTTGGTGAATGTGTTTTCAGTGACAGACCTGTCATTATTAATACCTTTGACAAGACTGTCAGAATAGACTACATTGTACTCTGAGCACCTTGCTCTTTTAAAAATGTTGTTTGTGTATACCCTGTGTTTTCTTGCTACAGAATTTCATTCAGTAGCTTTGTAATTTATGTTGATACAGGGCTTTTTGCTGTATCTTGTTTGACCTTTTCTTGAAGTACTGACCACTACAAACTGCCCCTTTGCCCAAACAATGAAAACCTTTATGTTTACTGTTTCTTTTCTGTGATAGGACTAAAGTATGAATGTGTGATAGTTTTCCTTTATCCAGAGTCCTTTTTCTCCTAGAAAGTAGTTACAGGTGAAATTGTTTTACTTATTCATAGACTATGTAATGTAGATAGTTTTGAGCATACGCTGTTTTGACTTTTTTTTTGGAGCTGAGGACCGAACCCAGGGCCTTCTTGTGCTTGCTAGGCAAGTGCTCAACCACTGAGCTAAATGCCCAACCCCTTGACTTTCTTTTAAAATTCAGGAAACTCTGGTAGTGAGTGTAAGTGTAGTGTAGTCTTTTTGTAGATGGATAAGAATTAAGCTATTTGAATTCTTAAAATGCTTTTTTATAATTAAATTTTTATGGGACTAGTTTGTAGTTTGGATTCGTGAAATAGTATGTAAAATTATGCTTTTTTATATTTCATAAAGTGCTTTGAAATACTCTTTAATTTTGTGTTTCCCCTTCCAATATAAACCTTCCAGAGGATGGAATCACATCCTAAGTGTTTTTATATCTCCCTTACCTACTTACTGAGCCCTTGCGTGTAATGGTGTGGTCATTTTGCAAGGAAAAAGTTTTAGCTTTTATTTATTTTTAGCAGCTAGTATGCATTGATACAGATATACAGGGTAACAAGAAACAGTTTTGTTTTGAATCATTTACAGCTAGTCAAGTTTATTGAGGTTCATACACATTAGCATAAATCACCCTTTGGGGGTATGAATTACTTTTATATATGGATTACTTTGGGGCTGGAGAGATGGTGCAGTGGTTAAGAGCACTTGTTGCTCTTGCAGAGGACCCAGGTTCAGTTCCCAGGACCCACAGGGTGGCTCACAACCATGTCTAACTCCTGTTCCAGGGCAGCTAATGCCCTCTTCTGGCTTCTACAGGCACCAGGAATGCATGTGGCACACATACATACATTCAGGCAAAATATTCCACATAAATCCCCCCAAAATGAATTTTGATGAACTGTTACAGAGTCAGACTCTGGGGGTGTAGCTCAGTGGAAATGTACCTATTTTAATAAATATGGCTCTGGTTTCAAGTCCTAGCACAGCAAAAACAAAAACAAAAACAAAACAACCAGCCAAAGGACAACCTGTCATATTGTCATATTCTTATTACCTCCATTACACACAAGCTTTCTTTTCTTTTGCCCCCCCCCCCCCCCCCCCGCCCACATATGTAGACTTGGGTGTAGACCAGGCTGGCCTCAAACTCAGACATCTGCCTGCCTCTGCCTCCCGAGTGCTGGGGTTAAAAGTGTGCACCACAACTGCCCTGTACAAGTTCTTTATACCTTTTGTATTCAGTCCTTCCTTTCATTTCCAACCTTTGGCAAACACAGCGTTTTCTCTCCTTATAGTTTTTGCCTTTCCCATAATGCCTTCTAAACTGATGATTTAGTCTTTCATGTTTGAGTTCCTATACTTAACATACTGTATTTGACTATCAATGCTGTGTCGTCTGTTTTGTTGACAGGTGGTATTTGCAGTATATGGAAGAATTAGAGTTTATTGACTCCTTTATTTCTGGACTGTTTCTAGCTTTATCCAGTGATCAATACTGCTTTGCCCATTTGCCTACAGGTGCCTCTTGAGTAAATGTGAGTGAATGGCTCCTTCCATCATTCCATTCTGGGGAAGTTAAATGTGGGGCAGATCTCTTGTGTTCCCTCGGTACTGTGAGATTCGAGGGCTGTGGGAAGCTGCCACAGCCTTTTCTCATTCACTTTCTGGTCTAACAAGAAGGCTGTCAGTTTTCTGTTCTGCCTGGTTGTGATGGAGCAAGGCTTTCTGCTTACACTCCTGTTCAGTGCAGCCATGGCTATGAAATCTCACCTGTAGGATGGCATTAGTTCCTCACAAGTACCTGTCATCCATGCTGTAGATCTGTGGGTCTTTTTTTCTTGACTTTGTACAAGACTTGACTCTTGCTGCTTTTCTACAAATAGTGGACCTTCTGAATCCAACAGGAGCTTAGGTGAGGTCATGCTTTGTTTCCCTTTGCTTAAAAAAAACCAAAAAACAAAAACCAGGCTTATTGAACCACATGGTAAAACTGCTTAACTTTACAGAAACGACCACTCTTTTCTGGGTATCATCTTGTACTCGTACCAGCCAAGTTCAATTACTCTACATCCTTGTTAACATTTGGTTTTGTCAGGTGGGGTTTGTATAGCTGTTAGAGACATTTATGACAACTTCAAGCTAATTCACACTCAAGCATGAAAAGCTGAAAGTTTATTAATTGAATTAGGAGTTCCCTGTCATAGTTTTTAATTTTATTTTACTTAATTTAATTTTTATTTGTATGCATGTTTTGCCTATATGCATATCTGTGCAGGACATATATGCTGGTGCTCATAGAGGCCATAAAAGGGCATCAGATCCCCTGGAGCTGGAGTTACAGATGGTTGTGAGCAACTGCTGGAATTGAACATAATAGAGAACATAATAGCTCAGAAATACATAGTTGACTACTCTTTGATAAAAAATGAAAGACTATCCAACAGGGAAAAGATAGTCTCTGTAGTTTATTGGGAAAATTGTGTCCACATGTGAATTAATGAGATTGGACTCTATATTCTAAAACAAAACTGAACTTGAGGGCAGGCTGCTGTGGATATCTCTCTGTACAAATAAAATGCTGTTTGGCCAGTGGCCAGGCAGGAAGTATAGGCAGGACAAGAGAGAAGAGGATTCTGGGAAGTAGAAGGCTGGAGGGAGACACCGCCAGCCGCCGCCATGAGAAGCAACATGTAAAGACACTGGTAAGCCACAAGCCATGTGGCAAAGTATAGATAAGCAGAAATGGGTTAATTTAAGATAGAAGAAGTAGATAACAAGAAGCCTGCCACAGCCATACAGTTTGTAAACAATGTAAGTTTCTGTGTGCTTTCTTGGTTGGGTCTGAGCGACTGTGGGACTGGCGAGTAAGAGAGATTTGTCCTGACTGGGCCAGGCAGGAAAACTCCAACTACAGCAGGCACAGTGCGCTGACTCAGTGCATGAGGTTGTTGCTGCACAAGCCTGGTCATCTGAGTTTGATTCCTGGAACCCACATGAAAGTGGTCGGAGAGAGCTGATTCCATGTTTCCCGTGTTATCCTCTGACATCTACACATGTATTGTGGCATGTGTGTTCATCCGTCTGTCTGTCTCTCTTACACACACACACACACACACACACACACACACTCGCTAAATTGAAAAAAATTAACCTGAAGTAGATTAAAGAATTAATCACATGTAAGAACTGAATTATAAACTTAATCGTTTATAATTCTTTCATATTGATATTATCAGTTTTTGTTTGGACAGAGCACCAAAGTACAGGCAACAGAAGCAACTATGATAAGAACAATGCATCAGACTAAAAGTATAGATCACTCATATAAACCTTAAACCAAATTTAAAAAATGGGCATCGAACCAGGCGTGCTGGCCCCTGCTGCTTCCATCCCAGTACTCAGGAGGCAGAGGCAGGTGAATCTCTTGAGTTCAGGGCTGCATAGAGTAACCCTGTCTCAAAACAAACAGAACAAAACAATTGGGCCTAGAACATCATCTTAGTTTCTCTTTCTGTTGCTATGATAAAAATAATATCCCGACTGACAAAAGCAACTTAATAGAGAAAGGGGTCATTCTGGGTCATAGTTCAGGGTCTGTCATGGTGGGTAAATCCAAGTAGCAGGAGCTGAAGCAGCTGGTCACACCGCTTCCACCCTCAAGCAGCAGACAGTGATTAACGCGTGCATTGTACTGCTTGCTTATTCTCCATTTTATGCTGTCCAGGATTCCCTGCCCAGGGAATAGTGTTCCCACAGTTAAGATGCATTTTTATTCTCACATAATTAATGTAATCGCTCCTTGCAGAAATTCCCAGAAGTTTGTATATTGGGTGATTGTGTGAAGGTCACAGGTACTGTTGACTACTACAGACTTGAATAGACGATTACCAGAGACGACAAACGTGAGAAACAGGTCTATGGAAGGTATCCTGCACAGATAATTGTTAGGGGAGTGCAAACCAAAAGTCGACAGTGAGACTTCATCCAAGCAAGATGTGGAGAAGAGAGAATTCCTGGTGGGGATGTGAATTATTAAAGCCGCTATATAAAGTGACATGGAGTTTTTCAGGAAATGAAAGCTAGGACAATATTGTGATCTAGTGGTCCCACCTTTGGATGTATATCCCACTTCTGGATCTTCCTCTGAAAAATGAACAGTATTTCAAAGAGTATCTGCACTCACACGTTCATTGAGCATAATTTTCAGCAGCCTAGAGGTGGAAACAAGTGTCCAACAAATGCGTGGATAAAAAAGTGATATAAATTCGTATTTACAAAAGAATGTTAGTTAGTAAAAAAGACAACCCTGCCATGTGGGGCAATATGGCTGAACCTTGAGAACACCATAGGAAGGAAAATAACAGTTGCTGTCCTATAGTCTCAAGAACCAAATCCAGGAGCACAGAAGAATGTGGGTGCTGTGGGTGGAGTCAGGGATCAGAGGACATCAGTCTATCAAGTGACTACGTTTGGGAGAGCTGATGCACTGCGTTGTGTCAGTAATAAAATGACTGTAATTAATGATGTATAGTATATACTTGAATGCGATCAAGACCAGATCTTAAGTGCCTCCTCCAAAGGTAGCTGTGTGACATGATGGATGTGTGAGTTAAGCTGTGATAGTCACTTATTGTCTGTTGATCAAATTATGTTGATATACTTGTGTGGGTTTTTTGGTGAGCTGGACTCAGGTCTATGTTAGATGAGTGCTCAACTGCCGAACAGTGCTGCTGTTCAGTGTTGATGTACCTTGAAACCATGTAGTCTTTCAAGTATATACAGCCTTCATTAATTATGTATCAGTGAAGGTCAAAAAGACGTTTCCAAAGAACAAAAAGCCCACAAACCACAAATGGTATGGCGCCTTGACCTCATCTCCTGTTACACCTTTCCACTCCTTTATTCAGTATATGCCGGTTACATAGGTACACGTGCATACATGCAGATGCTTGCCAGAGGTCAGCTTCTGTCGTCGCCCCCCCCCCCCCCCCCCCGCCCCCAGCTGTCTTCCTTGTCTGAGTCAGCTTCTCTTTGGTCTTGGTTACCAATTATGATAGGCTGATTGTCCAGCAAACCCTGCTTCTTTCAGCCCCTAAGCTCAGGACCTCATGCTTCCTGCTTCTGTGGCAAGCACTTGACTGGTGGAGCTATTTCCCCAGGCGCCCTCCCCCCAGGCGTGTGTTCTTTCTGCTTCCAGGCCTGTGCTTTGTGCTCGTGCTCCCGGGATAGTTTCATGACTGCCATCCACTTCCTTGCTCACTCTCCCCTTAGTGTCCACTTCTCTCTGCAGTGTCGTGTTGTGCTGTGTGCTTATCACCACTTTACAGAGAATGTTTGTCTATTTGTCTGCTTTCCTTCTAGTCAGTGAGGGCAGGGATTGATTGATTTGTTTATTTATTTGTATCTTCTTCATTTCCAGCACCTGGAATAGTGCTTGCCACAAATTATTTGCTAAATCAGTACATTAAGCCTTTTCTAGCAAAGAATGGAAAAATTCTTAGGTGAGTGAAATAACGTTTTATAAATTTGAATAGTGTATAGATTTGTGCTAAGGAAAAAAGGAAGTTCATATTTTCCCAAGTATTTAACAGAAACATGGTCCACGGAACTGAGACTAGTGTTTCACACATGGTTGGTGTTTTAGAGTTCATTTCATTTATATTAGTTAGTGCAAGGCTTGTGCTTTAGTGGATGCTTATCAAATATTTGAGTTATCTATAGCTCCCTGGAAGTTAGCAGGGGAGATATTTCCATTTTATAAAAGGTAAGTAAACTTAGTTACTTTTAACTCTGCTAGACTAAAGTTCTGAGGAGAAGAATTCAATTGTTTTGCTTGTTCATTCTGCTTCTACAGTATTTCTTTTTTAAATCATCTTGATTCACACTATTTGATTTTGTTACATTTTCATTTAAAAATTTTGTTAAGCCTGGTGTGGTGGCTCACACATGCCTTTAGTCCCAGCACTCAGGAGTCAGAGGCAGGTGGATCTGCGTTCAAGGCCAGCCTGGTCTACAGAGTGAGTTCCAGGGCAGCCAGGGCTACACAGAGAAACCCTGTTTAAAAAAAAAACAAAAAACAAAAAAAACAAACCACACAACAACAACAAAAATGTCCTTAAGTGTGTTTCCCTGCTGAGAATTCAGTAATGACTAGTTCATGGCCAGCAGCTTAGTTTATTTTGGCTTTGATTCCTGTGAAGCGCCTTTGTTATAAAATTTGAATTAGTAAATTTGAACTAACATGAGCTTTCTCTTTCTCTCTCTCTCTGACTGTTATTTATCTTCATTTACTTATCTATTGAAGACTTTCAGTAGCTAAATTGTGAGGAACTTCTGAATGGGAAGTAGACAGGGTGTCGGCCTCTGCCAGCAGCCAGCATGTGTGACTGCAAGCCCCTGCCAGGAGGTGGTGCTGAGCAGTGATTCCTCTTTAGAAACTGTGTCCTCATAGAAGAGCAGACTGGGTTCTTCAAAAGAATTTTAGTTCCTTAGCTTAAGATGTAGAAAAGTGATGTGTTTACATAGTCCACTACGTTTTTCAAAAGAAAGTTAGCAGTCACTGACTGTAAATGTACAGTGTTTGTAGTTCTTTTTGAATTCTGTCGTGCTGATGTCTTGTTTCTAGGATTTTGCTCTCCTTACATATGTACAGTTGTGATGTTTTAATGGGTATGATTATGAACTATGTATAAATAATAAAATTATATACAAATTTAATGTCATGAGAACCAATAGAATGAATAATTACCAAAGGGGATTTATTGGTTTGGCTTCCATGATGTGGTTTAGATGGCACACCAGTGTTCAGAAGGATTCCTGGAGAGCTGCTGGTCTTCAGGCCATGTTGAGCATGCTGGAAAGTGAAATTGTGTTCTGGTGTCAGGGAAGGGCGGCAGCTTTGACAGGAACAGTGTCGTCAGCACATCAAGCTTATGGCAGAACGTTCTGCTTGCCTCACAAATCAGAAAGCACAGCAAGAGATGGGAATATAGGGGTGATTGGGACTAATGTAACTGCTATATTTCAAATTGGGAAATGGTGGTTGCTTGATTAATTATTAGGACCTGATAATAAGTTCCTGGTTTGCATTTTGTTTAAGGCCTGGCATTTATGTTAGGGAAATTACATATAGGCTATTTTGGATAGAATTTGGTTACTAACCAGATTATCAAATACTAACACAAAGAATTAATGATTAGAAAGAAAAAATATTTATTATCACTATCTTGTGTTAAAATAAATGTCAGTTTAATCCTTTTAATCTTATTCATTCTGGATGAGTGATAGTCTCATTAAACACAAGTTCTTTAAAACTCAGTTGCTATTTTATATAGTACATAAGAGGTAATCATCTTCAGATGCAATAGTAAAAACCATGAGTTGCTGGGTGGTGGTGCACGCTTTTAATCTCAGCACTTGGAGATCATCCTACCTCTGATCATCCTACCTCTGCCTCCCAAGTTTGAGGCCAGCCTGGGCTACAGAGCGAGTTCCAGGATATCCAGGGCTGCATAGAGAAACCCTGTCTTGGAAAAACAAAACCAAACCATCTCCTCCCAAACAAAAAACCAAACAAATAAAAATAAAAATCCAGACAACAACAAAATCCCCATGAGTAATTTTCTCATAAGCTTTAAAAAATTGATTTTATTTTTAAAGTAAGTGTGTGTGTGTGTGTGTGTGTGTGTGTGTGTCTGTCTGTCCACATAACTGCGGTATTCAAGGAGGCCAGAAGATGATGTTGGATTTCCTGGACTTGTAGTTACAGGATATTGTGAACCGTCTGGTGTGGGTGTTGGTAGCTGAACCTGGTACCTCCAAGAGTAGTGTAAGGGTAGCAAGCACTCTTAACCATGGAGCCATTTTTCCATCGCATTGTAAGTTTTAGCACTTGGGAGGCAGAGGCAGGTGGATCTATGTGACTTTGAGGCCAGTCTGGTGTACAGAGTGAGTTCCAGGACAGCCAGGGCTACACAGTGAGACCCTGTCTCGAAAAACCAAAACCAAACCAAACAACAACAAAATGTGATGAAGCAGCCAGGTGTGATGTCACAATCCCTGTACTGCTCAGATTAAAGGCCAGCCTGGTCTAGATAGTGAGTTACAGGCCATCCAGAGGTGTTTACTAAGTAAGGATCCTGCATCAAACATACAACACACATACAAACACACACACACAAACACACACACACACAGTATGGTTTATATATATACATATATATTTTTTTGTTTTGTTTTTCGAGACAGGGTTTCTCCGCGTAGTTTTGGTGCCTGTCCTGGAACTCACTTGGTAGCCCAGGCTGGCCTTGAACTCACAGAGATCCACCTGGCTCTGCCTCCCGAGTGCTGGGATTAAAGGCGTGCGCCACCACTGCCCGGCTATAAGCTATTTTTGTAATGACAGTGAATTCTTAAGTTAGTGGGAAATTTACCTAAATTAAAAAAAAATAGTATTTTGGTATTACCTCACCTGGACAAAGTATAGAATTTATTATTTTTTTAGTTTATGGTTTCTGTTTGTTTGGTTTTTTGAGACAGGGTTTCTCTGTGTAGTTTTGGTGCCTGTCCTGGATCTCGCTCTATAGACCAGGCTGGCCTCGAAGTCATAGAGAACCTCCTGCTTCTGCTTCCCGAGTGCTGGGATTAAAGGTGTGCGCCACTGCCGCCTGGCTAGTTTATGTTTTTTGAGACTGCTTCTTACTAAGTAGTCCTGGCTGGTCTGCAACTCACTGACTGCTTCTGAATCTCAGGCGCTAGGATTTTAGTCATGAGCTACCACCCTTGGCCTTTATTTTTTAATAGGCTTTCTTTTATTAAAAACACCATTATTTTACATGTGTGAGTGTTTTTTGTGCATGTGTGTGTTTTTGTGTGTGTGTGTGTGTGTGTGTGTGTGTGTGTATACCACATGCATGCCTGGTGTCCTCAGAGCTAGAAGAGGGTGTCACATCCCCTGGAACTGGAGTTAGAGATGCTGTGAGCTGCCATGTTTCTGCTGGCATCTCTACAAGAGCAGCAAGTGCTCTTCACCACTGAGCCATCTCTCTGGGCCCTAGGCTTTATTTTTTTAGAGTAGTTCTAGGTTCACAACAAACTCAAGCAGAAATTGCCCATATACGTCCTTTCCCAAGATGGTTAATCTTATCAATTTGATTGGGTTGAGAAGTACTTTGGATGTGTCTGTGAGGGTGTCCTCATAGAAAATCCAAAGGGGAAGACCTCCCCATAGGTTGTGGCCTGCGTGGCGTAAAAGGGGAGAAGGGAGGAGAAAGAATGAGAGTTTAGGCATTCTGTCTGTCTGTCTTGGCCATGGTGCTGTGAACTGATGTCCCATGCCTTCCCTCCATGGTGGACTGACACATCAGGAAGTCCCCTTGTTATCTTATTTCTGTGAGGTCTTTGCATAAAAAACATCTGATGATTCTATAGTGACATGTCATTATTACCCCACATTTTACATCTGAATAATTTCTTAATATAATAAGGTACCCCTCCTTAAGCCATTTAGGAATGTCATTGCTTCTGGATACTTGATTTTTTTTCCCTACAGATAAGAACATTATCCTACCTAGTCACAAACAACCATCGAAATCAAGAAATAATACTGATTTATTTTCATTATCTAATTCTCAGATCTCCATTCAGGTTTTGCCATTTGTCCCCCAAAATATTGTGTACAAAGAATCCAGTTTAGGGGACTGGAGAGATGGCTCAGAGGTTAAGAGCACTGGCTGCTCTTCCAAAAAGGTCCTGAGTTCAATTCCCAGCAACCACATGGTGGCTCACAACCATCTGTAATGAGATCTGGCACTCTCTTCTGGCCTGCAGTCATACATGCAGGCAGAACACTCTATACATAATAAATAAATCTTTTAAAAAAAAGTCCAGTTTAGGAATCTGGTCTCATTTAGTTGTTGGAACTCTAGTTTCTTCAGTCTGGAACAGTTTCTTTGTTATTCACAGAAGCATGGCTTACTGAGTAAAAGTAGGTGTTGACCAAATCTACAAGGTTGGAGAAGATTCTGGTCCTCGGCCTCAGTTACATGAAAACATTGTTATCAGGCAGGGCATTCCAAGGACTTCAGTGTTGTTTCCCAGGCAGGCTAATCCTTTCTTCATATTGTAGTTTGGACATCTCCAGCCTGCTGTACTTGGTCACTTGAAATAAAAGTGAAATGAATGTTTAGAGAAGGAAGAACCACCTCCTGAAGTTATTGAGTGCTAACCAAGTTGGACACTTGGCAATCACCAAGATGAGCAATGACTTAGGGAAGTGTCTGCTCCATTGTGCTGTCATGCATCTGTGTCAGCTGCTGTTACCTCCTTTGTGGTCTTCAGTACTCTTCTAGGGTTTCTCTCTTCGTCATGGAGTCTGATTCGGACTTGCTTCACTCACCCTGTCATGCCTTTATTCTTAAAAAAGTCAGTGAAGACAAAAATCACAGAATCAGTCCTGGGTTCTGCATGATGGCGCACGCCTTTATTCCCAGCACTGGGCAGAAACAGGCAGAGTTCAAGGCCAACCTGGTCTAGATAGAGAGTTCCTGGCCATCTGGGGCTATAGGAGACCCTGTCTGAGAAAGAAAATCAGTCAGTCAGACAGACAGACAAGAGGAAGTGAGTCCTAGAAATTGGTACGTTCTGTTAATAGACACATTGAGACTTCACCCATTTGGTGACTTCCTACTCAAGGACTGCTTGTGCTGTCAGTGTTTGAGAGAATTCTCGATAGAACCTGACCTGTGTCTGAACTAGGGGCCCTGGAAAACGGGCCAAGAAAACTCTCTGATCTTTCCCTGAGACAAGTCTGAAGGTTAAAGACAATTAGGAGAGAGAAAGAGAGAGAGGGAGGGAGGGAGGGGAGGAGGGGAAGGGAGAGAGAAGGCTGTAGTGTTAGGACCCTCTTCCTCTAGAACGTAGAGGAGCAAAAACGCTGATCTCATACCTTCGGCTTAGGAGGTAACTGGAAATAGAAGCGGGTTGTTTTCTCTCTGTGTGTGTGTGTGTGTATACATGTGTGTATAGTCTTTTTCAGTCCCGCCAGCCAGCTCCCAAATAATGACAGGAAGACTTAAAAAGTATGAGACCTTGGCCTATAGCTTAGGCTTGTCTCAACTAGCTCTTTTAACTTAGATTAACCCATTTATATTAATCTGCATTTTACCATGTGGCTTTTTACCTTTCTTTCATTCTGTATGTCCCGTTCCCCCCCCCAAGTTGGTGTGTCTCTCCTGCAGCTAGATTTTTCCTCCTTCCTTTCTCTCTATACCTCTCCCTAGCCATTGGCTGTTCAGCTCCATATTAGACCAATCAGAGCAATAGATCATCACACAGCATGTATCCCACAGCATTTCTCCTCTTTTGTCTAAATAAAAAGGAAAGGTTTTTAACTCTAATTATTATATATAGTACTTGTTACATATAGTAAAACTATCTATCTATCTATCTATCTAATAATAACAATTAGGTGAGAATTGCATTTTCAATGTCCAGTCTATCTGTATTTGGCAGATTTAGAGAAAATATTTCATTATCCTGTCTTTGCGATTCAGAAGTTTTATAACTAATTTATTTTCTATCCTTTTTTTCCTTTTTAAATAACAGTCTTTTTAAAGGTGAAGAGTACGTATGTAGTCTTACGTTCAGGTCTTCAGTTCCGTTCAGTTGAGCAGTGTGTCTTGTTTTTATGGAATACCATACTGTTTTTATTACTACAGTTTCGTAGTGTAGCTTAAAAAATCAGTAATGGTGATCAGCAGTTTTTTCATTGTTAAATTTTTAGTTATCCTGGGCTTTTTGTTTCCATATGAACTTTAAGTTGTTTTTTTTTTTTTTTTTTTTTTTTTTCAGTTTTGTGTAAAATTGTGTTGGACATTTGGTGCAGATAGCACTGAATCTGTAGATGGTTTTGGTAGAATGGCCTTTTCCACAATATTGACTCTACCAACCATAAGAATGGAGCATCTTTCTACCTGGTGGCTTCTCTAGCTTCTTCCTTAAGTGTCTTGAAGTTTTTATTACACAGGTATTCACTTGCTTAGTTATTCTAAATTTTGTTTTTGAGACATTTGGCTATTGAGTAGTTAGGGTTCTCTAGAGTGGCAGAACTTACAGAATGAATCTCTTCACACACACACACACACACACACACACACACACACATACACACACAAACACACACACATAGGGGATTTATTAGAATCACGGACTGCAGTCCAACTAATCCAACAATGGTAGGTTATGACTGGAAAGTCCAAAAATCCAGTAGTTGCTCAATCGATGAGGCTGGATGTCTCAGCTGGTCAGTAGATTCTGGAATTCTGAAGAAGTAGGCTCTAATGCCAGAATGGACTTGCTATCGAGGCGAGAGCAAGCAGGCAGAGAGCGAAAGCTCCCTTCTTCCATGTTCTTATATAGGCTTCCAGCAAAAGGTGTGGCCGGGATTAGAGGCGTGTCTTCCTACCTCAAGATGCAGATCAAAAGTGTGTGCATTCTGCCTCAGTGGTCCAGACCAGAAGTGGATTCACTTAAGCAAAAATAATCTCTCAAGGGTATGCCCTCCATTCTGGATTATAGTTCATTCCATATGTAGTCAAGTTGACAACCAAGAATAGCCATCACATCTACTATGAAAAGTGTTGTTTCCCTGATTTCTTTCTTTCTCAGTCTGTTTGTCATTTGTATATAGGAAGGCTATTCTGAGTTAACTTTCTATTCTGCTACTTTACTGAATTATCGTGTGCGCGCGCGAGTGTGTGTGTGTGTGTGTGTGTATGTAAACTTGTGTGTGGAGGCCAGAAGAGGTCCTTGGATCCTATGGAGCTGGAGTTACAGGCACTTGTGAGCTGCTCAGTGTGGGTGCTGGGAACCAAAGTTGACTTCTCTGCAAGATCAGCAAGTGTCTTTAACCACTGAGCCATTTCTCCAGCCTCCTTATTTATTTATTTATTTTAAGATGTAATGAATATGAATGAGGGGTCACTTAGTGGAACAGAGATGGCTCAAGGGCAGTTGCATCAGCAAAAACTTCACCCCTGCCTGGATGATGACTTATGAAAGCTGTATCCTTGGAGCTCTCTGTAACCCTTGTGGAGGGGAAACAGTTTAGGTTTCCTGGGACTCAGCTGATAGCTCAGAAGCTACTAAGCCTGATCAGTCTTGTCCAGATGTCTTAGTCTGAAAGTCTTAAGGAACACTGTGCAGAGAAGAATTCCCTTTTATGTATTCCTATTCTTGCCTTTTTTCCCCCAAAGACAGGGTTTCTCTGTAACTTTGGAGCCTATCCTGGAACTCTCTCTGTAGACCAGGCTGGCCTCGAACTCACAGATCTGCCTGCCTCTGCCTCCTGAGTGCTGAGATTAAAGGTGTGCGCCACCACCACTTATTCTTTATTTTTTGGTACTATTTTCCTATACCTCCTGAGTCATCTACACCCTAATTTTTCTACTAAATCTGCAGTCCTGTTTAGTAGAAGTAAAACAGTGAGGTAAATAACAGTAAGAAACAGTGTAATAATACTGCAGTTGAGTGTCTTTAGAGGATGTGCGGGATTCTTATTTGTATTTTGTATTCCTCTAGTATTACATCCAATTGAGATGCAAGTTTAATTGTCCCCCTTCTTGAGTACACAGTAAGTCATTTAGACTTCCTCCAGAGGGGTTAGCCTCTGGAGACCCAGTTTTCTCCTTTCCCCTCATCAGGTGAGGAAATAGGCCATGTGAGTTCCTGCTGCGCTGAGCAGGCAGCTGGCATCTGGTTAGCTGCAGGATCAGTAAACATCCTGCCTGTGCCCAGTTCCCCGTTCTTTGGGCTTAGCTCTCTCTATGACTGTAGAGGAGAGTGCTTTGTGGAAGGACAAGGCTTAGAAGGCTCAGTTAAATGCTTCATTCTTTTTTTTTTTTTCCGATACGGATTTCTCTGTGTAGTTTTGCGCCTTTCCTGGAACTCACTTTGTAGACTAGGCTGGCCTCGAACTTGCCTGACTCTGCCTCCCAAGTGCTGGGATTAAAGATGGGCGCCACCACTGCCCAGCAAATGCTTCATTTTTGTGGTTGTCAATTTCTAGGGGGGAAGCATAATTCTATCTCATTGCCACAGAAAGAATATACTACTTTATACATTCTGTTGAAAACTATCAGCCATTAAAATGGTAGGAAAATGAACTTGTACATTACCATTAGAAAGCTACTGGGTAAGGCTTGGGTAGCACAGCAGTCCTGTGCATGTTTAGCATGTGAGTTTGATCCCTATCACTGCAAACAGTAACAACAACAGAACAGAAAAAGAGAGTAGTAGAAAAGAACTGTGGTGATTCACAAGTAATGTGCAAAGATGTGTCAGGTTACCACCTGTCTCAGAGGGTATGTTATGGGATATGTGAGTCTGGGCAGTGAAACATGCATACATTGCTGTGTTATGTTAGCCTGTAATAAATTGCTGTGAAGGTTCATAAGTGTTACTCAGGACAGTGTTCCTTGAAATCCACACAGGACATAGAATGTTGGCAAAAACTGCAGGTGAAGGAGACAAAGGTAGGAAAGTCTGATCCATATATATCTTTTTTTTTTTTTTTTTTTGAGACAGGGTTTGTCTGTGTAGCTTTGTGCCTTTCTTGGAACTCGCTTTGTAGACCAGGCTGGCCTCGAACTCACAAAGATCCGTCTGCCTCTGCCTCCTGAGTGCTAGGATTAAAAGCATGCACCACCACCATCTGGCGTCTGATCCATATTTTGAGAATCATAAAACTGATCCAGCGAAGACCCAGTAAGGTTGCATGAGAAGTAACTTGTATGTCTTATTAGGAAAAGCTGTAAATGGTTTATACTTAAGTGGGTAACAGGAAGATATGGAGGTTTCAGATGGTTTGGAAAGATGAAACTTTTGAACCATGTTTAAGACTTCATGTTCTGTCCTGGAAATTAGTACAGAACTATTGGCAAGAGATAACTAGGGTACTATGTGGCCAGTATGCCCCCAAAGAGAAACTTGGATAGAATAGAAGTTTTGGCAAGTGGATAGATAGATGGGTGATGCAGAGAGTTGGGAAGTATCCAAGATAAGAGACTAGTGATCTTATCAACACAAGTGGAAGATAGCCTTATAGGAAGGTAATAATGAGTTACAGATATATTGAGGTCATATAATGTACCAAGTAATATTTCACGTAAACAGAAATGTTGATTAGGAGAATTTTAAGAGATAAAATATTTTCAATCCAATGCTTGGAAGTAATAGCTGAGGAAGGAGAGAAATTGTTTTTGGTGGCCAGTGAGATGGCTCAGTGGGTAAAAGCACTTGCCCCCAAGTTTGATAACCTAAGCTTGATTCCTGGGACCTACACGGTGGAAAGAAAGAACTGACTACCACAAGTGACCTCTGACCTCCATATGTGTGCCAGAGCAGTGCACCCCCAAAACCCCAAATCATTTTTCTTCCTTTCTCTCTCTCCCTCCCTCTTTCTCTCTCTCTGCTCCCTCCCTTTTCTTCCTCCCTCCCTTCCTCCCTTTTGTGTGTGTGTGTGTGTGTGTGTGTGTGTGTGTGTGTGCGCGCGCGCGCGCGCGCGCACACGCCTGTGTGTTGAGACAGTGTCTCCCTGGAACTTGCTCTGTAGACCAGGCTGGCCTTGAACTCACAGAGATCCTCCTGCCTCTGCCTCCAGAATTCTGGACTAAAGGCATGAATACCACTCCTAGCTACTTTTAAATTTTAAAAGTAAAAATTGTTTTTTTGTTATTTGAATTTTTGTGTGTGTGCATGTGCTGTATGTATGTGTGTGTGTTGGTGTATGAGTGGTGTATGCATAAGTATGTGTTTTGCATATGTGTGTTGTATATGTCTGGTGTTTTGTGTTGGTGTATGTGTGGTGTATGCATATGTGTATGTGTGCACTTCATATATGTGTTGTATGTCTGGTATGCTTATGTATGGAATTTGTGTGTATGTATATAGTTGTGTATGTGTGCTGTATGAATATATGTGTGATGTACATATGTGTGTGTTATATGTATGTGTGTAGTGCATTCATGTGAGTTTGGAGAAGTATTTGCACTTGGGTGTGTGCATATGGATGCTGGTGGAAGATGTTGGATGTCTTCCTCTTTAGATTTCTACCTTACTGACTTGAGACAGAGTCTTCTCACTGAAAAAAATCTTACCTTTTCAGGTAGGTTTTGGCCAGTGAGCTCTTGGATTAGAAGAATATTATTAAAATGTCATTACTGTCCCAAGCAATCTCCAGATTCAATGGATAAAATACCAATGACATCCTTCACAGAACTAGAATACTCTTAAATTTCATAGGGAATCCAAACTAACAACAACAACAACAACAAAAAAACCAATTAGAGTATGATGTAGACTGGGGGTTTTTCATCATCTATAGTACTTACTGTTTTGAAGTACATTTTTGTAGGTTTTTTTTTTTAAGTCATGATGGATGTCTTAGGATTTTTATTGCTGTAAAGAGACCATGACCACAGCAGCTTTTTTTTTAAAAAATAAAAAAAAAAAGGTTTTTCTGTATAATCCCTGGCTGTCCTGGAACTCACTCTGTAGACCAGGCTGGCCTCGAACTCAGACATCTCCCTTCTGCCTCTCAAGTGCTAGGATTAAAGGTGTGCACCACCACATCCTGCCCACAGCAACATTTATTTTTATTATCAGCCATTTTATTTATCATTGATACTTTGATAAGACATTTTATGTGTGAGAATGCAAGAAAATCAAGATTCAGAAAAGTAGAATAAGTAGAATTTGTACATTCATATCAATGATGCCTAAGTAATTAAATTGGAAAGGTCTGTATATGCTGTCATTTCTCAAAGTAGCCATCAGAACTTAGATTTTAAATAATAGCCTCAAGATTTTATTTGTACTTATACAAAGATGTATAATTATCTTGAAAATATCAGTGAATTCATTGATTCATTTAGTTTCGGATTTTCATAACAGTGGTTTTCAAAATATTTTTGACTTAATGTAAGTTCAGTAACAGAAGGGTTCAGATGAGTAAGTTAGTTTGCTAGAAATAAATTTCTGTTAAATTAATAGTCACTGTTTTTTTTCCCTCCCTAGTCATCAGATAAGCAGCGAGCCCTAGAAGAAACCAAAGCCTACACCACCCAATCCTTAGCAAGTGTTGCGTATCTGATAAACACCTTGGCCAACAATGTCCTGCAGATGCTGGATATCCAGGCATCCCAGTTACGGAGGATGGAATCTTCAATCAACCATATTTCACAAGTGAGACAATGTTACTTTTCTGTATGCCTGTGAGCAACAGTGTTTGTTATGCTAGTTAATGTGCATGTACCATTTGGAAACATTTGGAAAATACAAACTTAATATTGCATTTTTTTATGATTCTTTTTGTGATGTCATTTTTATATTTTGATAGGAAGGTAAATTTGATGGATTTGATTAAAACTTAGTTGCTACGGTAGGTAACATAATCACTCCTAAAGTGAAAAATTATCTTTTTTTTTTTTTTCTTTTTTTTTTGTAAAGAAAAAGAGTTTTTTTTTTTGACAGGTTTTGTGTGTTTTTTACTGCTTTTCAAGTAAAGACTTACAAGCTTGGTGGCTAATTTAAAGTTTTCTCATGTCAGGCTTTTTTAACCCTTTTTTGGTGGCTGTCTTAGTTGTGTTCTGTTGCTGTGAACATTACCATGACTACGGTAATTCTTACAAAGGAAAGTATTTAATTGGGGCTGGCTTACACTTCAGAGGTTTAGTCTATCGTTACCGTGGCAGGAAGCACGGTGGCATGCAGGCAGACATGGTCCTGGAGAACAGCTAAGAGTTCTATATCTAGGTCTACAGGCAGCAGGCAAAGAAGCCTTTGGGTCTGGCTTACGCATTTTTGAAGCCTCAAAGTCTACTCCAGTAACACTTCCTCTAACAAGGCCAAACCTATTCCAACAAGGCCACTCTTTAATGAACAAGTATTCAGATATGAGTCTGTGGGGCCATTTCTATTCAAACCACCACAGTGGTGTTGGGAATTGAACTTAGAATTTGAGCATGCTAGACAGCCACTTTATTAGTGAGTTAAACTCCCACTTAGCCCAGGTTTTATGTTTAGGAGACTTTATCTGCCAGCCATATTTGTAGAACAGGAAGTTTAGAGACTAGCATCCCATATGAAAAATACCTTACATGAAACTTTTAAGTGTTAAGGTTTTCCTTAGGAAAACTGTGTTTATGAAGGAGAACAAGGAAGGGTAGTATTATGTGATGAGGAAGGGCAGAGAGCAGATAAAGGACGTATGAGTCAAGAAAGGGTAAAGAGGTAATTATTTTTCTAATTGTAACTCTGTGGTGGGTTTTTCTTTGAGTGAGTGTGTGTGTGTGTAGCTAGTCTTTATTGTCAGACTTTCTTTGGTCTGCCAGCCTCCAGATAATTACAAGGAGGCTTATTATTAATTATGAAAGCTTGACTTTTAGCTTAGGTTTGTTTCCAACTAGCTCTTATAACTTAAATTAACCTATTAATCTATGTTCTGCCACGTGACTTGTTACCTCTCCTCCAGTCTGTATGTTAGACTCCCTCAATGTTTCAAAGACATCTCGTCCCACACCAGATTCTAACCCTGAGTTCGTCTGTCTTCCCAGAAGTCCTGCCTATTCCCTCCAGCCTAGCTCTATTAAATCAGTCAGGTGCCTTCAGCAGATGAGGCAAAACATAGACACATCTTCACACAGTGTAAACGTATATTTCGCTCTCTGTGTGTGTGTGTGTGTGTGTGTGTGTGTGTGTGTGTGTGTGTGTGTTGGATAAAGACAGAAATATTATAGATAGTGCAAGTGTAAAATTCAAAGCAAACTTCATGTCTTTAACATGGCTGTTTTAACTATATAGATGTTCATTGAGGTGTATAGACTTCATGTCTGTCTAATGTTACTGCAAGATGGCTTTATTTGCAAGTTCTTTATGATAAAGTTTGAATTTATAATATAAAAATAAAAGCCATATTTAGAAAATACAGAAAGAAAATGGAAAAACAAGCTTTTTATTATTGCTTGAGCTTTACACCCTTTCCCTCTTCCATCATAGTCTACTTTCTCATAGTTTTTATGATACAGCTGTGATTGGAATAGGTATAGAATTTGGGATTTTGCTTTTTTAGCATTGAAACCCAGTCTCATGTTGTTAGACTCTCTATATAATTTCTCAATGGCTGCCTATTTGTCTAGCTTTCATAATCATTACTGCATTGTAAGTCCACTTAAGTAGTCTTATAGGTGGGAACAGTGGTATACACCTGTAATATGAGCACTGGGGAGGCCAAGGCAGGAAAGTTATGAATTCAAAGCTGGTCTGTGTTGCATAGCAAGACTTTTACCTTAAAAAAAAAAAAAATGCTGTGACAGAAAGCTTATTTAACTGCAAAATGCATTTTTAAAACATTAAAATGATTGGTTGATGTTGGATATCTTCCTCAATAGTTTTCCAACCTTAATTTTTCTGAGCAGGTTCTCTAAACCCTGAGCTCACTGGCTAGACTGACTGGTCACCAAGTCCTAGGGATTCCCCTGTCTGCTGCCCAGTACTGCAATTGCAGGAGTGCACTGCCACACTTGGCTCCTGTGTGGGTATGTGAGTCTGAGGTTCTTCATGCTTGGACAGCAAATGTTTCCCCAACTGAGCCATCCCCAGTCCTACTACTTTTGCATATTGTTCATTGACATTAAATAATTAATGTTAGCTTCTGAAGCTAATCTGATGGAATAAGTGAAAAGTAGGAGAGAGGCTGGTAGAGGTTAGTAGGTCAGAACTGTTGGAAATACATTGAACCCTTTTAATTTAGAATTCTAGAGGTCCGTACCCGGAGAGGGGAGGACTGTAGTGCTGCAATAGATTCTGTGATTATCCAAGTATGTCTTAGTGCATTTGCAGAGAGGGACACACAAGAGCAGCTGCAAAATTTGCTTCAGCAATACAATTTCGTTTATATATGTACACGTGTGTGTGTGTGTGTGTGTGTGTGTGTGTGTGTGTAGGCAGGCTTGAGGTTATAATCATTCTTCACTTTTTTTTTAATTGAGACAGGGTTTCTTACTGACTCTAGAGCTTATTTACCCATTTGGCTAGACTGGCTGGCAAGTGAGCCCCAGTGATCTTCTTGTTTTCCTATCTCTGAGTTGACAGATGTGTGCTGTGCTTGGCTTTTACAAAGGTTCTTGGAATCTGAACTCAAGTCGTCATCTTTATAGGAAGCACTTTACCACTGAACCATCAAGCAACTCCTAAAACTTCCAAAAGTTATGTTTAAAATAACCAGTTTAGGCTGGGTGGTGGTGGCGGCGGCGGCGGCGGCGGCGGCGGCGGCGCACGCCTTTAATCCCAGCACTTGGGAGGCAGAGCCAGGCGGATCTCTGTGAGTTCGAGGCCAGCCTGGGCTACCAAGTGAGTTCCAGAAAAGGTGCAAAGCTACACAGAGAAACCCTGTCTCGAAAAACCAAAACCAAACCAAACCAAACCAAAACAAAAAAACAACCAACCAGTTTAATATAAAAACTATTTGGTCTTTACACTGGGAGAATATTTATTATTATTGTTGTTGTTGTTGTTGTTGTTGTTATTATTATTATTATTATTATTTTGTGCCAAGGATTGAATCTAAGGCCTCCTACATTCTGAGTCTGTACTCTAGCACCGAATTGTCTCTAGTCCCTGAAAACTTCTATAATATAAAGAAAATGTTTTGTGTTTTACAAAGCAGGTACTTAGGAAATACTCCAGAGCATCATTGGCAAACTAAACAATGGGACAGATGGTAAATACTTTAGGTTTGTGGGCCACAGCCATATCATTGTACTGTTTTTAAACACATGTATTACTTGTTTTTGTTTTGTTTTAAGGACAAGGTCTTACTGGGTAGTATGATGCCCAGGACGGACTTGTGTGCATCCTCCTGTTTTTGACAATTTTGTAAAAATGTTAAAAACCTTCTTAGTTTGTGGGCTGTATATATTCTATGGGCCAGATTTGGCATGGAACTATAGTTTATAGTTGCCAGCTTCTCCTAAAATACTTTTCCCTATTTCGGTTTAAGTTTAAACAGTAAAAATTACCCATTATGTTTAATTTTTCGCATTTGTTTATTTGTTGTGTGTGTTTGAGTTCAGGTGCGTATGTTGAGCTCAGAGGATAACTTGTGGAAGTTGGTTCTCTACTTCTACCATGTGTTGTTCACTTGGGAGCTGAACTCCGGTTGTCAGTGTTGGTGATAAGATCCCTTACCTACTGAGTGAAGCGTTTATCTAATTATTTATCAATAAAAACTTGGGAGTCAGATATCAGGGTAACAACCTGAGTGATCAGAGAAGTGGCATAGAAATGACCAGTGACCTCCTCTCTCTTTCCTTCATCCAGAAGAGTCCAAGAATTTTTCTAAGCTCCACCCTACTACTTTCTATGTCTCTCTGTATGTCCTTGGTCCTCTAAAACCTCTATCACTAAATTTGGTCAGCTAGTAGCTAGCTCCACCCTCTGATTCAAAATAAACTTTATTGGCAATCTTGGGGATGTCAGAGTGCAATCAAAATATCCCACAACATTTCCCCCTTTTTGACTAAATAAAAAGGGAAAGTTTTAACTCTAACCCAGTAAAACTATATTCAGTACAGACAGTTATCAGTTAAGAATTAAATTCACAATGTCCAGTCCATTTGCATTTGCCAAATTCAAAGAAAATACTCCATTATCTATCCTATCTTGGTTAGTCCAAAGTTTTATGTCTAATTAACCCTTTCATCATAACTAAGAAAAATTCTAACTATGACTATCTAGTCTTCAACTCTAATCAAAGACTCCAGAAGGATGAAATGTTACCTAATAACAGGGACATCAGGCTTCCTGGACAGTCACCCAAAGTTTCTCTGTAACATTGGGGCATCCATCTTTGGCCCATAGGGCTAGTATATGTGACAGACTTTTCTCAGAAGCAGGAAATTTTGAAGGACTGTCCTACTTTGTCTTGACAAAGTTTGGTAGTTGCTTTTCTTGTGTTCTATTGTGCAGTTTGGGCAGTAATTATCAGCAATTGAGGCAAGGGCAGTTTCTTTGTCCATATGACTAGCTTTTGCCATAAAGAAAACAAATTCCATATGGAGTTTCTTTACTGCCCATCACCTTCTCTGAAGTAGATTGGTGCTGCCAGGAGCAGACATGTCTCACTGTCACAAAAAGCCTTAGGTTATTTTTAATGCCATATTCTGTAGGTCTTTGACTATTTGAAGACCATCTATCTAAATATATCTTTGTATGACTTTGAAAACATTCCTTACATGACTGTAAGTTTGACTATTATAGATAACTATTAATCTGCATTTCTTAATTATACATTAGTTTTAATGGAGCTCCATATACACAATACATTAAACAAGAGTAGAAATGTACATACAGTAGAACAAAATTAACTAAATTTATGTTAATAAACTAAAATCCATACCAATGTAAAATATTTAGAGATTAATGTTGTTTTTGGATTAAAGTAGATTCAATAATCTACTCTTTTCCCCCATCATTTCTATATCATATCCTCCTTTCTTCTTTTAGAAAGAGATGACTTTCTTAGGGTCCTCTTCACTAGGTAGGCCCCCTGGAGTTGTGAGTTGCAGTCTGGTTATCCCTTGCTTTACATCTAGTATCCACTTATGAGTAAGTACATACCATGTTTATCTTTCTGAGTCTGGGTTACTTCACTCAGGATGATTATTTTTTTTCTAGTTCTATCCATTTGCCCACAAACCTCATGCTGTCATTGTTTTTCTCTGCTGAGTAGTACTCCATTGTGGATATGACAGAGAAATAGATGATGAGATCTACATGAGCAAACGGGCTGGGGGGTAATAGAGGGCAAGGGTCAGGAGAAAGAGCGCTTAGGGGAACGGGAGGTCCCAGCTGGATCAAGAGCAGTGTGGGAGAATGGAGAGGGAGATACCATGATGAATGACGACCCCAGGGGAATAGGAAGAAGCAGAGTGCTAGAGAGGTCTCCAGAAATCCACAAAGATACCTCCACAGTAGACTACTGGCAGTGGTCGAGAGAGTGCCTGAGCTGACCTGCTCTGGTGATCGGATGGCCGAACACCCTAGCTGTCATGATAAAACTCTCATCCAGAATCTGATAGAAGCGGATGCAGAGATCCACAGCCAAGCCACAGGTGGAGCTCCAGGAGTCCAATCGGCGCGAGAGAGGAGGGATTGTATGAGCTAGAGATGTTGAGACCATGGTTGGAGGAAGCACAGGGACAAATAGCCAAACTAGTGGAAGAGCATGAACTGTGTGTGAACCAATGGCAGAGGAGCCTCCATGGAACTCTGGATAAGTGAGACAGTTGATTAACTTGAACTGTTTGGGAGGCCCCCAGGCAGTGGAGCCAGTACCTGTCCTTGGTGCATATGGGCTGACTTTTTGGAGCCTGGGGCCTATGCTGAGACACTTTGCTCAGCCTTGGTGTAGGGAGGAGGGGACTGGACCTGCCTTGACTGAGTCTGCCAGCCTGGGCTGACTCCCCAGTAGAGACCTTGCCTTGGAGGAGGTGGGAGTGGGGGTGAATTGGGGGGGGGTTCTGGGGGGGGGGAGGAGGGAGGATGGGGGAATCCGTGGCTGATATGTGAAATTAAGTTAATTATAAAATAAAAATACTATAAAAAACAGGAGATGACTGTGATCATTAACAATTTGTAACGAAACCCCCTTAAATGAAAACTAACATTTATAACCAATATTTTGGGAATGTGAGCGTAGTTTTCTAGACTACTTCCTGATTGTTGGGTGCTGGTAATCTTTGGGGGACCCTGAGAAAAATCAGGATAATTGTGAAGTCTTGGCTGGAGTATTTTGTGAGGCTGGATCATGTTAGTCAGTGGCCTTGAAGCTGTTTTGGATGTTGGATCAACTGGGCTCTTTTTATTGGTATCTAGTCCACTTGTTCTGAAAATATATAAACTTTTAAAGATAATATACATGTCAGTATTAATAAAAATATAAACTGCATTCTTTGCAAGCCAGCCAGAGATAATTTTTTGTTTTATGTTTGAGCAGGTAAAATACACACCACCTGTCTTGTAGTTATTGTATAGGTTTATTTTCCCATGCCTGTAGTCAGCAATCTCATGGGGTCTTCCTCAGTCAAACCTGATTTTTCTTAACTCAGAATTCTCATTTCCTGTGGAAATAAAAACACAACCTCTCTCCCAAAGTGACATACCTTTTGACTTAAATTTTGATGTGAAACTAATTTTAAAATATATAGGTTGGTTTAATTTAGTAGCTTTCATGATCAAATGTCTCTCAGCAGTTATCATTTACCCATTAACAGTCAAAAAATCTAAAGAAAACACGATAAAATATAGGCTCCAGACTCTCTATTTCCCATCTTTATGTGGCGTGTGTGTGTGTGTGTGTGTGTATAGTTTTATTCCTCTTTTTAAGGATTTTATTATTTTTAAATAATCCATGGCTGTTTTCACAGCAATGAATACTTTGGAGCATATTTGTAATTTGAGTAGTTAAATTCATAGTTGAAACATTTTAAAAATACACTAAATCTGGCTAGTCAACTGTAAAAGATTGCAGCTGTTTTCTCACACTGTTGGGCAGTAACTGAGGTAACTATCCAGTAAGGTCAACTCTAAATTACCTGTGGCAATGGGAAGCAACAATACATGCACATACCCGATATGGAGAGAACACCACGAATTACCTTTTTTTTATTGTGGACATTAACAAAAGTTAATGACAGAAACAGTTAATGACACAAATACATATTCTCAGTCAGTGTCTGGGTTAGGATTTCTGTCGTGATGAAACCCCATGACCAAAAGCAACTTGGGTAGAAAGGGTTTATTTCACTTACTCTTTCATATCCCAGTTCATCATTGGAGGCAGTTAGGGCAGGATTCTGGAGGCAGGAGCTGATGCAGAGGCCATGGAGGGGTGCTGCTTACTGGCTAGCTGTTCATGGCTTGTTTAACCTGTCTTGTTGTAGAACCCAGGACCACCAGCCCAAGGGTGGCACTGCCCACTATGGGCTGGGCTCTCCTACATCAGTCACTAAGAAAATGCCCTACAGTCTTGCTTATAATCCAGTCTAATGAAGGCATTTTCTCAGTTGGGGTTGCCTTCTCTCAGATGACTTTAATTTTCATCAAGTTGACATAAAATCTGGCCAGCACAGGCAGTCACAATTGTTATTTAAGTGAATAATGTAAGGAACAAATCAGAAGTTCTTCTGTATATTTCATGTAATACAATTCTATAGTATTTGCCCTTTTTTGAATGTAAAAACATTTTATATACAATTGCAGGAGAAGTAATACAATTTATTATTGACAGAAAGATTAGACGTTATCTCAAGATGGAGAAGAAAGGAGGAATTTCGAACAAAGATTTCCTAAGTACAGAATTTCTGTCTTGTATGATGGAAAAGTCCCACAAATGGACAGTAGTATCAGGACATAATATCATGAATGTAATAAATTGATACAATCCCCAGAGCCTATGTAAAGAACTCAGTGTGATGTGCACCTGTAATCCCAGTGTTAGGAGGCAGAAACAGGCAGATGCCTGGGACTGGTTGGCCATCTATTTTGGCAAATTAGCAAGACCTATGTCCCAATCCAAGATTCTGTCTGAAAAAAACTAGGTGTACAGTTTATGAAGAATGACATTCAAGGTCTGGTCTCCACATGCACAAGCATACACATACATGTGTACCCCTCCATGTGATCACACACACACAAGCACCTATATATGCACACATGCACATTCTAAGTTCTGCTTTTAACATTGTGGGCTATAAAAATTAGGTGGTGGGCCAGATTAGATCTGAGGGTATGCTTTGGCAACCTTTGCATTAGGTTAAAATGGATAAAGACAGTAGTCTAGAGAGAAGACAGTTTATGAAATGAATTTGAAGGAGTATTAAATCTTTAGATGTTTGATTATTATTTATTTGGATACCAGAGCTATCTGTCTTTGTCTTGTCTTCTTTATATCTTGCAGACAGTTGATATTCATAAAGAGAAAGTTGCACGAAGAGAAATTGGTATTTTGACTACCAATAAAAACACTTCAAGAACCCATAAGATTATTGCACCAGCCAACCTAGAGCGGCCAGTTCGTTATATTCGAAAACCTATTGATTACACAATTCTAGATGACATTGGACATGGAGTAAAGGTAGGTGCAGTTCTTGCAAAGCTTTCAGAAGTCACAGTCTGTAGTGGACTCTGGAAGATTTAAAGTCTGTTTAATTACTCTTATCACAGTTAGTTGTGAAGATTGCTCACTACTGTTAACTGTTACGTCCTTCAGTGTTCTTTAGTGCTGTGTGTTGAGAAGCAGTCACATCTTTCAAAGGGATTTGCTTAGTCAGGGTGTTAACTCTCACAGATCAAATTAAGTTTAGGGTAGTTGTTCTGATCTTTTAATGATTTCATATGACAGAAAAATCATCTAGCATATTATTAAAATGTTTTTCTTATTTCAAAAATTTATCAGCAGACTTTTGGCATTAGTTTTCAGAACAGCATATGTTGTTAAACATGAGCTTGCTTTTTTTTTTTCCTAGAATAATTTTATTTCAACCTTTTGGATAAGAGTAGTGTAGATAAAAGTTACAAATTATTGTTTGTTTCCAATGCTTTTAAATTTTTATCTTTATTTGGCCATCTCTTAAAGATAATTGAGTATCTAGTATGTATATGAAGTACCATCATCAAAATTGTAGCGTATTGGGAATGTGGCCTAGTGGTAGATTATGAGCTGTTTCACATACAAGACCCTGTGTTCTAGCACTAGCCCTTCAGAACACCTACCAACCATAGCTGGGTAAAAGTGTACGTCCTATAAGTAGGTGTTTGCACGTAGGAAACCATTTAGACCTGCAGCTGAGTACATTATTTACAATTTATATATTTCAGTAGTGATTGGAAAAACACCTTAAGTATGACTTCAAATAAATATACACTTATGTCTGTATAGTTCATGCATATGATATTTTTCTAATATAAATCTATTTATATAAACCATACACCACTATTTTGGCCAGAAATCAGTAAATTCAAATTTAATGTCTATCTATGTAAAAATAAAACATAAAATATAAGCTTATTTATAAAACGTTTTTGTTTATTTTTATTATTTTAGTTTGGAGCTGAGGATCGAACCCAGGTCCTTGCGCTTGCTAGGCAAGCGCTCTACCACTGAGCTAAATCCCCAACCCTATAAAACAACTTTTATTTCAGACTTGTGGTTTTGGGGTTTTGTTGTTGTTGTTGTTTTTTAAGATAGTTTTATTATTTTAGCCCTGGCTGGCCTGGAACTCATTGTGTAGGCCAGGCTGGCCTTGAACTCACAGTGATCAGCCTGCCTCTGCCTCCAGAGCACTGGGATTAAAGGTGTGTGTGTACCTCCACACCTAGTTTATTCAGAGTTTTGAATAAGAATTATTACCTAGAATTTGATATTTAATTCTATAGTTGATTCCTACATATATTTTAATAACTAATTAAAACATTAAAATAGGATATATAATTAAATGGTTAATTAAAACTGTAATTTATTTTAACTTGGGGAAAGTTTGTTGAAGACCAACACTTGCTAGTGAAATGTTATAGGCTGCTACCAGAATCTGATGCCAGAAGATACTTGTAAAAAAAAAAAAAAAATTTGTGCTTGCCTGTTTATATAATGAAAGGTGATTCCTTCATGTAATTCTTGTTTAATACTTAAAATATTTTTCTTTTAGGACTATAGCCTCTGTTGTTTGTACTTTAGTGTTTAGTGGTCATTAATTTGAAGAACTCTTTAAAGGAATTAAAGTTTTGAATAAAACAGTGTTTATGTCATCAATGAAACTCCTGGTCATGACACATTCTGCTTTGACCACTCTTTCTGTGACCTACTGAAACATTATTTTGTTAATGCTGATTGCTTAACTTGTTTTTCTTTGTTTTCTTTCTTTTGACTTCACATCCTGAAGTTCCAACTAACCTTTCAATGCTTTTTCCCCTTACCTCTTTTATTTGCTCCATTTATGCATTAAGTGGTTGCTTAGATTTAAGGTAAGAGATTCCAGGGCTGGATTTCCATTCTATGTTCTGATGTAGAATATTACATATGGGGAGTAAAGAGATATTTTTCATTTGGCCTTTTAAAACCAACAAATTAGTCTTCTTTATTTATTTTGGTCTAGCAACTTTGTTGTGTGTCTTCATGTTCCCTGAGGGTAGGTATTTTTGTCTATTTTGTTCATTGCCCTGTTCTTTGTGTCTAGAACAGTATCAAACACACATTAGGTGGTTAGTAAGTATTTACTGAATGAATGGGTGCTTTTGTGAAACTGAAATTACACTGTTGTAAAGTGTTATGAGATAAAATTAGCTGGGTCTTTATAAATGTGGAAATTTGTTATTGATTGGAGGGCCAACTAACATGCTTTCTTTAACCCTCCCCCTGTGTAATAGCTTTTTATTCTATAAATGGTGTGCTTAATTATATGGTTTGTTAACAATATGCCATTATCTTTTGACTTCTAATACAAAAAATTGAGAAGCAAAAATGTCATCATAATACTTTTTTTTAAGTTGCAGTACATTTTACAAAATAGTCTTTTTAAAGTGGTTGTATAAAATATTTCAATATAAACTCACCTTAAGTCTTTTTAAAGGTAAATTTTATTTGTATGCACAATATCCAAAGTTCATGATAATGTTCAAAAAAGTACAAATTAAGAATTAGTGATAGGGTCTGGAAGGTATTTCTATTGCTAGCACACTTGTCTAGCATGTAGAGGGCCCTGGTTCAGCCTCTAGCCCTAGAAACCAACTAGCCAACCAAATAAGAGAAACCACACCCACCCAAACAAAACAAAGTGTTCTTTCCTGTTGTGGCCTGTGTAATAGTTTAGTGTTAGGAAGGATCCATGATAAAAGCATTTCAGCTATATTCAAGAAGCCTATCAAATACAATGTCACTAAAATGATTTTTCATCAAACTTATCATGCATTTCTTTTTTTTTTTTCTTAGCCAGATTTTGTGATTTCTTTTCAAATATGTTGTTTTTGTTGTTACTCTGCAGTTTGCCATATCTTGAGTGTAGTTGGTGATAAGAGACAGGATGGCCATAAAAGTCATATTGGAGAATAGGCTCTAAGCCTTTCCCTTGCTGGTAATCTAGATATGTGGAATTGTGGGAAGGTTCCTTCTGTTTAAAATGGCTAAATTAAGTGAACTAGACTAAAAAAGGTAGGCAGTATTCAAATTTTGGTTTTTGGCCTGTTAACCTACAAATGGTAGCATGCCTAAAGGCAGTAACTGAAGAAAGACACAGCAGTAGGCCGATCCTTTCTCTTCATGTTTAGTCTGCTGTAAGCCGTTCTCCTGCTTCTTTTCTCTGGGTTGGTCTATGTTTCTTTCTTGACCTTGAATGTCTGTTTCCATGTAAGAGATAGGCCCGCTGAGGGCTTCCTAGAAAGATCCCATACAAATTATGCTTGGATAAGATACCTCAACATTTTTCCTCTTTGAACTAAAAAATTTCACACTAGAATCCCAAAGGATTGTACTAGTATAATAATTATACTAGATAGTACTATAGCAAAGGATAATGTTGGACAGAAACTTAGGGGCTTCGCCTGTTTTCCACTTCTTCTAATCTGTGTATAGATAAAATTATTCATAGTCCTCATTTTTTTCTCTCTATATTTAAATTTCTTTTAAAGGATAGATTATTAAACCCAGGGCTTTGAGCATATTAAGTATGAACTCAGTTACTGAGTCTGTATCCCCAACCCCAGATCCTTTCTTTTTAGGGTCTTATGTTAGTCCAAGTTGGCTTTGAACTCACTGTGTAGTTGAGGCTGACTGGCCTTGAACTCCTATCTTCTGACTCAACCTCCAAGTGCTGAAATTAGAGACCTGTGCTACCACATCTGATCTTTTTTCCTTTCCCCTTCCCTCTTTCCACCCACCCCTTTGTTTCCACTCAGCTTGATTTTCTCTGTGAAATGTTCTCTTGTGGAACTCTGGAGGTAGCTATTGCCACCTTGACTCAGAGCAGTTATGGTTGTCCATACAAGGCCTACAAGATCTGGCTCACTAACATCTCTTTTGGATGGGGAGGAGAGCTCTGGGGACAGATCCTGAGTTTGCTCAGCAGGTCCTTGTCCTCCCTAAGGATAAACAAGTGCTTAACAATTTCTGGAGGAGACTCTAGAGGCTGGTGCAGTTGTCTGTAAGGTGTCATGTTCTGTAAGCAACCCTTTACTCACGTTTCTGCAAATAACTAATTCCGTTCATCAAGTCAGCAACACAGACTTTTCCAGTCTGTTGTTAGCACATGCCATATCTGGGGTGAATAGATATTTGTTCACATCTTCCTAGAAAAAGTCACACACCACCTTTCCCTAATAGTTTCTTTCCACATTACAACTACTACTTCCTTTTTTGAAAAAAACAAAAAACAAAAACAACCTTCCTTATTTATAGAGATGGTTCTTTCTTTTAAACATGACTCATATAATCCTTTTATAGACCACTTTATTCTTTTTTTCCTCTAGAGTCTTCTTTCTTGTGTATAGTAGTCTGGCAAGTGATTGACAGCTGAATGCTATATCACAAATCATTTTAGAATGCATCTGCCTCTGTTCTGTTGAAGCAGGTCATCATATCAGAGTGATCCCACTGGTGAGCTAGAGATATGAGGCTGAGCAGCTCCAGACATAGTGCTGAAGTTCAGAGCCAAGCCCCTTTCCTGCCTTCGTCTGGCCCAGAACCTTGTATGCGCTCGACAAGTACTCTACCACCTTGCTGTATCCTCTGGTCAGATACGTTCATTTGCAGTGAGCCCTATGGTCGTTTGTCACTCAGTGATGGAGGCATATTCTAACAGGTAACCATGCTAGTTAGCTGTTGTTGCTGAATGAGCATCAGGAAGTCCCACAGTAGCACAAGCATCTGTAATCCCACTGCACCATACAGGGAGATGAGAAACGGAGACCTGAGGTCTCCAGAAGTTGGTCCACCAAGTAGTCCGCTACACTCAGCAGAAAGAGATCATGTTTCAAACAAGGTGTAAAAGGGGGAGGTTGTACCCAAAGGTTCTTCTCGGACTTTTCCATGCATTCTCTGTGGTATGTATGTGCACACACATGTGTACACATCAAGAGGAATTACTGTTATAATGTGGTTGCAGCACACATATGCACACACATGTTTCAAGAGGAGTTCCTATTATAAAGTAGATACAGTTTTTGTTTTCCTTTTTAACGTTTATGGTATGTGCATACACAAGCACACTCACACATGTTGTCTTCTACCACAAGCATAATTTAACCAGATGTTTCCCCAGGAAAACATTTTTGTCAGGAAATATGTTCTCTAAAACACCTCAAAATTTTTTTTAGGATCGTGATATCTATTCAGTAAAGAATTTTGAACAAATTATTTTAGATTTGAACTATTCAATTATAGTTTTAAATTTGCCCTTTATAAAGAAATCAAGTATTTTTGTCACTACTATTTTCTTAAGTTTTTTGTATTCATGTTCTCTACACTACTTACTGTTTTATGTGGCACAGAGGAAAATTTGCTTGAGAAACTACTGATAGACTTAGCTTAAGAGAGTAGTAGTACAGTGTCAGCGATGAATTGGGTGGTTTGGACATTACACAGGGACTTAGGTTCTTAAGTGATTTGTTGTTCATCCAACCTATTAACCAAACAAATACAATCATTTGAGAAATTTAAAGATCATAAAATGCGTTCATTTCTGTTTATATATAATATGCCCATTCAATTTTAACTGAAAGATTACTCAGTTATTAGGGGACTGAGGACTTAGAGAAGGTACTGCAATTTAAACAAAAGCACCTTGTGTGGTGAAACGTCAACCCAATTCTAGTTGGGAAGTCATTTCAAGTATCCTGGCTGTCCCATGTATAGAATAAAACTCTTCTGTTCTTCTTCTGTCCTTGCTCCTTCTCCTCCTGTCTCCAGCAAATTGAACTGTAGTCTAGTGTTCGGGTCACTTCTTCCTTGTCACTTACAGTAACTTTGGGTTCTATGTTGTTTAAGGTTGAGCTTAAAGGACTTTGGTTACTACTCAAATCTCAAGGGATCATAAATCAAAACATGCAATTTTTAAAAGTTATGGTGGTTATTTGTCAGATTACTTATAAAATTGATTTGATTACTTCAAATGTGAATTGATTTTTAAGACATTTTAAAGATAAAATTCACATACCCTCTGCTTATTAAAGAGGGTGATAACAAGGATAATTTATTTGATAATTTGTATTTGTTTAAAAGTGACAGCAGAAGGATTTCAGACAAATGCTTACTTTAAAAGTAGTAACATTGCAAAGGTGCCATTTGTCATTAAAGATTGTTTTGACATCACACACAACTTATTCACTGGGCTATTCATTTCAAGAACTTACTGCTAGATGTTATTTCTTGCCTATTTGGATAAGTAATAATTATTATTATTTTAGAAGTTAAAAATATACCCTAGCCAGAGTTAATTTTGATTGTCTCAGTACTCCCATATAATTAAGATTTGTTTTCATAAAATTTCTATTTTAAAATTGGCCAGGGATACGTGTTTTTAATTCCAGCACTTGGGAGGCAGAGACAGGCAGATCTCAGTGAGTTCAAGGCTGGCCTAGTCTCTATAGTGTTTCAGGCTAGCTAGAGGCTTCATAATGAGAATCTGCCTCAAATATACATACATACATACATACATATATATGTGTGTATATATTTGTATTTAAAATTATAATTGTCTCTTCCAACTTCAGTGGTATTATATCTTACCCTTTTATGTTGTAAGTATAAATTTTAATTCTGAAGATAGTATTATGAGAAACTTGATACTGTGTTGTGATGATGGCAATCCAAGATAATAGGGACTTTAAAAATAGAACGTTATGGATCTGCTTTGTGAATAGTCATTTAATCTACTGGCAGTCTCAGACGATGTGAGGCTGCATTGCACTGTACTCCTTACTTCTCTGTGGAAGATAACTGGATGTTCAGGGTTTTTCTACATGGGCTGATAGACTCTTTGGATGGCATCATTATTCCCAGATTGCCCATCTCTTTTGTATTTGAAATTTCAGTTGGGAATAGGATTATTAATGTGGTCATGGTCCATCTCTGACTTAGGACTATGTCACACTGTTTCATTCCTCAGTTGGCCTTCCCTTTGGGCCTGTGTGGGTTTAATTCCCACTAGAAGTCATACAATGACAATGGCTTTTGTGTCCTCAGTGATGGGTTACCTCAGCCCTCACATTGCCTTGACCTTCTAGCAGCATTCAGGTAGGTGATTTCCTCATAAGGAGGACATTACATCTGAATTGTGAGAGTGATTCACAAGTTTAAAGAGCTGAACTTTGTTTGTACATCATACAATTTATCTGTATTTTATATTCTCTAATTACAACTGGACATATGCATAATTGCATATTTTTAGCTGGGAAATATGTTTTATGATATACTTGCTATCTAAGGGAAATAATCCCCCAAATGAAGAATTGATTAAAGAGCTTATTGTTTCTAACTGAGTTATTTTTTGTTACCACTCGAGTTTTTTATAACTATATTATTTGATTTTAGTTAAGTGTAATGTCAGATAGTCTGACCAGTGATCTGTTGGTGTGATGGCCTAATGGCAAACAAATTGTTGACATACAAGTTGAGACAGACGTGGAATCCTTCAGGAAGAGTCCTTTGAGTGCAACTGCAGAGTGGGATTGCACACGAATTGCATGGCCTCTAAGTGTCTTCTGACTTACCCTTGTTTTCCAGTGCCACTTGGTTTACTGCAGACATGCTAAGTTGTGTTCTCTTCAACGTCTTTTAGGTGAGTACTCAGAATATGAAGATGGGTGGGCTGCCACGTACAACACCTCCAACTCAGAAACCTCCAAGTCCCCCTCTGTCAGGAAAGGGGACACTTGGGTGAGTATAAAGTAATAGAAAACCACGCTGTGTACTGTTGTGTTAAGAAAACAAAACAGAACAAACCAGTCTCTATGTAAATTAGTAGGAGAACATTTTCTTTATTTTCTTCACAGTGTCACCTTTGTGTGTGTAACTTACTTTTTCTTTTTTCTTTTTTTTCCTGGTGAGCACATCTTTATACTTTAAAAGTGGTTGTTTAGAAATTATTTTTGTAGTGAGTTTTAAATTGATACAAAATCCTCGCCTAAATTCATGCTTAATTATAAAGTTAAGTCTAACTTTAATTCTCTTTTCTTAGAAAATGTTAATGATCCTTTTATAATGCAGCTGCATTAATCAGGCTGTTCTTGTGAAGAGGCTGTGTACCTTATAACATTCTGTGTAACTTGTTATATTTTTGGGCTCTGATTTGGGCTCTGGAGTTGACTTTATTTTATAAATTACCAGTTAGCAGGAAAGTGTGACTTTTTCTTGTACAGTATATCCTAGCTTTATCATGGCTGAAGTTTGTGATTAAGTGGGTGTAATGCAATTCAGAAGCCGGTTGATTGAAATTTTGGTTAATTCTGCTGTTTGTTCTATGGTCAGTTTGTCAACAATTTAGTTTTTTCATCTGTAAAGGGAGATATTTGTCCTCTATCAACTTTCCAGGGTCACTGTACTGCAAATTGGATTTTTAAAAAAGTGTAAGACAAGACAAATGCTTTCAGAACTATTGTCTTTGTGATACTTTCTTAAAAAAAAAAGAAAAAGAAAAAGAAACTAGCAAACCACAAAAAATACCCACCCTGTCAAAACCCAGTCCCTTTGGCTTCGGATAGGACAAGGGCAGTTGAAGTACAAAGGATGATACGTTGGAAGGGAAAAGAAGACACAATGGGGACCAGGAAGAGATGGTTTTATTTAATGACTTTGTTTTGCTTTTTAAGCCAGGTGTCACTACATACTGTAGCCCATATTGGTCTTAAACTCTTGGTTGTCTCTTCTTCAAATTTTGGAATGCTGGGACTACAGGTTTGTGCCTGTAATCCAGTTTGGGCTTTATCTAAAATGATCTTTTTGTCCTTAGAATACAGAGGAACGAATCTAGCTGGTCAAGTAAGATTGAAACTGCAGGGTAGAATGAACATGACATTGTAGCATGTGTAATGGTGGTTCCAGAGGAACTGTTTACTGTTTTCCATAGAACGACTCTATTTCCTCAGGTGTACTACCTAATGGAATTTGTAAGCAGTTACGTTAATGTTAGCAAGTCTCTAGCAAAATGAAAATTTCTCCTGCACTCAGATTTTGGATTCATGTACTCATACACTGGTAATGCGTTTTCTTGGGTGTTAGCATGAGTCCAGCTGCCCCTTGGAGACCAGAGTGGCTAAGTTCCATTTGCCCACCTGATGGTCATGGCTGTTTTCTTTAGTCTTTGCCTGGTCACCTCTTACTCCTCTTCCTCCTGTTTATTTTACCTTTTAACCTTGTTTGTATCATTGTTTTCCTGTAGAACTTTCAGTTAGTGAAGATAGAATGGCATGTTTTAGTGTGTGGAAAACATCACAGATAGACTTAAAGATTAATTTTCTGATATATAAAAAATTATATATGCATTCTAATTTCAAAGATTCTTGAATTTTTAAAAAATATTTTCATTTCAGAGTTGTGGCATCCCTTCCTTTCCTTTTGACACAGTAGCACATGTAGTGTCCCTTATTTATTTGAGTTAATCATTTTGTTTATTGAATAATGCCCAAGGGAAGTGGAGTCAACAGTGCCTTTTAAAAATGATCTCATTTGGGTGCTGGTGGCACATGCCTTTAATCACAGCACTCCAGAGGCAGAGGCAGGTGGATCTCTGAGTTTGAGAAGTGAGTTCCAGGACAGCCAGGGCTACACAGAGAAACCCTGACTAGAAACCACCCGCCCCACCAAAAAAAAAAAAAAAAAGAAGGAAAGAAAAAGAAATCCCATTCAAAGTCAGTGAGCCATAATTTGAGTGGCCAGGAAAGCGATTCTTTCTTTCTTTTTCTTTGTCTTTTCCTTTTTCTTTTTCTTTGGTGTGTGTCTGTGTGTGTGTGTATGTGTGTGTGTAGTTTTAAAGTGTGGGTTTTTTTTTTTTTAATGATTTATTTATTTATTATGTATACAGTGTTCTGTCTGCATGTGTCCTTGCAGGCCAGAAGAGGGCACCAGATCTCATTCCAGATGGTTGTGAGCCACCATGTGGTTGCTGGGAATTGAACTCAGGACCTCTGGAAGAGTAGCCATGCCCATAACCTCTTGAGCTGTCTCTCCAGGGAAAGTGATTCTTAAAGAGACTCTGGGAACCTGGTTGGGAGTGAGTTACTGAGAAATAGAAGAGCCAGTTGAGCAGCAGCCTCTAGAAGAAAGCTTTTGAGTTTTCATACCTTGGGGTGACAAATTCTTTTAAAGCCCTCCTCTCACCTACAAGATATCATTGTCCTGAAGGATTTGGTCCTTGAAAACAACTGAGTGAGTGCTGAGCAGTGCTCCAGGCCGCACTGTTCTGCTGGATTTCCTCTCTGGGTCTCCTGTTCTTTCTTGGAAGGAAATTCGGGAAAAGGGAAACAATCTGTTAGTAACATTGTCTGCTTTGGGCTGTACAGTTGAAAGTAACCGAGGTTCTTAGAAGGACTTAAGTAGTCTAAAATTCCCTGTCAATGTCGACCTCTGAGGAGGAAAAAGCAGAGCAATCAGGGTGAAATTGAAGGAGAAAGGGGGTGAAAATGGAAAATGAAACACAGCAGTACATTTTTAAGTAGCAATAGATCTTTGATTACCATGTGTTTAGTGTATCAAAAGGGGAGTGAGTTATGGCTGATAGTGGACATCATGTGGAGGTTGTGACTTCAAACGTCTAGGTCTGCCGTCTGTATTTTAAATGCCTTTGGGTAGGGAGAGAGAGGAGGAGAAGATAACCGCTGCATTCATTTGGTGCATTTGGGAGACTCTGACATGGACTAAAATAATTCAAATCCTTCTAAGAAGAGTGGAGTCCAGAAACATTGGCCGAAACAATGGAAAACTTGTGTTTTCTGTGACTAAATGACCAAAATTACATGAGCATAGGGAAATGAGGTTGGAGACGGAAATTGACACTACATACTCCCCAGAGCTCTCTCTAATGGTGGAAGAGTTGTACTGCAGGCAGACAAATTGACAGTGGGGTTAGACCACATTTCCTGTCTCTGCTACAGACTGTGCTGCACTGGCACTCGGGACTCACCGTGCCGGAACGTATTAACCACACACTACACGCTCTTCTTTTTGTAGGCGACACTCCCCCTACCGCACCCTGGAGCCAGTGCGTCCCCCAGTGGTACCAAATGATTACGTACCTAGCCCAACCCGTAATATGGCTCCCTCGCAGCAGAGCCCTGTGAGGACAGCTTCTGTGAATCAAAGAAATCGAACTTACAGGTATTTCCTCTACCTCAGTGCAAAACATGGTGGTCAGAGTACCATGATCTGTTCAGATAACTCGAGTTATCTCTCTCATTTTCCAAGCACTAAGTTCTTTTTCTCACTCTGCTCTCCCAAACCTCATCTGATTCTTCCTCTCTCTCCTCATGCTCTGATGCAACTTTGAGCAGCCAGGAAGGTTCAAAAGACATCTCAAAGTATAAACTTACCAACAAAATAAAACCTAAGTTAATTCAAAAAAACGTTACTAACCAGAAATGAAAATTGCAAGTTATTTTTTTTGTGGAAATTTACAGATGAAAAACTATTCACACTAAAATGTTAGTATATCACCATGCCATTACAAACTGAAATAAAATAGCCTAGTAAAACTTACTATAAGTTTCTTCAGATAGGTAGTAAACCCGGATATAGAAGGTAATATTTAGTATTTCAGTGTGTTAAGCATGCACAATTTGTCCTTACATTTATAGAGGATTTCTTTGAAAAAAATTACAAGATAGACCTCATAACTAGGTATTAAAACAAGCGTGTGAATTCAGATTTTCCTCCTTACTTACTGAGAAGTCAGGTTTGAAGTGGGGTTTTTGACTGTCTTGTGGCTGTCTTGGAGAACCACCCGGGGCCCTGCCCTTGCTCTGCGCACTCACTCTTTGGCGGCTCTTCCTCCTCCAGCAGCAGCGGGAGCAGCGGAGGAAGCCATCCCAGCAGTCGCAGCAGCAGTCGGGAGAACAGCGGCAGTGGGAGTGTGGGGGTCCCCATCGCCGTCCCCACGCCGTCCCCTCCCAGCGTCTTCCCAGGTAAAGCGGTCGTGCTCATGAACTCTGCTTTCTTCTGCCAATTTGAATTCCGTTGGTTATTGAATTATAGTGAGTTTTCTTGGTTGTGTGTATGTGTGTGCGCGCACGTGCGCTTGCATGACTGTGTGAGCGAGCGTGTGCATGTGAGAAAAAGTGTGTTTGTGTGTGTTGCTGACTGTTGAACCCAGAGTCTCCTACAATGGGTTTTCTTCCTAATGAAGATTTTAAAGAGGCTCTCCTTAGCACACGGTAGGTGTTGGCAGTTTGCAGACTCTTGTGTTCCTGTCCAGTGGTCTTCATTACCCCCAGTCTCTCGACTTGTCTGCCCTTTGCTTTATGGTTTTGCTGCTAGTTCAGTTGGTGCTTGAGGGTTCGTGTTCTTATGGTGGGAGCTACTGTTTTAGTTTCAGTGTGTGTTGGAGCAGTGCACTTCCTGGGAAATGGTGAGGACGTGCTTTGAGAGTCACTTCGGTAACAAAGGATGAGGGGTGTAAACTTAAAGGAGCATTATAATTCAGTGGTTCCTGAAAAACTATTCTCCCTCCTCCCTGAAACAGAAAAATGTATTTGTTTGATTTGAAAACCCAGAGTTTGAATTTAGTTTTAGAAGCATGAACACAAAAACATCAAGATAGGGGCTGGAGAGAGAGTCATTGACTAAGAGCCCTTACTGCTCTTGTGGAAAGACCCAGGTGTGGTTTCAGCACCCACGCTGGGTGGCTCCAGGTGCTCCAACACTCGCTTCTGGCCTCTGGACATCTACATGCAGATGGCACACATAAAGTCTTTTAGGCTTACACATATGTAAATAAAAATCTTTATTAAAAAAAAAAAAAACTAGCAGAATAAGTTGAGTATGTTGGCGAATGCCTTTAGCCCAGTACTCAGGATGCAGGGATAAATAGATATTCGAATTTGAGGCTAGCCTGGTCTACAGAGCAAGTTCTAGGACAGCCAGGCTACACAGGGAAACCCTGTCTCAGAAAACCAAAAACCAAACCAAACTAAAATAAAACCAACTCCAAACCCAGCATGATAGACTATCACATAGTAGGTTGTGGTGCATGCTTCTAGTCTAGCATGCGTAGGCTGAGGCAGGAGAATCTAGGAATCAAATGGGTATGTAGTAAGAATTTGTCTCCAAAACCAAAACAACATATTGAATTATAATAATGCAAATAGACAATACCTTTTTACAAAAATCATGAAAAATTTTGTGCATGTTTGTTTTAAGTTTCTTTCTTCTTTCTTTCTTTCTTTCTTTCTTTCTAACTTTAACTAACTAACTAATAAGATACTGTCTGGAATATGTGCCTGTTTTCTGATTCGTATTGTAATTCTAATAGTATATTGTTGCTTTTTTAAGGTATTATAGTTTTATATACATAGGACATATCATGATAAAAATAACAGTATGTAGGAAGCAGTTTTCTCCTAGGTTAGTGGCTTTCAGGTAAAAAGGGATGTTTGTTTCTAACTAACATTTTTCTATACTACCTGAGCATCTTGAGTTACTTGTTGCTCACATAATAACCATAACCATTCCTTTGCAATACTCTCTTCCTTTGGCTAGTGTTAAGCGCTGCATACTCTTAATATGCCAATGCCTTTTCTAATGCTAATGTGACTGTCTTATTAATGCTGCCTCTTACTCCTCTTTCCCATCAGCCCCTGCTGGCTCTGCTGGCACTCCTCCCCTTCCTGCTACTTCTGCATCTGTTCCTACCCCTCTGGTTCCTGCTACTGTCCCCTCCTCCACTGCCCCAGATGCTGCTGCTGGGGGTGCACAGACCCTTGCTGATGGCTTCACTTCTCCAACTCCCCCTGTTATTTCTTCCAATCCCCCCACAGGTGAGTATTGGCATGGCAGACAGATCCAGTCATCTGGCCGCTCTTGCCAGAAACTTCAGCTTCATGATATTTGTTGGTTTGGTTTTACTTTGTATTTTTTTAAAAAAAATAATGATTAGTATTTTAATCAGAAGGTGGTATGTGAACAAAGAATTTATTGAGAAAATTGAGCTAAAGTCTATGATAACATTTGCCCAGTAAAGTAGCACAAACATAAATATTGCTTTAATTGAATCTGTTAAAGGCTTGTGAACATACTATGGCGTTTTGAAAGCTTACCTTTAGAGCTGTTACAGGGAGCTGGGGTTAGCTCAGCGGGTAAAGTGCTTGCTGTGCGGTCATGAGGACCTGTGTTCTGTCCCCATGACCACGTCAAAGCCAGGCTTCCCAGTGTGGGAGCTGAAGGCAAGTGGGTCCCTGGGGCTTGCTTTCTAGTGAGCCTATCCTAGTGGGTCAGTGCCAGGGAGACACTGAAAACATAAGGTTGATGGCTCCTGAGGAACGACACAAAGGTTGACCTCTGGCTTCTGCATGTTCAGTTATTCACATGCACATGTTTCTACATTAACATTTGTATGAGTACACACACTAATAATATTGCAGGTTAAGTAATTAGCAAAACCAAGCATATGACAATTGAAAAATATATTTTTATGTAATATTTTATATAGCAAATTACAAACCTCTGTTTACTATAATGGAATTTTTGCTTATATTTTAGTAGTACCAGAAACTCATTAACTATACTTCCAAAGGACTTCAGGACTATTTAAGTTGACGGGTGTTTTATGTAAGATTTCAACCTAGTGCTAGGGAGATGAGTCATCATGAGTTGCCCAGCCTGACAACTAGAGTTTGGATCCCTGGGACCCAGAATGGTGGAAAGAGAAAACCAGGTCCTGTATATTCTCTAATACATACACACACACACACACACACACACACACACACACACACACACACACACACACTGTGGTCTGAGTGCACCCTCTGTATAAATAAATGTAATCGTCATTTTAAAGAGCTCAACCTCAAATATGTTTTGCTAGGATAAGTGGTAAAACTCAGTTATCTCAGAAGACACTGAACAGTTACGACGATGCTGGTTAGTAAATAGGTTCTTTTCTTTTTCTTTTTGAGACAGGGTTTCTCTGTGCGGCTCTGGCTGTCCTGGAACTCACTCTGTAGCCCAGGCTGGCCTTGAATTCAAGAGATCCACCTGCCTCTGCCTCCCGAGTGCTGGGATTAAAGGCATGTGCCACCATCTGGCTACTAATAAAACATGTTTTAAAAGACATCTTTGTCCAAACTGGGTTTCGGATGGTGATACCGTCTATAGTAGTCCTTGTGAAGAAGACTTTTCTGTAATGCATGAGTGAACATACAGGCAGTCATTTGATTGCGTTATGCAGCTGTTACACTAGTCTAGCTAGTTAAGAATCCTGCTAATGCTAGAGATGCAGAAATAGTAAATGACCCCTCACTAAGAATTTTAGTAATTAAATGATAATTTAAAAATAGGTACTTGGCCAGGTGTGGTGGTGCATGCCTTTAATTCAGCCACCCAGGAGGCAGAGGCAGGTGATCTCTTGAATTCCAGGCCACTCTACAGTGAGTTTCAGGCCAGACAGCACTGCGTAATAGAGGACTGAGGACCCACCCCCACCTGCACTTCCCAAATAAAAGGGTGATTCATGGTGTTAAACAAGTAGACATTTATTATGTGAGTAGAAAGTTATTTTTAAAACAAAAAGGAAAACTCCTTAACTTTTTATTTGAAGGTATAAAATGTGTGAAGTTTGCCTTTTGAGGTGTAAATATAGTGAATGCTTTAACATGTACCCTGTAGATACCACCACAGTTAGGATCTAGAACAGTATGTCACCCCCTCCAATAACCTCCATGCCCCCTTTCACATCACCCTGTTGTTTGCTTACTGTTGACCTGTGCCCGAGAATGGACGCAGACAGACAAATGGAAGTGGTGGACAGTGTGTAAGCCAGCTGGGTCTGGTGGTGTGGCTAGGAGCTTGGCTGAGGTATTCTGTTCCTTTTTGTGTTCTCTCTGACTGTTGGAGGTGCTCTTCTGTGGATGTGCTACAACACGGGCCATTCCAAGTTAAAGGATGTTGAGTCAGTTTTCAGTTTGGAGGGTTCTGAGTACTGCTGCTGTAAACATTCCTGTACAGGTTCATGTGTGAGTTCAGGTCATGTCGTCTGGGTGAATTCCTAGGGAAAGGATTGTTAGGTTGTATTATAAAGGGAATGAATAATGGGTTTATTTTATTTTGAGATAGGGTCTCACTGTGTAGCCCTGGCTGACCTGGAACTTAGAAATCTGCCTTCCCTCTGCCTCTCAGTGGTGGATTAAAGACATGCACCACATGCTTGAAATATTTAACTTTTAAAGAAATTACCAAGTGCTTTCCTAAGTAACTACATTTTTTGTTTAAACTTCAGTGGTTTTTCATGCAGTTTTAATTTGCGTATTTAATGAGTGCTGAGGCTGGGCATCCTTTCATGTGCCATTTTGGGGGTGGGGTGCTAACCGTTCTATCTTTAGTTTATATAAATAGATATCTTTAAAATTGTCCTTTTAAGCCAGTGGTGGTGGCACATGCCTTTAATCTCAGTACTCAGGAGGCAGAGACAGATGGATCTCTTTGAATTCAAGGGCAGCCTCGTCTACAGAGAGAGTTCCAGGAAAGGTGCAAAGCTACACAGAGAAACTCTCTAAAAAAATTATTTTTTTTTATATTTATTTTTATGTGTGTGAATGTTTGACTTGAATGTATGATTGTGCATCACGTGCCTGCCTGGTGCCCAAGGACATCAGCAGAAGGCATTGGATCCCCTGCACCTGTAGTTAATGGAGTGTGGTTGTGAGCTGACATGCGGGTGCTGGGAACCGAACCCACGTCCTCTGCAAGAGCAACAAGTGCTCTGAACTGCTGAGCCTATTTGATGTAGTGTCTCTGGATCTCTCTGTAGACTTAAGGCAGAGGCGATTTTAGACTGGGTCCAGCTTCATAAAATTCATAATGGTGTTGATTTTCTTTTTTGAAGATCCTAGGCTAGTACCTTTAGTAGTTCTTCTGCCTGGTCCTCCTCTTTCCTTCCCTATGTACCATCTCCCCCTCCCCGTTCCTGTCACCCCTCTCCTTCCCATGCCGCGTTGCTGCTCACTGGAGTGTATTCGAATGCTGGTCCAGAGAGCCCCTGCTGGTGGAGACAGGGGAGGGTAAGGGCAAGTGAAGTTTGGGATGTGAATACTTAGGAAACTGGGTGGATTAGGAAAGAATATTTCCAGTTGGTGTGACTAATTCTAAAGAGGTGAAATAGGCTCAAATGAGCGATGACTGTGGGTAGGCTTCTGAGGTGCTGATACAGATTTTGTAAACTAATTTTAAGCATGCTCTAGCTTCAGGAAGGTGAGTATTTTGTGTTGTTTAAAGACGGGTTTGACTTGGAGTTACGGCATCAAGTGGTTTGTTGAACTATTTTGTTTCCTTTTAAACTTTCCTTGATAACTTATCTCCACCATTATTTTAGAAGAAGATTGTATCAAACGTTTTTCCTTTTTTTTCCCCAGAATGTAATTCTTTGCTTAGTCTTCAGTATTTAGTGACTGCTTTAAATTATAATTTATGTCTATGGCCATACCACCCTGAACATGCCCAATCTTGTCTGATCTCGGAAGCTAAGCAGGGTCGGGCCTGGTTCGTACTTGGATGGGAGACTGCCTGGGAATACTGGGTGCTGTAGGCTTAAAAAAAAATTAAATAATTTATTTTTTGGAGAGGAGGGGGAGACTTTATAGTTTTGTGTGCTGTAACAGAATACTGCAGACTAGATTACTTATAAACTATATTAGTCTGTTTGGCTCATAGTTCTGGAGGCAGAATATTCAGTCTCAAGGGGCCTTGTCTGGTGAGAGACTATAGGATAAAAAAGAAAACCCACTCTTTTGATAATGGCATTGTTCATTCATGAAAGCGGAACCCTCATGACCTAATCAGCGTTAGAGCTGTTCCCTTCAACACTGATGTTCTAGCCCAGTAGTTCTCAACCTTTCTAACGCTACGGTCCTTTAATATAGTTCCTCATGCTGTGGGGACCCCAACCATAAAATTATTTTCGTTGCTACTTCACAACCATAATTTTGCTGCTGGTACGAATTGCAGATTTTAATTCATTGTGGTGCTTTTATTTTTTTTTGGATATTGGTTTTTGGTTTTTCAAGACAGGGTTTCTCTGTATAGCCCTGGCTGTCCTTGAACTCACTCTGTAGACCAAGCTGGCCTAGAACTCAGAGATTGCCCTGCCTCTGCCTCCTGAGTGCTGGAATTAAAGGAGTGTGCCACCACCACCAGCCAACACAATTGCGGTGCTTTTAAAATATAGTCAAATGATTAAGAAAGTCAAAATGTTAATTAATTTTGATTAAGAGTGTAACTTTTTTTCTTTCCTACTCTGTGCTTTGATAGTATCAGCAGAGCAACAGCTGTCATCTTGTATCGAGTTGTCTAAATACTGTCGTTTTTAATAATCTTATTAGAAAGTGAGTAATGTACCTAAAGTATTTCATTATCTGAGATAAGTTTCTTTTCATGAGGAATTTGTGTTCTGTTCCTTTCCCAGGTCATCCTGTTCAGTTCTACAGCATGAATAGACCCGCCTCTCGCCATACGCCACCAACAATAGGGGGTTCGTTGCCCTATAGACGGCCTCCTTCCATAACTTCACAGACAAGCCTTCAGAGTCAGATGAATGGAGGGCCTTTTTATAACCAGAATCCAGGTTAGACTCTGCTTTGCCATTTCTTTTTCTTTTGCATTGTGCCTTAAAACAAAACAAAACAAAACACTTAGTTACACAAAATTAACCCATACATAGTAGGTGGTTATCCCATATGTAATAGGTAGTTAAAATTTTTGTTGAGGGGCTGGAGAGATGGCTCAGTAGGTAAGAGCACTGACTGCTCTTCCAGAGGACCTGGGTTCAATTTCCAGCTCCCACATGGCACCTCACAATTGTCTGTAACTCCAATTCCAGGGGATCTGACACCTTCACACAGACACACATACAGGAAAACACCAATGTACATAAAATACAAATAAATAAATTATTAGAACAATGATTGTTGAATGGGTAGAAGAATGAATGAATGAATGAATACTAAGAATAATGTTTTTAATAATACTGATTCCACTTTAAAAAGTCAGCACATGACTTGGTGTAAAGCTAAGGAGTCCTGTCCTGTATGGTAATTTGCTTTTAAAAACTAATCCTGAGCTAGACATGCTTGTGCTTACTTGTATTTCAGAACTCATGTGGTAGAGGCAGGGAGAGCAGGCAGCCTAGGCTGCAGAGTGAGATCCTGTCTCAAGTGGCGTATATAGAAGAGTAGTATTTTCTTTTTGTTTAGTAAAAGACATCATTGCTTTATGAATTACAAGTAAAGTTGGATACACATGAAGGTGTTTGTATTAGGTAGTCAAATTGTCTTTAACTCAGTTATCACATCAAATACCCTGATGGGTATGAGGGGCTTGGAGAAATTGATTCCAATATAACAATTGAAATGAAGAATCATATATACAGAAAAGCTAACCTTGTACATTTAATGCTACACATAACCAGCATTTTGTTAATTTCCTAGATTCAAGAAAATTTTAGGCACCTTGACTACATGTGTCAACTTAATGTTTTGTTTTTTAATTTTTGCCAAGGTAATTTAGCCTGTGTGAGTTCCTCTGATTTTGGAAGACAGAGCATTCCATCTCTCATAAGTCTTGAATTTGTGGAGCAGAAATTTATCTACTAAAAGCTGCTATCTATTAGTGATACCTTAATTATACCCTTTAGAATCTTGCAAAAAGTTTGACTTTTCTCTTATTATCTCATTTGATTCAGATGTAGAAAATAAGATTGGTGATAATTAAATTAAATTCTTGAGTTTTATGTGTTTACAAGTGTTTTGCTTGCAAGTACATATGTTTGTGTACCATGTATGTGCCTAATGTCCACAGAAGCCAGGAGAAGGAGTTATATCCCCTGACACTGGAGCTACACATGGTTGTGAGCTGCTGTGTGGGTGCTGGGAACTGAATCTGGGTCCTCAGGAAGAGCAGTCAGTGTACTTAACTTCTGAGCAATCTCTCCAGCCCTAAGAATAGTGATATTTACGTATGTATTTTGTATAAAACCAAGGCCCAGGTGATGGTCAAGATAGATTTGAACTTAATATTATTGATTCTGTATTTCATGCTTTTTCTATTGTCCTGTCCTACCTACCTTCAGATGAAAAGGTGTATTTGTTCTTCACCTGCCAGGGCTTCTCTGTTTCTGGTAAGGAGAAAAAGGAGGAAGGGAAACCTCTGTTACAGTATAGGACACACTGTGCAAACCTCTGTTACAGTATAGGACACACTATGGAAACCTGTTACAGTATAGGACACACTATGCAAACCTCTGTTACAGTATAGGACACACTATGCAAACCTCTGTTACAGTATAGGACACACTATGGAAACCTCTGTTACAGTATAGGACACACTGTGCAAACCTCTGTTACAGTATAGGACACACTATGGAAACCTCTGTTACAGTATAGGACACACTATGGAAACCTCTGTTACAGTATAGGACACACTATGCAAACCTCTGTTACAGTATAGGACACACTGTGCAAACCTCTGTTACAGTATAGGACACACTGTGCAAACCTCTGTTACAGTATAGGACACACTGTGCAAACCTCTGTTACAGTATAGGACACACTGTGCAAACCTCTGTTACAGTATAGGACACACTGTGCAAACCTGTTACAGTATAGGACACACTATGGAAACCTCTGTTACAGTATAGGACACACTATGGAAACCTGTTACAGTATAGGACACACTGTGCAAACCTCTGTTACAGTATAGGACACACTATGGAAACCTCTGTTACAGTATAGGACACACTATGGAAACCTGTTACAGTATAGGACACACTGTGGAAACCTGCTACAGTATAGGACACACTATGGAAACCTCTGTTACAGTATAGGACACACTATGGAAACCTCTGTTACAGTATAGGACACACTATGGAAACCTCTGTTACAGTATAGGACACACTGTGGGAACCTGTTACAGTATAGGACACACTCTGGAAACCTCTTACAGTATAGAGCACACTCTTGGTGTGGAGTCCTTGTTAGTTTTTATGCAGTTCTGTCTTGTGAAAATGTTCAGAGATATTGTCGAATATCGACTGACCTTATCTCTACCCTGATCTCTTCACTCTTCTTGGTTCCTCTCATCTTTTGAATGCTGCATTTGTTGTCTATCAAAGTGCACTGAGCAGCCACCTGATTGCCTTGATTGAAATACAGTTCACTTTTCATGCCTAGTATTTGAGGCTGGGTTCTTCTTAAAATTCATTTTCATCTTAAAATTTGCCAGAATATGTCACATACTCTGCTTCTAGTCTTGTTTTACAAACTTGCATTTCAAGTGTGATTTGTACTTTAATTTTCTCCGCCACTTGAAGCAAAATGTCTCATTTAGACTGGTTCTGAACTTGTGGCTTTATGTCCCCCTCCTGCCTTGGCCTCCCGAGTGTGTGTGTGTGTGTGTGTGTGTCCCCGTGTGTCCATCCGTCCCATGGCTGGCCATTAAATGCTTTTATCCCCTGTCCTTAAATTTTAGTTTATTAGCTCCAGTCTGCTTAATAGTTCTGTAGAAGATGGGCTAGCTCTCCTGGGTATCTGGAAATTACTTCTTATAGTCTCTTGTACCTTTCTTACTTTATATAAAGATTTGAAACAATGATGTTAATCTAGAATGGATTAGATAGATCCATAATGTAGTTGGGAAAGGTTTCACTGTTATAGCTTTGATACCAGCTGTACAGAGTACTTAGTAAGACTATGGAGGAATATTTCATGTTGCGTGTATATACTCAGTAGTTCTATCAGAACTCTGTAGATAAATTTGACAACTGTAGCCGGGCATGGTGGCACACGCCTTTGGTCCCAGCACTTGGGAGGCAGAGCCAGGCGGATCTCTGTGAGTTCGAGGCCAGCCTGGGCTGCAGAGTGAGTTCCAGGATAGCTAGGGCTCTACCCTTGACTTGTATTTTTAATGTACTAAAGAGTTCTTATTTCAATAATGTTTTCTTTATAAATCAGATTCATGTATGCCAAATTTATTTTAAAGTAGAATTAAATATTTAGGGAGTGATTTTGATCTATGTATTTTACATACTCAAGGGAATAAAGTGAACTGGAATCGTTGGGACCATGAGCGGCAGCTCAGTTATATCGTTTAGTGTTTTCTGTCTCTAAATTCTGCCTTTCTACTCTTGGAATTTGGTAGCTTTAAAGAAGACAGTTACAGCTCTGTGCTATAATTAGTTAATTATAACTAATCATTATTAATATTAGCTATCATTAATCAGTGTTTTTCAAACAAAAACAAAACTGTATTACTCTCTTTTGGTGTGAGAGGTCACTGACGTTTGAACCATGATCCTTGAGCAAGCTAGGCAAGTGTTCTGTCATTTTCCTGCACCTCAACCCCAAGCATGACTTTTATTTGGCAGCTCTTATGTAAGATGTACTGCTTAGTGAGCAAAATGATGCTTATGTTTATGTACCCATATTTTGTTGTCAGAACCTTCGATGTATACTTATACTAAAGAATGAAGTTTGGCCAGGCAGTGGTGGTGCATGCCTTTAGTCCCAGCACTCGGGAGGCAGAGGCAGGCGGATCTCTGAGTTGGAGGCCAGCCTGGGCTACAGAGTGAGTTCCAGGAAAAGGAGCAAAAACTACACAGAGAAACCCTGTCTCGACCCCCCCCCCCCCAAAAAAAATGAAGTTTGACAAGGCAGTGGGGTTATGTGGGGTATAAATCTGACATCATTTCTGCTTATGTATGGTTTGCTTTGATTCTAATACAGGGAGATCTAGCAGGAATTAAAATATGGAATGATAGTGCCAAGTTCAAGGAAGATAGTAGTTGTGTTCTAATAAAATCATTTCAGAAACAAGTTACTTAAAGACACATGTAGATTAGAACATAACTGAAATACTTTTTTTTTTTCCTTTCTGAGACTAGGTTTCTCTGTGTAGCTTTTCGCCTTTCCTGGAACTCGTTTGTAGACCAGGCTGGCCTCGAACTCACAGAGGTCCTCCTGCCTCTGCCTCCCAAGTGCTGGGATTAAAGGTGTGCACCACCATCGCCTGACTCTGCAACACTCTTGATTCTCTTTTTTTAAAATCTAGAATCAAAGAAATTAAATTCATTTGCCAACAGTAAAGAGAGTTACAGAAACATATACAATTGCTCATTAGTATCTTCTTTAAGAATATGAAGCACCTTGGTATTAAAGAATGCATATATATTTACATGTGCATTTTTGCCCAACTTTGTATGCTAGTTTAATCATTAGTTACCAGATACACACAACCAAGTTTTTCTTTTGTTTCTAGAATCTGCTGTGATTTATTGTGTGCCAGGACTTGAATTAAGCTTTTGAAATAAAATCTTTGCTTCCACTCTGGGAAATAGGATTGCATTATCTGTTTCTCGTATCATATTTATGGATTAGATCCAGAGGATCTAATGGTCATGGTGTTTAAACACAGAAAGTGTAACTTAAGAATTTGAGGCTGAGTGACTTAAAAAAATCAGTCTCTTTACACCAAGCACTTCATGTACATCCTTCTCTTTCTCATACTTGCATTACTCACCTTTGTGATTTTCATTAAACATTTTATCTTTGTTTTATGTTTGAGTGTTTTGTCTACATGAATGTATATGCACCACATGCATGCCAGGTACCCGTGGAAGTCATAGAGGTTTTTGGATTCATGGAACTAAGAGTTACAGATGGTTGTGAGCCACCATATGGGTGTTGGGAACCAAATTCAGGTCCTCTGCAAGAAGCAACAGGTGTTCTTAATGGCAGAGCCAATTTTCCAGTCCTATTTGTTTATTTGCTTTTTTGAGACAGGGTTTCTCCCTTTAGCCCTGGAACTCTCTCTGTAGACCAAGCTGGCCTTGAACTCAGAGATCCACTTTCCCCTGCCTCCAGAGTTCTGGGATTACAGATGTGTGCCACTATTGCCTGGTTTAATTTTTAAACATAGCTCCTACTAGCCATATAGAGGAAGCATTTTTTGGTTCTGTGACCTCTGCTCATGCTGTTTATGCCTCTACCTTTGTCCTAACTTGGTTCCTTGAGCTTGACTTTCTCATCTTCCGTCTGCTTAGCGTACGTCTTCAAGTAGTTGTTCAGAGACCAGCTCTCTGTGACCTTCCTCCTTGTGGCCAGCACTGTCTCCTGGAAAATTAGACAAAGATTATAGATTTACATATTCATTATTATAGATGAGAGAGAGAGAGAGTGTGTGTGTGTGTGTGTGTGTGTGTGTGTCTGTCTGTTTGAGAGAAGAAACACATCTTTTTAGTGTGTTGTTTTTGTTTTTTTTTCCCCTAAGACAGGGTTTCTCTGTGTAGCCTTGGCTGTCCTGGAACTCACTCTGTAGACCAGGCTGGCCTTGAACTCACAGAGATCCACCTGGCTCTGCCTCCCGAGTGCTGGGACTAAAGGCGTGCGCTACCGCTGCCCAGTGCATCTTTTTAGTTTTATTAGTCTTATATTTTGGAGCAAATAGAGAATTCCAAGAATATGGCCACCATAGTATATGTGCTTTCTGAAGAGAACTGTAACTGTAGAGTTAAATCTTCTAGAAATTATTTGAGCATCTGCCTTATTTGTTTGTTTATGCATAAATATCTATTGAAGGCTTACAGTATCCTGAACTATGGCAGATATTTGAGATGGAGGAAGGCACTGGGAGAAGAGCAGTGGTGTTCTCTATAGGCTTAAGGAGGACATATAATGAATTGGAATTAGGAAAACTTGGAGTATGAGCATCTCCAATGAGAGGCTCCGATGCCTGGTCTAGCAGAGTCCTTGCCCCTCAGTGAGAACTCAGTTCCTACTTCTTTATCTTTATTTGTCACTGAAGTCATAAAAAGCCTATTTAGGTAGCTGCAATGTCATATTTTTTCTCCTATACTGACAAATGTTTAACTTTGTAACTTTCAAGATAAAATTCAGTAAATCAACCATATTATTCATGGTAATCAGCAGAGAAGGCATTTGCAGTATATATGAAGAGGATTGGTTCCCATTACATCCAGTAGATCTGCACATGCTAAATGGTTCTTGCTGTAGGTTTCAGGCTTACTAAGACTCTAGTGTTTTGTTTATAACATTCCCCTCAAAAGTGGATCCATAAGGTGGACAGATACTTGTGAGCGGTGCTTTTCCTCCTTTGTATGTTGATTGTATTACCCTTCCTTTTGCTACACCCGCCCTCACCCCTTGTCCTCCACACCTTTTTTGTTTTTGCAGTATCTCTTGCTCCTCCTCCTCCTTCCATCCTACAGGTAACTCCTCAGTTACCGTTAATGGGATTTGTGGCCAGAGTCCAAGAAAATAGTAAGTTTATGTCTTCTTTCTGCTGTAGTTCAGATTACAGGCATACAATGTAATGTACATATGACTGACTGAGTAGTCACTCACTAATGCTTTACAGATTTGAATAAGTCATTGTCAGAACGGCTGATGGTGATGATAAAGTAATAGAGGCGGGCTGGAGAGAGCTCAGTGGCTGAGAGTCTGCTCTGCTCTTGGAGAGGACCTGGACTCCAGCTTCAGGAGGATCCCACACTTCTGGCCTCTGCAGACACTGGCACTGACATGCACATATCCACACTTACACACATAATTAAAAATAAAATTCAAAGATAATGATGGTAAATTTCTCTGCTTTCCAATAGCTTTAAAAATGACAGTTTCTGGGAGCACATGTTTAGCTTACATGAGATCCCAGGTTTGATTCCTTAGAACCATAACTAAAATCCCACTAGTGATACATAGTTTTAAAGATAAGGCGAATACACATAAAATAGTATAAATGTAAGAGAAGAAAAACGGCATGAGTTTAGTTTTTCAAATAATATAATTGCCAAATAAAATATCCTGCTTTTTTTCTCAATTGCCTCAACAAAGTGATAGGCTAGTTTGCTATTCCTAGAGTCATAGATGTGTTATAGTTGGCCTGAGTATATTACTCTCTCCCATTCCAAGTATGATAAGGACCACACTGCAGTCGGGACAGACGATCTGTCTGCCAGTTTGTCTTCCAAGAAGCAGCCATATATTGGCAGTGAGTTTTCTTTGGTTTGTGGTCTGCTGTTGAATCATGCATAGTCATATAACTAATTTTCTTGGTATGTCAGGTCTTCTGGGGAAGCATTAAGGAACTCAGGAGACTTGTATTTCTAAATTGGGAAGCCTGTTTCAACATTTAGTGATGAGTGGCTGTTACCGAAAGGAAAAAAAACCAACAGTCTCTGTGATAGGTCACTAAGGGGCCACATCTGCCATCAAGTTGCATGATGTCATGGAATCTAAACTTAGGGGACTTAGAGTTGGTCCTTGAATACCATGGATTGAATTATTTGATAGTAAAGGGCAGACAAATCTGTTGCACACCCACAACACAAAATTCAATAATAACAAAAGCCACGAAATATCCAAAAATCTATTTTAAAAAGTTGAAATTTTATCAATCTCAAGCATAAAAACATTCACAGGCCACATGTGACCTCATTTGTAAGAAAAATGTAAGCAAATATAAAGATGCAGTATTATTGAAATCATAGCTGCATGTAATTAACCTGTGTTGCTTTATTTCTTAGCACTTTGTAACCTCCTGGTACTAGTGTGAACTCATGTTACAGAGCTGTCTAAAATGTAGAGTTAGGCTTATTATCCCTGCATTCCCAGTAAATGCAGTCTAGTAAGGTAAAAAGTGTTCTCCTGAGGGTGGGGTAGAGTGGGGCGGTGGAGCACTTGTTGATGAGCAAAGGCCCTAGGATTAACTTCTGCTGGGTGGGAGGGGTGTTTAAGGGGTTAATTGTGAGCTCATATTTTTTCTCTGTATATAATACATTTGGCAGAATATATGTTAATTGATTAATTGGTAAGGCTTCTTGTCAGTGTCAGGCTATTACTAGGTGTTTGGAGAGTCAGAAGTTATGGGCATTTCTGACTGTTGGTGATTGTGGGAGAGGTGCTGTAATCTGCTTTGTTCAAAGGTCAGATTGTATATTAAGATAGAATGTCATCAGGCTGTAGTAGCCCACTGTGCACCTGTCCTGTAAGAGGTGGTGCCACTCAGGGACTAGAAGTGATATTAATCTCTTGCTTAGATTTGCTGGAAGGAGGCATTTAACAGTAGAATGTAAGGTGTGTCAGAGCATGGCTTTGCTCACTTGGTTGGCTGCCCATATCCTTGGCACTTTGGAAGTGTCTGGCCGATAGCAGGCACTTTGGGGCCCTCCTTTTTTGTATTTTGTGTTTGTATTTTAACTGGTTGTAGTCCAGTCTTAGTGCCCATCTACATTAGAGTTTCTGTTGCTGTGATAAACACCATGAGCAAAAGCACCTCAGGGAGGAAAGGGTTTCTTCTGCTTCTACTTCTAGGTAACAGCCCGTCACTGAAGGATGTCACGCTGGAACTAAGCAGGCCAGGATGCAGGAGCTGATGTAGAGGCTCCTCATAGCTTGCTCAGCCTGGTTTCTTATAGTGCACCTGACCACTAGCCCAGGGATTGCCCCACCCACAATAGGCTGGGCCTTCCCACACAAGTCATAAATCAAGAAAATATATCACAGGCTTGCCTCAGGCCAGTCTGGTTGGGAGCATTTTCTCAATTGATGTTCCCTCTTCCAAAATGACAGTCTGTGTCAAGTTGACATAAAACTAGGCAATACAGTGCCCGAGGGTTGAATCTCTCAGGTTCCTTTGCTTTTCTATTTGATGACGTATAAAAATATTAGTTTATTATTTCTGTTAGAAGATGCTCTGTGTATGTCTGTGAACTTTAAAACAGTGTAATTTTAAAGATGTTTTCTTAAATTTAAGAGGTATTTTCATGTATGTTCAAGAACATTTCTTATAGTTTAAATTATTCCTTTGCTGCCTACTGCTCTTTGGCTGTGTGACTCATGCTGGTTCTCATAGCAATGATCAGCTGGTCTAGTGTGTGCCGAGTACAGCCAGGCTTTGGGGTTAACTGTAGGTTAGAAGAGACTGCATTTAAAATGTCCTGAAATAGCACACTGACTAGAAAAGGCTTTTTGGAGTTCCAAATTTGAAGGACTTCCAGTTTAGTCAAAGTGTCACTACAGTTAGAGTGACATTTCCTCCATCACAGATCAGTGGGAAGTTCATTGATTAAAGAAGACAGTTGGACAGTAAGTGGAAAGTTATTTATTTTTAAATCAACTGACAAGATGAGCATTCAGATTTGAAACTGACTTTGAAGACTAACAACCTATCAGGATGTTTTGATTCTCCTTCAACCATTGGACTTCAAAGTTGAGTAGGATTATGGATTCAAAGTTGAGTAGGATTATTATCAGTAATTAGTGAAAGTTATTAGGTTTGTAGAAACATCAAAATATTTCATGAGTCGAAGTAGTGTTTTAACTTAATATTATTTAAGTACTTAATCACAGTGGTGTTCAAGACTTGTGAGTGGACAATTGTAAAGCATTATTAGAACAGCACTGTTAGTATTTTAAAAGCCTCTTCTAATTTGGCTCCTGTTTTAACTGACTGCCTTTGCTCAACCCCTTCCTTCCAGCCCCTCCTTTCTCTCTGCCTATGACATATGCTGGCACTGGCTTAACAGTCATGGCAGAGCTTACACATTCAAAGGAAGGATGTTTCCTTCAAAACATGAACCTTGGAAAGTTGTGTATCTTTGTTTTAGAATCATCATAAGGCTTTCTTGGCATTATTTTAAATATAGTCTATGGAAGTAATATTTTTTGCATTAAATTTAATCTGTGGAAGAGTCTGGAATCACTTGGAGTATTTATTATTGAATATATCAAACCCCTTACACTGTGATAAAATGCACAGATACCTCTATTATTATTAGTTTGAATTCTCAGATGATGCCCCTTGTTACTCATGAGTAGAGCCCAAACTTAGTAAACCCTTTTGTGCTGAGTCCTTTTAGGTTAGGCCGCCTCTGCCTGTCCCAACTTTGATGATTTTTTGAAAATACCCTTCCTGCTTTATCTCTGTACTCTGAAAGAATATTTTCATTCTTTACAGCTAACTTGAAGTCTGTTCCCCATGCCCTACTACCTCCCAGCCATTAACCTGACTCATCCATCAGGTCTCAGGAAGCCTTTTCTGGTCAGCATAAAGAATTTGGTCTATGATGCATGCTACTATAATTTCTTAAATCTTTACTCTGCTTAATCATAAATCAAAACTTGGTTGTCCACATCTTGGTGACATTTGTCCACCATACTCTTTTCAGTACAGAACGTAGTTCCTAGCCACATGAGGCTGTTGGGTGCTATTTACCTAGTGATGATGAAGCATGACTTAAGAGCTACAAACTTTATCTTCTAGTATAGTGTAGCTTCTAAGGTACTGGGCAGAGGGAAGTACTTAGGTATTTTTTTTGTTTATTGCTATAGGAACATTAATCTTTTTTTCACATCCATAAAATTAAGATTAAAAACACCTTGGCTTGGGAGTGAAGTTTAGAGGGTTTGTGTAGAATGTGTAAGGGTCTTGAATAGAGCTCTAGAATCACAAAAAAGTAAAAATAATCTAAGAGATTAAGTAAAATAATGTGTTTTAAAGTACCAGCTGGATAACTGGTACACTGCAAAAGTCAAATCACTAACTGTGGCAGTCCTAGTCGCCTGGCTCTGAGGCAGTTAGAAAGAATGTAAAATGATCAGTGTTGGTGCTTTAAGTAATTTATAGCGTTATTTCTCTGATTTTCCTGAAAGTCCCTTGGATCTCTTTTTCTGTGCACACGCTTTAATAATGTACACAGAAGTTTCACTGTTGTTTTCCCCCCACTGTATGAAAAACATTAAATTTGAATAAGGGATATATTAAGAGCATGGATTTATTTTATATTTAAAAGGACAAAAAAACCTTAAAAAAAAAAACCAACAAAAACAAAAATCAAACAACAAAAAACAAACCAGGTGGTGGCGGTGGCACACACCTTTAATCCCAATGCTTGGTAGGCAGAGCCAGGCGGATCTCTGTGAGTTTGAGTCCAGCCTGGTCTACAGAGTGAGTTCCAGACACCAAAACTACACAGAGAAACCCTGTCTCAAAAACAAAAACAAAACAAAACAAAAAACCCCACTAGTGTCAGGCACAAGTTTAAGACCACCCTAGGCTATACAGTGAGACACCCCCAACCCCAGGAAAAAAACCCTCAAACTCTGTAAGCCCATATGAGTATAGATTTTATAATGAGTCAGTTTTTACAAAGTAGGTAAGTACAGAATGGCTAAAGCATGTGGCAGGAACACGGAAGTAACAGAGTATGATGGGGATACAGCTGACTATACAGAATTTCATGTGTACAGTTTTAGTGCTTTATAGTAGAGTGAGAATAAGCGCTGATGTTTGAGACTGGGTAGCTTGTCATTGCACATTTATTTTGCTTTGTAATGTTCAAGTATGTACCAAGCATTTTAAGAACTTGAGTTTTCTGGGTTTGGAGATGATTTTTTATTTTATATTTATATTCATTCATTCATCTATTTATTTATTTATCTATTTATTCATTTATCTATTCATCTATTTATTTATTATCTATCTATCTATTTATTTATTTATTGATCGATCGATTGATTGGTTTTTTGAGACAGGGTTTCTCTGTGTAGTTTTGGTGCCTGTCCTGGATCTCGCTCTATAGACCAGGCTGGCCTCCAACTCACAGAGATCCGCCTGCCTCTGCCTCCCGAGTGCTGGGATTACAGGTGTGCGCTACCACTTCCTAGCTTGGAGATGATTTTTTTACATGCTACAATATAATGAGACTGATTCTTTCTTTCTTTCTTTCTTTCTTTCTTTCTTTCTTTCTTTCTTTCTTTCTTTCTCTCTTTCTTTCTTTCTTTCTTTCTTTCTTTCTTTTTTTTTTTTTGGTTTTTCGAGACAGGGTTTCTCTGTGTAGATTTGCACCTTTCCTGGAACTCACTTGGTAGCCCAGGCTGGCCTCGAACTTACAGAGATCCACCTGCCTCTGCCTCCCGAGTGCCAGGACTAAAGGCATGCGCCACCACCGCCCGGCTATAATGAGACTGATTCTAATAATACATGTCAAGAAATTTTAAATAATGACTAAACCTGAATTAGTTCAAATTCTACAAACAAAATGTTTTAATGTCTGAAGGTACCCAAAGTTGTTAGTGATTTTTTTCCTCCCCAATTTGATACAATTCTGTTAAATGAAAATTAGGCTGGTGGGGTAGTGAACCCTTATAAACCTAGCTGAGGCAGTAAAATTGTGAGTTTGAGGCCAGTTTGGTTATATAGTGAGAACCTGTCTGAGTAAATAGACAGAAAACAGAACAAAGTAGCACATTGTAAAAATTGGACTACTGCTTTGACTCATTTTACTGTATGTGACTGAGTATTCAAGTTTTTAATATCTCTGAAAATTCCTTGGATAGGATATAAAGCCCAACTATATTGTACTCATTTCTTCTTCTTTTTTTTTCTTTGAGACAGGGTTTCTCTGTGTAGCTTTGCGCCCTTCCTGGAACTCACTCTGTAGACCAGGCTGACCTCGAACTCACAGAGATCCACCTGCCTCTGCTTCCCTCCCAAGTGCTGGGATTAAAGGTGTGCGCCACCACTGCCTCGGCTTGTACTCATTTCTTTAAAAAGGTGATTATGTATTATTGTTGAAAGGTTCTGGAGGCCCAAAAGTAAGTGTTTTGACCAAACCTCATTCAGCATCCATCAACAACACTTACCCAAAAGAGAGGGAGAAGTCATGCTTGGCGATTTAAAATCCTCTAATGGTGTGAAAATTCCTTTTACTCATTCAGTTTTTGAAAGATGATCATTTTTGAGTCTGAGTTTATGTTTAATTAATCTAGAAGCTCAGCTAAATATTGAACTTTACATAATATATAGTTTGTCAGCTTGATAAATTCTTAGTTTCAGATACACCACCTCCACCACCACCTGTGGAAGAGCCAGTCTTCGACGAGTCCCCTCCTCCACCGCCACCTCCAGAAGATTATGAGGAGGAGGAAGCAGCCGTGGTTGAATACAGTGATCCTTATGCTGAAGAGGACCCACCATGGGCTCCAAGGTCTTACTTGGAAAAGGGTAAGTGTCGGGGTGGTCTGGAGGGAGAAGACATCTGTACATAGATATGAGACTTCTGGTACATACAGAAAAGAGTCTTGTTTAGTTTTTACCTATAAGTAAAACTTTACTTATTTGTCTTACCTGTTCCATTTTGGTTATTCAGTCAGTTTACAGTGTTTATGATTTTGAAGGTCATTGGTAACATTTTATGCTTGTCTGTTAGTGTTGAACTTGCTTTTCACAAATTATTTGTATAACACATAAAACAAAAACAGTTAGGCTTTTCTTTGGAATCCCCCAGGAAGAGGATATTTTTCCAGATTATTTCTATCTCTGTGCTTTTATCCATTGTCATCAGCATTATTATTACTTTGATTTTTCTTCTTTTGGAAGCAGTCTCACCTGGTAACTCAGGTTGGCTTCTAACTCTTGACCCTTCTGCCTCATGCTGGGATTGCAGGTGTGTACCATTGTGCTGAACTTTTAGATAGTGAATTCTGACATGTTTTTACAGGTGTGAGTTTGATTATCTTTATAGGAAACTTTCTTCCAAAGAATGATGTCTCAGTATCTTTTGTAGAATGAGGTGTGTGAGTGTGTGTAAAATTCCTCTGTTAGGTGACCTTGGGACAGGCGCTTCCAAGTCTGGAGACTAATCAGGTGGCTCATACCTACAACTCCAGCACTTGGGAGGTTAAGGCCAGATTGAGCTACATGGTGAGGTCCAGGTCAGCCTGGGCTACAGAGTAAGACCTCGATTCAAAAGGGAAAAGAAAACAAATCTAACCAGTTTAGAATGAGGGGAGAATTTTGTTGATGTAGAAGGAAATTTTCTGTTAAAGAGACCAAAGTAACTCCCCATTACGTCTCAAAACATGTTAGAACATGTTTGGTTACTGTTCTATGGCCAGGATGAAATCCCATGAGCAGGCAGTTTACCGAAGGCAAGCACTCAATTGAGGGCTTGCTTACAGCTTCAGAGGGAGACCTTGATCACCATGGAGTGTGGCAGCACGCAGACATGGACAGTACTTGGAGAGTAGCTAAGTACACATTCAGATCTACGGGCAGCAGGCAGAAAGAGAGAGGGAGAGACCCAGAGGGACTGGAGGGGCTGTGCCTGTGGGCTTTTGAAAGGTCAAAACCCATCCCCCAGTGACACACCTTCTCCAACACTGCCACCACTCCTAACCCTTCTTAATCCGTCTATGAACTAGTGACCAGGCACTCTAACATATGGACCTGTGGGGTCGTTCTCATCCAAACCACCATAGAATCATCTGTGGGCTTTTACGAAAAACTAGAGTTCATGGGGCTGATAAGATGGCTCCCGATTATGAGCGTGTACTGCTTTTGCAGAGGACTCATGCTTGGCTCCCAGTGCCCATGTTGGATGGCTTACAACCACTCTTAACTCCAGCTGCAGGGGGTCTGATGCTCTGACCTTGTGAGCACCTGCACTTGTGTGCATACCGTCACACAGACACACAGTATCAAAAAAAGTAAATCTTAAATAAATAATGGGCTTAACGCCTTTTTCCAAGATTGAGCAACAATAAAGTGGATTTATTCTTTCTCTTCAAACAGGAAGGGGGGAGGTTACACAAAGTAGTGCTCCTTCAGACGCTCAATAACAGGTGGTAGCATAGCTTGTCCCCAAACAAAAGCCATTCAGTTCTTTCCAGCTATGTAGGTTTTATAAATGTCACAGATTGTCAAAAGGGAAATGAACATGAGAGAGAAACAGTATTTTTAGAGATAGACAGGCATTGAACTTTTTTTAAAAAATTTTTTAAATTTAATTTAATTTTACATATCAGCCATGAGTTCCCCTGTCCTCCCCCTTCTCACCCCCCCATTCCCATCTCCTCCAGGGCAAAGACTCCCCTAGGGATTCTGCTCAACATGGTAGATTCAGTCCAAGCAGGTCCAGTCCCCTCCTTCCAGACTGAGCAAAGTGTCCCTGTGTAAGCCCCAGGTTCCAAACAGCCAGCTCATGCACTAAGGACAGGTCTGGGTCCCACAGCCTGGGTGCCTCCCAAACAGTTCAAGCTATTCAATTGTCTCACTTATCCAAAGGGCCTGATCCAGCTGGGGGCTCCACAGCCTTTGGTTCATAATTCATGTGCTTCCATTAGTTTGGCTATTTGTCCCTGTGCCTCTCCAATCTTGGTCTTAACAATTCACACTCTTACAGTCCCTCCTCTTTCTCGACAATTGGACTCCTGGAGCTCCACCTGGGGCCTGGCTGAGGATCTCTGCATCCACTTCCATCAGTTATTGGATGAGAGTTCCAGCTCGACAGTTAGGGTGTTTGGCCATCTGATCTCTAGACTAGGGACATTGAACTTCTTGGAGATGAAAAATAGAGTATCTGGAATGGCATTAGAGGAGAAGGGGTCAGCAGCCTTGACCCCGGCAATAGAAACATCCAAACTGTGCCACAAAGAGGAAAGAAACATTTTAAAAAGCAAAAGCAAACCAGTAGGTATATAGGGCCAGATCAGATAGTATTTATTGTGTGTGTGTGTGTGTGTGTGTGTGTGTGTGTGTGTGTGTGTGTTTATATGTTTGTAGCCTCTAGAAAAGGTAAAATAGACTTGAAACAATCATAGTCAAAATGTTTCCACAGCTGAAGAAGATATGTCTAGTTGTCTATTGCTCTCTAACAAATGAGTCCAGAATTTATTGTCTTAAACAAAATATTGTTCTTTTCTACTTGTCTGTGTGGCATAGCTGGACCTTGTAACCCAGGGAGTCTCTCATGACAGTTGCTCAGGTATGAGCTACAGCTTACAGTTGTTTTAAAAGACTTGACTAGGGGAGAGCATACTCTCAGATCATTTATCTGCCTAAGGCAGGATTAATTTTATCCTGTATTATTAACATGAGGGGCTTAGCTTCCTTTTTAGCCAGGTTGCCCACAGTTCTGGACTGCATGGGTCTTTCCATAGGGGCAGCTAACATTTCCCTCCTTAGAATGAATAAGCAAGAAGAGCCAGAGAAAAGTGTGTTGGCAGGACAGAAGTTTTTTGACCTGATCTCAGAAGAGATTTATCAGTTTCATCATGTTTTGTGAGAGTGTGAGTATGTGCATGTGTATGCATGCATGTAGAGGCCAGAAAACCTTGGATATTTTTCATTAGGAGCTGTTCACTTTACTTTGTGAGACAGTGTTTTCTCATTGAGATCTGGGGCTTGTTGATTAGACTAGACTAGCTGGTTAGCAAACCCCAGATCTACTTGTTCCTATCTTCCCAGTGCTAGGGTTACAGATGTGTATCACCAACCGGACTTCTTAGTTAGTATTCCAGGTCAAACTCAGGCCTGTAGTTGGACATTTCTTTCCCGCCCACCAATTCTCAAATAACTACTCAGAGGCTTAATCCCAGGCTTATTACTAGCTAACTCTTACACATAAATGAACCCATTTCTATTAATCTGTGTATTGCCACGTGGCTCTTGGCTGTACCTGTCCTCTAGCATATCTTGTGTCCTGGGCAGCTGTCTCTCCTGACTCTGCTCTTTTTCCCATTATTCTCAGTTTGGCTTTCCTGCCTAACTTCTTGCCCAGCTAACAACCTATCAGCTTTTTATTAACCAGTGAGAGTAATACATATTCATAGTGTAGCAAAAGATTGTTCCACAGCACAGGCTATCATGCTTCAGTAGCATTTTATTATGGTCAGAGCTGTCTCCTCAGCCTTTAAGTTGTTTATTAAAGCAAGTTGGAGAGCTGGAGAGATGGGTCAGTGGTTAAAAGCACTGGCTGCTCTTCCAAGGACCTAGATTTGATTTCGGGAACATTCTTGACAGTTCAGAACTACCATTCTGAGGGGATCTGATGTATTCTTCTGGCCTCTGTGGATACTTCATGCATGTGGTGCACAGATGTTCATGCAGGCAAACTACCCATGCACATAAAGTAAAAATAAAGGTTATAAAGCTTTAATAAAAGTAAGTCAATAGGTTTAGCCAAATGAAGGGAGTGGGTTTTGGCATAAAGATTTCAAGTACCATGAGGCAGAAATAAATCATTGGGAGCTTATTTGGAAGTTATCTACCACAAAAACTGTAAGTTCAGAGTATAAAGAAGTAAACTCCAAATAGAAGAGACAAAGAAAACCATGTTAAGGCACATCATAAAGAATTAAAAAACCACTAATAAAGAGAATAATATTGAAAGAGTTTTAGAGGAGAAATGACCCATTACTCATAAGAAAACAAGAATAACTGCATAGTTTTCCTGCAGATTGGAGATGGAGCATCTTCAAAGCAATGAAAGAAGAGGTCAGTCTGAAGTTCTTTAGCAAAAGCACCCTATTATTTATTTATTTATTATCACTATTATAAACTTTTACTTTTTTTGAGACACGATCTCTTTACATAGTCTTGGCTGTCCTGGAACTCACAGAGATCACTTGCCAAGTGCTGGGATGTGGTGTGTGCCACCACTGGACAGCTAAATACCCTTTTGAAGACCTTTACAGACCAAAAGGGAGGAAAGGGCTCAGACCTCGTGACTAGCAGAGGCATGCTAAGAGATTTTAAAAGAGATTTCATACAGAAGGTATACCAGATGAAATCTCAGATCTACAAAGCAGAGTGATGAGTATATGGTAAATATACGGCTATACACATCTTCTTTATGGTTTCAGCTTTGTACAGGTAGCTACACGGTTCTTAGAACACATATGAAAGTGACTTCACTAAGACAGATGATGGAAGGGAAATGCAAGTAAATATAATGTTTATGGACTGCCTGTGAACTAGTATATTCTTAAAGCCATAGTGTGTAAACATGTCTGTCATATCTCATGAGTACATGCAGTCACACTCTGGATTTCAGAAAATAACCTTTGGTGTCAGGCTCACCTTTCAGCTTGTTTGAGACAAGTTCTCTTGACATTTGTCACTGTGGAACAGGCGAGGTGGCCCTGTCTCCACCTTCCATCTTGCTGTGGGAACACTGGCTTGCAGGCCTGCTGCTGGCCTGTTTTGTGCGTGTTCTAGAGACTGGAACTTGTGTGCTGAAGGCTGTACCCAATGAGCCGGCTCCCTAGCCCAGACAACTGGATTTGAATATACAGCTAGCTGTTGGAAATGTAGCCTATGCACATGGGCTCTGAAAAGTAAAGCACTTAGAGGATCTCAAATGAGAATTGAGTGATTACATCCAAGACCAAATGTGTGTATTGCCTGTAAGAAACCCACTTTCAGGATCAAGAGAGGGCTAGGTTAGCTGTATTAATGTCAAAGATTTCAGAGTGTGGGATATTATATACAATAAGGGAGACAGTATTTCATTAAAGGAGGTACAGCAATCCTATGCCTATAAAAATGAAAAATCCTTTTTCCAAAAGAAACAATAAATCGATAAGGACATAGAAAGACATGAACCATATAAGTAATCAACTTGCCTTCTTTGAGAAGTATGGGACATTTCATCAAGGAATTACATAATGTATATTCCTTTAAAATATTCATTTCTTGTTGATGTAGATTGTATTTTAGGCTATAAAAACTCTCTACAAATAAAGCTTGAAATGATAGAAAGTACACTTTTTGACCATAGTAGGACTTTGCTAAAATAGAAAACAGAAATAAATTGAGATTGTGTCATAGTCCTGTAGCCCCAAGTGTTGGGAGACAGGGAAGGATTTCTTTAGGCCAGGAGTTCAAGGCCAGTCGCAGTGACGTAGCAAGCCATCTCTACTAGCAACAAACAAAATACCACTCCAAGAGGGATAGTCAGTCATTTAGAAATGAAATAAACACTTAAAAGGAATTAGTTTTTTTTTTAAAGAAGAAAACATAAGGAAGACTAGGTGTATGTGTGAGAGAGAGACAGAGACACAGACAGACAGACAGACTGACTGAGGAATGAACCCAGGGTTTCATGTGTGCCAGGCAAACACTCAACCACTGACCCTTTTTCCCAGCCCTACTTTTAACTTACTCTGTGTGTGTGTGTGTGTGTGTGTGTGTGTGTGTGTACATATTATATTAATATGTGTGGACTAGTGTTTAGAAGAAATTTATAACATTAAATGACATGTTAAAGATGTTTGGAATGAGATGGAAAGGTACCATGTATCCTATAGATACTAAGAGGATAATAAAAAAATATGATTAACTGATTAACTTTATGCCCATAAGTTTAATAATTGAGAGGAAATAAACAAATTTCAAAAACAAATTAGCAAAGCTCTCTCAAAAAAAAAAAGATGTGCTTAGGGATGTGGTTTGGTGGTAGAGCACTTGGTCCTGGGTTTGTCTCCAGCACCAAGCGATGAGAAAGGTACCTGGAACATTCCCATGGAGTGTGAGGACACCAAGCTTATGGTTAAAGCCGTCCTTCAGGTAACTCCAGACCAGGGAGCTTCTCTGGAAGTTCCAGCCAGTGCTTTTAAAACCACATGTTGGGGTGCTCTTTGCCTTCATTTTCGTGTGTATCTGTCTACCACGTTCACACCTGTTGATTATTTTTCTCTTTATTCTTGTGGCTCTTTGAGGGGCCCATCACTCAGCTCCCAAATAAATCACACAGAGTCTTATTCTTACTCTTAAATGCCAGCCTTGCCTTGGCTTGTTTCTAGTCAGCTTCCTTCAGTTACCCTGTGTGACTTTTGCCTCTCCTTGCCTTTGTAGTTTTACCTTCACTCGTATTCTTGCTGGCTGGGCGGCTGTGTGGCTGGTGGTGTGCTGGCGGCGTGTGCTGTGTGGCTGGCGGCGGCTGTGTGGCTGGGCGGCCTGTGTGGGCTGGGGCCTGTTGTGGCGGCTGTGTGGGGCGGCTGTGGCTGGCGCTGTGTGCTGTGTGGCTGGGCCTGTGTGCTGTGTGGGCTGGGCGGCTGTGTGGCTGGGCGGCTGTGGTGGCTGGGCGCTGTGTGGCTGGGCGGCTGGGCGGCTGTGTGGCTGGGCGGCCGGTGGCTGGGCGGCTGTGTGTGGCTGGCGCTGTGTGGCTGGGCTGGCTGGCGGCTGTGTGGCTGGGCGCTGGGTGGCTGTGGCCGGCTGTTGGCTGGCGGCTGGCGTGGTGTGGCTGTGGCGGCTGTGTGGCGGCTGCTGTGTGGCTGGCGGCCTGGGGCTGGGCTGGCTGGCGGCTGTGTGGCTGGCTGGCGTGCCTGTGGGCTGTGTGGCTGTGTGGCTGGGCGGCTGTGTGGCTGGGCGGCTGTGTGGCTGGGCGGCTGTGTGGCTGGGCGGCTGTGTGGCTGGGCGGCTGGGCGGCTGTGTGGCTGGGCGGCTGTGTGGCTGGGCGGCTGTGTGGCTGTGTGGCTGGGCGGCTGTGTGGCTGGGCGGCTGGGCGGCTGTGGCGGCGGCGTGTGGCTGGGCGGCTGTGTGGCTGGGCGGCTGTGTGGCTGGGCGGCTGGGCGGCTGTGTGGCTGGGCGGCTGTGTGGCTGGGCGGCTGGGCGGCTGAGTGGCTAGCCTCTTCTTTTCTCACTCCTTGATCTCATTGCTTCATCCTAGATTTCTCCTTCTGTTTATTCTCTGCCTGCCAGACCTGCCTAGCTATTGGCCGTTCAGCTCTTTATTAGACCATCAGGTGTTTTAGACAGGCACAGTAACACAGCTTCACAGAGTTCAACAAATGCAACATAAAGAATGCAACACAATTTTGCATCATTAAAAAATACTCCACACCATAAACAAATGTAACACATCTTAAAATAATATTCTACAAAACATGCTTGGTGCTGGAGGTAGATGGTTGTGAGCCACCATGTAGGTGCTGGGAGCTGAACTTGACTCTTCTGTAAGAGCAGCCAGTGTGCTCTTAACTGGTGAACCATCATTCCAGCCTCAAACATTTATGAAACAAACTTACCAGAAGGGAGAGATGGAGGCAGTGCAGCTGATGAACTGAGGAACAGGGATGAACTGATAGAAAGCCAGAATTACACTGAATTTACTTAAGAACAAAAATCCTTGAGACTCTTCTATAGAAATAGACAGAAGGTGGGCATAGTGTCACACACCTTTAGTCCAAGCCCTAACGAGGAAGTGACAGGAGGGTCTGTGAGTTTGAGGACAGCCTGGTTTACAGAGCAAGTTCCAGGTTAGCCAGGGCTACGCCTGCATAGTGAGAACCTGTCTCAGACAAACAGTAGAAACATTCTTAGAGTTTTCATTGAGTGAGATCTTGCAGTGTGGGGAAAGGATAATATATTGTGACGAAATAAAATTTAGACTTAGGATGCAAGGTTGAGTTAGCATTTGAAAAACTAGTCTATGTAATTAATTGTCTTCACAAATTAAAAATAAAACAAATATTTGGTACAAAAATACAATTTGATGCTTCATAATGAAAATTCAAATGTAAGAATAAGAGAGCTTTGTAATATCAAAAATGTGAAAGACTTACAAAGTCAGTAACATGCTGGGCAGTAGTGGCGCATGCCTTTAATCCCTTCTCTCGAGGCAGAGCCCCATAGATCTCTCTGAGTTTAAGGCCAGCCTGGTCTACAGAGCAAGATCCAGGACAGGCTCCAAAAGTACACAGAGAAAGCCTATCTCGAAAAACATGTTAATGAAGGAAGATCTTTAAGCCCGACTATACAGGAGGCTGCATGAACACTCAGTTGAGTGATACACTAAATCAGTTGTGTTTTGTCTAACTTACACCTTACACTGTAAGTAGGACTCTCCAGCTCATTTAAACATGTTTGTAGGAAAGGTGTTGGCAGTCTGCAGCTCTGAGAAGCCTACTTAGTTATTCCTTTAGAAAAAAACTACGGTGAAAGTTCACTTTAAACAAAATTAACTCTTCACTAACATGTAAAAATCCGAAGAGTCTTTCAAAAGGAAGTTTTCTGTTAAGCTAATTCTCTAAAGTTTAAAAGAATATGCCCAATGTTTCTAAGGTTAGATGTTTGTTAATATTCAAGTCTTTCAAAACAGGGATTAAGGTGTTGTGGCACAGACCTGTAATCCCAGCTCTCAAGAGGCAGAAGATGAAGGATTGCACTTCTGGGTCACCTGAAATTTTTTTAAAAATAAAAATCCAAATATCCACCAAACAAAAATAAAAACATTAAGGCCAATACATCCTTCCATATTCTTGTTGCAAACAAAAGGAACTATTCAGGGTGTAGTTTCTGGATGTGTCTTTTATCTGTGAATAAATGTTGAGGCCGTTACTTAATGACTTGTTTTCCTGTCTCAAACCTTAAGGCCTGGTTCTAGTTCTGCAGCCAGTGCATGCTGGAGATCTTGGGAGCCCCCCTCTCCCTCCTTCAGTAGCACCCTCTCACCTCAGCTTGTGCTTCTTATCCCAGCTCCTTGGGAGGTTGAGAGGAAGATCAACTTGATTTCAGGAGTTCAGGACCAGCCTTGGCCACACAGCAAGATCCTGTCTTACAAAACACAGACAACCCACCCCCATATTACCCCAAACAATGGAATCTTCACAAAATAACAGAGACAGTTTGGTACAGTTCCTTGTATGGTCCCAAGGCTGTGGCGGCCACCACCACCACCACAGCATAAACTACATTTCAGTTTCTTGTTTATTGATGTAGTTATGAAGAAGGGGTTGTGTACTCTGCCTTCACTTGGGTAGAGGCAAATGTAGCTGGAGAGTTTTTCTCCAGCTCCTGCCAAGCCCCACAGTCCTGTAGCCCACTTATAAAGTAAACACACAGAGACTTATATTGCTTACAAACTGTATGGCCGGGGTAGGCTTCTTGTTATCTACTTCTTCTATCTTAAGTTAACCCGTTTCTATTAGTCTATACTTTGCCACGTGGCTCACCAGTACCTTACATCTTCCTTGTCATGGCGGCGGCTGGTGGTGCCCCCCCCCCCCCCCCCCAGCCTCCCTATTCCCAGCATTTTTCTCTCTGTTTGTCCCGCCTATACTTCCTGCCTGGCTACTGGCCAATCAGTGTTTTATTTACTAACCAATCAGAGCAACACATTTGACATACAGAACAGCAGGCAAACTTTTGGTTTGTTTTGTTGGAGACAGGTCTCACTATATAGCCCTAACTGTCCTGAAACTTACTATGTAGACCAGATTGGCCTTTGAACTCAGAGACCTGCCTGCTTCTGCCTTCTAAGTGCTGGATTAAATACCATCATACCCAAAGTGACAGGCATTTTTGTGTATTCTTTCTATGCTTGTCACATTACAGAACTTACTAATAAACTAATGATTTGTGTGTGTGTGTGAATCACTGCATCTAAGCTCACAGCACTTTCAGGTAACAGATGAGAGGACTATTGTAACTCCTGTAACGTGCTAAGGAGAAGTTAAGTAGCCTTGTGAGCTTGGAGATGACGCTGAGTTGAGATTTGAACTATGGCACTCACCCTTCCCCTGCCGTCCTGAGCTCTGGGACTTGCTGGCCTCTGTGCTCCTACCATTTATTAGCATCCAGTGTGTTCAGTTTAGAACTTAGAAATGCCCACTAACTGCATTGTTTCTCAGTTAATTCAGCACTTTCAGAGTTACCTGTTAAAACCAAATAATTTGTCTTTAAAAATATTTTTTTTAGGATGTGTTTGATATCTCCATTTTAAGGCCTGCAAAAAGGATAGATGGGAGCAATTTGACTTTCAGAAGGATTGGGTTAGTAAAGGTCAGTTGTTTTTTATTTTTTCTTTTTTCTGGCATCCAGGAGCATTTTTGTGCTTGAAGATAGTGCACTTTTGTACTTTTGTTAAGTAGAAGGACAGAAAGGAACCAAGAACTATTCCTTGATTGAGAGTTGACCAAGTTATCATCCAAGGTGAATACATCAGGAAGTAGTGTGCATAGGAGTTGAAAGTCAGGAAGAGTCTAAAATGCTCATACTGCTTAGAACTGTCGTGTCCTCCAGGTCTTGTTGGAAGACCATGGCCACGGCAATGAGGGAAGGGCTTCGGGGTCCGAGGTTCGGGAGGAGAATTTAACAGGATTTGAGTTATAGGGAGTGTTGGGGACGGCAAGGCCAGCTCCTAGTTTCCTGACTTGTGTAGAAACTCGGGGAGCAGCAAGAGAAATAGAAGACACTTGGTAGAAACTGGAGGGAGATGTCAAGAGGGGGAGCATAGGTACTCATTGCCAAGCCGTGCAGGGTGAGAGGACCAGGGATCTCAAAAGGACCAGGCATTTTATTAGTCACTTTTATGTGAAGTCTGAGTAGCCTGGCAGAAGGAACATGGCCTTATTAACAAAGGGGCATTGTTTTCATTGAAGCAACATCCACAAGAAGTTCTGAAATTACTTTTAATTCAGATTGCATTGTTAGGAAGTTAAGTTTATTAGCGATAATGACAAAGTCAACTTTGGTTACCTCAGGGCAGGTTGTACATCAGTTCCAAATGATCTTAAACAGGGTTTTACTGTCTTAGGACAAGCCTTCACTCTCCATGTAAGTGAAATCATCTCAGTCCATAACAAGATAGTAAAAAAGTATATTGAGTTGGGTAACTTGGTTACCTTCTGATTTTGCAGTGGCTTCCCAGCCAGTTCATTGCTGATGTGATTGCTGGTGCTCTGCAGTGGATCTGTTGCCGTTACCATGCTTCTCCAGACCATTCTCACTTCCCTTTGAACGAATATTGGTTATGTATTTACTACTGACTGGATGTAGATCTGTTTAGAAATGTCTAGTCCTCGTGTTGGGAAGAGATGCACGAGCAGTATCTCCAGTTTTCAGTGTGTGGCGTTTGTTGTCTGTATCAACTTCCACATTTTATGAGAAGACAGTTGAACCATTGCTTTGTTCTACCTCCCCTCCCTCCTGAATTCTCCTTCCTCCTCCTGTTCCAAATTTTGCTCAGCTCAGGTGTTTCATACACCTTGGAATTTAGAGTGTTTGCATGTCGTTAATACTCGAAATATTGAGAGAAAATACAGGCACCATTAGTTTTTTTGCTTGTAACCAGACAGCAGTAGCCGATGTTTGACATTTCGTGTATGTCTATGTTTCCCCGGAATGAAAATTGGTAATTTTAACAGCATTATTTGAGGGGATTAAACTAAAAATTTCAATTGATCGCTAATTTTGTCCCCTTAAAAAATAGGGTCTCCTGTGCCACTATAACCAGAGCCCATGGACTCGTGTTTACTGTGAACTCTTTCTGAGGCAATTTCTTTTTTCTTTCCCTCCCTCCCTCCCTCCCTCCCTCCCTGTGGACTGAATCTTGGGCCTTTTACCACCAAGCTACATTCATAGCCTCCAATTTCTATATTTTAAAGAATAGATGCATGCCTTGAGTGCAATAACTTTGTCTATTAAGTGTTGCTACAAAATATAAATGTAATTAATTATCTTCTGGATTACTTTTCAGTGGGTACATTTTCCTAAGTACTAAGTACGTTGCCTTTTCTTTAAAAAACAGCAGCAGCAGCAGCAGCAACAACAACAAAAAGCCAGAAAATACTGACTGGCTGGCAATACTAAACACTTTAATTCTAATTTCCTTATACCTGAACTTGTCATATAATTACACTGAATTGTTTTTAGATACTTGGTGATATTTTGAGAAATAGCCCTGATTCTTCCAATATTCCTGACTCTTCCTCTGTAAAAATATTTTCTGATGTCCTCAGTGAATCCCAATAATAGAAGATTATTATGCATGAGGGAAGCCAATAGATTTTTACTAAAGTACTCTAGAAACATAAGGCCAACAGCTCTGCCACTGGGATACATCCCAGCTCTCAAATTTTAAGACAAGTTACAGTGTATGCTTAGAAGAACAGCTGGAGATACTTTATAATTAAAATACATTTATTCACATGTGTGAAGGTCCATGTTCTGCACACATGTGTGAGTGCCGTGGTGGAGGTCACCATGGTGGAGGTCAAAAGACAGTTTGTTCTGACATGTGGGTCCCAGGAACTGAACTGGGTTGTCAGGCTTGGTAGTTAGTACCTTTACCCACCAATCATCTCTCTGGCCCAAATGGAGATTTTTGTTGAAAAAAGTTCTTTGTAGTATGCAGAAGATACAGGGGGTTGGAACAAAGACTTAAATCTTAAGTGGATGTTAGTTAAGTTCTAAGGCATCCCATTTTATCAGAATTCTTGAGGGTAGCTGTAATAGTAGGAACTACAGATTATTTGAGATAAAGGTTCAGATGCCCATTGCCAAGTGATTTAAACCATAAAAATTACAGAGGAACTTACAGGTGTCCTAGTTCTTTTAGCACTTTATTAGTGTGGATGCATTAAATTGCTAACATAATGCAGTATATGTTTTGAAAGTAAAAATAGATGTATAGTGGACTTACCATGTAGGAATAGAGTTCCCATTCACTGATAGGCAGAGTCCCAAAAAGTAGCTGTGGCCCTCTGTTCCTTTAGTCTGTCTCATTTCTCAGTTGCCTCATACTGTACCTCACAACAGTAGAATAATGTTTAAATCTATGCATTTGTTTTTACACAAAATGGTGCCTTAGGTAAGTTCAAGTGAACAGCTGTCTTTCATAATGCTTAGATTATGTTTCTTTGCTGCAGTTTTCTTAGAGGCCATTGAAGGGTAAGTTTAACTAAATGTGATTGTTTTGTTTGCTATTTATACTGGATTTAGAACCTTTTTTCTAGAAAAGGGTATTTAATTGTATTGACCTGGTTATTAGAGAACATGGAGATAAATTTTAATGTTTAGAAAGCTGCTGTGCATGAGTGCTTATTTGGTCTCATTTTTCTAGGAATGTATTCTCATTCCCATCCTGTTCTGTTCCCCTAGTTGTGGCAATTTACGATTATACAAAAGACAAGGAAGACGAGCTGTCCTTTCAGGAGGGAGCCATTATTTATGTCATCAAGAAGAATGACGATGGTTGGTATGAGGGAGTTATGAATGGAGTGACTGGGCTCTTCCCTGGGAATTACGTTGAGTCCATTATGCATTATTCGGAGTAAAGCTCAGCTCAGCACAGCTGTGCTTGCCTTGCAGGAGGTCAGGTCTTCCCAGATTAGCTCGAGGCCCTGGGAATTTCCTCCCAGTGAGACAAATGAAGCATACAAGTGAAGTTACTTCTTTTATTACTATATTTTGGTTCATCCCCTAGTATTCAAAACAAAACATCAAAGCCGAGTCTGAACAAATGGATCTTCTTGCTGTCATTTGTACGATGCTGTCTGGGTTGAAAATGTGACCATTTCCCCATCTATAGAAGGCATAACAACATAAACATGTAGCTAGAACAAATCAGACCAAGACTGGCTTGAGATAAAAGTCTGGGATCTTTCTCAGGAATCCTGTACACCCTTGGATTTCTCTTCCTGCAGAATCTGTGATGTTGGGTGTTCACTGCCTCAGTCTTGGGGTTAGCCTCTTGGCCAGATGGACACCCTTGCCCTTACTTTCTTCCACTAGATGGAGAGGAAGGAACCAGTGTTTAAATACCATGTTTAACTACTTTTGATTGCTTCAAAGCCTCTTTTTCTTTAACACTGTAAATCCTGTGTTCTCTTAGCACTGGAGTGTGCTAGGTGAGTTAATACTGAACTCCCTTGCATCCTGTCCTGTTTGTAGATTAATAAGGATGACATAATTGAAAGTCTCCAAACATTCCCCAGGGCTAACAGTCACCACAGTTGGATTTTAATGCACTGTTGCACGAGACTGCATGGCCAATAAGAGCCGCTTTGCGAAATGTGGTAGGCTCTTGTACTGGGGTGGGCGTGTCAAGTTGGACACGAAGGTTCCTAAGGCTCCAGCCTTGCACCTTAGGTGCTGCTTTTGAGAGTAGGACTAGGAAGTCAGACCAGCTGTTGCCGTTCTTTTGATACTTAAAACATTTCCCCCCTTTTTAAGAGAGACTAGTTATCAGGTTTCTGGACAGTCACTGGATAGGGAATGGTAGGCTGCTGCTGTGCTTTTGGACCGTTTTCAATGGCAGCGTTAGCTGATGCTGAGTCATTTTTAATTCTCTCAGCTGTAGAACTGTAAATAGTCTCCTGATTTGAAGTGATTGGACTCTAAAGTAGACACTCGCAGTAAGAATCTGAACCCAGGGATTCACACTAAAGAGGGTCGTGGAAGAGACTAGGACAAAATACTTACCCACTCAACACTGATGATTGGCATCTCCCTCATTCACAATTAGTTTAAATTCAGTGGAGTTTATATGTCTGGTGGCTTTAATAATCACTTCTGTAATTAGTATAAGAAATACTTGGAAAAGAAAAAGATAGGTGATGGGCAAGTTTGTATTTAGGCCCAAAGCTCCAGTGTGGATTCTCATCAGTCCCATGAGTTGGCCAGAATAAATCTGGCTGGGTCACTTCACCTGAAGACTGAAAAGGAAGAGGAAGTAATAGCTGTCTGTAATTCAGATGCAGGCCTTGAACATGCTGGTCAGTGATACTAGAAGAATTTGGTTGAAAACTGAACAAGTGGAGATGGGAAGAGCAGGTAGTACAGGCAGAAGCGAACTCCACTTAGAGATCTGTTATCTGAGCCTGAGGCTTCACTGTGTAACTGAGACCCAACAGTTTCCTTCCCAAGACTTTTTTTGCTTTAAAGTTGCAGTTGTTTGTTTCAGACATGGTGTTCCTCCCGCTCTAGCCTCCCAATACTAGGATTACAAGCAGGAGTCACTATGCTAGGCAGCAGCCCCCCCTTTAATGACATTACACATCAGCTATTATACTTTAGATTCTTCTGAACACTTTGGATTCATCTTTAACTTGCTTCTAGAACACTTTCTACTTCATGCTTTTGTTAGGTTGTCCTGACTGTCTTCAGGATATGTCCCTGAATGTTCTCTGAGCTTTTAGCTCCACTCTGGACCCAGCAAGACTGTATATGAACATGTTTAACTTTGCTTGTATTGGTACATGGAAACTTTTGAAAATAGTTGCACTAATTATTTATTAAGTTGCCTTTTGCTGAATGAGCTTAGTGGATTAATAAGACGATGTTTGGAAACCCAGCAAACAATTAGCTTGTATTGTATAGTTACAGAAACAGCTTGTGGTGGGCACAGGAATACAGCTTACCTTTTGAACCCCTGCTGAATTGGGGTTTGCAGAATACACTAGTGACCATGTACTTTGTGCTAAAGACTTGCACTGGGGGGAATCCATGGGCCAGCTGATTCCTCCACTTGTATTAATGAGTATGATGCGATTTTACAAAAACAAAAAACACTATCTGTTGGCTTTTCTTTCATTTTTTAAAAAATTTCAGTATTGAATTCTATAAATTGTCTTGGAAGGATACTCTAACAATGAGCCAAGCCTAGAGTAATTGGAGACTTTTAATGTATGTAATATTTTGTAGATTGCATGCTGTTAATACTGTGAGGTTATCTCCTGTTTTATTGTAAATTTTCCCATTTATTTGCCATAAACTAAAATATGGTCGATACTAAGAACTTTAAACGAATGTTGAAACTTAGGTGACCAGTAAGCAGTCTGCTTTACCAGGACACAGGTGCTCTGAGGGCGCTGTCTTTCCTCAAATGTCTGATTCTGTGGACAGTTCCTTTACCCTGGGGGGCGGGGGAGACTGGACATTTGTCTCTTTTTTGCTATTAGTGTTTGAAGGTCCATGGATCTGAGTGAAAATACTTCTTGTGTTTGACCATATAGCCAAGGCAAATTAGAAACAAAAACAGTGCCAATGTGTGAAATCTAGACCCAGAGTCTTCAGCCTGCTGTGTTTGGAATAAATATGAACTTTTTAAGATGTCTCCAACAGTATTTTCCTTTTGGCTACTTCCTTCTATCTTCCTAAGAGGCACCTGCTGTTCCCCTTTTGGGGTTGGTACAGGCCTGCTGCTTTTGTTGTTCCTAAAAGCCACTGGGTGACATTTCATCCCTCCTTTCCATCCCTGTCCCGCTGCTGTGTACACCCAGCTGGAGACTGGCTTGTGCATCTTTACAGTTGATGTCTGCAGTAGAGTTGGACTCTAACAGTTTTCTGTTGATAAAGAGGATTCTTATGGATGGGGCATCACAATGATAGCTCACTTGTTTTCCAGTTTTCATGTTCTTTAAAGGTCCCCTTCCTGCAGGACAACTCCTGCTTCACCTTTATCACCTTCTCTCCTTACGGAGAGAACATGGTGTGTCTTGAAGACCGCCTTGACTTCTGGAAAGGGCTTTGGTGAAGAAATAAATGGTAGGTTGACTGCCAAGTCTTTGAAATGAATGGGAGCTGTTCACTTCTGAATAGCTTTGGCCAGGAACTCCTAATGGGTGTGGAGCTGACATTTCCCTAACACCGTTTACTTGGTATCTTAGAATTTTGGAACTAATAAGCTTTAAAGATGTTTTTTCCAGTCTCACTTTAATGATGGGGTTGATGCTTTGTTTCAGATAAACAGCTAGTTAGCTCTTGACTCAGCTCAGTCTTCTCTCCACTGTACCAAATGTAATTAAATGTGCTAGATTTTTCTTTAGAAATCATGAGTTCTTGTTTTCAGGACTATACTTGAAAAGATATGCCATGTTTTGATAAATAACCACCCAAGTATTCATATTGCTTCAAGTTTAAATGCAACCTGAGTGGAAATAATCTCCATTTACCCTTCTAAAACTTCATTCGTAAACACCTTTCCATAAAGCTGTGTGTAGCAAGAAGGCATTGTATTTAGTTCAACCCTGGCAGGAGCAGATCAGAGCACAGCACAGTACACAGCCTTACTTATGAGCCTTACAGAGTCACTAAGTGGAGGCATCGAGCTTGGCTACCTAAGTTTACGTTATGCTCTTTGTTTTGAGAATCTCTATTTAAAAAAAATCAACAAATGAAATGACAGGGCCTAGCTGTGTAAATGATCCTTGCTAATAAATGTTAAATTTTTTGTAAGGGAAAAAAAAGCTTATTTTCACATTAAACTGAAGCCTCTTTTGCAAGTTTGGGATTCTATGGAAAAGCAGTTTTTAATCATATTTTGTGTCCATGTACCTTTTTTTCTTAACAAAATGGTTTACAAAAAGATTGTAAACAATTTATGATCTGGCCTGTTACACTTTATAGCTCCCAGAGAGTTGGTGGTACTGAGTAAAAAAACATTCAGGCAACTTGAGCGGGCAAGTGTTGCCAGTGACATTCCTTATGTGCGCCATTGAGCACCTCCAGATGAGTGAGGGACATTCACTTAATTTTTAAATTGTATTTGGAATAATTATTGCTGTGTACTAAGAACTTGACCCAAATAAAAATCACACGAAGTATATGCCAGTGTCTTGCAGAATTATTTATGTATTTACTACTTCTTTCTAAGGTGGCTCTAAGCATTGATGGTACTATTCAATTACTTATTAAGACTTAAATAGAGTTGAACTTTTAACAAGCTTGATCTCTGAAATATTTTAAAGACAGCTGCTTATTTAATTTTGATATACATAAGTTTTGGTTAAGTGTAAATTTTTCTGTCATTGGAACGAGGTTGATAGAAACAAAGGTGTTGGTTAAGATCCCAGCTGATAAATGATTTGACTACAAAAGTTTTTCTAGTGATTTCTCTAACAGGCAATCTCCAGAATAAGAACACTACTCCAGTTCTTGTGACCGTCGTCCTCAGAGCCCATGCAACTTCCATGACATGGAACGTAGAAAGCTCAGCCAACACGGTCTAAAGGAATGTTTTCAAGAAAGGGATTTCTCCAGAAATGAAAGGGTCCACAGTTGGTAGCACTGACAGATGGTGAATAACTTTTATTAATAGTCTGATGAAAAATGGTAAAGTGATTTGTAACCTGTAACTAAACAGATCCACTTGCTATGGAAGTCCCAATACTTCATTGTACTTCCAGATCATTGCAGGATCATTTGGGGAGGGAGATCCTTTTTGGCACTAGATTTTACCCACTTGTACTTTATTTAAAACAGGCTCAGCAGTTAACAGCACTCAGAGAACCTGGGTTTGGTTCCCAATATTCTCTAGCTGTAGTTCTATCTCATATACTTGTGAAGGCTCACACACACATACTTTTCTTTAGGGGGAGAGGTTTCAAGACAAGGTTTCTCTGTAGTTCTGACTGTCCTGGAACTCTCTCATCAGTAGACCAGGCTGGCCTTGAACTCACAGAGATGCTCTGCCTCCTTAGTGCTGGGATTAAAGGCATATGCCACCACCGCCCGGTTAATACAAATTACTTTTAATTTACAAAACAACAACAAAACCGCCCATAAAAAGCTATTACTACTTTTAAAATAGAAATTTCTTAACACATTTATTGTGAAAGTGTACACACACACAGGATAATTTGTGGGAATTTGGTTCTCTCCTATCCACCTGAGTTCCAGGGACTGGAATTCAGGTTGTCAGGCCTATTGGCAAACACCTTATTTGTTGGCCCCTAATCACTTCCTAATTAGTAATATTTAATGATCTCCAATCTGTTGGTATAAACAAGCAAAACACATGGAAGACCTGTAGTTAGTTCCCTACAACACTTGATTTTTCCTGACACAACAAGCTTTAAAACCAGGTTCTTTGAAGAATTTACTTTTATTTATGTGTATGTATGCCACACGTGTTCAGATGCCTTTGGAGGCCAGAAGAGGGCATTGGTTCCTTTGGAGCTTTTGTGTTGCCCGATGTGGGTGCTGGGAACTGAACTCTGGTCCTCTGGAAGGGCAGAAAGCATTCTTAATAGTGAATTATCTCTCCAGCCCTACAAAACCAGGTTCTTGGTGGTACTCATCCAAAACACTCAAAATCCTGTGTTTAAGTGGAATCTATTTAATTTTTTAAAATTAATGATTGGGCTAGATGACATAAAATATATAATTAGAAAAACAAATTTTCTGTGGCTTTCTGACCATTGTCCTAAGCCATTACAATAGTTTATGACAAGTGTCAAGTGTAACTTGGAAACTAACTTAATCCAGCAGTAGAATAAAAACATGTCAGTAGTACTGAATGAATATATCTCTTTCATATATATATATATATATATATTTGTGTGTATATATAGCTTTGCACAATCAGGGAGCAAGGCACATAATGAAATGAGTGTACATTTATGCAGAAGAAAACAATAAAGGCTGTAAGAAAACCACAACTTCATTTTTACCAAGCTGTGCATAATCCTCTGAATAATGTCCACTTTCTGGTACATTGTTATCTTCATGCTTTAAAAAAGTATACTTCTACATAATATCTGTTTATGACAAAGTTCCCATAGCTAGAAGTCAGAGTGAGCCTTGACTCCAGGGAAAGGAGAAGACAATCCCAGTTAGAGATAATGTGCAATTCTTTGAAAACAGTAAACAGTATTTTTACAACACTGAGCACAAGCTAATCATATTTTACCTTACGCATCTCTGCAAGAAGAGTTCACTAGAGGCTGATATTAAAACTAGGCGGTCATTTCAAACATTCCAGTTAATGCTTATTTCCTAGGAGGAACTATTTACAAATACAGGAAAAACTAGGAGGTGGAATTGTGAAAAACGGCAGTTTTTGGTATTAAGTTGTAACAAATTTAATGAATGGATAGTTCCTAAAAATGTATCCTGTCTCCCTTAAGTGCTGCAGCCACGTCTTCTTCCTAAGAAGTTTAACAATCACTTGCTTCAGATTCATAGCTCATGGACAACAGGCTCCCGAATTTGGCTGGCTCTTAGGTAGGACTCAGTGTTGACTCCGAGCTGCTTCTCTAAACATCTTTGGTAGCAAACAGCCAGACTCCATTTAGGTGGACGAAAACTCTCTAATAGAAGACAGTCATTCCCCTCTTCATTTGTGCCCAAACTTCAAAAATACTCACCTGCCTTCTCTTTCATTAGCACCTCAAAGTTTACTTGGTGATTTTGTTGTTTTAGATGCTATTCCTCTAGAGAGTTCAAGGCACTGGGGATTATATTATATATAGCAGATAGCTTTCTAACATGGCTTACTTCACAGCAAACCAAAGCCCATGCCTGCCAACACATTGTATATGAAATACGTTGTTTCATAACACATTTTCACTGGATTTTAAAAGGACCATCCTAAAAGATGGTGGGACTTTTTTTTCTTGCATTTTCTTTTGGGTCAACTTTGGAGGGATCACATATTATAGATAACAAAGTTAAAATTAAAAAAAAAAATTCCAAAAGGTTTTGATTTTGATTTGAATTTGGAAGGAATTTCTCTAAGGGAAAGCCATCTTCATGTATAAACAAAAATAATTCAGCCTTTTTTTTTTTAATCAAGCCATCACATTCATACAGGACATTGTTTTAATTGTTCTAAACTGGAGTAAAATCTGGGGTTACATCAGTTTTAATGTTAGTTCTGATGATACATGAAAATGTCTGGGATGGGTTTTTACTTGCTTAAGTAACAAAGCTGTTTTGAGTAGCGAAGACAAGTTCTTTTGGAAGTCTGATGAACCGATTCACACTACTGCCCAGCTTTTGAAACCTGGATTCCTGTTGATCCTGACCTTAGAGTTGTTACCCTGTTAGAATTACTTTGACCTCAATTCTAACTTTTTAGACAAACTCAGTATTATAACATCAAAGTACAATAAAGAGAGGAAACCTAAAACAGTTTTCAGCCCTTTACAAGATAGGACACCAGTGGGTAGGAGCACCTTGATTTTTAAAGGACTTTAAAACCAAAACAAAAACCCGTTGTTATCTTTCTTTTTTAATTGTCTAATGAAAATAGGTCTTTTGATAATCTTTAAGATCCAGCCATCTTTCTCTCAATAAAAAGTTTAGACATTGAAAAAAAATCATTATACAGTTAAGTGGATGTCTGAAGAAAACTTTTTTTTCCCCTCCAAATGAGAATTCCAGCAGCTAAAAAGAGAAGTGCATTTAAATCTCATGGGAGTAAAAGCCAAGTTGAGATTTACTACAGAACGGTATTCATGCCAACACCTGTGAACTGCAGGTAGGTTGTTATATTCAGAATAGGTTCTGCTTCAGAGTTGGTGCCCAAACTTTAAGCACTAAGAGACTTGAAATTACCTATATAGTAAAAATTGAGGGGTCACCACTTCTGGAAAGCACCTATTTATCCTGCCCTCAGGAGCAGAAGGTCCTTTACCCTGTTCACTAGTTAGTGTTCAGGCAGCCCCCTGCGAAGGCCGTGTAAGCTGGAGCCGCTGAGGTGTGGGCAGTGAAGGGGCTCAGAACTGGTGTCAGCTGGCAGTAGGTCTTGTCCATGGACACATCAAAGCAAGAAGAAAACTACATCTCAGCAGAACCTACACACACACTGGGCAGTGAAAAAAAATTGGAATGTGTCACTTCGTTTTTTTTTGTTTTTTGTTTTTTTTTTAACAGCTATCTCTGTCTTTGGAGAATTATAAAGAAATTGCATCTGTCACGAGTCAGAAATGGACAGTTTATCACCCCTCTCATTTTCTTAACATTACTAGTATTCAAAGAGATCTGTTCTTCCTAGAAAATAAAACCAGGAGCAGTGGCTCAGGATGGACATAAGAATTCCCACAAAGTCAACACTGAAGAAATGAAAGGTGTTGATTTAGGGCTCAGTCTAGATTGGAGGTACATATTTTTCCACTCAAGGAAACCTTAAATTGTCTGCCTGGCTTAATTTAAAAAGAAAACAAAAACAGCCCTAGAGATAAACACCAGGGGTAACTGGATCCACACCCCGGTTTGTCTTGATTGAATGTAGAGCTGCAGGTTGATGAGCATGAGGAAGGACTTCAGTGTGGCTTGGCATCTGTACTCAGATCAGCCACATTTGTTGTGCATGTTGAAACTTAACAGTGCAGGTGTGTTACAGGTCATTTCATAATCATAAGAATAGCAAGCACATAAATACTTGGTGAGCAATCTGAAAGATCCAAAAAGTATCTTTAAGTTGGGTTTTTAAAAAGCACAATGACTTACAGTCATTTCCCCCTAACTGCATGGTTGTAGTGAAGAGTGAGTGGCTGCAGAAGTGATGGGCAGTACCACTTACACATCTTTATGATGCAGTTCCTTATTGGAGCGTATTGTAGTGAATGAAACTTGGCACACAGTACTAAGACTATTTTCAACAACTGTTTATCTTCTTTACCCAGATTCACTGGAGTTACTTTCTGCTTGACAGGACCAGAAGATTTCTGCATTTAGCACTGGTTATCTTTACAACAGGCACAGACTCTCTTTACTAGATGTGTTCATTTGTAATTGGTGGGATGGCCAGTTTTTATTCTCTTACTAAAAAATAGCTAAGACTGTATTTTAGTCCCATCAACCTGTCACTGTAGGTTGACAAGCACACACTTTTCTCATGTACCAAGAAAAAACTTAAGCACAGTAGTGTCATCAGAGTAGTGCTCCCAAGTTTTGCCCAACTATACATGCACATGCCAGTGTCACTTACTGTAACTGGACTATGACACTGCTCCATGAGAACACCTGGTCACCTGTAAATCTCTACACTCCAGCTGTAAACAGCAACGATCTTAGCAGCTCCAGTAGCTATGGGTGAGATTATGAAACTCATTTTGTTCATGATAGTTCTATCCTAAATGGATTCTTTGCATTACAACCTGATGAATGACACTGGTCCAGGGCCATTCTGTCTGAAAAGACAGTTCTGACAGACAGGAAAAGACCAGTTCTCTCTTCTTCTTTGTCTCTTGTTGAGAACAGCTTGTAAAGAAGGCATTGCAGAAGCTGACTTTTTTTAAATGATGTACTGCATTGGGCACAGGGAGAATATTCCATGTTTGGACTATCCATGGATTCAGTGTCTGTTAATGTACATACTATATGCAAAGGTAACTGGGGTAGTACATTACAGTGTGTACTGGACGTTCTCCCAATAAAACAAGACTCAGAAAGCCAAGTAGATGAAGCTTCTTCAAACAGTACTGAGAGTAGCCAGGATCAGAATTCTAGCATTAAATAGTTGTGTTGTAGGCAAAAAGCTGACCTGTGAAGCCATCGCAGGTGTGGCTGGGTCATGGCAGGGCTACTGCAGCCAGAAGACTTACTTTCCTATGTCCAACCAGTGTCTTCAGGATTGTCCCTTCCTGCTCTATTTACCCGTTTTGTAGCATGAAGGTTTTCCTGATTTAAAGTGCCCCTTTCTATGGAGTAGTTAAGTGTTAGTCAAGCCAACTGGGAAAAACCAACAAAACAGCCTACAGCTATACCGAACATCTGAATGATAGTTTCAACGTGCAGATAGGTGGCACATGGACAGACACTGATGAAATACCTTCTAGATTTTGGTCCAATCCATATGATGAACAAATTATAAATGACAACATATCCCCTCCTATGTGTCCTTCCACTCGAAATATACAAAACCCCATTTTCTGATTAGGAGGTAAATGGAATAAATAGAATCAGTTCTCTCTCTATACACATTCACAGATGTATACATACATGTATATACACACAATCTATATAGCTGTGTGCACATGTACGTACACACACGCAGCACATATACACACAAACACACAGAGCTGGACACTACCTGAATAACATATCAGGAGGCTCTGAACACCTGGATTCACAGATGATCAGGTGAACTGATTGTAGAGCCGATTATAGATAACATGAAAATAAGTCTTGTGGCTACCAGTCTCTTGAGAGCTTAGTATTCTGGTCTCTTTTAGGGGGAGCAGGAGGGGGTCCTCTTCGCAGTGTTGCATAGCCTGAAATATGACTACCTCCAAAGCCAGCCTTCTGCTGGTCAGACAGCAGTTCTGGTGGTGGTGGTGGCAGTGCCATATCGTCCATGGTGGCTGTGGGTTCTGCCCTGGACATTCGTGAGGAGGAGAGGGAGCCGTGCCTCGTGATAGACTTGCGCTGCAGTGTCCTGTTAAGATCAGCTAGGAATCCAGGCTGCACACTAAGGCTGGATTTGGGGGAGGTGGGCACTTGGGACACAACTGTGGTCATCACTGGTTGCTCAGACATGTCAGCTTGAGTGAGGCGGGTGCTGTCGTTTCGTTTGGGCCGGGTAGGTGGAGGGGCCTTCTTCACTGATGTTTTAGACCATAGCTGTGGCTGAGGGTTAACAACTGCCACTTTCGGGGAGGTGTTTCCCGAGAATACGGCTGGAATCTCAATAGGGGGCAGAGGAAGCTCTATTTCAGGTGGAGGGGGTGGGAAGTCAGAGTCGGATGGAGGAGACGGAAATTCCACTACGGAGTCCTTTCCACGCCCACTCAGAACAGAGGATTTTGTAGATACACTCCCTTGCTGGTGGATTCCGGGGAGGTTGACTCCAGAAAGGTGTAGTTTCCCAGGTTTGGGGGGTGCTGCAGGAGGTGGTGGAGTCTCCTTGTTGGGAGACCCTGACTCTGCTGGCGGTGCAAACTTGCTGACTAGACTGTCTACCGAGGGTCGCTTGGGCTCAGGGCGCTCTGCACAACTGCCGGACTTGATGCTGGAGTTGCGCTGCGGGGTTGGGGGTGGTTTCTTCCCCCCAGGGCTGGATGTCTTACTTGGCTTTTTGCCTGGAGATCCGCCTTTGTCAGGGATAGGTGAAGCCATGGGCGGCACTGGTGGTGGTGGTGGGGCTGGGGCTGGGGCTGGGGCTGGGGCTGGAGGAGGTGGAGGAGGAAACACCAGGCTGCTTTCTGGAGGGGGCGGAGGGAAATCTGGGGAAGGGGCAGGGATTGAGCTGGGCTGCCATTTGGGTTTTGCTTTCACTGCAGGAGGGGACTGAGGGGTGACACTTGCTGGGAGGGGTTTTAGGGGCTGTGAGTCCACAGGGGGAGGAGTGGGAGGGGGTGGAAACTGACTGGCTATCTGCTTTACAACTGAGGGCACAGGGGACAGTGGAGAGGGCGGTGGCTTCACCCCAAAGCTCTGCTGCTTGGGTAGTGTTGGTGGGGGACATGGGGCAGGCTGGACAGGGGGAGAGGGTGCAATGTGAGAAACGGGGAAAGCTGGCTGCTTCTTTGCTGGGGGCACTGGAGGTGCAGGGGTGGGTGGCACAGTTTTGGTACTGGCTGAAGGAGGAATGGTCACCAGGGGTTTAGGGGGTGCTTGAGGGGGGACAGTTGAAGGGATGGGAGGAGCTGGTGGAGGTGTTGAAGGGACCACCTGAGGACCATGCTGAACTTGATGAATCTTCAGTGGAGGAGGTTGGGGGCCAAACTGTGGCAGGGATGGGGCACATGGCACTGGCTTTAACTGGGCCATGGCTGAACCAGGGGTTGGGGGTGGTGGAGGAGGAGGGGGTGGAGGAATAACTCCATTGGGGGGCACTACCATTTGAGCCTTGAGGGACTGTGAAGCCAAAGGCAGAGGTTGCATCGCTGGGGGTGGGGGAGACTTAAACAGGGGCCCTGAATGCTGAGCTGCATTTTGCAGCCTGGTGATTGTGCTGTACTTGACAAACATGGTGGCTGATGAGCCTGCAGAAGGCGCAGACTGGCTGGGGAGAGGAGGAGGAGGAGGAGGTGGAGGTGGAGGTGGAGGAGGTGGAGGTGGTGGTGGAGGAGGAGGCAGAGGGGGTGAAGGTTGTGAGGCAGTATAAGGGGTGAGGATCTTAGTTTGAGGGGACAGAGGGGGCATAAGTGAAGTGTAGGACCGATTCATAGATTCCATTCTGGCCTAGAAGAGCAGAAAGGGCCGCGGGAGGGAGAGAAACACAAAACAGTTACAGTGGTAAGTAAGCTTCGACCCCATCGAGAGAAACACAAAACAGTTACAGCGGTAAGTAAGTTTCGACTCCATCAAACTAAACAGCAAGGGATCTAGGACATGCATGAAGAGGATGCAGCGGTTGGTGATTATAAAGACGACAGTGTCAGGAAGGTTAAAATCTGATTCCCTAGGTGACAAGGACACAGAAAATTAGTTTTACCCTGCAATATTCTTTGAACAGCTACACTGCCTAAGAGTCTAGGAATGAGTTCCTATTGCAAAGGCATTTGGGTGGTGACAGGATGTATGTATGATATCTGACCTTGGCAATGGGACTTTGACAAACCCTGCCCCAGGCCCTCCTGGGCTCCAGAGTTCAGTCCATGACTGCATCCACATCAAGCAGATGGAGTCCTAGGGTAAGGAATGGGGGTGGAGGGACTCCCGAGGAGTGAGGATGGCTTTCTGACTCTAGAAAGCTGCCCGTGAGCACACGAGAAGGCTCAGCAGTGGTGTACAGTCACACAGGAATGAATGAACTCGACACACGCACTCTGGTGTGGAAGCGCTTGCATCCAACATGCACAGAAGTCCAGCAATGCAGGTAAGGGGGGCATTCTTTACGTCTGCTTTACTGGAAAATACATAAAGAAATGCGTTGTAAACACTACAGCAAAAGACAGAACATCATACAGAAAAGGCCAGATGAAAACAAGAGGAAACTCTGGAGAGCTAAAGGAACTCCTCAGCAAGCAGGAACTAGGGTTTGCCCTCTAAGTGGTACTTGGCACTGCCGACATGACTGATTCTGGTTGTCTACTGCCTGAACCAACCATGTACAAATCTGTGGTTCAAGGACTTCTGAAATAAGGAAAGGAAGGGATTTTGATTTAATAACTTTGGGAACACCTTTTAGGTTCTTTGAACAACTGTGAAGAAATGAGGGAAGCATCGGTTTTCCATCACAAATGATATCTAATTGGCATTGAGGGTACTTAAGTTAGTGAACTAAAGTGTTCATTCATAGAGCTGAATTCTAATGTCTAGCAGGTTTCTCTAACAATTATACATCAAAATCAAAGCATTAGTTTGTAGGATTTGGTTATAGGGTCACCCAGGTTAATGTGTTTCCGAGAAGAGACCCTGACCTTAACTTGACCCTGTCTCAGCCGCTTCAGGGACGCAGACCTTAGCTGTGCTGGCCTTCTCGTGTGGCACCCGAGACTGAGGTAACAGAAGAAACACACAGGAGGGTCACACTCAAGCAAACTGACATTACTGCAGAGCAGGGTCATTCCCCTTTCTGAGACTACAATGACAGACTGTTTCCTAATCACAGAGCATCTGGCTCTCACTGTTAATCATTTTTAAGGTAAAAGCTTTTTGTTTTTGACAGCAGTGGGAAATTTACCCTGGAGTTTTGTGCATGCTAGACAAGTGTTCTACCACTGAGCTACATCCCCAGCCAAGGCTGAGATTTTATTCTTCAGACATTTAAAATTAGACTATTGTTTCTAGTGTATGCTTAGAGTATTAGTTTCATCTCAATTGGTTCACAGGAACTGGGATTGGTGATACAGCCCTGTGTGGGAGGCTGAGACAAGAGGATTATTACATGGTGAAGGACAGCCAGGAAAACTAAGTGTGACAGATTGTCTCAAAACATTAAAAAAAAGACTGGGACGTAGGCCCGTGACAGAGTGTTTGCCTAGCATGTGCAAGGTCCTAGGTTCAATCCCCAGTACTTGGGGAAAAAGACTCTAGGGTGGAAGAGATTTATTAAAATTTTCTGGTAGAGTTTTAAGTGTGTTTAAGTAATTTAGGTTATTAAAACAATTATTGACTACTCATTTTTATACCTCCCACCCCCATGCCAGTTAATCAACCACATATGCAAATTATGTAATTAATTTGTTTTAAGGACAAATTTAAATGTTCCTTTTGATTCTCATTTGTGAATGTGCTTGTATCTGTGACTCAGACCAAAAGAACTAAAAAAACTAAAAAACAAAACAAAAAACAAGAACAACAACAACAAAAACCCAAAATGCTGACTGTATAAAAAGCAGGGGGGCTGGAGAGATGTCTCAGCAGTTAGGAGCACTGGCTGTTCTTCCAGAGGTCCTGAGTTCAATTCCCAGTACCCACATGGTGTCTCACAACCATCTGTAATGAGATCTGGCACCCTCTTCTGGCATGCAGGCAGAACACTGTATACATAATAACTAAATAAATCTTAAAAAAAAACAAACTTAGGATAAAAAGCAGGGCGTCACTGGTTCCTTGGAGGAACACACCCTTTTCAATTTAAGCGGTGACTACAGCCAGAACACATCCTTTCGACTGGAATCCCGAGGCTACTTGACAAAGGACTACCATGTCTCTCCACCTGAAAACCTCTAAGGGAGCTCTCAAACCTTAGCAGAGAAGTTTCTTGTGCAGCAGAGAGTGGTGAATGCAGAAACTCAATAGGTCAAGTACGGAGAGTAGGTGACCACGGAGGCCCAGCTACATGTGGGCACCTGTATGTCATCACAGCACCTTCCCCAAGGCTCAGGGACCGTGATGGAAGAGGGAGAAGGAAAAGTTTAAACTGGAGAGGACCCCAAGTGGATAATGTCTTCAGGGCATGAGAGAACCACTGTACTAATGAACTCAACTGTGGTTGCCTGCCCCAAAGCAAGTCAGTTAGCGTTCTAGCAGAGTGGGAAGGGGTTTGAGAGCCCCCATCTCTAACTGGGGAGCAACTGACAGCTGATGGCTTCTGGAAAATGGAAGAGCCAGTTTCCTGTCACCGTGTGGCTCCTGTAAGAATGAATGACCCACGTTCTAGTGGATAGCCACCTATGTATCTATCAGCAGCACAGATTGGACTAAGTGCATTATTTAAAGAAAAAAAAGGACATGAGATTAGGAGGTGAGGTGGTTCTGGGAGGAGTAGGGGTTATTCTTAAAATATTTTGTATTTATGTCTGAAATTTTCATATTAAAAAAAGAAAAAGCTCTCAATATTATAGTCTGTATAGTATTACTGAATATTATCCAAGATTCAGGAATCCAAAATTTTAAGAATGATTTAAATTTAGTCTTCTGCATAAAACATAGCTTGAGAAAATTTATTGAGGCCTATAGCATACCTCAAGACTGAAAGTAAGGAATGAATCTGAATTAATTAAAAATGAAAAAGAACTGTGAGCAACTTCTCTGGAACTTGAGGGCAATGGCACTACATGGTCTTGCTCCAGCAAACTGGTTACAGTTGAAAGGAGGTATGTGTTATGACTTAGAAATGTAAGCCGCTGGTTAAAGTGTATAAATAACCGCCCTAAAAATGAAGACCCTAGGTCACTAGTCATCACAGACAGCTCTAAAATGGCCCCCTTCTGAGGAAGGTGACTGGAGATCTAACAAGGAAGACAACTCATGCCAAATGAGACTAATGAGGACTACGGAGCACAAGCTTAGCCAGCGAACGACCACAGATTTATATGTAAATTTAATGTGGGTTACCTTGCCGGACTCTTCCAGCTGAGTACCACGCTTCCAGGCTTCCGAGAAGATGGAGCTCACAGTGCTTTGGGAACGGACGTGTCCTGTTGGCAGGGTGCCAGAGACCCCACTGTCAGACTGGTTGGAGTGATGTGACGGAGACTCTGTTTGAAATAGTTCAACCTTCAGCGGTTGCCAGTTGATCATATGGACATGCACATTTTAAATGTTACATGTAAAAGCACTATGTAGAATGGCAAATCAACGTATCCTACTTGAGATTCAGAAAATACAGTCTAGTAGAAAAACCTTATCTTACAGGTAGTTAGAAAATTTGACTCTTTAATCTTTTTTAATTGTTCACCATGAGAGACAAGTCATGAGGACCCTGAAAACCAGCCTTGAATAAAAATCTACTCTGAACATTTTTTTTTTAAAAGAATTGAACCATCAATTACATCTACATTATTTTAGGAATCAATCTTTTTTCAGGCCATTTCAGAGCAGCTTATAAATTCAGACCCTTCTCTAGCAACAACAGTATTTAGTGAGTCCTCCAACTGAGAAGAAAGTGTTTTTTCCAGGGATTTAGGTCCTGGCACCACTGAGCAGCAGCCAGGCTACAGCTAGCTTCCAGGCCGGTGACAGTGGGGAGCAGGCACAGGGGTTGTGGCTGAGGGTAACAAGTACCTTAAGCTGACATCTGGACTGGAAGAGCTGGAAAGATGACTTCTCTGGATTCTAAGGTAACTATATATGTACCTTAGGTGATGCCTGGCAAGCAGTGGAGACTCAAAGCTGTTCCCAGCCATCAATCACTTGGTGAAAAATGGAAGCTATCAGCCTAAGTTCAGTAGCCTAAGCCCCAACTTCTTCGTTGAGACTATCCTTAAGGTAAAACTACGAGGAATATGATGAAAATCTATGACACTAAGCTCATTTATTACTCTGACAATAGACTGAGACTGGAGCACATGGATCTTTGTGCTCTTATGTTTTCCCCTAGAAAGCCTAACATTTCAATAAAGTGGACAATGACACCAGGGAAGGACAGGCACAGTATTTCTGAGGGATGCAGGAGATGGACTCAAGTGCAGCATGGTGTGAAAACAGAGAATACACTTTCCTCGCCCTGCTGGCCTTATCTTTACCCTACTTGCTGCATGGCTTTCTTACCTCGTCTTTCTAGTCCAACTTCTCAGAGCATTTTTCCACTCTAATGAACACCTCATTTTAGATTTTTATATATTAATTTCATATCAGAATAGAGTAAGTTTGAATTCTTACTGATTCAGCACCTACTTGTCCCATAATTCTGTTTAAATTTATAGTACATTTGCCACAGCCATGAAGTGGACACTGATTTACTAATAACCACATGCCACACTTCACGTATCCACATTCTGGTCCAGGATGCCACATTATAGTTGGTTATCTTGAGTCCTTTGACAGTTGCTCCAATTTTTTTTTTTTTTAAATGATTTTGATAGTCTTGAGAACTACTGGCTGAGTCTCCTCACACTGTGTCAGGGACCCTGTAATCAACGTGACTAAAGCTGCTTGTCTACTTTCCCACTGTGAAGTTACTGCTTTCTCAACCCTGTTCCTTTTTAAGGAAATCACTGTGTGTAGCTCTTTAAGAGGGCAAAGTGTATACAGAAATCATTTAGAAATACTTTGTGGGGCTGGAGAGCTAGCTCAATTAGAGCGTACCCTTCCTGCAAAGGACCTGGATTCTGCCCCAGCACCCACATTAGGCAGCTCACAACTGCTAATAACTCTAGTTCCAGGGGGTCCACTGCCCTCTTCTGGCTTCCATGAGCACCGGCATGTGCATGGTACACATAACTCATGTAGACACACACACATAATAAAAAATAAACCTTAGAGTTGGTGGGGCATGAAAGGAGCTGAGGGAAGGAACAGAAGGTGATGTCATATTTTAATTAAAAATGCATTTAAATCTTTAAAATCTTTTGTATGGAAGTTACGTTATCATGGATTCAGTGATGTATCTTCTAATTTGGTTATAATTCTATACTACATTGTATATTTCTTTTGCTCAAAGTTATTCCAGCTCTAGGCACTGAAGCTCTTTCAAGTTGGCATCTATGTCCCTCTGAGAAACCCATATCCTAGTTTTCAGTCCTTCTGCTGAAGAGTCATCTTGTGTGGTCTCTCCCACAGCTTTAGAATCAGCCATTTGCCTCATTGTTACAGATCACTTCCTCTAGGTCCTTCAATGGACAGAACCAGAAAATATGTGGGTTACAGACATGACATCCCCAGTTAGTATGTATGTACCACAATTCCAAATACGCGTTTTATTGTTCAGAGATAATGCCAAGTCATTACAGAATGACCAGGATTATCATTCTGGGGAGATTCTGAAAGAAGCATTTAACTGAAGATGTGAGTACGCTATGCTGATGTAAAAGACGTGGGGACCTAGAAGCCCCGTTGAGTGCCACCAGTAGAGTGTCAGCCTAAACGGCTGCCTGCTGTATTTCTGAACCAGCTGGAGGTCACTTTCACGGCACTGCAATGTCAGGAAAGCCGCGGAGGAGTGCAGTGTCCTGACGGACGGCTAATGGGAGCTTCTCCATCATGTCTTATCAGTGTGCGTGCGTTTTCAAATCACTTCATAAATATAAACTGTAACAGTGCATTAGAAGTGCATTTCAAATGCTGTGAACGAGTTTATGACACTGTACTTTTAATAACTTTGTGGGGAAATAAGACCAAAAAAAGCATCCACAGATTAGAAATTAGGTATGGCTGTGGTCTTTTAGAAACAAGCTGAAATTTCAAGTTCTATCACTCTTGATAAGGATATCATATTGGTAGTAAAGTCGTGCTGTGTGCTACTGTGAACTACCTGGGATGCTGGAAGAACTGGATCCGGATTTAATGCTGGAGCTGGATAGCGAAGTCCAGTCATAAGCGGACTCTGTCCTCTTCAAGGCTTCTTGGTAGTTAGTGTACAGCTGCTTCCCATACTAACAAAGGAGACAAACAGTGACGTGAACCCTGAGCTGGTGGGTGGAAGGATGTGAGAAAGGTAGGGAGACACTGGTGTACTTGTTCAGTTTGTACTGATACCCACAATACTCTCCATAGTCCTTAATTCTACAAAAGCTACATTTGTACTCGTTTTCCTTAGTTGTAAGGACAGTAGGAAGCCGACTATTGGTGCTTATAATAGAAATAAAAGTTTTATCACTCCAAGAGATCTAGGACTAGATTCTTAGCACTATTCAGGGACACTGCTCCAAATCTACTTGATAAATAACCGTAATTTAAAACTTTTTATTTGGGGGCTGGACAGATCCACAAACAACAACAAAACCCATCTGCTTAGGCTAAACTTGGCTACATAATCATATAATGTGAGAGACCTTCCTCCAGGATGCACCCCGACCCCTACCATCCACTAGACTCTGTCCCTCCAAGACCTATAACACCACCCAAACCCTCACACCTGAACATCCTCCCCATGGCCAGCACTCCATGAACTCTACCCCATGGCTTCTGCAACCCCAGCAGACTACATAGGCACAGGTACAAACCATACCCACTGGAAGAACAGGCCCAGACACAACCCACACCAATTGGTTAGAACAGACGACACAGATACAGGCATGACCCACAGCAGCTGAGTAAATGCCAGTGCAAGAATACATTCAACAACTGAAAGAGCAGTGTGGCACCTCCAGAACCCAGTGATCCTGCAACACAAGAAAATGACCTTAAAAACAACTTTATGAAGATGAGAAAAAAGAAAAAATGAAAAATTCCTTAAAGAAATCGAGGAAAAGACCAGACAAAAAATTGGGAGAAATTAATAAATCCCTTAAAGTCAAGAAAAAAAAACAAACAAGTGAAGGAAATAGTTCAAGACTTGATAATTGAAATAAAAACAATAAAGAAAACACACACTGAGGGAATTCTGGAAATGGAAAATCTGGGGAATCAAACAGGAACTACAGATGCAAGCATCACTACCAGAATCTAAGATAGAAGAGAGAATCTCAAGCTTTGAAGATATGGTAGGAGATACAGATTCATCAGTCAAAAGAATGTTAAATCCAATAAATTCCCAACACAAAACATCCTGGCAATCTGGAACACCATGAAAAGACCAAACATAAGAATAACAGGAATGGAAGGAGAAGAATCCCAGCTCAAAGGCACAGAAACCATATTCAACAAAATCATAGAAGAAAACTTTCCGAACCTAAAGAAGGAAATGCCTGTGAACATACAAGAAGCTTACAGAACACCAAATAAGCTGGACACCCCCCCCCCCCAAGTCCCCTCACTACATAATAATCAAAACACTACAGAATAAAAAAATATTAATAGCTGCAAAGGAAAAAGGCCAACCCATCATAATTACGCCTGACTTCTAAATGGAGACTCTAAAAGCCAGAAGGTCCTGGACAGATGTTCTGCGGATACTAAGGGACCACGAATGCCAGCTCAGACAACTTTACCTAGCAAAATTTTCAATCACCATAGACAAAGAAAACAAGAATTTCATGACAAAAAACCAGATTTAAACAATACTTATCCACAAATCTAGCCCTACAGAAAGTACTAGAAGGAAAACTCCAACACAAGGAAGCTAGGTAGCTATATCCATAAAAACACAAGCAATAGATAATCGCATACAAGCAAAATCCAAAAATGGGAAACACACACACTATCATTGCCGCCACCACCACCAAAACCAAAAAATAACAGGAATTAACAATCACTAGTCATTAACATTTCTTAACATCAATGGACTCAATTTGCCAATAAAAAGACACAGGCCAACAGAATGGATAACACAACTCAACTTAAAAGACAGACATTACCTCAGAGTAAAAGGGTTAGGAAAAGATTTTCCAATCGAATGTACCTAAGAAGCAAGCCAATGTAGCTATCCTAATATCTAACAAAATAGACTTCAAATTAAAATGAATCAAAAGACATGGAGAAGGACATTTCATATTCATCACAGGAAAAATCTATCAAGATGAAGTCTCAATTCTGAACATTTATGCCCCAAATACAAAGGCACCTGAAATTGTAAAAGAAAAATTACTAAAGCTTAAGTCACACATCAAACCCCACACATTAATAGTGGGAGACCAGCTGGGCGGTGGTGGCACATGCCTTTAATCTCAGCACTTGGGAGGCAGAGGCAGGTGGATCTCTGTGAGTTCGAGGCCAGCCTGGTCTACAGAGCAAGTTCCAGGACAGGCTCTAAAGTTACACAGAGAAACCCTGTCTCGAAAACAAAACAAACAAACAAAAAAAAAAAGTGAGATTTCAACACCCAATTCTCACCATTGGAGAGGTCTGCCAGACAGAAACTTAACAGAGAAACAAGGGAACTAGCAGATGTTATGACTGAAATGAACTTAATAGTCAACTACAGAACATTTCACTCAAACAAAAAAGAATATACCTTCTCAGTACCTCATAGAGCCTTCTCTAAAATTGACCACATACTCAGTTACAAAGCAAATCTCAACAGATACAAAAAACCCTGGAATAACCCCTTGTGTCTTATCAAATCACCATGGGTTCAAATTAGAGTTCAACAAACTACAGAAAGCCTACAAAGTCATGGAAACTAAACAACTCTTATCTGAATTACCACTGGGTCAAGGAAGAAATAGATAGCAACAAAATACTTCCTAGAAATCAATAAAAATGAATCCACAACATACCCAAAGTGGGTTTTTTGTTTTGTTTTGTTTTGCTCAAGACAGGGTTTCGCTGTGTAGCTTTGCACCTTTCCTGGAACTCACTTTGTAGACCAGGCTGGCCTCGAACTCACAGAGATCCGCCTGACTCTGCCTCCCAAGTGCTGGGATTAAAGGCGTGCGCCACCGCCGCCGCCGCCACCACCACCACCACCACCACCGCCCGGCTCATACTCAAAGTTACTGGACACTATGAAAGCAGTGCTAAGACGAAAGTTCATAGCATTAAGTGCCTACATAAAGAATTTGGAGAAATCCTACATGAGCTACTTAACAGCACACCTGAAAGCGCTAGAACAAAAACAAATTCACACAGGAGGAGGAAATAATCAAATTCTGGGCTGAAATCAATAAATTAGAAACAAAGAGAACACCACAAAGAATAAAACAAAGAGTTGGTTCTTTGAGAAAAATCAACAAGGTAGACAAACCTTTATGCAAACTAACCAAATTAACAAATCAGAAGTGAAAAAGGGGGACATAACAACAGACACTGAGGAAATCTAGAGACTCATTAGGTCATACTTCAAAAAACCTGTACTCCATAAAATTGAAAATCTAAAAGAAATGAGACAATTTTCTTCATAGGTACCACATACCAAAATTAAATAAAGACTAGAGAAATAATTTAAATAGACCTTTATTTAACCCCTAAGGGAAACAGAACAGTTATTAAAAGCCTCCCAACCAAAAAAAGCCCAGGGCCAAGTGGTTTCAGTGCAGAATGCTATGAGAATTTCAAAGAAGAGCTAATACCAATACTCCTCAAATTGTTCCACACAATAGAAACAGAAGGAACACTACCAAATTCTTTTTATGAAGCCACAGTTACCCTGATACCCAAACCACACAAAGATGCAACAAAGAAAGAGAATTACAGACCAATCTCCCTCAGGAACATTGATGCAAAAATATTCAATAAACTACTGGCAAACTGAATCCATGACACATCAAAAAAATCATCCACCATGATCAAGTAGGCATGAGATGCAGGGATGGTTCAACTTACAAAAATCTGTCAATGTAATCCACCATATAAACAAACTGAAAGGAAAAAAAACCCTATATGATCATCTTATTAGATGCTAAAAAAAGCCTTTGACAAAATCCAACACCCCTTCATGATAAAAGTCTTGGAGAGATCAGGGACACAACGAACATACCTAAACATAATAAAAGCAATATACAGCAAGCCGACAGCCAACATCATATTAAATGGAGAGAGAAACTCAAAGTGATTCCACTAAAATCAGGAACAAGACAAGGCTGTCTACTCTCTCCATATCTATTCAATATAGTACTAGTTCTAGCTAGAGCAATAAGACAACAAAAGGAGATCAAGGGGATACAAATTGGAAAGAAGAAGTCAAATTTTTGCTATTTGTAGATGATATGATAGTATAAATAAGTGACCTCAAAAATTCTATGAGGGAACTCCTACAGCTGATAAACACCTTCAGTAATATGGCTGGATAAAAGATTAATTAAAAAAAAAAAAACCCAAACAGTAGCTCTCCTATATACAAATGATAAACGGGCTGAGAAAGAAATAGAGAAAAAACACCCTTTACAATAGCCACAAATGATATAAAATATCTTGGGGTAACTCTAACCAAACAAGTGAAAGACCTGTATGACAAGAACTTCAAGTGCTTGAAGAAAGAAATTGAAGAAGATATCAGAAAATGGAAAGATCTCCCGTGCTCACAGATCAGCAGGATGAACATAGTAAAAATGGCCATCTTACCAAAAGCAATCTCCAGATTCAATGCAATCCCCATCAAAAGTCCAACACAATTCTTCATAGACTTGGAAAGAACAATACTCAACTTCATATGGAAAAACAAAATATCCAGGACAGCTAAAACAATCCTGTACAATAAAGGAACTTCCGAAGGTATCACCATTCCTGACTTCAAGCTCTCCTATAGAACTATAGAAATAAAAACAGCATGGTATTGGCATAAAAACAGACAGGTGGATCAATGGAATCGAATTGAAGACCCTGATGTAAATCCACATACTTAAAAACATCTGATTTTTGCCAAAATTATTTAATGGAAAAAAGAAAGCATCTTCAACAAATGGTGCTGGCATAACTGGATGTCAACATGTAGAAGAAAGCAATAGATCTGTCTGTATCCATCTACCGCTCTGCACAAAACTTAAGTTCAAATCCAGATATACTGAACCTGATAGAAGAGAAAATGGGAAGTAGCCTTGAATGCATTGACACAGGAGATCACTTCCTAAATATAACACTAGTAGCACAGACACTGAGAGCAACAATTAAGAAATGAGACCTCCTGAAACTGAAAAGCTTCTGTAAGGCAAAGGACACTGTCAAGACAAAACGGCAGCCTATAGAATGGGAAAAGATTTTCACCAATCCCACATCTGACTGAGGGACAAAATATAAAAAGAAGTCAAGAAACTAAAAATCAAAATACCAAATAATCCAATTAAAAACGGGGGTACAGATTTAAATAGAATTCTTTCCCTCTTTTTTTTTTTTTTTAAGGATTTATCTATTTATTATGTATACAGCATGTGTAGCCAGAAAGGGGCACCAGATCTCATTACAGATGGTTGTGAGCCACCATGTGGTTGCTGGGAATTGAACTCAGGACCTCTGGAAGGGCAGTCAGTGCTCTTAACCTCTGAGCCATCTCTCCAGCCCTTAAACAGAATTCTTAATAGAAGAATCTCAAATGTCTGGGACATTTAAGGAAGTGTTCAACATCCTTAGCCATCAGGGAAATATAAGTCAAAATGACTCTGAGATACCATCTTATACCTATCAGAATGGCTAAGATCAAAAACACTGATGACAGCTTATGTTGCAGAGGATGTGGGCAAGGGGAACACTCCTCCACTGTTGGTGGAAGTGCCAACTTGTACAGACACTTTGGAAATCATTATGGTGGTTTCTTAGAAAATTGGGAATCAATCTGCCTCGTGACCCAGATATACCAATCTTGGGCATATACCCAAAGGATGCTCAATCATACCACAAGGAAACTTGCTCAATTATGTTCATAGCATCTTTATTCCTAATAGCCAGAACCTGGAAACAACCTAGATGCCCCTTAGCCAAGGAATGGATAAAGAAAATGTGGTACATTTACACAATAGAGTATTACTCAGCAATAAAAAAAACAATGACATCATAAAATTTGAGAGCAAATTGATGGAATTAGAAAAAATTCATCCTGAGTGAGTTAACCCAGACTCAGAAAGACAAACATGGTATGTACTCATAAGTGGATAGCAGATGTAAAGCAAAGGATAACAAGGCTACAATTTACAGCCCTAGAGAAACTAGGTAACAAAGAGGACCCTAAGAGGGATGCATGGATCTCCCTGGGAAGGGGAAACAGATGAGATCTCCTGGGTAAACTGGGGGTTGGGGGAAGAGGAGAGGATGGGAGGATGGGAACATGAGGGATTGGATTGATCAAGTTGGGGGCAGGATGAAGGGGGAGAATAATGAAAGAGATATCTATATAGAGGTGGTCATTTTTGGGTTAGGGAGAAACCTAGTGCCAGGCAAATTCCCAGGAATCCACAGGATGACCCCAGCTAAGACTCCTAGCAATAGTGGAGAGGGTGCCTGAACTGGCCTTCTCCTTTTATTAGATTAGTGACTACCCTAATTATCATCAAGGACTCTTTATCCAGTAACTGATGGAAGTAGATGCAGAGATCCACAGCCAAGCACAGGGTCGAGTCCCTAGAGTCCAGTTGACGAGAGGAAGGAGGGATTATATAAGCAAGGTGGATCAAGATCATGATGGAGAAACCAACAGAGACAGCTGACCTGAGCTCATGGAAGCTCAGCGACTCTGGACTGACAGCTAGGGAACCTGTATGGGATTGACCTAGGCCCTCTGCATGTGGGTGACAGTTGTGTCGCTTGGTCTGTTTGTGGGGCCCCAGCAGTGGGATCAGGACCTGTCCCTGGCACATAAGCTGGCTTTTGGGAACCTATTCCCCGGGCAGGAATGCCTCACCCAGTCTTGATGCAGGGGGAGGAGCTTGTCTTGCCTCACGACATTAACCTATTTCCCAACCACCAAGGAGAAAAGGCATTTAAAACATGAACTTGGGCCCGAGGAAACCAGACATTAGCAAATGATGAGCATGCAACAACCAGAGCCACCATCAACAATCCCAAGTGTCCAACTGACCCTCCATCATCCCAGCCTCCCAGGAAAAGGAAAGGTACCTTTGCAATTCGGATCCCATTGACCCACTGATGCAGAGTCCTCACATCGTCACAACAGAGATACTTGATATACTGAGACTTCTTCTGGATCTGTGGGTGCTGCACAAGGAAAGGCAAAATCCAGAGAAGTCGTCTAGGGAACTGGCACTTAAACATATCCTAAGAAGTTACAGCCTTAGAGAAATGGTAAATGGTATTCTTGCTTGTTTTTTGAGACAGGGTTTCTCTGTGTAGCCCAGGCTGTCCTAGAACTCACTCTAGACCAGGCTGGCCTCAAACTCACAAAGATCTCCCTGCCTCTGCCTCCCAAGTGCTGGGACTAAGAGCATGCACCCCTATGCTCAGCTCAGTACATACTCTTATACAACCATAAAGTGGAAAAAAACAGCCCATACTTTTTTTTTTTTTTTTAATAAAGTATATATCGTGTCAAATTTTAGGCCAAGGTATCCATGTAAACCTTCCCACTTGGGAAGTTCTCAAATATTCCCTTTTACATGTCAAAGAAAAACTCTATCAAGATTAAATCAGTGGGATTCTCAGTCTGTAAGACTGGAAATGGAAATTGTGGTTTAGAAGCTGTAAAGGAGAAGGTCCATCCTTGTGGGTGAACAACTACACCAAGCATGTAAGGAATATATATAGCATAACACTCAGGACAAAAGTCCACGGTCACACCTGAGTGGTGGAACAATAATCTGTAGGATTCTTTCTCTCCCAAATTCTTTGGTGGGACAAGAGGACAGTGTTGAAGGTTCCTATGTCCCTGCAATATTTACTTTATTAGAAGTTAAAATAAGAGAAAAAATTAAGATAGAACACAACTGTCCCCAAATCCCTCTTAATAGTTAAGACAGGAAAAATATCATTATGAAAGGTGTGAGGAAACTCCACTACACACTGAGAGAACAAGAATGTGGAAGGTGTGTAACATCTCAGTATTATAAACCTAATGTTGCTACCATGGTCTTCCGGTTTCTCAAGGGACCTTGGACTTTATTTTGCAAACCATTGGCTGAAGTTACCTTGTGTCAACTTAAGAATTATTGGATAGGGCCTGGTAACACACCTGTAATCCCAGTAATGTGAAGGCTGAGGCAGAAGGAGCCCAGGTTTGAAGCTAGCTTGGGCTACACTGCAAGGCTGTCTCAAAAAAATGAAGATAAGCAAAAAAAAAAAAAAAAAAAAAAAAAAAGCCAAGTTAAAAAACAAAAACAAACCAAGCTGCTTCTGTAACTAAGCTCAATGATGCATTCACATTGTCTAATCAGAATCGCACCTCAACTTTTAAACAAATGGCACTCCCCAAACCCAACTAAGACTTCTTACAGAAAAAAGTATGATACAAACATGCAGACGTAAGCTATATTGAGAGTCCTGAAGATGGAGCCTCTGAGTATAACTTACTTCTCTCAGTAATTCTTCCTGAATCTTTATAAACGTTAATTCAGATCACTAAAAATACTAAAAATGCCACACATTAGTGTGAGAAACTTAAAGTCTGACTGAAAGACAAGAAAATTCCCTAATAACAGCACAGACAACAGACTAGTGTGGCTAGAATTGGGGGTGGGGCTGGGGAGGGTAGAGACAGAATTATTCCTTGGCTAGATGGAAGCAGGGGGATGTTGAACTTGGGAACAGTGCCCTCTGATGGGTCTACCAATAAAGTTGAGGAAAACCACAAAAAATACATGTCTTACTGTACAAACGTTTTTCCAAGACAGGGTCTGGGTTCAACTCCTGACGCTCCTGAGTGCTGGGATTATTGGTGTGAGCTGCTAGGCCAAACTCTACCCTTGCCTTGTTCTCCTGGTGCTAGGATGGAGCTAAGCACACGCTTACTGCTGGGGCATCCCTCGTCCTTCCATCCTTTTCCACAGACACAGCAGCTACTTTAAGATGCCCAGGGACCTCTACCTGGTGGAGCTGCGTTACCTTTAACGCCAGACAGCAGTCTGTGGGGGCTCTGTATTTACTCCGGTAGTCTTGCCCATAGTACACGTTGACATGGTCCAGCTGGAGAAAGCACACCAGGTCCCGAGACACCTAAGATTGATTTAAGAATGCAAATAAGCAAGTATCACGCCAGGTAAGGGCTTTCAGTTGAGAACCAAACCTGTATTAGGTAGAAAGCAAGATGATAAGATTTTTTTCCCATCTACAGTGTAACTGAAGAGGCAGTCTACTTTGCTTGTTATATGTAATTCCCAATGAATATTGATTTTAAAATGTTGGTACTTTAACAGGAGAATAGCAACACTCTCAGGAAAAAACAAGACTCTCTCAAGTAGCTGAATGGCTATAATGCAAACCTCCACTACCATGGTTTTCACCTGGGAGTCCCCCTGAGCGGGCAGAGGCAACAGTAACTGACACTGGTAGTTTGTTTATAGGACTGGGATGACAAGTAAGTGCTTACAACAGCTCTGAACCCAGATAAGAACAAATGACGGCATATTCCTCAGCAAAAGCACATTACTCAAGACTGAAGTCAGTCTAATCCTAGAAAGCCATTCTCCCTAAATGAAATTCCCACAACTCCAGCAAGACCTTCCCCCTGCCCCCCAAATAAATAAAACTGTTTGGCTGATGTGGTGATGCGTACCTGTACCCAGCACCCGGGGAAGAAGAAGAGGGGGAGTCAAGAGGACCAAGAGTTCAGTGTCATCCTAATCTACATAGTGAGTCTGAGGCCAGCCTGAGCTACATGAATAAAATCCTCCCTTAACAACAAATGCAAACAGGAAAAACATGGTAGAGAATTTGACATGAAGCCAACTAATGAGCGGAGAACTGAACAGTTATTCTTTACAACAGAAGAATAAACAAAATTATCTTCTGTGTGTCCTACACAGGTACAGTAGTACTCTTACTATGGAGTACAAGTGCAGGGAAGGGACATACCTTTGCTTTTCCTTTAGGGACGTAGTAGATGCCAGATGCTCGCAAGAGAAAATAACGCTTTTTCCAGGACTTCTTGCCATCGTCTTTCAGCCAAAGGACTCCTTCAATTTCTGGGACAGTTACAGAGCTTCCACAAAAACATTCCTTAAAAAAAAATCATTTGGAAAGATTTATGATCCTTCTATTTCCAGAAAATGAATTATCTACTCCTGTGAGATGCGTAACACTAGGTAAAGCAAAACAGTTTTGTATTAAAACTGCACTAGCTTTCTGAAAGAACTTTCTATTCTAAACACAGCAGGAATTTACTTTAGAATTACTGTAGCAATCCTAAAGTGTTTAATAATAAAAATGTGTCATGGGACCTCACAGTTTGAAACCCACCACTTATAAAAAGCTGGGTATGGCTGGAAGTACTTGCTGGGTAGCCAATCTAGCTAAAAAGGTGGGCTTCCAGTTCAAGGGGACTAAGGTAGAGAGAGAGAGAGACAAAGACACCTGGCATTCTCTAGCCTGTGTCTGCAGATAGGGATGTGTAATCCTGAATGCTCATGTACATACATACACAACACACACACCACACCACAAAAAGGCCTGCCTCCAAAGTGCTGGGAATTAAAGGTGTGTGCCACCACTGCCCAGTGGGAAATAGTCTTTATTATAGTCATGACAGAGGCAATCATGTGAGTGTGAGGCCAGCCTGGTCTACAGAGCGAGTTCCATGACAGCCAAGGCTACACAGAGAAATCCTGTCTCAAAATGAAACAAAACAAAACAAAAACAAAAAAACCAATCAAACAAAAGACTATTTCCCTCTGAACTCAACTGAGTTGCATACAACACTACTGAGTCCCATCTCTTCTTGCGTGTTTGTGTTTGTGATGTGTGGTGATAAGCATGTCCACTTGTGGAGGCTGAATGCTGACGTCAGGTGTCTTCCTCAGTTGGTCTCTCACTGTTGGTGCACAGCAGGAACCTGCTTCAATTACAGACACACTGCCCTGCCTGGCTCTCAGGTAGGTGGCTGGAGCGGCTTCACGCAGCTCAGAAGGTACTATTGGCAGGGCCAGCTGACTGCGGGAAAAGCAGATGTAAGCAGCACAGCCATGTTTTCTTCCTCCTATCTGGAAACCCTTAAAAGGTCATTACTCCCTTTAATCCACTAGACAAAAAGAATCGTTTGTAAGAGATTTGTTCGAGGCTCAACAGGGACACACAGACAAGCTGACTTCCAAAGATGCGAAGGCTTCACTTGTAAATGTGCGGGAAGGGAGAGGGAGCCATACCTCTAACAGCACTTCTTTGTTCCTGTCTGCCATTTCAACCGTCTCCTTTTTCCCAAGCAGGTAATTCTAAAGAAACAGTGGGAAACCATGAAAGGACAAACTCATCCTGCTGCTCCCTTGGGAGGAAACACACACATCAGCTGCTCTAGAGAAGCAGCCGCTCTGTAGCTGTGCCAGTGTGCAGGGCAGGGAAGCCCTCCAAAGAAGCACCACCATTAAAAGTTCCTCATCCACCGCCATCGTTGCCCAACACGTGCTATGAAGTATTCCACAGACCGCCCTCCTCCACATTCTGAGGTGACAACATATGCAACAACAAGTATTTTGAGATACTTAATTGTCCTATAAAAATGCCCCAAAGCATTAGATATTAAGTAGAAGAAATCAGGAAAGGTTTCCTGAGATATGCTAAGCCAGCATAGTTCTATTCTGGACCTAGCATGCTGTTCCAGATGATGATTAATATTCTGGCTTTTTAAGAGGAAATCTCAAATTCTGCTATGACTATAACAGTCTCATTTACTTGGTTTAATTAAAATCTGAACTGTAATCATTAGTATGATGATTAAAAAAGATCTATCGATACTTCTTAACATACATTCTTCATTAAACAACCACAACTAAGTCTGAGGAGTAGATTTAAATTGCTTTTTATCACAGAGCTCTTGCTTTTCTTGACTGGGGAGGAAGTGGACAGACAGGAGTGGGGGAGGGGAGAGGGGGAGGGAGAGGAGAAGGGAGGGGGGAAGCAGGAGGACAAAAAGAATAAAGTATGTCTGGAAATGCTATAAGGAAGCGCATTACTTCAGTCTGCTACTTTTCAAAGCACAAGTGTTGTGAATACTAACCCAAACATTACACTGTCTTAATAAAAGATGACAAACAGAGGTATTATGTAACTCAGCAAAGAAATTAAAATAATTAGCTAGATAAAACCCCCTGGCCTGCTTTGGTGAAATAAGAGCCTCAAATGTTAATGAACTGCTGGGCTCACCAAACTCTGGATTTACAGAGAAGAAACCTAGTGATCTCCTGGAACTATTTACATTTCTATCAAAGTTCACCCTGTGTGGGGCTGGGAACCTTTCTGAGGCCTAACACCTGCCCCCCAAGTTACTTCCCACCTCAGTAGTAATGAGTGCTCTTGTAGGGGTTTGCAGCTACAATGCCCAATCATGTGGTTGCCAATCTATGACTCAACACTTATAAGTTAGTCAGGCTTACCTGTGGGTTTTTAAAAAGTGCATATTTTTCTATACGTTCCATAAATATAAGCTTGTTTTGACTATCTCTTGTCCAATTAAGAAGATTTTCAACCAAGTTTTCATGGTCTTCAAAGATTCTCTCTGTTCCAAAATTAAATACCAGCTCTTTGTTAGTATTCACCAGAATTACATAAAAGGCAAAATAAAGCCTATCAGAATTACAGAATCTTTGTGAGTGCAGAGGCCAAAGGTTGATGACAGGTACCATCCTCAACTGCTCTCCACCTTACATTTTGAAATAGTCTCTCACTGAACACGGAGCTCACCAATTCAGCTATACTGATTGGGTAGCAAGCTCTGCCAGCCTCCTTTCTCTATCCCCCCAGGGCTGGAATTACAGATGCATGTTTCTGTAACTGGATGGTTTTTTAATGTGGGTTCGGAAAGTCTGTGCACACAGACACACATACACACACACACACACACACACACACACACACACACACACACACACGAAATAATACTGAACATATGTTAAAAGTATTCTTTTGGGTTTGTTGATGTGCTTTTTTCCCCCTTGGAGTTAAAGACTTTTTGTACAAACACCAGTAAACTCTTGCACAGGATCCAGGTTCAGTTCTCAGCACCAACATCAGGCAGCTCACAACCACCTGTACCTCCAGTGCTAGAGGGTCTGACACCCTCTTCTGGCTTCTTCATGCACATGATGCATATATATACACTCAGACACACAAAATAAGTAAATAAAAAAGTAAAAACTTCAATAACAGTTTGTAGTAAATGTATTTATACAGTTCTTATTTCAAAGAAAAAGCATTTTGTTTATCATCAAAAAACTGCTTTAGAGCCAGGCTATGGTGGTGCGCGCCTGTAATCCCAGTATTCGGGAGGCAGAACCAGGTGGATCTCTGTGAGTTCGAGGCCAGCCTGGGCTACAGAGTGAGATCCAGGACAGGCACCAAAACTGCACAGAGAAACCCTGTTTTGGAAAACCAAACCAAACCAAACCAAAAACCCCCCAAAACCAAAAACTTTGCTTTAATCATTTTAAAATCCGAAGTGAACTGGAATTCATATTTTAGTCAAAGAACTCTTCCGATACTCTAGGAAAAACATTAAAAAGCCATATTTAAATCAGATAAAATGCCTGATAATTTTATAGAAAGAAAAGCATAAGTGTCTCAAGATGCTCCTATCAAATGAAGACTTAAGGTCACACAGATGCTAAGAGGCCTTGAAGCATGGACTACTCACCCATTTGTAGTTCAGAAATGCTCTCTACCAGTGACCAGTCCAAACTGTAGCCACAGTGAGATTTGTCCATCAGGTTATCCAGCACTTGTCTCACTGTCTGTCTCTCATCCACCATCATTGTCTTAGAACTGTCATCAGACATGTGGACCCTGATCACCAGCTGCAACAGGTAAACATGCAATTAACTGGTAACTTAAAAATGGCATTCTAGGAAAGTAGTTTTCCAGGGTTAAATAGCGTTCTGATTCAAGTCTTTAAAAGTAAATTAAGACATATTATGACTATGCTGATCTTACTATTAAAGGTAAAACCTGAATATCAAGATTTTTGTTTGTTTTGAAAGTAGCCTTTATTTAATATCTGAGCAACAATACAGATCAGATGTGCCACAAGCAGTGGTCCTGAGTCAGGCACTCAGGACCTGCCCAGAAACAAAGGCTGGCTTTCATGAAACACCTCACCCACAACCCCACACGTGAACAGGTGACAGAAAGAATTTTCACCTTTCCATAAACCAGAGGAACATTATCTAGAAACAAGAGAATTCTTCACAAAGCAAAAGGAAACAGGAAAACGGTAACTCTCTCAGACTCCGCAGGACCGCGCATACACACCACCTTTTTTTTTTTACCTTTTTGACTTGGGCCTCTTTAATTTTCTCCAAGGCAACTCTGATCTTCTCAGCTTTCAGTTTCGCCGCCTGTTCTTCCTGCAAACACAGAGCATTTCAGATCAACTGCTGCCATGAGGGGGAGGACACTGGAGAAGGCTTCATCCTCAGAGGGGCTAGTACTGAATTTCCCCAAGAACATAATGCTCCACTTTTGAAACGGCCCTGGTCACAAAATGAAGTGGACATATTGTATCCAGAGAGCACTACAGGTGTGAGAGCAAGACTAGATTCCATATACAGAGGAAAAGGAGTCTGTGACGCAGTGAATTAAGTCCCATTCTGTCAACATAATGAAAGCAGATGGCTTTCAAGTAATGGACCCGGGATATGATGAATAATGCCCCGCCTTCCTATTTGCTGCACTCACAGCTCCTCTGATTCAGACGCCCTCCAGAGTTTTTACAAGATTTCTACCGTTTTGTTTTGTTACACTGAAAATTTAAGATCATTGTAAAAATATATACAGCAAAAACCACAACAATCTAGTTTATTTTCAATAATATAAACCCCTTAACAAATAAGAAGCACAGGTACTAATATTAATTCTCATTAATAGGCTAATACAAACAAGAGGCTGCCTTATATTTTAAGTTTTACTGATTTGGAAAATCATGCAACACAACATGTCAGTAAATTCTAATTCATTAATCCATCAATATGCTCTTTTAAAATGCTAAATGTAACTTTACAAATAACCCACTTGTAAGTAATTCTACTTTAGAAAACCTATTGTAAACTATAGTAAAAATTACAAAGAACTAAAAATAAAGCATTGTTCATTTTTCTAATAGCATACAGTATTCTACACTAGTTCATACTTACTGGTAGTGTCCAGCAATAGGCCATAATAAACACTGTAGTTGTAATTTCCAATTTAAAAAACTCATGTACACTTCTGTTTATAAAGGATTATTTTCTATTTCTAACCTTTTGATTACTGTTACAAAACATTAAATATCCACATAACTGCCATCTTCATAGTCCTTTTATATGTCTTTCTTTAAAAAACAAAAACAAAAGGAAAATCTAATTTTATCAGCTAAATTTTATCCTCTCTAGATTGTGCCCCAAATCTCACAACCCATGTGTGTTAGTTTTCATAAAAAGCTAACACTTCCAGGGTAGGAGGTAGCTAATCCATTTACTGATTTTTTTTTTTCCTATTCACTAAAATTACGATGGCTTTCTTCTCTCCATTTCCTACGAGGCTGTGTCTCCTTACAAGCTTCTGTTACTACCATGGCCTAGAGAGACGGGGGCAGGGAAAGGCAGTGAGCTTATGTCCAGAAACTGGATCCCTTTCAATGAATGGAATCACTGAGTTAAAAGAATGACCGAGGCCTGGAAACCCAATAGTTAAAGAACAAAGAACTTTATTTTAATAATGAAGAGAATTAACACTTAATTCTTGTACTATTACAGATATGTTCCTCTGACTCAATAAAAGATTAAATAATCCAGTCCTCTCCTTTATGAAAATAAATAGCATCATAAAATATGTAGATTACATTTAATGTAAGTTTTTTTGTTTTGAAAAACAGGCTGTAAGAAACTTAAGCTAGTAGTATTAAAATTGTTTCTAGAATGGAGTCTTCTAGAACTGAAAAACAAAATCATTATTAAGTAAATCACCAAATATGCAATGTTGATGAACACAGCCAGGCTCTATAATAAATAAATTTGAAATACTTTAAACAATCATGTAACTGATTTCATAAAAAAAAAAAAAAATTAGAAAGCATTCACCATTGCCTCAATGTTTTATTGGCATGAATGATTGCTGTAGATTAAGAAAATTCACCAATGTATTCATTGACAAGTTTCATTTATGTCTCTGAAACATAAATTTGAAGGCTATTGGGGAGAAACTGAATTGGAATCAATGCTTTGTATATTTAAAATACAAACATGAACATCTGAAAATAAAGTATTTAAAAATAAATTTGCCATTATTTTATTTTATGTGTATAGGTGTCTGGCCTTCATGTATGTGTGTGTGGTATGTGTGTTGTAGTCCATGTGTGTACCACCTATAGAGGTCAGAAGAGGACACTGGATTCCCTGAAACTGGAATTATAGATGGTTATAGGCCACCATGTGGATTGGGGATAAATGTGGGTCCTCTAGAAGAGCAGCAACTCTTAACCACTGAGCCATCTCTCCAGAAAATACATATATGAAAAGATGGTCAGGAGTCCTTGTCTTTTGGGAAGTGTAGGTTAGTAAAAAAAAAACTAAACATTTACTACCATGCCCAAATTCAAAACACCAACTCCCAATGCTGGTGAGGACATGGGACGTAAGAACTGTTGTCTGCTACTAGTGAACATAGAGCGGTTCAGGCACTTTGGGAGACAATCTGGCTGATTCTCACAAATTTAAATATACCATTGCCACATGATCCAGTAACCATGCTTCTATGTATTTACTCAGATTAGCTGCACACAATGTTTATATATGCTCTATTCATAATTACATGTACTTGGAAGCAACAAAGATGACTTCTAATAAGTGAATAGAATAAGTACATCCTGGCAATTAAATATTATTCAGCACTAAAAAAGAAATGAGCTATCAAGCAACAAAAGGGCACAGAGGGATTGCAAACACGTTAATAAAGAAAAGAATTCATTCCGTAAAAGTGACATACTATATAATTAATCTTAACTATATTGTGCTCAGAAAGGGCAGTATTAAGTTCAGTGGTTGTCGGGGGTTAAGAAGGAAACAGGGTTATTAGGCAGACTACAGAGGCCTTTCAGAGCAGTCAAACTATTGCTTGTCATATTGCAATGGATGATATATGTCAGCATGTCAGAACTACAAATTGTTCTAAGAATGTCTAAAAAAGAATAAACAAAATTAAACATTGGACTTTTATAAGTTACACATACAGTAATAGTGTTTGCATGCTCCCATTTTACTTTAGTATACTACTGTATGTCAAATTCTATGACAGGTTTAGCTTAATTAAATTCATAGATTAGTTCCTGCTCCACACATTGCAAGTATTGTACAGTAAGAAAACTGGGTAACCAATTCAAAATATTTAACCAATTACACTTCTCACACATCAATAAGGAGTCATTTTTCAATGCTAAATAGCTACATAAAGCTTTCCTAAAAATTCAAATTCACCCTTTCTTTTAGCTATAAAAATTGGTCAATATAATTTCCTTTTAAAAACTGTTTTCAGGGCCTGGCATATGAAAAGCAAGTAGCTACCACTGGCTTTTAAGAGTCAGCTGTTTAAATTTCAAAATAGGTGAATTTTAGTCTATTCTTCTCAAGTTTATTACAATGATAATCTTCCTAGAAACTCTTTGAACAAACAGAACTGGTTACAGTGGGATCTAAACATTGCTACTGGAACAAACTGCAAATAAAAACAATTAAGTAGCATGATCCACGCTTCCTGTAGGTCTCACGCTCTTCCTCTGTGGGTTCTGTTTGTATCTTCTAATTACACCCTACTGTATTTTTTTAACCATAACAATACTAGGAAAAAGAAAACCGTCTTATATATTCTCTGTGTTGGGCAGTAAGGGGACAGATCACTCAATCTGTGTGATGTGTTTAGGTAATACACGGAAGACTTCCAGTTGTTATTTATAAAGGCGATGCTAGCTTGTGTTCACTAATTCAAAGGACAAAGCTTCCTCCATCTCATTTTCTGCTCACCAGCTCAGATGTTCAGTCTTCTGCCCCATATTTTCTGACCAGCCCTTTCTTCATGTTGTCTCACAACTATCCTAAACATAGTAAGAGATACCTCGCTCATATAAAACCAACTTTCTCTCCTACTTCTTCTCTTAAAAGAGCAAGAGACAACCCATTTTCTACTAAAAAACTCCTGTGTGGGTATCACTAGCCATCAAATGCCAAGCCTCCTCAAATTTACACGGAGCACAAAACCAGGGTAAAGATCTCACGATTCAGTGAAAACCAATGCTGGATTACAAAGTGAAGCATTCTCTGGGTGTCAAGATGAGAACATCAGTACTTAGAGAGTTGCAGCTGCTGAGAGCGGGAAAGTGAATGGCTTCAATGGAACAACCAAGACTCTATAGGTTCAGACGAATGGAGTGAAATTAGGTGCTAAATAGTGGTTTGCAATTTCTCCGGAAGACTGTAACAATGAAAAAGTAACCAATTAACTCAAAGAGAACTTGAAATGATCATTTAATAGTCACTGGATGCTCTACTGTACAGTAATTATAGCTAACTGTGTCTCTGAAGAAATCATGAAACTATATTAAACTCTCGTCAAGAGAACTAACATTAACTATCTAAAATTTGATGAACCACAAGTTATGTTGTATATGATATCTAATTTAAATTCAAAAATACAAGGCTTGTGTGATTATTATAGTCACTGTGCTGACTACAACTCAAAGATTACTGTCTTAAGATCAGACACATATTTATTAACTACTTAACTACATATTCATTATACTGTAACCTCAGTTTCTATTGTCCTCAATGGTTTATAGCCTTGGCTTTGGAGTATCAATAAATAAAACTACTTGTTAAAGACATAATGTGAAAGTATTTTAGCATCTTTTCTGAGGCAGAGAAAACGATGTTTACTACTGTCATAGTTCGTGAACTCTGGTAGACATCTAGAGGTTGGGACCTGGAAAGCCAGACTACTCCATAGGTTGGTATGTTAGTGGTACATATACCTGAGGCTGAAGGGAGAGCTCAATGGTAGAGGACATGTTGGGTATACGAAAGGTTCAGGATTCAATGCCCAGCACCAAAGAAGGAAGGGCACATAGTTCCCGAGAGGCAGGTGCTCTGATAGAGGGCACTGACAACCTCCAAGTAAGGTTCATCTGAGCTCTATGGTCTGGGTTGCTTAGGAATATATGCCGTCTCTCCCATGATGCCATCCCAAGTCCGTTCTTAAGTGTTTAGGTTCCACACTACTGAATCACATTCTTGCTCAGATTTCTTACTGCACAAGCGGGTACCACTGTTCCTCCTTATGCAGTGGTATCTCTGGTTAGCAACCCAGATGTTACTAGCAGATATATGCCAGTGCACTCTAAGCTGTAGGTAGAAAGTTTTCATATTTCAGTCTGCACTACAGTTTCCTTGGCAGAAGGGGATGGGAAGTTACTACCGCTTTTAATCTCAAACTTATCAAGTACAATTCTTGCTGAGGGAAGAACTTGTTTACTGCCTATAAATTCCACGACCATAGGCATTGGCACACATAAGGTACCCCATGAATAGTAACTGAATGGATGATACTACTTCCCCCACTAGCTTCCCACCGCGCTTAGAGAAATGTCACTGTCCTAGCAGGCCTCGAATGATCTGGCTCTTGTTTACGTTCATCAGCACAAAGCAGACCCCTTGCTCTCCACTTTATCACGGTTGTCTTAGTACTACAGACACTCTAGCTGCTTCTCAGGTCGGACAGCCTGCTCCCTCAGCCCTCCACATGGAACATGCCTTTCTTTTCAGGCCAGCTTCTTTGCATCCTTTAGCTTCAATTTCATCTACCAAAAACGGCCTTTTTTTGAGCTCTGGCCTCACCATCAGTGAAACTGGTTGTTTATCTTCTCCTTGGGAGTCTCTACGTCGTTTCCTTCACAGCACTTAACATAATTTAGGTATTTTTATATGCTTGTATACATACATACACACATGTGTGTATGTGCATGTATGTACACACACACACACACACACACACACACACACACACACACACACACACACACAGTCTCCTGTAGTCCCAAGCTGGCCTCAAATTCATTGTATAGCTGAGGATAGCCTTGAACTCCTGATCCATTTGCCCTTATCTTCCAAGTGCTAAGATTACAGGTGTGTACCACAATGCCTGGCTATTTTATCTTTATAACAGACTGTGTACTCCTTAAGAGTAAGGAACATGTCCATTTTACAGTGCTGTACACTAACTAGTCTACTTCATAGTTCAAGGGTCAATACAGATGACTAGACAAACAGGCAAGAGAAACGTTCAACTCAATCTGGAACAGTGTAAGAAAAAGATAAGGGACAAAGTTAGACAACTCTCGTGCTCCGGTAAGCACTAAGAGATTGCTAGTATGGTGGAGGCAAGGGGGATGAAACAGATGGGAAATCCAGTAGACTTTGAAGATTACAACAGGCTCATTCTGGATCTGAGATACTAAGTGAGAAGTCTAGTGACAGCTGGCCAGAATGCTCAGCCTGTGTCACTGGTAGGAAGTTGTGGGCCCAGGGAGACAATGGGGAGTTTCTGCGGGATTTAAGTGTTAGTGATTAAGATGCTGGTAATAGTCAGGAACCCCTAACAGCTGTCAACTATCTGGAAAAGCAGGGGACAGACAGAAAGACAGTGCATATGCAAGAGCTAGCTAGCACTCTCTTCTGGAACAGATCCCAGTTAAGCCATGATCATGGACTCTTAGGCTAGAAAGTACTGGAACAAAACCTGCTTAGATTTCTTTACTGCTCTGACCTTTATGCTTCTGATTCTGGATTTGTTTTAGAAAGGAAATGTAGGGGGGAAAAGGTCTCACTACTTATTCTGTCAAGGGGTCTTTTCTTTGAGCTGCTTCTTAGAGGGATTTTGAGTTTAGTCAGTTACCTTCTCTCCAAAGTTTATGCTATGAATATGAATAAATGAAAGAAAAATCCTCTCAGATATAACAACATACATAGCCTCTACAGTTTATTCTTCAGAAATTGTGTCTGGCATTCTTAAACTTAACGTTGTGCTATTTAAGTAAGATAATTATTAAGACAATGATTAAGAAAACAGCCATTCAGTTCCTTGATTACTGTTACCTAGTTACTAATGAGAACTGAGGAAAGTTGTAAAACAGTATCCCAGCAAAATCCAGCTGAACTGAATCAACCTGAGGGTAGAAACCTGAGAAATTCACATTGTGATCTTCTCTTCCAGTAAGACTACGTTAATATAAATCAAAACTCTGTCAATGTCATTATGTGTTGTACTTAAACCAGAGGCAATAATGTAAGCAAGGGTTGTAAAGCTTGCCAAAGAAACTTGTAGCATAAACCATTAACAGCAAGAGTTAAACTAAAGCGATGTTTTTAGGCTTTGAAATGCAACAGAAAATTACACGAGGAAAAGTTTACCACACTTGAAGAACACTAGGCATCTGTAGAAGTTAAAAACAAGTGGAAATTACTGAACATATTTTTGGCTCTGAATATTAACAGTCATTAGCTTAGGAAGACAATTACTTTTAGCAAGAGGAAAAGCACCATGGACTAAAGACAGTGGTACTACATCACAAGAAAGAGAGACGGAGACTACAATCCCAACCAGAGATCAAATTCTGTCTACAGGCAGTGGATAGTTACATGCACGTGGAAGACAGTGACGTCACCTTGGTCAGCAAATGAGAAGGTTTTCCTGCAATGTTTCTCAGAAGAAGGGAGGTTTCCCTGTCCAGATAGGAGTGCTTGTGCAGGGGGAGAGAGAGAACAAAAAGGCAAGGAGAGAAGTCAGTGGAGGCTGGTGTGTCTTAAAATAAAATAGATGCGCAAGAACGACTCTATAACTAATCTCATATCATACATATTTTTGTAAAATGACTGAACTATGTCCATCAAGAAAAAATATTTAAAAAACCCCAACAAACCACCACCACCACCCACCGAAAAGAGTAAGAGGTAAAGGCCTTTCTGTGTCCACGGATGTGTTCCTTTCTGGCTCTACATTACATGTCCAAAGATCACAGAGCCAGTCTGGTTTACAAGCCAGTGGTCAAGAGTGCTGTGCACAGAGCACAAATAAAACTGTGTCAAAGGCTGATGACTATAGTTCTTCCTATTAAAAAACATCTGTAAAAGATTTACAGAGATCTCAACAGTATACTGTGTTTAGAACAGAAACATTTAAAAAAAACTAGCAACCATTTCTCATAAATTCAATGAGCCATACCAAAAGGAAAAACACCCATATGTATTTTGCCTGCTTTTTGTTTTCAGTAAAATTTTATTAATCCATTCATTGTAAGGCAGTGTTACACAGTAAAGGACTTTCATAGAAAATGAACACTGAATATTTTTCCCTTGAACTGATTTAAACTTATTCAATTAATATATTTTCCCAGCAATGATGCAAATAACATGGTCCCTAACCACCATTTACACCTTCTTAGTAACTTAAAAAAAGATTCATTTTATTTTTAATTATGTGTATGTGTGTCTGCGTCTGCATGTGAGTACAGGTGTCCATGGGGGCCATGTTTGTTGGATCCCCTGGAGCTGGAGTTGCAGGCAGGTGTGAGTCACCTGGTGTGGGTGCTGGGAACCGAATTCAGGTTCTTTGGAAGAGCAGTATACTCTCTGAACAACTGATTCATCTCTCAAGCCCCTCTTGATAAATAACACATTCCAGTACCAGCATATGTAACTGTATTATATTTATCCTTAAACTGAGACTGTTTAGTATGTATATCATTGGACTTGCCTGTGCCTTAATAAATTTGAATTAGTATTTACCTTCACCACTGGAAGCAATGTGAATAGAAGGTATTGAACCAAAAAAAATGTTCCATAATGTTATATTTTATAAATCTAACAGTATCAAATTATTCTGACCAAGCTCTTTGGAAAAAAGTCCAATGAACAGATACAAGACCTGTAGACACAAGTCCACATAGATGATACAGCATATTCCTTCAAGACTCGAAGACTACTATGGAAGATGCTACCTTTAACTTAGCTCAGATCTACACTACGTTGAGTCCGTTACATGGTACTTGTTTGTATTGCCAAAGTTCCTTTTAGTTAAAGATGAGCCTCTAAAACTGGCCCCTCTCATCCATTCCCCCAAACAACAAAAAGAAACCTAATAGTGTGTGCTGAAGGGGATTCTTTATGATCACCACTAAAAAGAACAAACATTAAGAACTGAGACAATTATTCCTAGGCCCTCATTTATCCATGTGCTACAGTCTTCCCAAAGAGGAAGCCTAGATATCTCATCCAAAACTGTAGGCGGGCAGAAGTTTCTGAAAACTCAGATTTAGTTTAAGGTTACTGCTCAGCCTAGACCAGAGAGAAAACAAAAGTATAAAGACTAAGAAGAAGCACAATTTGAAAATGTCAGCTATGACTTCCACTATTCTCATCCATTACTTTGTCATCTACACAAGAAAAATATATTTTACACAAATATGGACAACACAGCATAAATCTGAAGAAAGTAATGTGTGCATAGTGTGTGCCTGTGTCTCCTGGTATAGGTTTGTGTGTATACTACAGTCACATGTATGTGTGCCTGTGGAGGCCAGAAGCTGATGTGGGGTGTCTTCCTAGCTGGGTTCCAGCTCGTGTAAGGAGGCAAGGTCTTTCACTGACTTCACTAGTCTGGCTCCCTAGCTTTTTCTTGGAATCCTCTTTGTCTCCAGTGGCTGAGACTGCAGGCAGGCTACACGCCCACTTGGCATTTATGTGGGCTCCAGGGATCCAAACTCTAGTCCTCACATCTATACAAGAAGTGCTTTTTACCCCCTAACCATCTTTACAGCCCAAGAAAGTAATTCCTTGAAAACATCTCAATTTATCTTCCAAAGGTTACTTTTCCAGAAAGAGCCCTAAATAGTGGAATATCAATATTCAGGTAACCACACCTCAAGTTTAAATTTTTTAATGTAATTTTATGTATTTTGTGTACATGTATGTACACATATCTTGGTGCCTCTATGGCGTATGTGCGTGTGTGCTGGTGTACATATTCTACAGAGTAGAGGTCAGAGGATGACCTGCAAGAACAGAGCCTGGTGACAGGTGACTTTAGCCACTGAGCCATCTTGCTAGCCTTGCATTTCAAGTTTAAAAAAAAAATGAAATTTGCCTCATGCCATCCACAAAAGCTATGACTTGGTCAATATAACCCCATACATGAATTCTAATGTAGCAATTAGATATAAACATTTTGGCACCCGGTTTTCAGAAAAGTGTTTGGCTGTTGCTGAAGAGACAGATCGGGGGACCAGATGGCCCAGCAGTGAAAGGGCTTGCACACCCTGGCCTGAGTCGATCCCCGAAACCCAGGTACAAGGCCAATGGCTATCTGGAGCCCCAGCACTCCTATGGCTAGCTTTTTTGGACAATATAATTGCCTGGAATATACAGTATGGCAGAGACAGTAAGAGCGATGCTACCTTAAAACATCCTGGAGGGAGAGAGCCAACTCCCCAAAGGATTGTCCTTCGACTGCTCCACATGTGTGGCAGCATGAGCACATTCTCCTTTCCCCCACCTAATAATTTAGTGGTTTTTGTTTATGAGACAGGGTTTTTCTGTGTAGCTTTGGAGCCTGCCTTGGATCTTGCTCTGTAGACCAGGCTGGCCTCGAACTCACAGAGATCCGCCTGACTCTGCCTCCCAAGTGCTGGGATTAAAGGTGTGCACCACCACCATCCAGCTAATAATTTAGTTTTTGAAAGACATGGTTATGAGAGATAACTCAGTGGTTAAGAGCACTGACTGCTCTTCCAGAGGACTCAAGTTTGATTTCTAGGAACCATATGGTGGCTTACAATTGTCTCTAATTCTAGTCCTAGGGAACTGATGCCTTCTTTCAATCTCCACAGGCACCAGCCATGCACATGGTACACAGACATACACGCAGACAAAACACCTAAACACATAAAGTAATTTTTAAAATATTTTTTAAAAGCCATAGTTTGGATCTCAGGGGTTTTAAAAAAAAGATCCAAAAATATATTATCACAATGCTTTTTAGTAATTACTATAGATAATAAAAATTTGACTTACAAAAGTACTACGGTAATGTACTTTGCTCATGGGGGCAATACTCTGGAAGCAAAATAACTAATAAATTGCTGAAGTTTCTACTGAAGAACAGGACATGGTTCACTAGAAGCGGAATGCCGGGACCTTTTAAGGGAGGGCAGATTTAAACTACAGGTGTGTGTAACAGCAGTCATGACACCTAGAACCCAGAAGCTGAAGAAACTCTCCTTTAAATTGATGCCTAGTTACCAGTCTCCTTCCAGCGCCCGTCCGTTGCACGCTGCTCCTAAGTCTCGCTTCCAGAAGGAGAAAGATGTAAAGCGAGGGAGAGAAGAGGTGTGCGTGCAGGTAACAGCCAGGTGTGCCGGCACGAGTTGCTGGTTAACAAACACACTTGGCCAGCGAGGTGGCTCCTCACTTGCTGTGGAATCTGAAGTCAGTGCCCAGAACCCACGTAAAGTGGAAGGGAAGAACCAACTTCACAACACTGTCCTCTGAACTCCCTAGGCACACTGTGACACACATGTGCTGTGGATGTCACTCTGTATAAATAAAATGCTGATTGGCCAGTAGTCAGGCAGGAAGGATAAGGTAGGCGGGACAAGGAAGAGGAGAATTCTGGGAATAGGAAGGCTGGGAGGAGACACTGCCAGCCGCTGCCATGAGAAGCAACATGTAAAGACACCGGTAAGCCACAAGCCATGTGGCAAAGTATAGACTAATAGAAATGGGCTAAATATAAGAGTAAGAGCTAGACAATGGTAGGCCTGAGCTAATGGCCAAGCAGTTTAAATAATATAAGTGTCTGTATGATTATTTTATATGTGGGTTGTGGGACCGCGGGGGCTTGGTGGAACCTGGAGAGAAGCTCTCCAACTACACATATGCCCACAAAAACACATCAAAATAAAAAAAAGTAAATAAAAGGCTGGGTGGTGGTGGCGCACGCCTCTAATCCCAGCACTCGGGAGGCAGGGGCAGTAGATCTATGTGGGTTCGAGGCCAGCCTGGTCTAAATAGTGAGCTCTAGGACAGCCACAGCTGTTTCAGAGAGAAACCCTGTCTCGAAAAACCAAATTGAATGAATGAATGAATGAATGAATGAATGAATAGCTAGCTAACCAAGGCCTATATGTTTTCCTTTTCTCTTCCATGTATGCTCTCCCTCTGTCTATTCAGCCATCTTTCAGACTGACTTCAAGCCTGGAGCCGGGGCAGGCACCCAGTCCCCGCTCTCACACTCAACCTGGCCTGCACCTCCCTCACAGCCCTGCATCCACTGACTACAACGCAGTGTCTAGGTGGCATAGGAAGGAGGGGGCGACCCTATGCCAAAGTTAGGGGCTTAGGAGAGTATTCTGGGAAAAATGCAGTCTTGGAGGACGAGGAGGAGGCTGGAAAGAGTGGACGAGCAGAGGAAATGAAAAAATAAGCAAATACTTGGTTCTCGGGTGTACTACTGTCCTGAACTTGGCATCTCAGAAAATGGTGAAGGTGTTTTGGGAGTTCACAATGAAGACAAGAGGAAGGGTTAATAGCATTTGAGAAGAAAATCGAAAATGCCAGATGTCCTAAAGCATGGCACAATACTACATAAAAGTCCACAACCTATCCCACAAGACATTTATGTCCTTCCATGGAAAATGATATAGATAAAAAACTTCGTGTATTTTACATATAAACACAAAGTAATTTTGTATAATGTTAATTTCAATAATTTTGGAGCATTTTGTCTTATGAAATAGGTTGAGAGAATTTAATACTATCAAATATAATGGGTTGGATTAACTTTCGTGCATATAAACATGGTGCTTTGCTTATACTCACATTTCCTCTTAACCATGTTGTCCCTACCCTCCATGGAGTCCTTTAAAACTTCTTTTTATGAAACTGTTTATAATGACTTGAAACCATGACCAATGGGACCCTAGCTTAAAGTAAGAGCTGCCATGTCACAGCTGGTAATGTCAGCATCAGAAACACCCAGATCTGAAATTCCTCGGAACAAAATTAAGGACAAATGCTATATTCGTAAAAAATATGAATTGCAGGGATTTCACTGAGCTTCATTAGTATAGCTGTTTAAAAATATTTCATATTATTGTAAGTATACTACAATGAGAAATGTATGTTTTATAAAATCAATTATCAAAAAATCATTTCTTACTAATCATCTCATTTAATCACTGTAACTACAGCAAGAAACTTATCTTGAGAGCCAGATAAGGTGGGGTATGCTTACAACCCAAGCACCAGTATTGCTAAGGCAAGAAGAACTCAAAGAACTTTCCACTGTTCCCTGACTGTAACTGTCTCAGCACACCGCATCACTGCTTCAGTTAAGGTCGTTTCCCCATCTTCCTTCACCGCACCCACTAGGTCATGCCTGTTACTTCCATGGCCCACTGCAGCTCTGGGAGTCACTCACTCACTCTCTCTTTGGTATTTATTAGCAAATGCACTACTGGTCACTTCAGGGAGAATTCTAGATTAAGAGGAGGTCGATTTTCCCTACTGTCTTCCATCCTTCAATAGTGGCAGCCAAACATTTATATATTAAATATTTTTATTACAAATTATTTGAGTTAATTTTTTTTCATCCTAGGCATTAAGACATTATATTGGGATTAAAAGGGCTGAGAGCTACTGCCTGGTAAGGAGGACAGCAGCCAGAGCCCAGGTATTTAGTTAGGCACCAGTGTAGAAGGGACGCTGCACTTGACGAACCTGCCCTGAAGAACAGCTGACTCCATTGGTGCCCAATGAGCTCGTGAAAGCCCTCAGAGCCAGAACTGAAAAAGTGCTTCCAACACCGACTCCCTTCTATTAGGGGGTCTACAGTGGTGGGAACATCCAACAGCACTGTCTTAGATAGGTGACTGTTTGGTTTTGCTCATTTTCTTTTCAATTTGGATTAATTTTTATTGAAAAATTCAACCAACAATGCTGGCAAAATTGGATCTGTACCTGCAGAAGAATGAAATCATATTCATATCTTTCACACTGTACAAACCATCCAAGATGGGTCAAAGCCTGAAACACTGAAACCTTTAAAAGAAACATAGGTGATATCCTTGGGGAGACTGGGGATGGCAAAACCTTTTAAAAGAACACAACACAGGAACTAGTCTCAAGTGTCAACAGATGGGACTACACAAACAGAAAGTTCAGCACAGCTAACAGACAGCCAACACAATGGAAGAAAACCTTTACCAGCCACACTTCAGACAAGGGCCGGATATCCAGAACTTACAAAGAGTTGCAGAAATCCAACACTATGAAAATAAAACTGTCAATCAAGAAATGGGCAAATTAACTGAAAAGACAGTTTTCAGAAAAAAGAAATACAAATGGCCAATAATTATCTCTAGAAAGTGTTGAATATCCCTAGCCATCAGGGAAATGCAAATTAAAACTACTTTGAATCCTGGTGGTGGTGGCAGTGCACGCCTTTAATCCCAGCACTCGGGAGGCAGAGGCAGGAGGATCTCTGTGAGTTCGGGGCCAGCCTGGTCTACAGAGCGAGATCCAGGACAGCCAGGGCTATAGGAAGAAACCTTGTCTCAAAAAATCCAAAACAAACAAACCCCAAATCCAAAACAAACTACTCTCGAGATACCACCTCACCCTAATCAAAATGCCTGCCATCAACAAGCATGAGAACCAATGTTGGGGATATGTTGAAAGTACCCTTATTTACTGTTGGTGAGAGTGTAAATTAATATAGCCATGGTAGAAATCAGTTTGGAGACTTCTCCAAAGTTTGAAAATAGACTAACACATGACCCAGGTGTTTCACTCCTAGGCATATGCCCAGAGAACCCCACACCCTACCTCAGAGATATTTGTATCCCCACATTTATTATTGCTTTATTCATTATAGCAAAGAATTGTAAACAATCTAGTTGTCTATCAGCAGATGAATGGATAATAAAAATCTGGTACATATATAAAATGGAATACTATTCAGCTTTAAAGAAAAACGAAGTTAAAAAATTTGCAAGAGTGCTTGCTTTGGCAGCACATACACTAATGTTGGAACAAGACAGAGGAGGTTATTATGGCCTCTGTGCAAGGAAGACACACAAATCCATGCAGCATTCCATATTCCCCTTCAGGGGGTGGGAAGAAGTCTTTATGGCAAGGGAAGTTTGGCGTATCTCCCTGACCATCACGTAGGGCAAGGGATCTTTCAGACATGTATCTTTACAATTAAATGACATGTGAAGTCTGTAATAAGTGCTTAAAAATCTTCCTGTGTGTTCTTAGTAGTAATTTCCTTCCAATTTTTCCTATAGACTGTTTTAATATCTGATATTCCTACTAAGGGGTAGTGGTATATATATATTTGCTATTACAAAAAAGTTTGTAGGAAAATAGGCTTAGAATGTATATAATATATATATAATCCCAGAAAGAAAAAAATTGCATGTTCACTCTCATATGCAGAATCCAGCCAATAATGTGTATATAAGTAAACAAATGCACATGTGGGTTCTGTATAACATGAATAAAGCACACAAAAAGCTAAATTTTAGGGGTAGGGAAGGACTGGATGCAGATAATGGACATGAATTATGAAAGAGAACATAAAGCTAATTGTTTTTCTATTTCTGCTTACCATGATTGTTTTATTTTTTGGTGATGTGTAGGTGCAGAAGAAATACTCAATGATGAAATTGTAAAATTTAACGTAGAGCTCCATGGCTTTCCCATCCTAAATGCTTACTACTCTAACTGTATGGAAGGCCACTGACTTTGGGTCTGGGCTAATTCTGATGTGGGATTTTTTTATTTTATTTTATTTTATTTTTTAGTTTGGAAGTCTTTAAATAATTAAGTTTATTGAATAAGAGAAAAATTGACTTTATTATACGATCAGACATCATCCTTTGGCATTCTAATGAGCCTATTTTTCTTCACTGATCTTTAAAAAGCCCCATGATGTGTTTACAGAACTTACAGGTGTCAGCTCAGTCTGCTCTTCCGTGCCGTCAGAGTGGTGCTTGGCCTGCTTACGGGGGCATCTCAGAGAAACAGCATGCTGTGGAAATGGAGGAAGGAAAGATGACAGGTGATGGAGGTGAGAAGAAGCACTCTTCATCACGCAGGGAGAGAAATGGGTCCCTGCGATGAAATGAACAGCAATGAAAACAGAACAGTAATAAAACTGCATGCAATGATTTCACCGTCCATCCTTTTACACGAAAATTAGAAGAGTAAGAGCCAGATGATCCTAATCCTCAACAATTCCAGAATCGCCTCACTTCACTTCTAGACAATGGGCTCTGCGGCAACACTAAGCAGCAGTGTTGTGGCCGGAAGCAGGTTATGCTAAGGACCCTTTGCTTGCCCTGGACCACTGGCAGGACCTTATCTCCTCCCACTGTGAGTCACCCCTCAGAGCCTGTGCTGAGTCTCCTCACCCCTCAGGCTCTGGCTTCCCCTTTACCTCTTTCCTTACAGAGAAAACCACATCTCAGCCAGCAGTGTATCCTCTACTAAATTCCCATTTTCCCCACCCATCCTTTCAAGTTTTCTATGAATAAATAGCCTTTTCCCCAAGCTAGGCGTGTTTCAATCTGACTCATACCTCCTTCAGGATTCAAGCACACTATCCCACTGGGGTAAGGAAGGGACCACAAAATGTTCAGCTCTCCTGGCTTAGCCTTCCTCTGGCCTCGCTGCTCCACACTGCCAAATTTCCTGAACCCATACTCGGCAGTGGGTTCCGCCACTTCCTAGCCATTCATTAGTTCCTTGCTTCTCTGCAATCTTTCCCCTCAAAGATTTCATCCATTTCATCCTTTGAGTTGTAAAGCATTCTGAAATTAATCTTCAACGTTATCGATGACCTTGCACGTGTGATGCTGTGTTCATGTGTGCCTATGAAGGTCACAGGTTGATGTCTGATGTCTTCCTCAATAATGCTCCACCTTACTTGCTAAAGCAGGGTCTCTTACTAAACTTGGGGCTCACCGATTTGTCAACACTAGCTGGCTATCAACCCCCTGGGATCCACCTAATCACCTCAGCACGGGAGTGACAGACCTGTATCATCATGCCCAGTTTTCATACGGATGCTTGGGGTCTGAACTCAGGTTCTCATGCTTGCCCAACAAACACTTACCTCACTGAGCTATCTCTCCAGTCCCTGATAAGGACAATTTATCCTCTATATTCCAGGGCAGTGCCTAGGCACTGAGTATCTATGGAGTAGTTAAGTACTTATGGAATAGATACCCAATTCTGCTTTGCCTTCATGGCATATGCTGGCCAGATAAAAACTTTTCACTTTTCTATGTATTATCCATTAAGCATGTTCTTAGTACTGTTTCAGTTACAGATCAACAAGGTCTATCAGTTCTATGTGGTCAATAAAGTTCTCAGGAAACACAGACAGTGGTAGCCTTGACAAACAGAAAAGGTCATGACAAATGGCAGCCAACTCAAGTCGTTTAGGGAAAAACACATCCAATGAGTAATAAGGTAACATTCCAGACACAGCAGGATGAACATCTGGACTCACAAAGACCGCGGCAGCATGAACAAGGTGTGCACAGTTTAATCCAGGTGGGGTCCTAGCTGTAAGAGGGGAAGTGGACACGGGGCCCCATCCCTAAAGAAGCTGTCTGCAATCCCACAGGGATTGTTAATCACACCTCAGGGCAGGCACCATAAAATGAACTCAACGGTCTTTCTGTAGACTTTCTAACTCATTTTGCTTTCTTTGGGCAGTTTTGCTTTATTCGTTTTTTGTCTATTTTGATTTTTTGTTTTTGAGAGTTTTATTGGTGAGTGTCTATTTCTTGGTTTTTATTATTTTATTTTTATTTAAGAGAGAGAGAGAAAAAAAAAAAAGAACACTAAGTTGGGTGGGTAAGGAGGACCTGGGAGGAACTGGGGGACGGGAACACATGATCATTTTGTATACAGATTTTTAAAAGAAGTTTAAAATTGGAGTTGTCAGTGTAGAAGGATGGGATGAAAACAGCTGTCTGCAGACTCCACTGTAGGGCACTCCAGAAGAGAAAAAGAGGGCTAATGAGGAACTTCCGCTCTTTCCAAATCCCGCTAAACAAAGAGCTTTAAAATATGACAAACTCATGAGCAGACAAGGACAGTTTCTGGAAGGTACAGAGTATACGGCTGAGAATAACCTACTTGAAAGACCCAACACAAGGTGAGTGCAGAGCTGGCACCACAGCAGAGCAGACCAGCACCCAGCTTTGTCACAGAGGCAGCAGTCATGACAGAGGGGCCACAGACAGACACTATGTTTGGGGAAGCAGGAAATCCCTAGGGTTCCTTCTTCAGCCGCCCATCAGCAATGGACGCATGTTCAGATTGATATTCACTCAGAGGACCCAATAGACTGGGCCACTGCTGGAGTTTACTCAGCTCTGCAACCGCTGGCATGTCATCTTCAGAGGGAGTCCGTGCTGCTCACAAGGGACCTTTCTGGGCCTATTAACTGACAGCTGGTTGTACAGGAAAGAGACCACATTGGCAAGACAAAAATGACCAGGACTCTTGAAAACGTCACACTCCACAGGAACTGGTCATATCTTGTAGGAATGAATATAAGTACTAAGGCCTCTCGGAGATATGCTCTTACTCACTTACAGAAGTTATACCACACGAGGAAGTCAGGGTCTAGGCCTTACCATGTTCTTCAAGGCACTCTTCCTGTTCTGTATGCACTTACTAGTCTGGGGCAATTTTAAAGTAAACAATGCCTGGCGACTTTTCTGAACAAGCACCTTCTCTCTGGTGCTGCAGACTGAATGCAGAGCCTTGTATGTACCAGCGGAGCAGTGTATTTACCACTGGGATCTATATCTGGCCCTACCTAGAGACATTCTATAGCCAATCTTTCATTCTGTTTTGTTTGAAACAGTATCTCACTCTACAGCCAGGCTGAAGAACTCACAGTTATTCTCCTGTACTAGCCATCTATAATTAATCTTAACCCAGTGTGTTTCCAAGAAAAAACAAGGTCATTTTTCCTGAAAAGAGGGTTCTGACTTGCTATTAATTTTCTACCTAGAGAATTTTATCTTTCATGGATATGTAAACATGTCTACCTAATGACACTACTAAGTAGAGGTTAGGGGTGCTTCTAGACATCCTACCATGTCCAGGGGAGCCTCTCATAACTAAAATCCATGTAGCGCAAAGTGTGTGTTATATTTGTGTTGAGAAATCTAACGGATCAGATGAAGTTCACATTGAGAAACAATCCCACATCCGAACCTTTGCTGTCCCTAATGGGCTGCTGAAATTCTGGTTGCCAGGCATGTGCCCTTCATGCCAGAGACTGGCAGAACCTTCTCTGCGGAAGGCTAGTGGTCTGAGAGAAAAGACACAAATAATCCCAAATAAGAGACTAGGAGGAAAAAAGAATTCCGAAGAGGGAAGAATGAATAGATTAATTCTGTTCAAGTTAACCAAGACTCATCAACTGTGGTAAGTTAGAGCTGAAATAATGATAAACAGAGGAAATGAAGTGTTTTGTTCGTGTTTTAAAAGCAAATTGCTATTTCTTAGAAGAAAGTAAAGAATACACAGTTGTGCAGCACACTTCACAGCCATTAGAATCAAAGCACTGAGTGTACGGGAGGACTGGGGGTTTAGCTCAGTGGTAGAGTGGGGAAGTGCTTGCCTAGCACAGGTAAGGCCCTGGGTTGGATCTCTAAGACCACAGAAAAGAATGGAAATAAGCAACAGGAACTAAACGTGAGACAGGAAAAAGAAGGGAGAACGAGAAAGGATGGAACAGGCGTAGAGAAGAGAAAGGTGTTGTCCAAAGACAAGCCAGAGTCTCACTTTCCAAAGTCAGTACATAAGATACGAAGCAGGGAGAAAGAAAAGGAGATACAGTGATGTAAGTGTGGATTTAATGACATGGAGATAAATGGTATAAGAACTAGCTCAAAGATTAGAAAGTGCTTATTTCTGGGAGCAGAACATGACATGTGCATGGCAGGAAATATTTCATAAATCTGACAGAACTATTGAATTCCATGTATGAAAAGCTAACTAAGTTTTAAAATCGTATTTGATTTTAAGACTATTTGATACATGGGTTTTGGATCTAATGAGCTCATCTCAGTTTGTTCCATCTGAATCAGAACACAGTGTTATCAAGAAAAAAGGATACTGAGGCAAATTATTATACCATTTTAAAAAAATCACTCTGGACAAACTAAGAGGAGGCCAGATAAGACTTTAGACCATCCCCCACCAAACCTCATTAAAAATATTAAATATTACACCACCAAATCTTGTTATCTTTGCCCATGGGTATCACCAGATAGCATCTGATGTGTTTCCTGAGACATGGGTCTTTTCACTTTATATTCTTTTACATTGTTTGAACTTTGGTGAGTGGTATTTTACAGGCAGAAAGACGTATGGACAGGACAGGCAGTCAACAGCCACAGCCAGAGAATATCCTTAGTAATTAGTTTAGAACTGTTCTCAGGAATTTTGTTTTAACTCAAAATAACAGAATAGAAAGGGGGTAATAACATACAAGACAAAGGAGGTAAAAACACATCTCTAACAAAACACTGCTTACTTAAGTCTCAGCAGGTAACCTGACAGGCATGGAATGAGAAGCTGGTGCTAACTAGAATTCTTCGGTCATAAAGTCTATTGGGTCTCTTCATAAAGTAGAAACTGGTTTTCAAATTCTTTACAGAATGCAGACGAGATCCATTTCAGATAAATGAGGGTGTATTCTTTAGGTTCATATGACTTGCTTCCTTTCCTTGCAATAACTCATTTGTTTCTAAACCACCATGATTAATGCCTTTTGCGCCCCACAGTACCCAAAAAAAGCTAAGCATCTGGGTAAAAACCAAGAGTTGCTGATTAATTTAAATTAATCTGGAGAATTAAATCAGGTGTGTAGGGGGGAGTCTAATGATGCCAGAGAGTAAATTTCAAGTCTCTCTGTAATTCTTTCAATGACGTCTGACACTATTCCACACTAGTGCCAATAATTCTGCATCACCCTATGAGGAAGAGAGGAAGACAGGCTAGGCAACAGGAAGGAAAGTTTCCTTCTGAGAAACTGAGTAACTCACTTGAGCTCTCCATGGGCATCAAATGACAAAGTTCTTCACGTCCAGCTTTTCTTTCTACATCACACTAACCAACCGTTCTGATAACAGAATGGAGCAAACTCTAAACAGTAGAATCTTCAAAGACTACAATGACGATTTACATGCCTTATGGTCTCACTTTAATCATGTTCAAAACAATTATCAGCTTATTAAGCATTCATGGCTTTGTAAATCATAATTCAATTTTTTAATCACGTGAAATATTAATTGAAGGGTTCTAACAGGTCAAAAGACAGAAAGAAGACTCCAACCCTCTTCTAATTCATCTTTGTGACACTACCCTGACTGGTATATACTTCTTCTGTGGCCTTATTCAGCTGAGAAGTACTTTTGATAAATTTTAAATGTTAAAGAAGAAAGTCAGTTAAAACAAGACAAAACAAAAACAAAAAACCAAAACAACAACAACAACAAAAAACCCCAACCTATCATTTCTTTGTATTTTGAGGCCAAACCAACAAAGGAAGAATTTCTATCTACTTACCTCAGTAATCGTCTGGCCCTGATGCGTTGTCAAATCCAGTTCTTGAGGACGCATCACTTTGTCGATATCCAAGGAATCCATACTAGAAGCTGCAGAGGTGATGCTTGAACGAGAGGAGTTACTAATAGAGTGGACCTCAGCATCGCTCACGGTGCCAGCAGAGGCAGTCCTTCTGTGCTGACTCATCACTGGCGGCTTAGACTCCTCTACCTCAGACTGCTGAGCAGCCTCGTCCATGCTCAAGGAAGCCTGCTCTAATTGTGCAGTGATGTCATCCAGGGAGTAGTTAGCATGGGAAGGTTTAGTTGTTCTAGCAGAGGAAGGTGGTAATGCTCTCAGGGTGCCATGTTTTGATGTATGTCGGCCAGAAGGTAGCTTCTGAGTGGCTTTGGGTTCTGTGACTTGGCGCTTACTGTTTCCTGAGCCAATGCTGCTGAGCTCTTGCTCTATGGAGCAGAGGTCGGCCATCAGGGCATCCAGATCCACAGTCTCTCCCTGATTCAGAGCTTCTGCAAAGAAGACATCAGTTTCCAGAACACAATCAAAATCTACACATTCTACAACACCTTAGCCACAGGCAGTAGGAAAAAAGCAAAAGAATACATTTCGTTGGGCCTAACTGCAATCAAATAAAATACTTAGTATGTTTTGTTTTATATTCTAAGAGAACTTTTAGGAGCAAATAGTCCATCTCTTAAGATCTCTGGTAAGGAAAATAAGGTTCTAAGCTCAAAGACAAAATACTGAAAACACCTTGTACTATCCCATGGTTTTAGCCACTCTCCCATGAACTTTGCACTGGTGTGCTGGCCAGCTTTAAGTCAACGTGGCACAAGCAGGGTCTGACAGGAGGGAACCTCCAACTGAGAAATGCCTCCGTAGGAGCTGGCTTTAGGGCATTCTCTTCCTTAGTGACTGAGGAGGGAGGGCCCACTGTGAGTGGTGCCAGCCTGGACTGGTGGTCCTGGGTTCTCTAACAAAGCAGGCTGGGCAAGCCATGGGGAACAAGCCAGTAAGAAGCTCCCCTCCATGACCTCTGTCTGCATCAGCTCCTGCCTCCAGGCTCCTGCCCTGTTGGAGTTCCTGTCTTGACTTCCTTCCATCATGGACAACAGTGTGGAAGTGTAAGCCAAACAAACCCTTTGCTCCCCAACTTGCCTTTGGTCATGGTCATGGTGTCTCACTGCAGTGACGCAAACCCTCACTAAAACAACTTAATATGGTCAGGGTCCAGGTAGACAGTACTACCAAGAGAGAAGAGCGTAAAAAGAAAAAAGTCTAAAAAATTTACAACATTTATTCCAAACACTAAGAAGTGGCTAGGTACATTAAATAAAGGTCCCACGGGCTGATTTAAAATTACTAAGAATAATTTTCTTTGGACTTTCCTCCACTCAGAAAACAATGCATTCAGATTGTTGTGGACTTTCTCATTTCTTCATTCACAGTTCCAACTATTAAATACATGACAAGAAAACTACTTGTTATGTTCTAGTTGCTTTTTCTTCTGGAACTCTTCTGATTAACTGGAATTAACGTGCACAAATCAAGAAAAACAGAACTGAGAATGGAGAAATGGCTCAGTGGCTAAGAACAAGGACTCTTCTTCCAGATGACCAGAGTCTAATTCCTATCACCCACATTAGATGGTTCACAACCACCTGCAACTCCAGCTCTAAGAGGATCTTACACTTCTGGCTTCTGCAGGAGGGACCGACATTCATGTGCATACCTATACACACACACACACACACACACACACACACACACACACATACACACACAATTTAAAAAAAGGAGAAACAAAACGCAGTCAAGTTATGTATATAATTTTTATATTGTTTTACATTTAGAATTGCATTTCTATTATTCTTGTATTATAGAACTCAGTATATTATTTTAGACTTTACTTAATCAAATCTTACCATTCAAGTTGTATATGGAGAAACGGTAAGAAAAGTTGGCCATGTTTGTTTCCTGGCGAAGAGGAGATCTTTTCACTGGTTCTTTGGGCTTGTCAGAATCCAAACTCTTTAAAAAAAGGAAGTTTAACAAAAAATATTAATATGGGTTTCCATTACACAAAAAAGATGAGTGAACTGCCATATTGTCTCAGGGTTTCTATTGAAGCAATAAAATGCCATAACCATTTCCATATCACTGTTTGTCACTGAAGGAAGTCAGGACAGGAACTCAACAGGGCAGGAACCTGGAGGCAGGAGCTGATGCAGAGGCCATGGAGGAGTGCTGCTTACTGGCTTGTTCCCCATGACTTGCTCAGCCTGCTTTCTTCTAGAACCCAGGACCACCAGCCCGGGGACGGGACAGCACCACAATGGGCTGGGCCCTCCCCCATTGATCACTAAGTAAGAAAAATGCCCTCCAGGTTTGCTTGCAGCCTCAACTTATGGAAGCATTTTCTTAATTGAGGTTCCCTCCTCTCAGAAGACTTTAGCATGTGTCAAGCTGACATAAAACTATCCAGCACACATATTAACAAAACTAAAGTTTCTTCTAAAAGACAGCCCCAAGGAAAAACATAACTGGTTTTCATTAGCTAGCTCTCATTTCTAAATATATACTCACTTTTAAGATACCTGAGACTTAGAGTTGTCACAGTTCAGGGTAAACATGTTTTCAAATATACTGTTTAGTCAATGACATGATTCTGCATAAGTTCACTGTGAAATAATCTAAGTATATGAATATGGACATGGTAAAGAACCATGAAGGGAGTTTTGCCATCACTTTCCTCAAAGGGTTGTGCTTTGATCTAGCATAGCCTCATCTATGTCTCATCCATATATCATCCATGCCTCATCCATGCCTCAATGCAAAGTACAATCATGAATTTCATTCATTCACTCACTCCCTTTTGTGGTGTGGTAGACTGAACCTAAGGCCTTGTATATAGCAGACACTCAAATCTACAACTAGATTATACTTCTAACCCTTATCAACTTCTTACAATGATACTCTTCACCTGTAGCCTTTCTACAATAAGGAAGAGGTATCTAAACAGAACATTACAACCACAACAACAACAAAGGGAAGAGAAAGAAAAGGAATTCAACTAAAAAAAGAACTTCATGTATTCTACTTATAGAATCACAGTTACATTAGATTTCTATCTTTATTATTTACATATCTCAAGATTTTGATAATTCATACAAATAGGGCCCATTTGTTTTTGCTGTTTTGGGGATTTTTTTGTTTGTTTCTTTTGTTTTTGTTTTAGATAGATTGTCCTGTAGCCCAGACTGGCCTAAAACTCACTGTATGTAGCAGAAGATGACCTCCAGAGTGCTGTGGTTATAGTTATATGCTACCGATATGCTACGTGTGTTATGTGTTCCTAAGGATGGGATCTGGTCTCTGTGTTGCTAGGGAAGCGTGCTACCAATTAAGCTACACTCCCAATCTCCATTATGTTTTCAAAGATTTACTTTTATTTTATGTATATGAGTATTTTGACTGAATGTAAGTGTACCATGTGTGCATGCAGGTACCCATGGAAGCTAGAAGAGGTAGTTGGATCCCCTAGAACTGGAGTTACAGACAGTTACAAGCTGCCACTTGGGTGCTGAGAACCAAACCTGTGTCCTCTGCAAGAACAGCCAGTGTTCTTAACCACTAAACATTTCTCCAGTTCTTCATCCTGTTTTTGAAGCTATCAAATAAACATGATGCACAACTCAGTGCTTTATTTCAAAAATTCAAAAAATAGCTATGAAATTCTCCTTTAGCCTCAAACTTAATTCTTCAGAAGCAATTTTAATTACTCCTTTCAATAGAGCTGAAGGGAAAATATTTTCTATAAAATAACTTGACTAACTGAAGACCTATGAAAAGTCAACCTCTTTCCAGTTCAAATAAATGAACATGTATTTTAATTACCTGTCCATGGTGCTGAGGCAACAAAGGAAATACGGAGAAACACTCCTCAGCTCAAGAAATTGGTAAGATGGTCATTTTTAACCCTTGAGGAGGTTGCTGAGAATTTACAAAAACCTACAGATCCTCTCCCAGAAAAATGGACAACATATAAATTATTTTAGAAGAATCATCAACTCCTTAAATCTTAAGTCTGATTAACCATTAACACCGAATACATGCACAGGTAACCCTGTAGTGAGCTAAGTAATGACATAAATCTGAATCTTAGCAAGTCAACGATTTCTTAAAATATCTATAAAAACGAATGTAATATGCAATGGTTTTAATGTGTCTCTCTAGTGACAGACTTCTATGATGAAAAGGTAGGCAACGGGAAACACATGTGAGAATGTAGCACCAAGTGAGGAACACCACCTGAGTGGAGTTCCTACTTCACTGAGGCAGCTTGGCTCATTCCTACCTTCTTTTCTCTTTTTGACTCCTACTCAAATACACAACCACCTGGTCACAGACATCCTACCCAACATACCAGCTGGCCCTTGGATCATTTCCTTTATACACTATCATTTCTATTTCTTCTGTTTTGTTTCTTCTTTCTTCCCAACTGTTTTAATTTTCTGTTGCTGTGAAAAATGTCACAACAGAAGCAACTTATAGAAAAGAGTTTATTTGGGTTTAGGGTTCCAGAAGGATAAGAGTTGGTCCATTGTGGCAGAGAAGTGGGTTGGTAAGAGCAGGAAGTTAAGAGATCACATCTTTTACCACAAACACAAGCAAAGAGAGTAACCTAGAAGAGGTGCGTCTTAGGGTGTCTACTGCTGTGAGGAGACACCATGGCCACGGCAACTCTTATAAGGAAAACATTTCATTGGGATGGCTCACTTACAGTTTCAGAGGTTCAGTCCATTGTCATCATGGCAGGAATGGAAGCATGATAACATGCAGGCAGACATGGTGCTGGAGAAGGAGCTGAGAGTCCTACATCTTGCACGCCACAGGAAGTCAGCTGAGACACTGGGCAGTATCCTGAACATAGGAAACCTCAAAGACCATCCTCACACTTCCTCCAACAAGGCCATAGCCTAGTAGTACCATCTCTACGGCCCTATGAGATTACGGGGCCAATTACATTCAAACTACCACAAGCTTTAAACTCTCAAGCTGTGCCCCAGTGTCCTATTTCCTCCAGCAAGGCTGCCCCACCCACCCACCCATAACCTCTCCATTAGAGAGACTGACTACGGACAAGTATTTAAACCCTAATCCTAGAGGAACATTTGTTATTGAGAACACCACACCAGCACAGAGCTGAATACTAGTCATCATCTTTATGACAAAACTGTTTTCTGTAAAAATGAAGACTTAACTGGGGGAATGGCTCAGTTAAGAGCTTGTAGCTTATGCACGAGGACCTGATCCCAGGACCCCTGTAAGAGACGGGCATGTATGCCTGAGTGGTGTGAGCCTGTCATCTTGGTGATGGGGTGGCAGAGAGATGAAGATCCCCGGGGCTTCAGGCTCAGCAAGAGACTCTTTCAAAAACTAAGGTGGAGTGCCAGAGAGGTAACTTAGAAGGTTAAGAAGGCCCTTGCTGCCTCACCTTACCATCTAAGTTCCATCCCTGAGACCCACATGGTAGAAAGAGAGAACCAACAACTCCACAAGTGTTTCTGACCTCCACCAACTCCATGGCATGCACGACTCACTCCTCCACATACAGTATGAATACGCAATGAAAAGACAGAGAAGAGACCAGATATGATGGCTAATCTTGGTTGTCAAGTTGACTACTTCTGGTACCAAACAAAACCCAAGGAACCGGGACAACTACTGAATTCTTGGCCTTCCCACCAGGAGGCAGCCATTGCTGGCTGGATCACAGTCCGTAAGCCACTCTAACCCCCCTTAATATATACACATTCATTCTGTTCTTTTAGAGAATGGTGACTAACCCACCAGATGTCAACCTCTGGACTCTATATACATGTGTACACCCACACACACACGTACCTGCCCTTGCCACTCGCAGAGTAGGAAATTAAATAGAAAGGGTTTGGTATCTACAGACACCAAAAGACATTTTGACAAAAATGTTACCTTTTCTGACTACAAAGCTTGTAGAGTTTTGAATGAGAATGGCCCCCATCGGCTCAGGTCCCAGTTGGTGGACTGGATAGGAAGGATTAGGAGGTGTGACCTTGCAGGAGGAGGTGTGTCACTGGGGGTGGGCTTTGAGGTTTCAAAGGACCGCCCAGGCCCAGTGTCTCTCTCTTTTTGCTTCCTGCTTGTGGATTAGATGTTAAGACTCAGGTTCTGCTCTGGCTCTATGCCTGCCTGTCTCCTGCCATGTTGAATGCGGATTCACTCTCTGAAACTGTGAGCAAGCCCCAAATTGAATGCTTTCTTTTATAAGTTCCCTTGGTCATGGTGTCTCTTTATAGCAATAGAATAAGACAGAGAAGAAGGGAAATATTCACATGAAATCCTAGCAGAACTGAGAACATTTTCCTCCAGATCTAGTAGTAATGGACTACAGCTACAAATGTATCTGCCTTTCAAACTGATCCACAGCTAAGAAGTAAGCATTTATTTTACGCATTCATCTTGTTTTTCCATTAGCTGTGGAATCTCGTACTTATGCATTCCCAAAGAAATTATTTAAACATAAATAAATTCTAATGTTCTCATTATTATGAAATTAAATTTGTTTTAATAAATATAACCATATTTATACATTATTACATACAATATATTAACCAGGGAAATAAAAACTGCATCTTTTTATTCTAAAAAGTGTCCTGGCATAGGGGATAATGGCTTAGCAAGTAAAATGCTTGCCATGAAAACCTGGCCCCTAAATTCAATCCCAGGAATCCATACAAAGGTAGCAGACTTCACAAAGTTGTACCCTAACCTCCACATGCAAACTGTGGCATGCATGCACTGGTCCCTCTGCCCCCCCAACATACACACATACAACGTAATAATAAAAATAAAAAAAATAAGGCCTACGATCCAAAACAAATGAACACATGCACACCATCATGGCCCAGACCTATAATCTCAACATTTGGGCAGCAGACGCAACAAGACTGACAGTTCAAGGTCATCCGTCCAAGACTACCCTGAACTACATGAGAGCCTATCTCAAAAACTAACCAACCAACCACTCACTACACTGCCAGCAACAAGAAATCCACAATCCAATAAAACAAAGCAAAAACCAAACCAAACCAAAAAACTTTAGAACCATTTTAATTGTAGCCTGGAATAAACTTTTGTCAGTATTTTGAAAATATGAGCCAGAAAATACAAACAATATATGTCATAAAGTGTATTTAAATTTGTTACAGAACAAAATATGTCAAAATTTAGATTTTTAAGCTTTAGACTTTAAAATTGTTTTAGCTTACAATCCCAAATTTATGGAAGATATTAAATCACCTCTTGTATTAACAGAAACCCGTTAAAGAACTGTTTTGTTTTGTTTTTTTAACCTTAGAACAATCATAGAAAGGGGCTAGGGAGACAGCTGGGCTGGTAAAGCACTTGCAAGCATGAGGACATTAATCTGCCTCCCCAGCCCATGTCTAGACGGTGGGCACTTGTCATCCCAGCCTGGCAGATACAGGAAGATCCCCAGGTCTGGCCCAACCGGTAAGCATCATGTCAATGAAAGACCTATTTCATCTGGTGACTTCCTCTTATGGAACTCATACCCACACTTCCCTACTTCCTTCTGAGCGCCTTTTTCCCCATCTAGGCCTGGTGCTTACGCCTATATCAAACTTACCTTTAATAAAAATCTACAACTCTGCTTCACTAAAAAAGGGGTGCTTAACGGGGGAAGAAGAGGAGCGAAAGGACCCTATGTTTCCGAGGAAGAAACCCTGAGGATATGCTCTGGTCTCTACCTGCACGGCCATGTTCATACAGATGAACACACGTATCACTCACGCATGCACACACGTCCACATAAGTGTATACAAACAACAACCACAGAAGACACTCTCTTGCACTGTGAAGTTTCTATCCCTCTACCTGTTCATGTTTTTTTTTTTTTCCTCTTTCAGCAGTATTTTAAAATTTAGCCTGCACCCATACCGTTTGTCTGCACGTTAAACTTTAAACATGCAGTAAGAGCTTCAAACCTTCAGCCAGCTTTTCAGGTAATACGTCTAACCTGAGTGAGTTTGTCCAGTTCCCCGAGCCAGGCTCCAAACATCTTATCCAGGTCCTGGTCTTCCTTGTCACTGTCTTCCTCAGCACCATGGTCAATTTCTTCATCTGACAACTGCTCCATCTGAAATACAGGCAAGTGTGTTGAGTGAGCAGGTATCATGTTAACTTATTATTCAGTACTAGGTCTGATACATGATGTGACTCTCTGAAATCAAATCTTAGGAAACAGAAAGGATTTATGAAGACGATGGTGCCAAGCAGGGTAAGGAAGAAGCCTCAGCTCTTCAAGGGACAGATGAGCCCGCGAGGTCAGTCCCCTAAGAAAGGGAAACTGTCCAAAGACTAGAGTCACAAACAGCGATTTCCAAAATACACTGAGCTCCCTTTCAACCAGCAGGGGGTGTAACTGCAGTGTCGACCTCTCTGCTGACTGGCTCTGCATGACTCCAAATGTAGTTTCAAAGACTTCAACAGAGTTCCATCGATATGAGGCTAGATATTTTGTAGACTATGTTAAGATTTCACTTAAATTCCCAATCTGTGACACGAGGACAACTATGTTCTGAAACACTGAACACACTGTACCTCAAATCATGTACCAACACATAGAGTTACTGAAGATAAAATAAAGTCCAAAGTCACCGGCGGGTAAACAACGCTCTGCTAAACCCTAGCCTTTAGGCACCGCCCCTCACCATTACCTCCTGTACCGCACGGAAGAGTTTTCTAGACTCAACTCTCCTGCTTGTGGAACGTACAGACTTGCCTTTCCACGTCAACTCTCCCGCTAGGACTCTCTCCTCCAGACATGTGCAAGTTTGTGCCCTTGCTTCATTCAGGTGTCTGCCTAAGTGAGCATCCCATCAAAATAGCATTCCACCCTTGTCACATTCTGTCCCCTGCACGCTTTCAGTTTTCTTCATAGGACTGTTTTTTTGAGGGGGAGGGCAGAGTTTTCCTATGTAATGCTAGCTGTCCCAGAATTCTATGTAGACCAGGCTGGCCTTGAACTCACAGAGATCCACCTGTCTCTGCTTTCTGGCACTAGGATTAAAGGTGAGCACCACCACACTCGGCTTCTTCATCTTTCTCACTACCAGACCACTGCTCCCCCTCTTTCCTCTCCTCCCAGTTCCTCTCTCATCACCTCCCCTCTGCCCCACCCCTATCCACGACTCCTCCATTTCTATTCAGAGAAAGGCAGGCCTCCCATGGATATCAACCAAACATGGCATATCTAGCTGAAGGCTGGACAAGGCAACTCACTATGAGGATAAGGGTCCCCAAAGCTGGCACAATAATCATAGACAGCCCCGGTTCCCCACTGTTAAGAGTTCCATAAGACCAGGCTACACAACTGACACATATATGTAGAGGTCCTAGGTCAGCCCCATGCAGGCTCCCTGATGTTAGTTCAGTCTCTGTGAGCCCTGTGAGTCCAGGTTAGTTGACTGATTCTGTGGGTTTTCTGGTGGTGTCTTCATAGCACTTTTGACCAGTCACATTTAGCCTTTCTCTTCTCCACTGGAAGGAAAGGGCCCAAGAGTAAGGGTTCATTTCCTTCTGTATCCGCATACTTTGAGTGGCTGGCACTTGGGTCACAGTTGTGTCATTAAGTATCTGTTTAAATAAATGAGTATTTAAACACATGCGAGTGCACATGCACCCACACTTTTTAAAAGGTCCCTAAGAACTTAAGACCAAAGCCCATAAGATAAATATTATTACACAAATCATAAAGGACCAAACAAACCCTGAGTACTAGTCCTTCAGAACCAGGTAGGTTCTTAACTCTGTAGGAGTGGAGACCCAGATTCCAGATCCAGCTGCTCACAGCTGTTTGTAACTCCAGTTCCAAGGAATCTGATGCCCTCTTCTGGTTTCCACACGCACTGCACATACACAGTCCACACGCAAATGCTCAGGCACACACACACAGTATAAATAGTTAACTTCTGATCCTCTTGACTCCACTTCCTGAGTTTTGGGACTTACAGGTGTGCACACTAGAATTTATGGGGTGCTGGGGATGGAACCAAGGACTTCATACATGCTAGGCATGCACTATATCAGTTGAACTACATTCCCAGCTAACATTATACCAATTATTTAAAACTTTATTCAACTGTAAATGAAGAAAACTGGGCTAAGAAAAATTAAGTAACTTTCCCCAAGCTTAATAACAGTAAATAACAGTGTAAAACTTTGTATGACTTATTTACTGTATTAGTTGTTTCTGAACTGTTGTAGAGTTGCTTTTATTGGCCACCATGTATATAGATAAGTTTGAGAAGGGTAAAAAATTTATTTTCTTTTTCTTTTTTCTTTTTTTGGTTTTTTGAGACAGGGTTTCTCTGTGTAGTTTTGGTGCCTTTCCTGGATCTTGCTCTATAGACCAGGCTGGCCTTGAACTCACAGAGATCCACCTGGCTCTGCCTCCCGAGTGCTGGGATTAAAGGTGTACACCACCACTGCTGGCCAAAATTATGTAGTCTATATTTAGAACCACATTAAAATTTTCAGAAAGCACTCAGGTTTTAGCTCAGAGGCAGCTGTGGCTATGAGCAACAGTTTATCGTGACACCCAGGCTCCAGTTCGACCCTAGTGAGATCAAAGTCCTGCACCTGAGGTACACAGGTAAGGTCAGAGCCACACCTGTGTTGCTCTCAAGTCCAGTCCAGTGGGTCTGTCTCCAAAAAAGTTGATGACTTTGCCAAGGCAACCAGTGATCACAAAGGTTTTAGGATTACAGAGAAACTGACCAGAATGGACAGGCCTGGACAGGTTGTACCTCCTGCCCTGATCATCATAGCCCTCGAGGACCCATGGAGATTGAAAGCAGCAGAAAAACATTAAGCACAGTGGAAACATCACTTCTGATGGGACGGCCAGCACTCTGACAGATGTGGCTGGTCTACAGACAGAAAACTCTGTGGAACTATTAAGGAGATCCTCTGTACTGTAGTCTGTGAGCTGGAATGTGTATGGCTGGCACCCTCATGATATCATAAATGACATCACTGGTGATGCAGTAGAATGCCCAGCTAGTTAAGAACAAGGAAAAATATTTCAATAAAATAATCAGCTGACCAAACCACATACAAACAACAACAGCCAAAGAACAAAACAAAACACCTAAATCCCAGAAAATAGTAGAGTGAGGTTACCTATACAATAGTCTCCTGGATCTAAAATGTTCAACATGCCAAAATTGCATGAGAAGCTTCTACTTCATTTAATATTTATGGTATATTTTCTATGTGCCACACACCAGAAAAACAGATGAACACAATGATGTTTAATCTCAAGGTATATAGACCTAGTAGGAGGGCAAATAAACCAGCAATAATAAAATAAAAAGTGCTATACACAAGGCTCTGTATGTTGAGTAAGTATAGTTTAACTCAGTTTGAGAAGGCAGGAGGAGAAGGACGATACTTCAGTGAGACAGGAAGACAACAGACAAGGGAGAGATGGATAAGGATGTTTTAGGCAGAGGAATTACTATGTGTAAAAGCAGAACAGTTTGAGAGAGTAAGATGTTATGAATTCTAAGTGGCTTGGTGTTTTTGAGGTGCAGTACAAACTCATGGAAGAAAAGGAGGCTGGGGATGAGAAGATGCAAAACTATTCAGTGTATAGAAGAGTTAGATGTTTATCCTGCAGGACAATGTTTTCCTAGATATGATCTGTTCATGGTATACACCAAAAGTATATGTTGTTTAAAAGCCAAGGATTTGGTTGAAGACTTGCTTTATTTTTATTTACATGTGTATCTATGTCCACTGCATGAGTTTTTATCATGTATGTGGGTGCCTTGGAGGCCAAGAGAGGGAGTCAAACTCCCCTGGAGCTGGAGTTATAGATAGCTGTGCGCTGCTTGATGTGGGAGCTGGGAACCGCACTTAATGTCTCTGGAAGAGAGCAGCAAGTGTTCTAAGGAACTGAGCCTTCTCTCCAGCCCCCTAAGAGACAGTATATAATGACCTACCTAATGTCAAGGAGGTAGAACATTTTAAAGAAGTTCCTCCGGGCATTATGTTCTCTAAAGTTTGCCAACTACAGTATATAAATGGCTGCATTGTGTTACAGTTCCTGGGAAGACTTTAGGACAGCAAGTGATGCAGTTTTCTGTAGCTGCAATTGGATTAAAGACAGAACAAGCTGGAGCAATATTCTAGTATGCTATAAAGAAATTAGGCATCACTGGGATAAAAAGTAACTAATAACCAATTGTTTCTCTTCTATTACAACAGAATTGTTTTTAATCACTTATTCAAACAATTCTAGTTCTTTATTACCATGTAATTTTCCATCAGCTTTCTCACAGAAATGGTCTGCTGAAACATCTCCTAAAGTGCTGTAGTGTTGTAAGTACTTGTAAAGCAGACTTCAGTAGGTAGAATGTGAAGACTTTCACATTCAAGGGGTGCCTCCCACTATGCAAGACACAACTGCAAAAGCACTCCTAGGTGTTTGCCCAAAGGACTTCAAATCCTCGCCACAGAGATACTTTCATGGCAGTGTTGACTGGGACACTATTCAGAATAGTTAAGTATGGAGCCAACCAAGGTGCCTAACAACAGAGGAACTGAGAAAGAAAATGTGACATATAAATACAACGGAACTTTTTTCAGCTGAAAAGAACAATGAAATTATTGACTTTTCAGGATGTAGCTGGAAATAATGGTATTAAGCAAATTAATCTAGTCTCTCAGAAAGACAAGTATCATTTGTTGTCTCATGTGATTCTAGATTTTAACTTATATAAATTATAAAATCATGTTTATGTGTATGCTGTAGACGTAGAAGCTAGACTGTTCGTGGGAACATAGGATTAAAGGGTAAGAAGAGGATAAAAAGGGAAGGAGAGGGAGGTCTCCGAGGCGAGATGCTCAGTGTGCATACACACTATGAATGCTCACGTCCTTATGTAAAGTAGCAGCATGTACAAGGAATACACAGTGAAAAGTTTTTAAAGAATCTTGTGGGTTGGGCATTTAGCTCAGTGGTAGAGCGCTTGCCTAGCAAGCGCAAGGCCCTGGGTTCGATCCTCAGCTCAAAAAAATTAAATAAATAAAAAATAAAAAATAAAAGAATCTTGTGTAAAGGAGCACAATGTCTGCAATGATGTTTTCATCAGACTGGAGGAGAAGAGTGTGTGCACACATGTGTTAGGTATGGTGGGGGTACTCAAGGTAGACAGGGAACAAGAAATGATAACTGGGCAAAATGTAAACAGCAGATGGATCTGAGGAAACACAGTCTAAACTTCTGTGATGTCACCTCTTTTCTGAAATTATATTAAAATAAGATAAGGAACCAAAAGAAGAATAAAAAGAGAAAAACAAGAGGGATGAGAGAGAGAGAGAGAGAGTGTGTGTCTTTGTCCTAAGAAGTTATTTAGTTGAGAAACAAAGTCAATATATAGAAATTCAGAATAATCTTAAAATAATAAAACATAGGCTGCTAAACATTTCTTAATACACTAAATATACAACTTAGTCTAAGGACCAACAAATCATTATATAATTCTTTAAAATATAGTTTTAAAATTATATGTGCATATATATTGCTTTTCCTGAAGCATTTTCCTGGCTTATTCAATTATCTTTTTAGACATATTCTGACCATGATAAAAATTTGGTTTTATTTAATGCAGAGAGAAGTTTAACATATTGGAAAAATAATTACTCCTCAGATAAATGTCAAAGAGACATTCAAAGACCCACTTCTAAACTTTACAAACCCTAACCACTAGTCTATAATCACAACATTCAGGAGGAGGCTGAGGCCATGGGACTGCAATGAATTTGAGGCTATGCCTCAAATCCACTTCCGCTTCCCTCTCTGAGTGCTAACTTACTTAGGTGAAGTTGGTTAATGTCACAACTACATCAGGAAGACGTCAGAATTTAGCTCCAAATCAAAGGCCACTGCTACTTGCCAAATAGAAAGGCTAAAACATAGACTTCAGGATTTTTTTTTTTAAATGGGGGTTGGAGAGATGACTTAATGGTTTAGAGCATGTTCTGTTCCCAGCACCCAGGTCAGTCAGGTGGCCCAAGACTGCCTGCAACTCAAGCTCAAAGAAGCCAAAGCCCCTCACACCACACCCACACACACACCATGCCCCAACCTCTTGCTGACATTCAGAGACAACACTGATCAGATATCCCCTACCTGACAAAGCTTTCAGATGTCCACTTCATCTATTGTATAAACTTAAGATTTCTAAGAAAAGACACTTCATAACTCCCGAGAGAAGACGCATTCAATATTGCTTCCCATGCAACCAACCAACCAACCAACCAACCAACCAAACTACAAGTGGGATCCGCTAAACATTCATGAGTGTCAGGAGGCTTTCATTTCTGTTTTTCAAGCACACATAATGTATAGCCTTTAACCTTTTAACTTTGTTCAATTCACCGACTCTTGATTATATTCACAATGCCACACAGCCTTCCACTATCAAATTCCAAAATAAACTTAGAAAAAAATTTAAGCTAAACTATGCCTTGAGTTCTTCGCTTCACTGCTCTTAGCCGGTATTTATCTCTTGCAGGTGGTTATACTGGCTGCCTGGTTCAATCTCGGCCCCAGAGGTTGTGTGTCTACAATATAATAGGCCTGCAGGAAGCTTGCCCAGCCTTTCTTTCGCATTTGTATACCCATCACACACTTGGTTCAGCTCTTTTTAAAAACAAACGTGTTAAAATGCTATGCAAGATAAACAGAAATTAGACACTACTTTCTCTTTAAGGACCATGAACTTTGTACCTGCTGAAGCCAGCTAATCAGCCTTGTACAACGTCATGGTTATTTGTGCACTGGCCTCCTCAGCTCCTGCACCCATGTAGGATACAAGTTTCTGGAAAGAGAGAACATAATCACTTCTTTCCATTTATCATTCTAGAACAATTATCAAAGAATCATATTCTTTATTGATCTAAATTTTAACACCTGCTCTTTTGCCAAATATTACCAATTTAAGTAAGATGTTTGAAAATTAAGCTAATGTTAATCTAAGATGGTTCAAAGCTAAAGGTACACTTCTTTAAAAAAAGATCAATTTATCTGGTTATAAGTAAATATTCAAAGGAACCAACACATTTTAAAATTGGTTTCTCCACTAATAGCAGAATTATTAAGAAAAATTCTACTGTACATAACTTGAGCTGAATGTTTCCCTAAGGATATTTTAAGACATGATTTAGCAGCTATGCTAACAATAACAAATGCACATTAGTAAAGACAAAGCCTAAACTAAAACTGGTTTTAAAAAAGAATCCATTCAAATACAAAATATTAAGAAACCTCATAAGGCAGGTGAAAAGGTACTTGCCTCAAAGCACTGAGTTCGAGCCTCAGGATCCAGATGTGGAGGGAGAAAACCAACTCCGGCAAGTTGTTTTCTGACCTCTAAGTGTGCCATGACATCCTGTGTGTGTGTGTGTGTGTGTGTGTGTGTGTGTGTGTGTGTGTGAGGGTACACGCATACTCATTAATGTTTTGTTTTGTTTTTAAGGGGAAAGAAACCACATTTGTCAAGTAGCTGTCTGGTGTCTCTGTTCTTTGAAAAGCTCTACTCCTACCTGGCAATGTTCAGGGACACCCTCAGTCACAGAGCAGGTGTGAGGTAGGAAAGCCTGAACTATGTGAGGAGGCAAGCCTGAACTACATGAGGAGGCAAGCCTGAGCTACGTGAGGAGGCAAGCCTGAACTACATGAGGAGGCTAGCCTGAGCTACGTGGAACCTGGGTAAGGTGGCATACAGCACTTGGGAGTCTTTCAAGGCAGCCTGTTCTATACAGTGAGTTCCAGTCCAGCCAGTGTTATAGAGTGACACCTAATCCTAAAATAAAACACACGTTTTTTAGCTGTTGAATATTCAAATAATACATGCTAAATGTCTTTTTGTTTAGACTTATAGTTATATGCATGCCACTGTATCTGTGTGTCTCTCTCCAAATATTTTAAAACAACTTCTTTTTTAAAAAAAAAATAATAATAATTTAACTTTATTTTATGTGCACTGGTGTGAAGGACCTGGAGTTACAGACAGTTGTGAGCTGCCATGTGGGAGCTGGGAATTGAACTCAGGTCTTCCAGAAAAGCAGTCAGTGCTCTTAACTACTGAGCCATCAATCCAGTCCAAAAACAACTTCTTGTTAAATTTGAAATTTCAAATAAGCAAATCTTGTATTTGTATGCCCCAAATCTGAACGAGTAACAGATCATCACAACACTGCAAAGATCAGCTTAAGGAACAAGCCGAACAAAACAGAGTCTGAAAAACTCAAATTCTTGTTTTACCACTAAGTAGACAGAAGTCTGGCTAAATCATTAGCACTGGTTTTCTTAACCTGCAGAGAGGGGACCGAAGCAGGAGTTAGCTGTGAGACAGACAGACTGATGCCAGAGGAACCCCTCCCTCCTCAGGTTGCTCTCCTACGAAGGTATACCACTTAAATACTAACTTCTCTCTAACCTCCTACCAATCTGTCAGTCTTCTCTAACGTTAGGTCCAGAAGAGAGGCACCCGTTGCTCTTCACCCTTTAGGCACGTTGGTTAAGGGGAGGGAGAGGCATGAAGTGAGGCTTTCTCACTTTCCCCAGAGACCAAACCCCTATCCACAGCGATGCGTGAAGTCTGGACCCTGTACAAGGCGCTCAGACCTCCAGGGACCTTAATGCATTTACTGGTTTTCCTCTTGTTTTCAGACCCACTGTCCAACTAGAACAAATGGCCATGGGTATTCTGTGCAACAAGACTGGACTCCAGGAAGCACAAAGGGCACTGCCCAGGGCGGAATAAATACTAGTCTAGAGACGGTTCGCTTCATAGCTAAACTTTTTATACAACTATAGTAAAAACGGATAGCAATTTTATACTCTGCTCCATAACATAAATTGGAATAATGTTTAAAGCTGACCATTATCAAATAAAATGAAAGGTTCAGGATGATGCTGTCTCATCTGTTCTAGTTTGGCATTCGCAATGTGTCCCCTGCCCCAAACCTTGTGTGTACATGGACACACACACACACACACACACACACACACACACACACACACACACACGTTTGGGAAAGTGGGTGGGGGTAGGGATTGCAGTATCCTAATTTGAAAAGAAGGAAAACCGGCAGCAGCATCTCTGTTCTGTTATCATAAAGAAACAAATTCAAAGAGAATCTCAAAAAGGAAGACTGCAAGGATCTTACAGGCTACTTATCTTTCCTAATAACCTATTAATGAACTGTGAGCAAAACTTAGAGAAATCTACTGACTTCACCGAAGACGCTGTGATGCCTAGCTGCTATACACTTCGACCAGACACTACACCGAGTAAAAAGAGAACCAAATTGAAAACTGTCAGATCTCATCTTGCCACCTGAATAGAAATAAAAATAAACAGGCAGTATATTGAGTTTAATGGCCTGATTTTGATCATGGCTAAAATACCCCTTTTCTTCTTTCAATAGATATTTCACTTTGATTTTGACTGAATGGATTCCAAGATGTTAGAATAATGTATCCTGAATGACTGACGGTCTCATAGCCATTCTACACACACACACACACACACACACACACACACACACACACACACACACACACGTTACCGTGGACTCTCCCACTCTCCTTCCCTGTCTCCTTGTGATTATGAATACTAAAAGGCATACCACTCATAAGCCAGTGTCCTTTATTCTACTTCTGTCTCATATACATTACCTGTTGACAAATGAACTTTGTTTTATTAAGACGGAACGTTTTTTGAGACAAAGTCTCACTATTATAGTTCTGGCTAGCCAGGTACTTGCAATGAAGACCAGGTTGGCCAAACTTACTGTGACCCACTTGCCTCTACCTCCAAGTGTTAGGATTAAGGCATGCATCGCCACACCCAGCCCATACTTTAAGACTTAGTCAAACACTTTAAACATTCTGTGAACTTAAAGATGAAACTAGGGAAGACTTCCACCTAACATCTTAAAATCTGTTCGTGAAAGATTAAAGTGAAATATTTAATATTTTGAGAGAAGAAATAGCAATGAACATAGGACTTCTGTACCATGAGAAGTTATCCTTCAAAAGTAAAAGAAAGCTGGGCATGGTGGCACATGCCTGCAATCCCAACACTTGGGAGACTGAGGCAGGAGGATTGCTGTGACTCTGACAAGAGCATAGGCCTCAGAGACACTCACACACACCCTTTTAAGTGACTCTTTCAGGACTCCACCAGACACTTCTGTCTCTTTCCCCTTCCCCCATCACAATGATGTATGTAAGACTTCCCATGCTAAGATGAGCACTATGGTGAGCTTCTCTGCAAGAAGCTCAGTTCTCAGAATTTCTAGCTAAAGCAAGAACCTGAAGGTAATCTCTATGCAGTTTCTAGAGTAAGAGAAGATGAACGCATTACGGCTATTTCTTTATGTAAATGAAAAATTCTTAATAGTAGGCCTCAGTACTTTTACAAATCATTTACAGTACTCAGTAAAATCATTTCTCCAAAGTTTTTGTTACGTCCTAAGTTGCTTGTTGTCATTTTAAATCTAATTTTAGATAAAATTAGATAAATGTTGGCTTTTATCTAATTTTAGGATTTTTTTCTCTCTATGCCATCAGTCCTGGTACAAATAAACTTAATGCAAATGAAAAACAAAATATTTCTGAGACAAACAACACTTGAATAACTATCAGTGGAGCTGCCTAATAAGAAATGTTAAAAGAATACAATAGTCATTCAGTTGGATAAGTGAAGGTATAAACTAAAACTTCAACTTTCGTTTATTATTATGAGACACCTTAATATACAACTGGGCTGCCCTAAAACTGATGACCTTCCTACATCTCCTTAGAGTGGCATCACAGACATGGTATACCAAGCTCAGAATCAACTTTTCGTATTCTTAGCTGAGCAAATGGATAACCATTTGTTCAAAAGAACAGCAGCAACAATGGATCTGATTATGTACACTAAGGCGTGTATGACATGCAAGCTTCGGAGTGTTTACATGTAAGTGGAATGAATGGCAGCCAGGACAGAAAGGATGGGCAGAGAAGAATCAGAACAATCCGTCCTTAGAAGGTGCTCAATTTATCTTGAAGCGGTGCTGTCCGAAAATGTGTTTATAGGTTGGGTGGTGGCAGCGGACGGCTTTATCCAGCACTCGGGAGGCACAGGCAGGCAAAACTTTGTGAGTTCGAGGCCAGCCTGGTCTATAGGACAGCCAGGGCTACAGAGTGAAATGCTGTCTCAAAAAAACAAAAAAGAAAAAAAAATGTTTATATTAGCCATAATGTACACGGCAAACTCCAAGGCAACTAACCACAAAAAAGTAGGGAAGGAAGTTTAAGTGATCCACAAAGGAGAAGAGAAAATGTACTAATGTAAAATATTCTATTAAAACAAAAAGGAACAGAAAGGGAGAACAGTATAAAAGTAGGAACAAAGAACAAGCAACAGTAACAAATCCAATAAACATCTTATCCAACTATATTAATCATCACCATGAAACACGATGGTATATATACATTTATTAAAAGATAAGATACTGACAGAATAATAAAAAATGAAACAACTTAAGAGTTGGAGGGTGTAGCTCAGTGGTAGAGCATTTGCCTCCAGGGAAAAGTATCCAGGTTCAATTCCTAGCAATTAAAAAACAAAACAACAAGTCCCTATGGCCTAGAAGAAACACATGTTAAATGTAAAGTTACACATATAGATATCGAGGAAAGTGCATATAAAATACTACCTTAAAGAAACTGAATTGGGCTGGAAAAATAAGAGCTCAGCAGTTAAGACCACTGGCTGCTTTTGCAGGACCCAGGTTCAATTCCGAGCAACCACATGGTGGCTCACAACCAAGCATGCAAGTGGTATACACACATACATGTAGACAAAACACTAATACACATAAAATAAAATCTAAGAGAAATCTAATCAATAATTAATAACCTTCCAAAGCAGAAAACACATGGTTCAGATAAGTTCACTGGTGAATTCTAGTAAATATTTAGGAAGGAAATTGCTTAAATTCTTTACAGTCTCTTCTAGTACATACAAGTAGAGAACACTTTCTAACTCTTCCTATGAGGCTAGCATAACCCTAACGCCAAAACCAGACATGGGAAAATAGCAGACCAATATGACTTGTGAATTATCATCAACAAAAATTAGCCAAAAGAATGATATACTGTGACCAAGTGGGATTTACCCCAAGTATGCAATGCCAACTCAACATCTGAAAATCAATTAGTGTAATTCATCACAACAATGGGCCACCAGGAAACACTGCTTGACCATATCAAGTGATGTAAAGAGGTGGCATCTCCAAGGCTCATTCATGATAAAGTCTCTTTGTAAGCTGGAAAGAGGAGGAACCCAAATTGACAAATATCTAAAACAAACCCCGAATAAATATCACCCTTCATGGTTGTTGTCACTTCTTGACTTCACTTATGGAGTCAACAGAATCCCCACGAAAAGTCTACCAAGTTATTTTATTGATATTGGCAACCGAAGGTGTCCAACTCAAGGACTGCACCGTACTGAAGGATAGCTTTGAATGTGGGCCAACACAAGAATATATACGTACTTAAAATACTGTGAGAACTTTTTGCATTTTTTTGTACACCAATTGCACAGTTCAAGAGTGAACTTTGTAGATGACAATACCATGTCTCTATATCAAAAAGTTGAGTGTTCCGGTGAATGGCAAAAGATCCATAATAGTTAACACAATACTGAAGGAACCAAACAAAATCAGACAATTGATACTATACCCAACCTCAAGACCTCTATACAATACTACAATAATCAAGACAGTGGGGTACTGACAAAAAAAAAGTTAAGTGGACAGAGAAACAGAACAGGAAATTGAGAAACAGACTCACACAAATATAGACAGCTGAGCTGGGCTGGCGGCACAGCATGCCTTTAATCCCAGCACTTGGGAGGCAGAGCCAGGCAGATCTCTCTGAGTTCGAGGCCAGCCTGGTCTACCGAGCGAGATCCAGGACAGGCTCCAAAACTACAACGAGAAACCCTGTCTCAAAAAACACAAAAACAAAAACAAAAACAAAAAACAAACAACAACAACAACAACAAAAACCCCAAAATTAAAAATATATAGAGACAGCTGATCTTTGACAAAGGAGTAAAGACAATTCAGTGGAGGAAAAACATTATTTTCAACAAATTTTTCTGGAACAAATGGTTATTCATATGCAAAAATAAATCTAGACATAGACCTACACATTTCACAAAAATTAAGTAAAATTACATTACAGAGCTAAATGTAAAAGGTTTAAAAACAACCCACCTCTATAACTCCTACAAGGTAATAGAAGAAAATCTGGAATACATTGGGTTCAGCACTGACGAATAATTAAAAAGTTAAACTTCTTTATGAAAGACATTGTCAAAGCAATAAGCCTTCCAAAACAGAAAGCATAAGGTCTAAATGTATTCACTAGTGAATTCTAGCAAGTACTTAGGTAAGAAGTGACTTCAATTCTCTATAAATTTCTTCCAGAAGAATAGTCAGTGGAGTTAGGTGTGGTAGCCTACACCTGTAATCTAGTAGTACTCAGGAGGCTGAGGCAAGAGGATGGTGATATGACTAGCTTACTTTACACAGAGAATGTCTCAAACAAAAACAACCCCCCCACACAAAAGTACCCCAAACAAAAAACTCACTTAACTTCTAACCAGATTAGAAAGAAAAATTAATTCACCTATATGTTATAATATTTTAAATCTGAAATCTTTTTCAATATATTCACAAGTAAGAAAATGGAGGGTTTAGGGCTGGATTGTTGGATCAGTAGATAAGAGCACTTGTCCTTGCAAAGGACCCAGGTTCAATTCCCTGCACCCATTTACTGGCTCACAAGGATTTGTAACTCCAGTCCTACGGGATCTGACACCCTCTTCTGACCTCCATGGGTACGAGACAAGTATGTGGTACACATGCATGCAGGCAGGCAAAACACTCATACACATAAAATAATAAAATAAATTACCTCCCTCCCCAAATGAACAGTTTTGTTAAAAAAAAAAAAAAAAAAAGTGTGCTGGGTGTGGGTGGTGTACACCTTCTCAGCATTCAGTAGGCAGATCAACGTGAGGTGGAGTTGCTATGTAGACCATACCGGAACATAGCAAGTTGCAGGCCAGCCAGGGCTACATAGTGAGACGTTGTCTAAAAATAGATAGATAAATAGACAGATAGATAGGTAAGAATATACATTTAGCATTTTCAGAATAAGTAATTTCTATTCTAACATAAGCACTCAACAAATATTTGAAACTAAAAACCAACCAGACAAAACTAAAACAAAAGAAAATAATTTTAACTTTTTAAAATAAACACAACTATAGCTCAATACTATATTTTTCTATTTTACCAAGAATTAAATATGTTCTCCCAGAAAGCTTACAGAAAATAAAAACAGGCATGGGTTCTGTTAGCCAAATAATCATCTCAATTACATACACAAATGTTATAACCCAGAGCTTAATATATTTTAGATAACTCTCCAATCAGTCTTACCGCTAGGACAGCTAACATTTCTTTACAGTAAACTCCTCTGCTCCCTATTAATAAATATAGATAGGCAATGCTTTTATTCAAAACTCTTCTGAAAGTTTCCATTTGTAGGGGCCACTGATATGGCTCAGTGGGTAAAAGACACTTGCTGCTAAGCCTCACTATTTGAAGTCTGTCTGTAGAACCAACACAGTAGGAGAAAATTGACTCCTGGAAGTGGGCCATGACATCAGTGTATACATACACACACACACACACACACACACACACACACACACACACACTTTAAAAGTTTTAATTTGTGACTGAAACTGCTTCTTGATAAACATTTACAATATAATTTTCCTAAGTAAAAAAATACTATAGAAATCTAGAAAAATACACTTATCCAGGTGACCACAGTATGGTAAATCAGAGGTTGGAAGGATATGGGAGAACATTCTAGTAGGCAGATTTCTCATCATTTGGAAAGCTATTGGAGGTTATCTATAACAATGGCTCTCAACTTTCCTAATTCTGCAGCCCTCTAAGACAGTTCCTCATGTTGTGGTGACCCCCAGGCATGAAATTATTTCATTGCTACTTCATAACTGTAATTTTGCTACTGTTACGAATCATAATGTAAATATCTGATATGCAGGATATCTGATATGTGATCCTTGAGTGGGTTGTGACACATAGGATGAGAATCACTGCTCCAAAGATACCACTTTTAAATGTCCAACTTAGAGAAAAGCACCAAAAGAAACATTAAATGTCATCCTAAACCTCCTAAACCAGAGCTACATAGCAAGACTCCAACTTAAAAAAATATAAATAAATAAAAAAAATTTTAAAAGCCTACTGATTCCATCAGGTACATTTTGGAGGCTGAGGTGTGAGGATTTTGAGTTCAAATCAGACTGAGTAGAGTAAGACACTGTCTAAAACCAACCCACCCACATCTTAAAACAACGTAAGTATATAAATCAAAAAGTACAGAACAGCAACCCAAGTTTTTCCAATGTATCTAATTATATGTATATGAGTGTTTCAGTTAATCACATGCATTATTGTTGTCCACAAAGGTCAGAAGAGGGCATCAGATCCCCCAGAACTGAAGATGGTTCTGAGCCACCGTGAGGGTGCTGGGAATCAAACCTGGTCCTCTTCGAGAACAAGTGCTCCTAATCACTGAGTCATCTCTCCAACCCAGAAACCTAAAAGTTTATGAACATGGGGGTGTACTGAAACATGCCCGGGAACACAAAGTATCTGGGGGAGGAGTTTCAGCATATATCTCTTCAAACGTAATTATTTGAAGAAAAATATAAACTGATTATTACTAGCGGTAGGTAGTATTTTACACTTTATATCATGGTTTATACTTGAATATAAAAATACATTTATTTTTTAAATGAAATTTAAAATGTAGAAAAGATAATATATAAATATGCTCAGGAAAGCAAAACAGTTTCAATAAAAGAAGCAAAACAGCTGGGCGGTGGTGGCGCACGCCTTTCATCCCAGGCAGAGCCAGGCAGATCTCTGTGAGTCTGAGGCCAGCCTGGGCTACACCAAGTGAGTTCCAGGAAAGGCGCAAAGCTGCACAGAGAAACCCTGTCTCGAAAAACCAAAAACCAAAACAAAACAAAACAAAAAAAAAAGAAAGAAAAAAGAAAAGAAAATAGCCCACTGACTTGCCTACGAGCACTGTTCCTTTCCTAGATAAAGCTGGTTTTATGTCAAGTTGATAAAAAAAGGAACCAGGACATTAACATAGTCTGTCTAAATTAGTACCCCAAACCACACAAGCCAAAAGAATTTATACAGCTTTAAAGTTCTAATTTTAACTGTTTAGGCAACCACTGAGCTAAATCCCCGGCCCTGGGAACATCTTCAGTTCCACACTTCCGAGGACAGTTTAAGTTTCTGTTTCTAGCACTGTGGCATCACAATAGATAATAGTCCCTTCCTCTATCCATCAGATAAAGTTACCACTTGGAAAATTTCATACCAAATCTTAATTTATATTGTAAAAAGAAAGTATGTGTAAAGGATGATTTGAGTATAGGAGGTGCCAGAAGTAGGGCTGCATGCAATGTTTATGTAACACTGTAATAAAAATGTTACATATGAAAAAATGCTGAACACTACTGAGAAATTAGGGACCTCGACAGACAGAAGCACAATATCAATATATTAGAAAACATAGTCTTTTGTAAGTTCTTCCCAAACTAAACTAGGAAGTTGATGCTATTACAACCAACATCAAAAGGAAACTATTTTCTTAAAAACAGAAATTAACAAGGCAGAGGTAGGAGGAATGTAGCTCAGTGGTTCAATCCTCGGCATCACAAAAATAAATTAATAAACCAAACAAGGTGATTCTAAAATCCATATGATTAAAAAGTGACTCTGAATAGTCAAAACAATCATGAAGAGATGGAAGGCCTTACTCTACCTGATTTCAAACTAACTATATTTAAAATAATTAATACTGGCAAAAGGACAGGGGAATATCACATCAATGTAACAGGCAGTCCATGAATTGACCTACACTAATATAATCAAATGATTTTTCAAAACAAGGAGGACAAGGTCGGTGACGAGGAAAGTGTTTTTTGAAAAGAAATTTAAAAGTGTCCAAACAATTAGACATAGGGAGGAGGAGAGTTTAATTTCCACATCGCACCGTAATAATAATTTAATTCAAAATCAATCCCAGCCTGCAGTGCAAGAACTGACATTATAAAGCTTCTAGCAGAGAAGATACAGGAATACATCTTTTCAACTTTCAAACAGCAATTTATTAGGACACACAAAACACCTACAATCACAAGAAGAAAAATTAACAATCTTGATGAAGTCTGTTATTAAAACTATTTTAAAAAGTTAAGCTGGTGTTATGACACACACTGTTAGTCTTGGTACTCAGGAGGCTGAGGCCAGAGGACTGCCATGAATTTGAAGCCATCCCGGGATACATGACAAGCCTGGTCATTAAAATGAATAAATCAAAGCAGGCAAGCACCAAATTAAGAGAAAAATGTATCTGGATAAATAACTTGTATTTAGTACATAAAGAACTGTTACAAGCCTAAAAACAAAAGACTGAATTTTAAAATTAAGCAGATCTTACAGTTATATCCCAAATGACTAATAAGAGCCAGGTGGATCTCTGTGAGTTCGAGGCCAGCCTGGTCTACAGAGTGAGATCCAGAAAGCTACACAGAGAAAACCTGTCTTGAAAATCAAAAAAGTTGGGACTGGAGAAATGGCTGTGTACTATTCTTACAGATGACCCAAGCTCAGTTCCTAGCACCATATCAAACAGCTTACAACTACCTAGAAGAGCACCTGTTCTTGCAGAGAATCCAGGTTCAGTTTCTAGTATCCACATGGTGATTCACAACCATGTGTAACTCCAGTTCCAGGGGGGTCCAATGCCCTCTTCTGACCTCCGTGGGCACTAAGCCCACACGTGGTACACATACATACATGCAGGCAAAAACACTCATACACATAAAAAGATGTAAAGAAATATACAAATAAAATTTTAAGTGCCTATTAAGGAATAGAGATACAGCTCAGTGGTAGAGCCCTTGCCTGGTTTGTGAATGGCCCTGGATTCCTTCCCCAGCAGTCTACCCAGGAAGTATTTAATTCAGTATTTTGGTGTTGTTCGATAGACTTGAGATTTTTTTTTTTTTTTTTGGACCAGGTCTAGTCCTGTGATCAGGATGTAGTTCTCAGGTTCTTCTCCAGCACACCTGCCTGCCACCATGCTCTCTGCCATGACAATAATGGACTAAGACTCTGAAACCGCAAGCAATTAAATGCTTGCTTTTTTAAGAGTTGCCTTGGTCATGGCTTCTCTTTACAAGCCTAGATCAGTGACTCAGACAGAAGGTGTTACCAGGACTGGGGTACTGCAGTGATGGGCCTGACCTCGCTGTCTGTTGGAGGAATATGGAGGACGTTGGGACTTTGGACTGGAAAAGTGGATGGATACTTTAAGTGGGGTGTACTGGGCCATCCTAGCAGGAACATGGAAGACAGTGCTGAGGGCGATTTGAACTGTGGAGGCCCAGCTTAAGACATTTCAGAGGAGAAGAGTATTAGTAAGTAGCCTAGAGAACATTCTCGTGATATTTTTGGCAAAGATTTACGGCTAGCTTTGCCTTGTCCTGAAAATTCTGCCCGAAGTTAAATTGAAGAGTTTGGGATTAATGACACTGGCAGGGATTTCAAGGCAAGGGACAGTACTGACTGTGTCATGTGGTTATTAGTAATCACTCTTCTGCAGCTCTATAATGAAAAGGAACAAGCTGGATGAAGAGAAATGCAAAATGTACAGTCTGAGGAGAAAAGGTATACCAGTAAGTGTAATGGAGCCTAAGCCCAGTGGTCAAGGAGATAAAAAGTTGAGAGAAAACCTGATGATAAACGGAATGAAATGAGTGGTGACCTCAGGGCAAGACCCTACCCAGCTAAGCATCCAACTTGTGAAAAGGAATTAAAGAAAGCTTAAGTAGCGAATGAAACCATGAGCAACAGAAAGCTGATGCAAATGGTCCTGAAGAGGGGGCCAAGTTCCAGCCTCATCAAGCAGCAGAACTTGGCAGCTTCGCCTTTTGGTTCTGGCTTTAGACGCAAGGATAGGAGAAAGGGGTTGTAGAATGTCTTTCCTCAGCTAAGTCGCTGAGGCCATGCGTGCGTCAGGGTTGTGCCTATACGGAAGCCCGGAAAGGCCATTGCATGAAGCTGTGAAGGTGAAGCCTGGGTTGTGTTGGAGGCCCCATGATGTTGGAGATGCCAGAGCCTTGAGACACCTGCTAAGAAGAGCTGCAGACTGAGTGTGTTGCAGTCCACAAAGGAACTGGAGATCTGAAGAGCCCTTCGGTTAGACATGGAGATACAGAGTTTGAAGTGTGCCCGCTGGTTTTCGCCTTGCTTTGGTCCAGTATCTCCTCACTGTGCTCCCTTCCCTCCCTTTTGGAATGGTCATGTATATTAGAAGCATGTGATCTTCATTTTGATTTTGTTTTACAGGGTTTTACAGATTATCAAGAATCTTAGAAGAAACTTTGAACTTTTAAATGGTGTTGAAACTATGGCAGACTATGGGGACTTTCTACGCTGGATTGAATGCGTTTTGCATTATGGTATGGCTATTATTAGCTCATGGGAACCAGGAAGGCAATGTGATGGTTTGAACAGGAAGAAATGTACTGCCGTAGGCTCATGTATTTTGAAGGCTTATGTATTTTGAAGGCTTAATCACTAGGAGTGAAACTGTTTGGAAGGGTTAGGAGGTGTGGCCTTGTTGGAGGAACTGTGACATTGGGGGTGGGCTTTGAGTTTTTAAAAGCCCATGGCAAGCCCAGCATCTCTCTGTCTGCTGTCCTTGGATCAGGAAGTAGCTCTCAGCTACTTCTCCAGCACCGTGTCTGCCTGCATGCCGCCAGCTCCCTGCCATGATAATGGAATAAACCTCTGAAACTGTAAGCCAGCCTCTAATTAAATGTTTTCTTTTGTAAGAGTTGCCTTGGTCATGGTCTCTCTTCACAGCAATAGAACAGTGCTTAACACACAAGGAAAAATAAACACAATGAGCTATGAAAACATTTATGATAGGCTATCAGAACTTACTGTTAAATGTCCATTGCTGTCTTTAACAAGCAATGACTTAAACAGCATGAGTACACCCCCCATAGAAATGTCTGATTTTGCTTATTTAATTAGGCAGAGTACACTAGCCATAGTAATATGTTGCTGAGGCAATTTTATATGAATAAGCAGTACACAAGACTGAAGCTTTAAAAAGTCTCTCGTCTATTTAGTTACCTATCAATTGCTCATTTAAAACTCACAAGGAAACACAGAGATAGTTAAGGTAAGCTTGAGTCTATAGGTCATTTTGGTCTCTAATGTGTTAAAAAAATTTTTTTAATAAACATACTTAAGTGACGAGCTTCAGTCAGCCTGAACTACACAATGAGTTCTAAACCAGCCTGGACTACACTGTGAGATTCTGGGTAAAAAGAAAAGCCCCACAACAATAAAACAATGACTGCACTTACAGAATGTAGCCAGAGCAGACAAAAGCACAGAGAAGAAGTAAAAAAGTGGCTACCAGAAGCTGCAGTGGGAGATCTGAAGTTACTGTTTAACAGACAGAACTGCACTTTGGGATTGTGAAAAGGCTCTGGAAATGGACAGTGTAACAGTTACACAATAACTTGAACTTTTTTCCCTTCTGCAGACAGGGTTTCTCTGTATAGCTCTGGCTGGCCTGGAACACCAGAGATCAGCCTGCCTCTGCCTCTGCCTCCAGAGTGCTGGGATTAAAGGCATGAGACATCGTGCCCAGCAACTCGAAAATATTTAATGTCACTGAAAGTTAACTACTTAATGCTTAAAATGGCAAAAGTTGTACAAAGACTTTAACACACATTAAAAAGGGGGGGGGGATGTGTTAGTTTACCACATGGAAGCACAGGAAGGTGGTAAGATCACAAGAATGAGGTGCCTGGTTTGAAATCTCTGTGTTTACCTCACAGCTTTGGGAAAGTAACTCACTATCTCTGCTTGTTTTCTCAATTAACAGACCTTCATAGAGGCATGGTGAGGAACCCAATAATACATAAAGTGTTGATGATTGTGCATATTATATAGTAACCATTTTTTTGTTATTTTAATTTGTGTGTGTGTGGTTTTGAGACTGGGTTTCTCTGTAGGTTTGGAGCCTGTCCTGGACTAGCTCTGTAGACCAGGCTGGCCTCGAACTCAGAGATCCACCTGCCTCTGCCTCCCGAGTGCTGGGATTATATGCGTGCGCCACCACCGCCCAGCCTTGTTTTTATAATCTTGAAACATTTTTGTGAGGCAGGGCTTCAGCATGTGGCTAATCCAGCCTTACTCCTCCAGTCTCGGCTTCTCATGCACTCTGACTTCGAAGCATGTCACCACTCCTGACTTCAGACATTACAAATTAGACTTGGGGTTCTGTGGTGGTAGGTATCAAACCCAGGTCCGTCTGTACCTTTGCCCAGTATCTGCTCTCCCACTGAGCTTTATCTCCAAACTGTTCAACGAACTTTAGGTCAAATGTCTCAAGACCCTTAAAAACTCTTCATCAAAATTAAATTATTCTTTCTGTTTTGTTAGGAGGCAGTCTCATAAGGTAGGCCATCCTCAAACTCAGTAATCCCTACCTGGGCCCCTCAAGGCTCACGGTACCAATCTTAGCTCCTCAAAATAAGGTCAGTAAGAAATAACATGAAAACCAGTAATCTACTCCAAGCTCCTCCTTTAACAGGTAAAGAAATCAAGAACTCAATAGTTAGCCTAAGATTATGTATCTTACTCCATTAGTATTGCTTTTCTTAAAAAAAAAAAAAAATAGTTTTGGATAATACCACTGTTGACATTCCCGACTTCCAAACCAAAGCAAATGTACATCCCAGAATCTGCTGTCCTTGTTTCTAATCCATTAAACATTTATTTATTTGGAGAGAGCCAAAACCCAGCAAAACCAACCTCCCCCCCCAAAAAAATACAATTATTCTCAAAGGTAGCAGTCAAAAACACCTGGCCAGAAAACAAAGTGTTAAAAATTGTGAAAACATTCTCAAAAGACGCCTGCCACTCCGCTGCTGTCCGCCAGACACTAACTGAATGATCATAGTGAGACTTGAAGAGTCTGTCTATGTGGAGTACTAGTACTCAGCACAAAGAATCGGCTCCACATAGTTCTTCATTAAAATCAAACAGAAGAGCAGCGATCCAAATACCACAAAATATCTGGTGCAAAAAAAAAAAATCATTTATGAAGCTTTGGAGACATTTTTGGACTTATTTCAACAGGGCTGTCTGTAACCGGTGTCTGGAAATTAGTTCACCCCCACAAAAAGAAAAATAACAGATAATTTGAAGAGCAAACTCAACAGGCATGTCCTTATTTTGCCGCTTCTCCAAGGTTCTTTCTAGAGAATTCAGATCTTTTTTTTTTTTGGCTGGGGCAGGGGGCTGGTTTGTTGGGTTTTCAGACAGGGTCTCATTCTGTGCCTCAGGTTGACCTGGACCGCACTGCAATCCTCCTGCCTCAGCCTCCTGAGTTTGGAAACTACAGGCATGATCCACCATGTCTGGCTCCTGAACCCAGCTCTAAAGGGATAATCACCACCTACGAGTGGAATGTCTTTCTCTCCCAATCTACAGTTGAAATCCCACCAGTCCTGTTGAAATTGAAATGCATGATGTACATGTATGGAAATACGATAAAATCCGTTATTATGTAAAATTAATATGTGCCGATAAGATATTCTTAAAAGAATTATTATCCAACCATTTAAAAGGCTCCACCTATATATTGGCAGCTTCCATTGATTCCCCCCACTGACCTCAATGTAGAATTGACCTTTTCTTCACTGCCTTACGCTATTCCTCTACAATGCACTGTTACCAATATTCACTTCTGACCCACCCTCTCACAAGATCAACACCTGACAGCCCACCAGCAGTAGGAAATTCCCCCAGCAGAAGGAAAAGGGAATTAACATGTATTGAGCATCTCACAGACAGGCAAGGGGCTACCAACTGTGCATACATTATCTCATTCAACCTTCCTGACAACAGGCTGGGAGGTAAACAGGTGGTGTACTGCTGTTCACCTGCAGGGAACTACTGCAGAGTTAATGGCTTGCTTATCCACCATCGCGTTGCTAGCCTATTCCAGTGTACGGAACGTAGGTTCACTCCCGTCCCAACGCGCCAAGGTTTCCGCCACTCAGTGTGGTGCGGGTGTTCGTTTTGTGTCTTCCACTGGACCCGAGGAGGTTCCCGCAATTGTTTGCCGACTTCAATATTCTCACGAACGCAATGTCACCCTTTAATAATGAAATCACGCCTCACCCCTAGCCTGCTACCTTTACAGTTCCTTGACCGAGCACTTTACCTACTTGGGCGGCTCTCCACTTGTCCACGAGAAATGCTGCAGGCAGCATCCACCCCAAACTGTTCTTCCCACAGAATGTATGAAATGCAACCCACAGGAAACACACAACTCTTAGATCGGCTTCCAAAGAGCTCTTATTTCACACTAAAGCACATCTTTATGTCGACGTAAGGCTCGAGCAGTCTCCAGTTCACACAGTGGGGCCGTTCGAAGGCAATGTCTGAAGAGGAAAAGGCTATCTTTTCAGGCGTCTTAAAACGAAGGCATCCTACCGATACCATTAGGCAGCCTCCTTCCTCCCTTTCTGCCGTCCTCCACTGAACTGCAGTTTGGATTTCCGGCGGGAATGAGAAGGGGCTGAGAAGCACTGGAGCGATTTCTTCGCCGGCTTAATTAGAAGACACAGAAGGCGCCCCGCCTTTCTAAATCTCTGCATTGAACTCCTCTACCAAGGCGGGCAGGGCACGGGAGCTTAGAACAATCCCGCACCGAGCCACCCGTTTCTGCGGCTACCCGGAGGGCCGGTCCCTCTCCACCCCGCGCGCGGTCACCGGTCCCCAGGCACCAGCACCCAGCGCGCGGAGTCGAAGCCCCGCCGCACCTACCCAGGCGCCCCCCGGTCTCATTGTCTGCACGGTGCAGCTCCGAGGGACACCGGGTGGTGGTGGTGGTGGTGGTGATGGTGGGGGACAGCCCAGGCCCCGCCGACCCCTACCCAAAGCAGGCCGCCAGGCTGGGCGCAGCCGGAACGCGGAGAAGCCCGGCAGCGACCCCGCCCCGGGCTGCAGCCGCCCGCACTCGCCCGGAGGGCCACGCCGGGGCGCCGGGAAAATGGAGGCGGCAGCGCCTCCGGGAACACCCGGGTCCTTCCTTTCCCCGACCTCGAGGACCCAGGCGGCGGAGCACTCACCGTGGCAGCCCCTCGGCCCTCCCGGGGCCCCGCGCGAGGCAGCAGCTGCTCGCACCCTCCTCCTCCTCCCGCCGCCGCCGCCGCCGCCGCCGCCGCCGCCGCCGCCTCGCCAGGCGCGACGCTCCACTCCCGAACGCGGAGAGCGCCCGCAGCTCCCGCGGCCGCGCGCTCCGGCTCCGACTGACTGACTGACTGACTGACGACCAGCCGAGCCCCAGAGCCGGCGTCGGCGGGGACGGGGCGGACCGCTGAGCCCGCGCGTCCGGCCCCGGCACACAGGGCGGGGCTGAGCGGGCCGCGCGGCCCAAGGGCGGACCGGCTCGCGCCCGGCCGCGCGCGGCCACCGGCTCACTTCCGGCGGCGGCGCGCGCGCGCGCACACGGGGGTGGGGGAGCGCGGCCCGGCCAGCCGCCCACCCCCACCCACCCCTCCACCACCGGCCGCCCCGCAGGCGCCGGGCCGCACCCAGCCGCGGCCGTCCTCCGCGCCCCGCCTTTCCTGCGCGCGTCCCCGTGAGCCGCCTCCAGGAACCAGTGAATCAGAGAATGAATGAGCCCGGGAGGAAAATCCCGCCGCGGTCCCGCCCTCCCCGGCCCTTTCCCGGGAAGCCCGGCTGGATGGCTCCCGTCCGAGGGTCTTGGGAGAGGGAGGGATCGACGAGCAGAGCGATCCCGGGCTGTGCGCCTTTTGCCTCCCGTCCACGTACTCAAGCAACCAAGCCCCGGGCTGCCCCAGGCACCCACGGACCATTGTGAAAATGTGGGAGCACGGCTTTAGGGAGTCTCATTTTAGCCCTGAACTCTGCAGTTTCGGGCAATGTATGGGGAGCTTTCAGGATTCAGGCATCCCACTCATCTCCGCCTTTCCCCGTCGAAGCCTGTTCGTCTGTGTCCCCGGTTTCTGTTTTCCCTATTGAAATTGTTCGCAGTACAGTGCGGGTGTTGGCATCTTTCCTTACCCTTGAGCTCTATCCCCGAGTATTACGCTTAAATACTGAGTTTGATTCCAAGCTCCAAATGACTTGGATACTGCTTATTTTAATGCAGGTTCGACTTAGGCAGACTTAGATTTCTTTCCATTTACGTCCTTATTATGACCTTCATGTAAGTTGATCAAAGGAAAGAAAAAAAAAGTATTAAATTACCTTTGCTTAGCAATATATTTTGTTAGCATTAAAGAAATTGAACTATGATCTGGAATTGGCTGCGTTGAATGTTCAGCGTTATTTTTTTCGTGTCTTCTTATCTGCTCTTTAATAGTTTCTGTATTTTGAATTTTCACAAGAAAAAAAAAAGAACATGTGTTTCTGAAATTCTGGCTCTCTTTCTAAGAATGAGTGTTCATTTCTCTATTCTAGGACCAAATCCTAGTCTGATAAATTGCATTCTACTTCCTGAGGATTTCCAAGTGGTTTCAATCTTTTTGGACATAAACAATCTTTTCTGCCCTGGTGCACAATCTGTTCCAAACTGGTATTTAGAACTCTACAATACAATTATTTGACTATTTCACACTTGAGATACCTGTACTTTGGGAATACATGCATGCTATTTGTATTTTAAGTTTAGTAGGTACTTTAATAATCTGGTGTAAAATAACGCCATCTCATAAACTAAAAATGGTGGACGTGACCAATTCCCATGACCTCTCTTCATCATTTGTTACCTGCAATTATTTCAGTATGCTATGTTCTTCCCTTGATGAATATCATACAGTTTATTCATCCTTATAAACGCCCCCCCTGCAGTATCTACTGTGGACCTTTGTATAAATGACAAACGCTTCAAAATTTTTAATCAATAATTCATACACCAGCCTGGTCTACAGAGTGAGCTCCAGGACAGCCAGGGCTACACAGTGAAACCTTGTCTCAAAAAAACAAGATAAAGCAAAACAAACAAAAAACCCACATAAATGTGTCTGTGGCCTCTTCAGCTCCCTTGTGACTAGGTTTGTTGAGATTAAAAACACCTAGATGCCCAAACCTAATAAATAGCCCATTGTTATCAGCTATTATTACTAGACTGACTATGAACATTATAAGGCAGAGTCTCATTTTTACAGAAACCTCCTTTACAAAACAAGCTCATGAGTGCTCTTTGGGTAGCTCTTAGCCAGCTCTTGCGAGTTTTAAGGTTGGTAAGGGCTAATCTTAGAAAACAGTCAATTTCCACCATTGAGAAAAATAAGCAGGTTCTCATCAGTTTCATTAAGCCATAAAATAATATATTCACTTAATTAGAGTTTATTGAGCTCCCACTAAGGTGTAAGAATGCAAAGATAAAAAAGACTTGATGCCTCACGTCCTCAGAAGTCACAGACTGCTGGATAAAGGAGGCAGGGAAGCCACTAGAAAATTAGTCTATTCCCAGACCAGGACAGCCTATCCAGAGGGGAGATTAACGGCATGTTTGATGACAGGGAGGAGCTAACCGGATAAGGAGGGAACATTCCAAAGACAACAACATCTGTGCAGGTGTATGAACTTTAATAGCGCCATGCCCAAGAGGCCAGACTTCCAAGTAATTGCATTTCTTCGGGATGGATGCAGAGAAGGTTCAAATAGGTGGAGAATGGTAGAAGGGACCCTGTTCATCGAGAGCTCGTGTGCTACACAAAGGAGTTTGAACTTAATAAACTCTTTGGAGTGTTTTAGTTTCCGTAACAACTGAGTGTATGTTTGAAGACCAGAGAAAACTGAAGAATAAAAAGAAAAAGAGGGGTGAAGTAACTTAGATGAGCTGGGCAGAGGCAGAGCGGGTGCAGTGGGGAGGGTGCTTGGGTGAGGATGAATTAAGAAGGCAGGATCTATAAACGTTCATGTAAAATTGACTGGAGGACAGAAGGAGACAGAAACCTCTACAAAAGGCAAGCAAGCTTCTGTCTGGGGAGACTGTATGACACTGACCCTCCATGAAATAAGAATGCCGAAGGAGGAGTCTGGCTGAATACTCATACCGGAAAATATTGCCATAGGAGGCTGGGAGCCCAGGCTTACTGAGAAAAGATGATCTTAGTTCAAATGCCCAACTCCCATGTAAAAAACTGGGCCAAGTGGTATGAACCCCTAATAACAGTGCTTGGGAGGTGAGACTTACTGGCCAGCTAATCTTGAGGAATGGATAAGTGCCAGGTACAATTAGAGATCTCGTGTGTGTGTGTGTGTGTGTGTGTGTGTGCGCATGCGCGCGCACACGTACTTTTTTGTTTTGTTTTGTTTTGTTGGTTTTCAAGATAGGGTTTCTCTGTGTAGCCCTGGCTATCCTGGAACTTGTTTTGTAGACCAGTTTGACCTTGAACTTACAGAGGCCTGCCTGCCTCTGCCTCCAGTGTGCCAGGGTTAAAGACGTGTGCCACCAATGCCCAGCACAAAGTGTGTTCTTAAGGACAGTGGCTTCACAGGATTTTAGTAGATGTGATGGCTATTCCTGGTTACCAACTTGACTACAACTGGAATTAACTAAAACCCTATGATCTGTGAGGGACTTTCAACTAAATCATTTGAAGTGGGAAAATTCACTTCTAATCTGGATATTTGAGGTGGAAAGAAAAACCTTCAATCCAGATCTTTTGAGGTGGGAAGACCCACCTTAATTTGCACCACCCTTTCTGCTGGCAGCCTGTCTAAAAACATGGAAGGATGAAATGATCTCTCTTTGCCTGCTTACCTTCTTCTTTACTATCAAGTCCTACATCTTTGGGATTCCAGCGTATACTGGACACCAGCTGAGCCATCCAGCTTCGTGGACTGAACAGCTTCTGTTCATAAGCAGCCATTGTTGGAAGAGCTGGACCACAGCCTGCAAGACATTGTAATAAATCCCATTCATAGATATATATTCTATAAGTTCTGTTACTCTAGACAACCCTGACTAGTACAGTAGGCATGATTTCCAAAGTAGCTTTGAGTTCCTTTAACCAAACAAGCAAAAGATGATGAGCAACTTTCAATGGATTTCTCAACCGGAGGACTTTTCAGTGGTTGTGGTAATGTGCTCTGTGAAGTTTTCATACAGGTGTTAGATGCATCATATCCCAGGTGTGTTCAACTATGAAAACCTTTCTGTAGTGGAACAGATCATTAGACGTGCGTTCCATAGAATACATTTTGGGAAATGCTGACCATGCCCAGATTTTTATTTGACAGTTAGAAAACTGTTGTCCTGATACATGAAATGACTCAACTATAAACATCTGCTACTGGCAGGTGCTTGGCTGGAACCCTCACCTTGGCCCTAGTAACTTTCTCTTTCCACTTCATATCGCTTTATGGGGTACAAACTCATTCCAGAACTTTCCACCAATCCTGGGGAGAAAGATAGAATTAAAAATTATGTAATATTTCCTTTTAAATGAGTTTCCAGATCAATAATTTTTCAGAAAATTTCTGACACTATAAAATTTAATGCTAGATTCAATTTCTCAGACATGATCCCAGTTTTTCATACCTAACAGCTAATGGATGGGAGGATTTTCTTATCCTAATTCATGGTCCTTATCCTCAGGGACATTTAGTACTTCCTATTCTCAGAAAAAAAGGGCAACTTCTTCATTCCAAGAGACTTAGGACTTTGGGGGCAACTGTTATTTCGGAAGTAACTTCTGTACATGTTATATTTAATAATAGTCAACATCTTAGTTTATGCTTCAATAATAGATGGCATTCTTTGATAACTTCTATATCCAGGTCAAAGGCTATCAGATATGAGACTAATAGGTCAACGAATGAGTAGTTAATTTGTTAATCTACTTATCAGAAATATTTTGGTGTCTACTATGTCCCCAGCTCTGTAATAATGGCCAGAGAAACATAAGACATAATCTCTGGCCTTCAGACACGATGCCATTCATCATTAGTAAGGATTAAAGGAAATCTGTATGTGGGAACTGGAGTCATCACACCCTTTATCTGTATATTTGACAATAAATACTTAAAAAGAGTAAGAACAAAATATCTAGAATAGTGTGGGTGAAGACAAGTAACTGGAGATCTCTTAAATGTTCACTAGCAGGAAACAGTTTAAGAAAATGGTGGTTTCTAGAGGAGTATTCAAAATATTGAAAAGATGTTCACAGTACATGCTCGATAAAAACGTGTGAACATTAGCTGCAATGTGAATTCATGAAACAATATGGGGGGAATGTAGAAAACATTATAAGAAGACAAAAGTGTTGTTGTCTGGTGATGCAATGATGAAGCTTTAAATTTTCCTTTATTTTTTAGCAGCGAATCTGCATTCTCTAGTTGACAGTTAAGAAGAATCAGCTGTTTGATGACACTTGCCTGTAATCCTAGCATATGGAAGGGTGGGATAGAAGGATCCTGAGTTGGAGGCCAACCTGGGCTACATAAGAATTCAGGGCCACAGGAGTGACCCTACTGCTATTATTTTGCTGAAGGGACATAATGTCAAACTGTCCTCTAAATTCTTACCCCTCTACTCATATATTAGCAGAGCTGTCAGCCCTCATCAGCAAAACATCTTTGTGCAGTGAGTGGCAGTTAATGCAGAAACACACAACAGGTTCAAGTGCAGAAAGCAATTGTTAATGGAGTGTTCATCCCTCACCCGCTACCCCAAGATGTAGGGACCATTGTGGAAAGGGGAGCGGAAAGACTGTAAGAGCCAAGGCTGGGGAGGACCAAATGTCTTCTGGAAGCAGCAGGACAGCTGAACTCAAGAACTCACAGCAGCCGTGGTTGCCGACAGAAGGCCTGCATAAGACCCAGCCAGCCTTTGCTGCTGAGGCTCCATTGACAGGTGATGGCCTCTGGGGGAGAGATTCACAAAGGTGCTGGGGATGTCTTTCTGTATGCTCTGAATGTGTGTTGCTCTGATTGATTGATAAATAAAATGCTGATTGGCCAGTAGCCAGGCAGGAAGGATAGTATAGGCGGGATAAGGAGAGGAGAATTCTGAGAAGTGGAAGGCAGAGTCAGGAGACACTGCCAGCTGCCGCCACCATGAGAAGCAAGATGTAAAGTCCGGTAAGCCACAAGCCACATGGCAACTTGTAGATGAATAGAAATGGGTTAATTTAAGATATAAGAACTAGATAGCAGTAGCCTGCCACGGCCATACAGTTAATAAGTAATATAAGTCTCTGTGTGTTTACTTGGGTCTGAGCAGCCATGGGCCTGGGTGGGCCTGGAAAAAACTCCAGCTACAGAAAGGTGTGGCCCTGGTAGGTTGGCCAGTCTCCACTGGATGGTCCCACACCATGAGTCTATGGGCAGTATGAATTAGAATTAGTGGGCTTTAACAAAAAAAGAGAACAGAAGTTGAAGTTGAGAGGGGTTGAGGGTAGGGGTGGATCTTGGAGGGGTTAAAGGGAATGCATGTATGAAATTTTCCAAAGTTAATAAAATATTATACTTAAAAAGAAAAAAAGAAAGACTTCATGGCCAGTTGGTACATACTGAGACCTTGTCTCAGAAAACAAACAAACAAACAAACAAACAAACAAACAAACAAGAACTAAGTCAACATTTATGGACAAATCTTTAAAACCATATACAAAACACATAAAGTCAATTTTAAATCTGAAAGAGAATCGCTGTGTTCAAGAAATTATTTTACGAGACAAAGGCCTATAAAAAATAACGAGAGAATAAATAACTAAGTGCAAAACTCTGATATAAACTGTAGGTGCAGTAGAGTTTAGAAGAGAGAAATGGATTGGAAGGGAAGAACCTCAGACTGCAATAGAGGAGTCAGCTGGCACTACCTCTGAATGCCAGGGGGAAACAAAGTTGGGGAAGCAACGGTGGTGGGTCAAAGACCTCAGTGTTCCACACTGAATGCTCCTTGGCCCTCTCAGACACCAATTGAAGAACCTATGACCTTAGCTGGCAACTGCATTTCTGCTTCTTTTATACAAGTAGGATTTGTATGCCTCACAGAATATGAATGTGGTATTACATACCCTTTGCAAGATTAAAATTATTTTTGTTGATATTTACAAGTAGCCCTGGGAGGCACTTTATCAACAAAATCTACAGACCTGGACATTCCAGATATTTGTTTAGAACAGATGCAAACTATTGCCCAATAGCAGTTATGATAACAACCTGGACTCTTATGAATGTTCTGACATCTGTGTCCGTCAGGCTGTGAATGCAGTCAGTCAATCAGAGCCCAGTAATTCTTTGATTACGCACAGTGACTGAGTGCTATTTTAAAGCTAGCTTTTCATAACATAGCTTAGTCATAACATAACTAAACCACTTTTGTGGTACTTGCCATTCACATCAGTTGAAAGAGTGAATGACTTGTGTGTAATGCCCAATATTGAACTTTAAAGGTTGTACCTAGCTTTAGAAAGTCTATAAAGGGAAAAACTGGGCAGAACATGAATTTCCATCAAGTATCCCTTTAGAGCGGAGTACCATCAGGGCTGGAATCACCTCTACAGAAAGAAAGGCACTTTGGGTGGGAGGATGCTGTAATACATATATTGTAGTCAGTTGGTTTTTAGTAAATTATGGGGCATTTGTTTTATTAGTGGAAGATGTCCATTTAGGGATGCAAGATTAAAGGACATAGATGATGGAGGCTTGGAGGCCAAGCAGAAAGTTTGGGAAGCAATGCATAGAGTACGTGATCAAGCCCACACTTGACTCCGGCAGCTATTTCCCCAGGCCTGAGCCTTGCAATGTGATTCCCTCTGTCTGGAATGTTTCCCCTCCCTTCTCTATCCTGCTCTTGCTTGTGACGGATCAGTCAAGTCTCCTCCGTTATCTCTAGTTCCTGCAGACAGAGCTATTGCTGTGTACCATGTTTTCAAAAAGCTTTGCACAGTGGTAATGCAATTCTTTGCACATCTGTCTGATTCTTTTAAGAGACCTTGAGTTTTTCAAAAGGCAGAGACCAAGAATTCTTCATGCTGATTTTCCCCCAGCATCTTGCATAGAATCTTGTATATAGAAAATTTCAGCAATATTGATAAAATAGAAGGAAGATAAGGGATCTGATAAGAAAAGTTTGGCAGATCTTGAAGAACAGGTTGGAGTAAGGAAAAAAAATTGGAAGTCACTTGTTTTAATCCAGATGCGAAGTGCTGAAGAATGAAAAAGGGCAGGAAACTGAATTTCATTTGGAAAGACTGACAGGCACAGGTGACAGATTGGATAAGCGTAATAGTCCAAGATGACCCCGGGGTTCCCAGGGTGGAAGAATGACTATAAGCAGAGGATCAGTATCACTGCCAAGTCCACAGATAGATGTTGACTGCCTGTCAAGTTCAGGGCACTGTGGTGGGTGACAGAGAGGCCACAGGGAAGTGTCTCTTCTTCTGTTACAGCCTGCTCACCAGCAGGGAAGCTGAGAGGCACAAGCTCAGTTTTGGACAAGTTATATTTGAAATAATGGTGGGACATTCAAGCGAATCAGTACCTTTAGTTGCTAGAAATCAGAAATGAGATCATCCTTGAGGCTAAGAAATATGCTTTTTACACTGTTGAAGATCCCATCTCTGTCCACTATCACTGTGCTTAAGAGGTAATGGATGGCTGTACTAGATCATTATAACAAAATACTGCCCACTGAGTGACTTAAACAGCAGGAATTTATTGCCTTACATTTCTAGAGGATAAAAAGTTTCTTCCGGAGCTTCTCTCTTTGTCTGGGGATGGCTACATTTTCCCTGTGTCTTCACATGTGTCTGTGACCTAATTTCTTCTTATAAAGGCCATAGTATACTGGACTGGAGCATATCCTAATAACCCCATTTTAACTTAATTTCCTCTGGTCTGAAAATACACTCACAATCTGAGTTACTAGGGACTGAGGCTTCAGTGTACGAATTTTGAAGGGGACACAATTAGGCTCATTATAGTTGCCTCATAAGTATTTCTTGAATTGAAGAGCACACATGTTGTGGAATATTTAACTATGTAAAGATGTGGTACATTTGTTTATGCTGTGGAATATTACTTTAACTGCATAATAGTGTGTTACATTTGTTTATGCTGCCTTTGTTAAGGGTGTAAAGACTGTTAAATTTGTTTGTGTTGTATTTTGTTTAATTATGTTAAAAGTATCTTGTATGTGTTTCACCTTGCCTGCCTAAGGCACCTGATTGGTCTAATCAAAAAGAGAGAGAAGAGAATGAGGGAGAAAGAGGGAGGAAGAGGGACATGCCTGGGGTCAGAAGTCAGGCAGCCACCAAGCCAGACATGGAGACAGCAGGAAAGTAAGGTAGACAGACAGACAGACAGACAGACAGACAGACAGAAAGAAAGAAAGAAAGAAAGAAAGAAAGAAAGAAAGAAAGAAAGAAAGAAGGGAGAGAGGGAGGGAGGGAGGGAGGGAGGGAGAGAGGGAGGGAGGGAGGGAGGAAGGAAGGAAGGAGGAAGGAAAGAAAGAAGCAAGCCAGTACAACCTCACAAAACATCATAAACAGTGTGATTCTGATAGTGTTAAAAAATAAGAACTCTAATCCACAATCATGTACATGTGTACATCTATTGTATTACTTATTGTTACAACAAATTACCATAAACTCAGTGGTTACAAGCAATATAAATCATCATCTTACAGTTCTTAAGATCAGTTCACCATCAGTGTTAGTAGGTAGGTAGTAGGCTAAAGTTAGATATCGAAAGAGCTTACTTAATTCCTTCCAGAGACTCTACAAGTATGTCCGCTGTCTTTTCTGGCCTCTAGAAGCAGCTTACCTTCCTTGGCTTATGGTCCTAGTCTCCATCTTCAAAGCTAGCAGCATGGCCTTCCTGCTTTCCTCTTATAAGGACCATTTGTGGTTACATCAGACCCAGGTGAATAACTCGGAATGACCATTACAGTTTGACTTCCTCCCCAGGATTCATGTTTTAGAAACTAAATTCCTAATGCAACAGGCTTGGGAGGGGGGATGGGAAGCGTAAGGTCATGAGGACTCTCCCTGCATATTTTAATGACACAATGAAAAGAGCTGGTGCTGGCAAAAAGTGAGTGCACTCTCTTGTTTCCTATGCCCTTTAGCCTTCCACACGGTCAGAAGGCCACTGCCAAAGCTAATTCCTTGCTACGGGGCTTCCTAGCCTCCAGAATTGGGAGCCAGTGGTTTCTCTTCACTGAAAGTCACACAGCCTGTGTCATTTGGTTATAGTAGCACAGGACATAGAAAGGATCATCATGCCCTTAATTTCTACCCCAGGACTCTGAGGCAGAGGCAGGAGGATTTCTAAGAGTCTGAAGCCAGACTGATCTACATATCAAGTTCCAGGACAGCGAAGGCTGCATGGAGAGATCCTTTCTAAAAAAAAAAAAAAAAAATCAAAATGGTCTTGCTGTGTGTGTGTGTGTGTGTGTGTGTGTGTGTGTGGTGTGTATTCATCAAAAACATCATCAACAATAAAATAAATAAATATTCCCTATAGAGGGTATTCACTATTTGCTTGGCCTTTCTTTCCATCTAGAGCCCACTGGTTTCTTTTTAAATTGCTCCTCATATCCCAGACACAAGCTCAGTTTGCTGCCAAGCATAGCACCTTTCCACTCAGCTCACAGGAAGGGTCCTACAGACAATACCATGCATATATTCTCTCTTCTCTCTCTCTCTCTCTCTCTCTCTCTCTCTCTCTCTCTCTCTCTCTGTCAACACTAGGAGAAAAGATAGAGCACTTAGGAAAATTCAACCAACAGACACTAGTTATTGTTCTAGATGCTGTAGAAAACAGGACAGCAAAGCAAGGATGAGGCAAGGAGTCAGCCACTAATTCAGCTGTTTGCGTCCTTGATTCAGTGTGCCTGAGGAGCGGTCACAGTTTTTGTCCTGACCTAGGATTGGATATATGCATCTGCAGAGTCCCCTTTCTACCCAAAATGGCTGTTTCCATCCATTGCAGCAAATGATCAAGGATGCAAATAGTTAGGGATGTTTTTAAGGCTGCAACAATTCCCCATTGCCTGAACAGTCTCAAGTGAGTTCTTCTGACATCTTCAAAGCCTCAAGTCCTTCCTTTTCAGCCCCATGCCACTCAGCTAGCCCTCTTGTCTTTTCTCAGTTCTTCGGCTCTTTCTGTGGTCCTGCTCTTGTTTCCCCTCATTCCTCCTCTGAACTGTCTCCTCTTCCTTACCTGATCATCTGTATCCTGTCCCAGCCACCTCCATCAAACCCTCCCAAATCAGCCAGGAAGGGCTTCCTTCCCTAAATGGTTGTACTATGTAAGGCCCGCGTCATGTAGCTCATTCATGGGTCTATGTTTTATAGTTTGAGATCATGTAGATCATCAGTCCATGACATAAGAACTTAATAGGCCTTAAAAAATTGCACTCAAAGCTGGGTGTGTGGTGGTGCACATCTGTGATCCCGAGTATGTAGAAGGTGTGAGGACAGGAAGATTAAGAGTTCAAGGCCAGCCTAAACTGTGTAGTAAGCTTCAAGATAGGCTGCGCTACAGGAGACTCTAAAATGATACAAACAAAAATGTCACCTGTAGAGCCAGTGATGGATTACACAACTTACAGACCTCAATAGTGTATTGGGGGACACTTAGATGACACAAAGTTGTCACCCTCATGCTGTATGCATTCTCCATCATCGTTATAGAAATAAATTAAAAATGGGAAGGAAAACCTAATGGGAGAAAAAGCAGAATTAATTGCAAGAAGATAAAAATCACAAGAGAGACAAAGACTCTTACCATTCATGCTGATCGGCTGTACCAAAGCATAGGAATCAGGATGGATGTGGAGGAACAGATCTAACCACATAATGATAATTGTGTCTAGATTGAATTTTTTTCTCTGTGAGAGAGTCAAACAGTGAAATGAGTTCTTTGCTTGGATAATGTATTTCTATGGTACTTCTCAAAACAAAACAAAAAAACCCAACCAACTTCTGAAACTAGATTAAGGGTGAGTCTGCCTACATGTGACAAGAAGGAAGAAAATAATTTTAATTGCATTCAAATATTGCATCTGACACATAGCTGGTTTTTTTTTTTTTATTGTTTCCTCTGCTAAAGGAAAGAATTATTTCAAACACGTACAAGGGATAAGTTAAAAATCTTTGATTTATTTGTCTGCTTTCTTCCAAGGAGAAAAAAATAACTATGCTCAAATGTAATCCCTTTCTTCTTTTGATATCACACCTGCCTCTTTTACATCAAGTGGGAGTGTAAACGTTCAGCCCATAGTAGGTATCAAAAGCACTAACAACAACAACAACAACAAAATGATATAAAAACAGAATAAACAACTCTCAACACTAAACAATATTCTGTGCCTAGACAATGATGCTCTTTTCTCAGAAATTCTAACACAAGTATTATAGCTTACGCACTGTCAGCCAATACTTGGGAGAACACAAATTGTGCTTTGTAAGTAACGGCAAGTACTTGTGGCAAATTTCCTCTCTTTCTTTCCTGCCTCTCTCTCCGTCTATAGCAACATCTCAGTATCCATCTGGGCTTTCATTTGGAGTTGAGACACTGTTGGCAATAGTGCTGGATCGTGATAGATCAAGGTTCATATTTTCATTCACTGTTCTTGTCGTTATACTATCTCTTAGAACTTCAACAAATAATGGATTTACCAGGGCATCAGAAAGAATAAATCCTTTCAAAGCTTTTTCTCTTATGGGTTTTACAACCTACAACAGAAATAGGAAGCTGAATGTCTTTAAAGCCAAGTAAAAGCGTTCTTCAGGAGTGCGTAGTAGGAAATCCATACAGGGGATGAATGGAGTCTGTGAGCCCAGGGAAAAGATGAATGGGGGAATAAAATGATTACTCGGATGAATGGGGAGTCCTGAGGAATGAATGATATAGGATTGTATATTTAAATGTACATTGGTGTACTGAGAGCTTCATACGTGTTCCGAAGTCACATTCTCAAATGCTCTTTTTCATGGTTCACCACAGAGGAGGAAAGAAAGAAAAAAAAAAAAGAAAAAAACAAAACAAAAAAACCAAACCTGAAACAACCAGATGTTTTTTTAAAGACTTTCAGTTGTTGGTGAAAAGAATCTTTTTCTCATCAAGGCAAGAAGTTTTTTCTTCCTGTGGTTCCCAACACCCGCACTCATGAATCCTCAAACTCCTGTTGGGGGAAAATTTTGTCCCATTTGTTTGGGTTTGGGGAGTTAATTTAACTTTGACTGAGTCCCCCTTTCCTTGGAAGCAGAGAAATCCAACCTTAGTTACCACTGGGGTTTCCTCCCTCGACCCCTACCCTCTGCCAAGCAAGCCCACAAACTTAGAGAGCCACAGGTCCCATCCACCATCATCCCACGAAGGTTCCCGGGACGCGCTCACTGCCATTCTCCTAGAAGCTCCTTTAATGGAGACCCTTGTTGCTTTTACAGCACTTCAGAGGCAGGAGCTTTTAGTGAGCTAGAACTGCTTTGGTGCCTCTAGGCAGTAAGAGAGAAAAGGATGAAGGCGAAGGTTTGGACTTTGCAACTTCTCATACTTCCTAGGCACCTCACCCTCCTCCCTCAAGCAAATCCAGTTCCTCTTTCCCTCCGTCCGGCCCAGCACAGGCTTTTCTGTGGGTTTAGGAGGCTGGAAATTAAAACCCAGAAGAGAAGTATGGGGCAGGCAACTTCTGCTTTCCTACTCATGACATACTCCCCGCAGCAAAGACGTGCAGCGGCTACCGGCTCTGATTATGGAAGGCATATGTACCAGCAGTTTTCACAGCCCAGCTGAGTTAACAGGGAATATGTTTTGCCTGAACACTTAATGCAAAAGAGTTGCTCAGAAAATTACTCATATCTACCTTCCTTACAAATTTGTAAAGTGTTAGTTTGAACACCTACCATCTGGGTTTGTTGACAAAGTTTCAGTAGCCGTCAACTGTGGCTCATTTCTGTATCAGCACTGGAGAGGTTGAGGCAGGAGGACTGCCATGAGTTTGAGGCCAATCGGAGCTGCATAGTGAAGCCCAGGCCAGCCTGGGCTACAGTGTGCGACTCTTATCTCAGAGAGAGGTGAGGGTGGGAGAGAAATTCTTCCTTCCAAAATGTGATGAGCAAGTTGCAACCAGTTTTATTGTGAGGGACACGAGACTGTATGTAGTAAATCTACTCACACACACTTGTTTAACTCACACTCTGATTTTTTTTAACTTATTCCTAAAATAATTCAGCGAGGAGCAAGGCGAGGCACTCCCAAGAGTTCCACCAGTGAGCATTCCCAGCTGCTGCACCAGCCTTCGCTCTACAACTGCCCTTTCTCATTTCCTAAACACTTAGGAGTCTACAAAGGGACGTGGAGGAGCTTCCGTTTCGTCTGGAGACTCTTGGTGTGCTCTGTCCCTCGGCTCCAGGGTTGGCTGTATCTGTGCATGCGACAGCAGTACTCACCAGAGGCTATAATTAGAACGACATGGTAGTGTAGGGCCACATGTGTGTGTATCTACTGCAAAGCTTCTTGACAGTGACCAGGACAGATGAGAAGCTGCAAAGGCTCTTCCTGTGTTTCCAGCATCTTCATTTGAAGAGCCCTCGCGAGTTGGGGATTAGCTCAGTGGTAGAGCGCTTGTGTAAGGCCCTGGGTTGGGTCCTCAGCGGGGGAAGAGCCCTCACATAGAGCATTTGTTCAAGTTCTACTCTCTACCAAATAAAAGGTTTTTTTCTTTCTTTTCCTTAATAATTTTGGCACTTTAAACATCTTTTATGTTCTTATTTGTGTGTAACAAAGTTTTTTCTTTAGACATTATTCAAAGAGACGATGACCTTTAGCTAAATAGCAGTGTGTGTTCAAACTACATGGTTTTTTTAGTTAGGTCGTTTTTCCTTAAAGTTATTCTGAGGAAGATGGGTCCATCTGCTGCCGATTATCCTCGTCTATAGATCATGGCTCACAGAATCCGAGACGCTGAAAACTGTACACGTGGAAGACTGGCTGAAAAGGTCATCAGCTCTCTGTGTGACATGAGTAAGTGTGTTTGATTTCTTCCCAAAGCTCCAAGGAGGAAGAGAAAAACTTCATCGTCCAGTCTTCTCTAAGTAGCATAGCAACGGAAGAAGAAATCATTAGTGAGAACTTTTATTACCCCAAAGACTGTGTTCCCAGAGTCATACAGAACAAAGAATTACAGATTACTCCCTCTGAATTTTTGGCTTTGCATAATCTCATTCAAAGCCACATCTACCAAGTAGACATTTCCATTCATTCATTCATTCATTCATTCATCCATTCATTCATTCATAAAAACATTGGTTGAAGTCTTACCGTGCATTGTGAATACTCCAAGGAACGTAAGAGCAAATTCAGTTAAATTGAATTGTATCCCCAAGCTGGTGTGGGAGCCCAACTTCCCAGCTTGGTTTAGAGGACTTGGGGTCTCAGTGCTTTGACTCTGTATCTGGCATAAAGCCAATGCTTTGAAGGTGAGTTCAGCTAAATCCATGGAGAGCTGTTCATCTAAGGGAGTCGCCTGAGTGTAACAGCTTTGCAGTCATGGGATAGCCTAGGACAGCCTCAGTAGGTGGTGGGTAGGAAGGAGGACAGAGTGGGTAGCACTGCCCTGGGATGAGTCTAGAGTTCCTGATACTATTTCATTTCCTCAGAGTACAAGAACAATATGGATCCCAGGTCTACAGGAACTGGAATGGAAACACACGCACACAAAATTGTTTGCCACAAAATCTTCCTAGTTTCACTTCAGAGGTCACCATGCAATCCAATTCTAACCCAAGAAATATAAAAGAATATCTGTTGAGAGTAAGGGGCAGGATTTGGGGAGAATATTTTGCTTTTTTATCAACAGAGATAAACACAACTGGCCAAGACCATTTGCCTTCCAGCCTCTAACACATGTGTTAATATGTACCATATGATACTTACATGATGTGCAGTATATGAGCACTATACAGGCAACATGCTAAGGGAGTAGAACAAGAGAGGAGCAGGCTGGCTCTTTGACATGGCTCCGTCCTGATGGGCCTCTTTCCAGATTTCTTATTGAATGAATAAAGTTAATACTGTCATGGCTGAACAATCATTGGGATTTCCACTGTTTGTAGTAAACAAAAGGAAGGAAGGAAGAAAAAAAGGGAGCAGGAATGAGGGAACCAAGCTAAAATCTCCTCGGAAAATAAGAGAATGGGAGTGAGTGATGCTGGTGACTGGGACGAAGGAACAGTGTCCAGACAGAAGAAGACCTGCAGAAGGCTGATTTTTCAGTCATCTTAAATCCCCTGTAGCCAGAAACAGGATGTCATTTAAGGCATAGAGAGTTTTGAAGGCAGAGAAGCTCCCTTCCATTGTCGAATAGGTCTTAAAATTTTATCCCACTGTTTGAAAGCTTTAAAGATGATGATGTTGTCTACTACATAAACCAAAAAAAAAGCAATACTGTTTCTGTGAGGCTCTTCATGGAAAACTGCGAAGTGTATACCCCTATTCAAAAGTTGATTAAAATGTCTATTAAAAAATGAGGGATCTAAAGTGCAAAAGTTGGAGTGAAGAGACCAAAGAGAACCAACACCCTGAGTCCTGTGATTCAGCCCACAGGATGGTAACAACATGGGTATAGTATTATGTTAGCAGAGAACATGATTTCCATGAGAAGATGGCCAGGACTTTAGTTACTGAAAAGCAGGAAGGATGCAACAGGTAGAAGATGTCTGAAAAATAAGACATCATTTGAACATGCAATTAAAAGTGCCACATGCTGACTGGGTGTGCCACTGGAGCTCCTGAATGCACACTTTGAATTGTAAGTGAAGCTAAAGAAAGCATGGGGAGGGGAGGCCATTGTAATAGGAACTGGGAATCCTGGAGGAAAGAGGGAAAGCTGGGAGACAGAAAAGCCTGGAGGATTACCTGGGCTTTGTCTGGGACTTTGAACATCCCTGATGTTAAAGTTCCGTGTTCACCCAAGGAAGCTCTTACAGAGCTCCATCAAGAAAGAGCTCATTGGGGGCTGGAGAGATGGAGTAGTGGTTAAGAGCATTTGATGTTCTTGCGGAGGACCAGGGTTCGATACCCACTAACCACATGATGGCTCACAAATGTCTGTAACTCTAGTTCTGGGGGAACTGACACCTTTTTCTGACCTCTATTGGGCACCAGGCACACACACTGAATAGACTTACATGCAAAGCAAAACACTCAAACACATAAAACCAAATAAATACAACTAAAGGAAAAAATAAAAATAAAAAGAGCTCATCTACTTTGTAGAGCCAGGGGTCTGAATTTTCTCCAACAAAACTATAAAGCCCTGAAGTTTTGTCCCTAAAAAACCAAAACTGACTTAGTGCTCATGCAGAGCAGCTTGTTTGAGATAAGGTGTCACTCCATAGACCAGGCTGACCTTCATCCAGGCTGGATCTCCATCACAGAGATCCACCTACCTCTGCCTCCCCAGTGCTGGGATTAAAGGCGTGTCTCACCACTTACCTTCTAACCTTCCTGTATGTGTATTTGTGAAAGAATGAATGTATGCAGGGCCTAGACAAACCAGAAAGGGCCTATAAAAAGTGGGAAAGAGTCTTTAAAGGACTAGAGGTGCAGTAGGATGCATGTAATACAAAAGTGGAAGAGAGCTGACTGGGAGTGTCCGTGAGGGTCAATCCAAACTCAGGATGTATGGAAAAGCCATAAGGAAGTCTGATATTTGACAAGCTAATCAAAATATGAAATCAAAATGCTGATGGAGGTAATCTGTGTGGATAAATAAGGCTCCTCCCAGAAGTAATAGGCTATTAAGCAAAACATCCCAGTGGCCAGGGGTAGACTAACAACGATGTTGTGATTCTGAAATCATTTAAAATTGGATTTAGAGCATTGCTCTATGGAGATTAAAAACACGACAAAAAGGAAAATGGAAAAAAAGACAAGAAAAGAGAATCTGAAACAATTTTTGCATTTTGTTGTTGTTGTTTTTGGTTGCCATTAAAATGCATTTGAGTGCTGTAGAAAGTGACAATTTATTTTGTGAGCCCTTTGAAGTTAAGGTTAAACACGTGTATAGAATAGACATTATATTCAAGGACTGTGGTAGAGGTGGTCAGGAGCTTAACAAAATTTGTTCTTCCTCACATGGCTGGAACTCTGGCCAGAACATGGCTACTGAGTCAGGGCCTAGACCTCCCAGTCTTTCTTGTGGCTAGATGTGGCCATGTGATAGTTCTGGCCAGCACAATGTGATCAGGAGTGACCTTTGCTCTTCTGGGCAGGTGTGTTTTTAAATGTCTTCCGTCTTTCTCCCAGCTCTTCCTTTTCCTTGGTCTAGCTGGAGAAACATGCAAACAGGCCCTAAGGAAGCCAGAGTCACACATGCACGGAACCCACGTCCCTCAGTCAGGAAGGAAGCTGACTGGCCACCATAAATACCACTCGAGAGTATATAGTTCCGGAATGTGCAATAGCTGCTTGACAATCAAAGTTTATTTGCTACAGCAGCCAAAACTCTCTAGCAATACAAGTGCCCTCAGACTGTCATTTAATGAAATATGGGTTCCTTTTTAATCTGTATTTATGGCTGTGCACCACGTGCGTCCCTGATACCTTTATACCAAAGGAGGGTATTGGTCCCATAAGACTGGAGTTACAAATGGTTTTGAACCCCAATGTGGGTGCTAGGAATTGAACCCAGGTCCTTTGGAAGAGCATGCTCTTAATTAGTGAGCCATCTTTCCAGCCCCAATCTACTTCAAACCACACAAACATGCCTACTGTCCATTCACTGGGACTCTGACATGGCTGCCTTTCCCAAATTAGTGGTGTGGGGTGAAGAACCTCAAGCTCTCGAGTTTAAATTTAGATCAAACTCTCATATCAAGTTCCCATCCTCTCCCCTTGATTTTTAACCTTCCAGAATAATGCTCTCTTTAATCCTTGGTTGTCTGCTTTTATGTTCTCTTAAACCGTAAGTCCCTTTAGAAGATCTGTCTGTCTCCCTTCAAGGCTAAAGCCTTCCTCTCCTCCAGACTTCCCGCAGTCTCCCGCTTTGAGTTCTGACAGCTGGGCTCCCGAAGTGGTCTCTGTCGCGTCTGGAGATGTAAACGAGCTTTCAGCCGGTTCCTGGGCAAGTCCGCCTTGAGTCAGTCTGTCTGTAGATGGTATTTTCACTTTCTGTGCATTGATTCCGAGGCCACCATTTCCTGCTGTCCCTTTGCCATGTGTACCCTGGGCTGTGACTCACTGCACAAGACACACGTTATGAGTGCCCTTCAGTGTAGAGGTAGGCGGAGGAGTTAGCCAGCCTCGCAGTAGGGTGGGGAGCTCCCAGGTGAAGTCACAGCCTTGGGATGGAGGTGAAATCTCAGAATGCTTCCACAAAGACTATTTTTCTGTATAAAAATGTGAAAGATGCATAGGGATTACCCCGAGGTGGGGGTGGAGGTGGGGAGGCCAGAGAAAAAGGAGAGCCTGGAACAATCTAGAATCTCCAAGTGGCTCTGTTTGAGGTATAACACAGTTGATAAAAATCATGGCCTCAAAGTTGGGTGGTGGTGGCTCATGCCTGTAGTCCTGGGATTTGGAAGGCTGAAGCAGAATTGCTGAGTTTAAGCCCAGTCTGGGCCTCGTAGGAGTGAGTTCCAGGCCAGCCTGGACTGCAAAGTGAGACCCTGTTTTTCTCAGGTGTGTTGGGGAGGGCAATCATAGTCATCATAGTCTTAAAGCCACACACACACACCCCCCCAGTTTGAGTTCTGAACATAGTTGAAAGTTTATTTCATACATATTTGACATGTCTGTAGGAGTAAGGCGGTGGAGACATATTCATGCAATATGACCAGCACGCCTAGCTTGGAAGCAATTTTATTACATAGGTGAAGCAAATAGCAACTGAGCAAGAGGAGAGAGGGGACCAGCATGATAAGCTATGAGTAAAAACACAGAAGCAGAGTGCATGGAAGACTGCTTCTTACCTGAGGCGGGAAGGGAGCATGTGACCAAATAATCTTGTAACAGTGTCCTCCAGAGTACTGCACAATCTAGCCAGCTTTTCGTGGCAGCCCTAGAGTATAAACATACTTCCTTCCTTTTTAAGGAAAGGACTGAAGATGGCCTAGTTTTCATTTTCTGCAGAAGGTACTCCAGCACAACCAACGTAGATCCTTAGTTCCAAGCACCCACCTTGTGTGCTAGAAACTGTAGCACTTCTTAGTGCTCTAGATGCTATGGGTGGGAATGCAGTGAACGCCAAAGTTTGGCTCGAGTATCGGGGCAGCCCCTTGCTAATTGTACTGTGTGCATGATACAATGTCATCTATATTAAACTATAGCACTGTGTTGTGGAATAGAATGTCTAACTATGTAAAGATACATTACATTTTGTTCGTGTTGCAGAACGATTGTTTAACTATGTAAACATGTGTTGCATTTATTTATTTATGCTGCATTTATTTAATTATGTAAAGGGGGATTGCTTTTAAAGCTTATGCGTCATTTGTTTAACTATGTAAAGCTGTGTTGCGGTTTCACCTTGCCTGCTTAAGGCACCTGATTAGTCTAATAAAAAGCTGAATGGCCAATAGCTAGGCAGAGGAGGGGTAGATGGGGCTGGCAGGCAGAGAGAAAAAGGGAGCCAGCCAGCCAGCTAAGGCTGAGCATTCATAGTTAATAAGAAGTCTCCATGTCATGATGTGGGGGCTGGTGGTCCAGGAAAGCCTGCTTTAGTATAGTGTTGTTGGCAGGTACATGAGTTGTATAGGCATCTCCCCAACTTGTTTCTTTTTGCCCATATCCCCAGCTCTCTCCAAGGCTGGAGTTTCTACTTTACTCACTTGGCTCTTAGACCGAACCCGTGGCCCACAGTTCTAATCCCTCATGAAGATGGTTCTTCCTAGCCTTGCTCTCAGCCTGCTATCACCGTTCTCTGGCACTTGATGTCTTTTCTGATGCAGAACCTTTCAGACTTTGGTGCCTTTCTTGTCTGGGTTTCTTCCTAGTGTCTACCTGGAACAATCTCAGAGCTCCCATTCACAGAAGCACCCCTGATGAGCTGTTACAGCCTAGATTCTCTGGCTCTTTGGGGGTTAATCCACCAATGGCAGACAAATAGCTACCAGATGTTTTTTTTTTCCTTGTTATTTTTTTTTTTCAAAATATCACTCCTTTTCTAGAATATTATTTTCCTTTTTTGTGATGTTATTCTGCCACTCTTACCTTTTTGATTTTTAGTTTAAAAGGCTTGTTTTGAGACAAGGTCTCACTAGGTATCTCAGGCTGGCTTTGAACTTGTGATTGTCGTGACTCCTTGCCTGCGAAGTGCTGGGTTTATATATGCATGTCATCAAGCCCAGCTTAAAAGGATTTTTTTTTTTCTTCTGAAGCTGTAGTTCATACATCATGGATGTATGGAAGGATGTTAAAAGAATTCTGCAAAAGGAAGGGAGGTTGAGTTCTTTGGGCAAGTAGTTAAATGAAATTAAACAATATTATCACAGGGGCTCTCGAACCTTAAAGCTAATATGCATTGTAAATTCTCTTTGAAAGTCTTTAATAAATAATAGTTCTCACACTCATCATTAGAACCCATTCTCATGATGTGGCTATTAATCTCTCTGGGGACTTCTGGAAAGTACAATGGGGAAAATATCGTTTTAGGGGAACAAGAAAAGACACTACTTAGTTGCAAATCATATATTTTTTGAATTATATTTCATTGATCCAGCTGAGATTCATGGAAAGTCTGCAGTCTCAGACACAGTGTTATATGCTGGAAAAAGTACAATAATCAGCCCTTGAGGAATCCACAGGCAGAAGCGAGTTCACATTCTCTGACCTCAGACTCTACAATTTCCTTTAGTAATGACTGACATTAGAAACCATGTTTCGGAGCCTACTGACTTCATACAAAATTCACTACTATTCCTAAGAATTTGGGTTTAGAGTCAGAAGGTTCTTGAACAGCATGTACCACCCTTGAGCTTCATGTTTCTGTCTGTCTGATGGGTGTGACACTTGCTTGTTGGTGGAGTTGCAGGGTGGGGAGATGAAGGGTTGGAGAGGACCGCATGGTTAAAAAGACATGAAATTGGAACTCTTTTTTTCCAGAGAGGACTAATTTGTTGAGGGGAAGAAAACCATGGTACGAGCTTTGAGTGGATACCCAAAATCATTATGGTGAGAGGGTCCAGTTAAATGAGAAAAAAAATTTTCAAGATAATGTCTTCCCTAGACAAGAAACAATACTGTAAATCCAAAGTCAAATAATGAAATAGCCTCATATTTTTTAAAGTTAAATTGTTAGGAAGCTAATGAATTTCTCTTCTTTCTCCCAAATTATTACTATAATTAGACTTCTAATCTAAAATTTAAGGTGGTGGTAATGTTCCCTCTGACTAGAATTTACATTTAATTATGTGGAAAGTATATTAAACAAACTAAACTTCTTCAGTGCTTATCTTCAGAAAAGCCTGTTTGTTAAATTGGACACTAAAGCTTTATTAGAACCAACCAAATTAGATCCAAATTCTAATTTGAAAGTTGTGGTTTGAATGAGATGCGTTGGGGACATTGTTTGGGTGGGTCTAGAAGGCGTGGCCTTGCTGGAGGAAGTATGTTAGTGGGGGCCAGCTCTGAGGTTTCAAAGCCTCTGGACACTTCCAGGGCACACTCTGTTTCCTGCTTGTAGTCTGAGTTGTGGGTTCTCAGCTTCCAGGCCCAGCCACTGTGTTGGCCACCTGCTGAGCCGAACCTTCTGGAACTACAAACCCCAAATAAACTCTTTCTTTTATACACTGCCTTGGTCAAATTGTTTATCATAGCAATAGAAAAGCAACAAATATGAAATTGTGCTATGAAGCAAAAGGAGAAAATGGTTTGAGGAATGGAAACCTCTGAATTAATAATTCTGGTTTGTTTGTTTTTTTCCCTTAGAAAGGGAATTCACACATCGCTCTGGGAAGGCTTACCAAAAGCAATGTTGTATATTTCTCTTAAACACCATGAGGCCTATTAGGCACTCAATCCTGTAGGGCTCTACCATCATTAGTTCATAAATTTCAATAGAATAGAATCTGTAACAAAACAGTGTGAAAAGACCTGGAAGGTTGTATACTGTCTTGCCTTCTGAGATAAATTGCTTGCCATAATGGGGAAAAAAACCTCTTTCCTATTCCTGACATTACAAATTAAACCATCTGGGTTTTGGTTTAAGTCTAGGAACTTCATTAACATGGTAAGACATAAAAGAATTGCCCAAGGTAAAAGTCCTATTACCACTGATTCATTGCAATTAACTGATTTGATGAACTGCTACTCCCCTGCCTCTGGCAGAAAAGAAAGAAGTGAAGCCTGCAAACGAAGAGAACCTTGGGGACCGTCTTTTACAAAAGAGGAATCTTGGATCTTTTTTGCTAGTTAGGGATGATGGAGGCTAAATATTATTTATAAGACCATCTTTTCTTATTGCACGGATGTGGAAGGGAAATTCTTTAGGTTTTCTTTTGTCTGACTTATCTAGAGTTAACTGTTTCTCGTGTATGTAATTCTAACTATAGTAAAGACCAGTGTCAACATTTAGTCACTTTCCTCCATGTGTAAATAGAAGAACTCTTAATCCTCTATTTGAAAAATACTTTTTTTTTCTTTCTCTTCTGCTTGAAAAGGCAGAAGTCCAAAATCTATTTCTTTTCCGATGGTGTTTTTTGAGAATTTTTTTTTTAAGTATTTGCATTTGAAATGATATTTTGGGGACTGAAAATATTTCTTTTATTTACTTTCCAAATAATGGAACTGACTCAGAAAAAGAATGCCGGCCTTAGTTGGAAACGCTACTAAGTTCCAAAGTCAGACATGATTGGTACAGCCTTGAAGTTTGGAGTTGCTTCTGGAAACTCATACCGTCTATCCTCCAACTCAGTTAAAACGGAGGTTTGTTAAAGTCACTGCTGATGGAGTAACCTTAGTGTGTGAAGACAGAGAAAAAAAAAAAGGAAACATCCATTTGGGGGTACTCCAAACCCCCCATCATTTGAGATTTGCTCCTTTGTGGTGAGATATTTTCTTCCGGGATTAGTAGATGAACGCTAGAGCCTTTGATAAAATACAACACTAGACCATTGTCTGGTATCAGCACTCCAGAAACAAGCAATTCTTGCATTAGTGGAAATATTTTTTTTTTTAGAGCTGAAATGTTTGGAGAGTTTAGAGCAGAGCCTGGCGATAATGTGGAAAGAGCTGGCCAGGGTGCTAAGACCAGGGAGAGAAATTCCAATTTCCGCTCTTAGGAGCCTCTCTGACTGCGCGACTTGAACAAACACGCCCCCAACGCCCCCCAACGTCCCCCACCCCCGCTACCCGGCTTGTTCTGATCCATTGGTAGGTAGAAGGAAGGGCTGTTTCACTCCAAAGAAAGAGCAGACTGAGGGAATGCACCGAGGAGTGTTGTCCCTGACATTTCTGTTTTGCGTAGGGAGACAGCTTCAAGGGCAAATTCAAAACTGCTTTCTCATTCTTGTTCTGTGACTGCATCTCAAGCTGTGTGTCAGGTGAAGGGCAGTTCCTGACCAGGGGGCAGAGTTCAGTCAGCCGCACCGGAGCCCCACCTATCCGGGTTTGGACTTAGCTTTTTGTTCTAGAAGGCATTATCTGTGAACTCATTCACAACACTTTTTTTTTTGTCAATGTATAAAATAGGCCCCAAAGCCCAATTTCTTCTGCTCTATTGAGCCTGAAGTCTTGGTTTACCCAGTCTTTCTTTTCAGAGTGGGGCACATTATCCTTTAAAATGCAGCCTGAGGTCCGTTCTGATTCACTCAGGGCTTCTTCGTATGGAACATGTTTATTACCTCCCCCCATCCCAAGCAACCACCAAGCCGTTTATAAAACCCAGGTGGCGGGTTCTTTCAGATTTGGGAAAACCCTAGACAAAATATGAGCTCGACACCCTTTTCAGGCTTCACACCACTATAACGCGTCTTGTCAGCATCCTTTGCCAACTTGTTCCCTCGGCAGAAAACAAGCATGTTGGGGTTCCCATTGAAATAGAGTCCCTCTCTTGACCAGTGCAGAAGGAGGTTAGCTGCAGAGCTTGGGGGAACTGAGGACTTAGGTTGCACCTGATTTCTTCAGGCTAACAAAAATTGTAAAAGAAAAAAAGCAAATGATGCAAGTATATGGAAGATGATGTATAAAGACCCTTCTAGAAATTTTTAGTACACATGAACTGAGATTTTTTTTTTCTTTCTTAAAGAAATAAGCTCAGGCCGGGCAGTTGTGGTGCTCGCCTTTAATCCCAGCACTTGGGAGGCAGAGGCAAGTGGATCTCTGTGAGTTCAAGACCAGGCTGGGCTACAGAGTGAGCTCCAGGACAGGCTCCAAAGCTACACAGAGAAACCCTGTCTCGAAAAACAAAACAAAACAAACAAACAAAAACAAACCAAGAAATAAGCTCACATTATGTGCACTATTCCATTTCATAGCGTATATATGTACAACACATTCACATATTCACGTTTATTCTTTCTCCATAAACAACCTTATTCTATCCAGCCACCTTTGTTTTCTGTCTTGTGGCTAAATAATGTCTTAATATGCTGGAAATCATTGAACTGATCTCCAGTTGATGAGCATTTTAACTTTACTTTTCTGAGGTCGATGAGTTGGAAGGTGAAGGCATATGCAACAGATTGGATTTTTAAGACAGTCTGCTTTCTAAGAATGACTTTGGTAGGAGGTATGTATGTCTTCTGTGTTTCTTGATGATTAGGGGGTATTCTCTGAAGGCAGCTCTTGCCTACGCTGTAAAATCTACATGATGTCTGGTGCAGTTTCTTGCATTTCCTAGGTTTCTCATTTAATTGGTGAGAACGATCACGTTTCAATATAGAGGAAAGAAGTAAACTGAGACTCAGATATGCAATGACAGGAGTGGCCAAATTGCTTTTCACTCACAAACGTTTTCTCGTCATTTCAAGGATGGTTATCATCGCTAACATTATAAAAGCCTGTTTCAAGCTGCCAAGAATAAATACAGACCAGAGAGCTGAGAAATCATAGGTTGCAAAGGTAAAGCTAACCCAAGCGATGGGTTGACAAGATTACTCAGTGGGTAAAGGTTCTTACTCCCAATCCCTGGAAGCCACATGGTAGACAGAAAGAACTGACTCCCGTGAGTTGTCCTCTGACCTCCACATGTGTGTGCCATTGCACATCTGTGTACATTCATCCATGAGTGTGCACACACACACAGGTAATAAATGAATGTGGTGCATTTCAGAAGATCGAAAAATGAACTATTATTTTCAGCGTTATGATGCCCCAACTGAACTGAAATGGTAAAAAATTACATTGTCATTAATTTATAATCTGAAAACGGTTGAGGAGAAGGCCTCATAGGATGCTCCCTCAAGACGAGCAGGGCTCCGATTTTATGCGGTCTGGTTCTCCACTCTTAAGCGCCTCTTGTGTAATTCCTGGAAGATGTGATTTGCCGTGTAGCAAACGATAGCAATTACTACATTTCTCCTGTGGGCTGGAGCTAATGTTTACTCTCACCTTGCTACTCGCAAAGACTCGAAGCAGACCTCAGTCGTCATTACTACGCAGGCTGTCTGCAGCCTTAATTAGGAGATAACATACAGCAGAGCTTAGGGGCAGAGTGTGTGATGCTATCCATTTTTGATTGTGGTGAGAAACAGTCGTCCCCCCCACCCCACACACAAAAAAAATGTATAATAGCTTTTGTGGCATGAACCCAAGATCTCTGAGAGCCAAAAATATTTCTTTGGTAAAATGTTCCAAGTCCTTTTGAATATAGCTTGTTTGTCTGAGCAAATTTGTACTTATGCTATTGGATGCACATGGGATTCTTCCTGGTTATTCCTCGGTTTCCTGGGAGCGTCCCAGTTTGGCTCACCTTGTCATGTTTACTTCATGCTGTTTCCTTGGCTGTTGACCTGGCGTCTGATGTAATTTGCTGCTGACGGTTCCAGTACAATGAGAGATCATTGTTAGACAGAAAAACACCACAATTTATGTCTTATCATTGATTTACTACTTTGTTGCTTCATTGCTTACCATTATTTAACTTGTATGTTACTGTGCAATAGAAAGCGGCGGCAGTTAGTCTCATTTCAGGAGAACAGGGTATTTACTGCATATCCACTGTGTTTCAGGCAGAGCTCCCAAAACATTCTCTTTTTATCCTCAAAACACACCTAAAAGGTATTATTGTCTCCACCTTAAAATGAAGACTGTGAGATTTGGATTATATAATTGCCTAATGTAACACAGCTCAAAAATGATAGAATCTGGATTGGAATCCAAGTTTGCCTATTTCCCATTAAGTATGTCTGCCTGCCTGCCTGTCCGTCTGTCTTGCTTTTCCTGCAGGTGTGTGCCTGTATGTGTACAAGCTAGAGGTTGATGTCAGGTGTTCTATATCCCCTTCTACATTATTTTATGAGATATCCTCTCCCATTAAACTGGATCTCATCAGTTTGGTTATCTGGTTGGTCAGTGAGCTCCCGGATCCCTGTCTCTACTCTTTGATCTGTCCTGGGGTTGTAGACATGCATCACTGTTCCCAGATTTTACATGTGTGCTAGGGACCTGAACTCAGGTACTTAGACACTTTAAAGACTGAGCAATGTCCCCAGCTCAAGTCCATTCCTTTAAATAACAGTAGAGCTCTATATTTCATAAAGTACTTCGTCCTATGTAATTATTTTTTATATTTCTAACAACTCCATGAAGTATGCTTTGTTATAAGGAAGCTGTGAAAAACTTAGGGTCATGGGATAGGACTTGATTTATGAGACTAAACTGATCAGTTTTTCCATTAGACTACTGAAGGCTGAGGGCAAACCAGTTCCTCTTTAAAAAATAAATAAAATGCATACTGGGTGGTGGTGGCACACGCCTTTAATCCCAGCACTCCAGAGGCAGAGGCCAGTTGGATCTCCGTGAGTTTGAGGCCAACTAGGTCTGCAGAGAGAGTTCTAGGACAACCACAGCTGTTACACAGAGAAACCCTGTTTTGAAAAAATGAAAAATGAAAAATTGTATATTATTTATTTATTTTTATTTTTTTGCTCCGTGTTTCTCATTTGTCTGCAACTCTCTTACGTCTACGTATCATGTATTTAGATAAATAACACACGAGAATCACAGCTGCAGACATAATTGCTCTCCCTAGATAAAGCCGAAATCCAGGAGACCAAGCAGTGAGTGATGGCATATTAGAGAACTCAGGCGAGAGCCACACACTTGGGACCATGAACAGAAGTAGCGGAAGTCAGCCATTAGGAAGTGTATAAACAGAGCCATCTTCATATTGTTGTACTGATGATGTTATTAGATGCTTTTGACAAGTCTTACTTAGTAAAGAACTGTTGGCCCAAGAAGAGACTCACCCAAACACTGAGAGTCAAGTGGAGAAGGAGTTGCAGGTGCAGCAGGTAATCCTAATGAATGAAATCTGGTTGTGTTTCCTATCCCTCTTTCCTTTAACTCCCTCTCCTAGTCACAGACACTTAATAAAGGGATTGACACCAAGGTGTGAACAACTGCTATGCTTACATCTTCATCAGGGACACACGACCATACAGACCATACGTGGACCTTAAGTGTAGAATGTCACTGGGGGTTCACTTGAGTAGGGGGAAGTTTCTGTTGCTCTTTAGTCTTGTCAGGTGGCTTTCCCCCTAAATTTATCCACATTCCTTTTGAAACACTCCACTTGATATACCTTTCAGCAATATGTATTAATTGGGCATAATTTGTGATGGGCCTTGTATCCAGTGCTGGGGACCTACTAGTCAGAAAATACAGAAAATACTGTCTTGCTGGATACGAACTCCAAGAAGATGGTACTATAATATGTGGAGTTCTGGTTGTTTATGGCGACTTCCATCACTTTGTCAAAAGGTTCTGTCCTCCAAAACAAACAAACAAACAACAACAACAACAACAACAAACCAGAGAGTGGATATGGTGTAGAGGGCTTGTGTGTTTGCTGATGGGATCATTGAAACCGTGAACAGAATGTCTGCAATGGATCATGTGTTGCAATCTCCCCTTTTCCTCTTACCCACCCTGCTTTTCTTCCTTCTTCCTTTCCCATTACCACCTAAATTAGCCATGAGAACTGAGGTGGATTTACAGAGAAATCAGGCTCCAAGGAGAGCTTTCACTCGGCTTCTAGTCACCCAACATAGACTCTGTCCGTCTGCCAGCTGTGTGCCTCTGAGGTTCATTTTCTGTCAGGCAATGTGAGAACAGTGCCTTTAAGTATGTACATATTAGGTGCTCAGTGGACAGAAGCATTATGATCATTACTGTTTAGACTTAGGGCCTTCATGTGTAATTCATTACCTTTATAACACTGAAGGTGGTTTCTTAAGGGATTTTGGGGGGGGGGGGGGGGAGATATGGTACTTGTACTAATTCTGTACCTTTCCTAGAACAATGTTTTACTTGAAGGATTTTTCCTTTGGCATCTTTATAGCTTAGGTTGTTTTGATTGTTGTAGGAATGCTCTTTACATGCAATTTGGTTTGTGTGGTGTTTACGTCGACAGGTCCAAGGATACCTGCAGAGTACTTAATGACACAGGAAGTCTGTTTCTCTACCATGGGCTTTGCTCATTCCCCTCCAGTCTGATGGTGTGATGTGGCCAACTGGTGTGACTCAGCTGTGCTATCTTGGGTGCACAGTGGTGTCCATAGCTTCTGCTGTCTGACCTGCAATCCGGAGCTAAGGTTCTACTTAATGTCTGTATGACAAGTTAGGAAACACAAACGTTTTGTTGGAAGCTCAAATTCGCTAAACTTTTTTTTTTTTAAAATGAGTTAGAAAAACAGATGGCAACTTTTCAGTACTGAAATAAAATTTAGCTATCCCAAGAAACAGTAGAAATTTATGAACCATCCTCCAACAGTTACATAGCTGTGTGGGCTGTGTGAGGACTTTGTTGAGTCCAGCCTAACCTCGGCCTCAGTTTTGGCTTTTTTAGAAGTTGATCTTCAATAGAAGAATGAATTCTTCTTAATGTTTTTTCAGTGCTAGAGACCTCATGCAGGGCCTGGAACATGTTAGGTGGCTGTCTGTTACCAGTCAAAGGAGGCTTATTCTATACCATCATCCTGTTACCCAAGGAATTAAGCCAATAGGTATTTGCATTCTGTAGAACATCTGCAGCCTTTAAACATTTTCTTTAAAAGCTGATGCATGCACTTTGTCAAAACTTTCAATTGTAAGACGAATAATCTATGGCGACCTAAAGATATTATTACTATAGTAATAACAATGCATTTGAAACTTGCTAATACGGTAGATCTTAAATATTCTGTTCTGGTTAGCGTGAGCTATCAACTTGACTCATCCTAGAGTCATCTGAGAGGAGCCTCGACTAAGGAATTGCCTAGATCAGATAGACCTGTTGGTATGTCTGTGGGGGCGTGTCTTGACTGTTAGCAGATGTAGGAGGGTGCAGCCCACTATAGATGGTCCTGAACTATGTAAGAAAGCTAGCCAGTGAGCCAGCTAGTGATGCAACCTTCTCCACAGCTCCACACAAGTGAGTCCCTTGGTAGGAGGTAATGCTGTGTGGGAGAGCAAGCTGGCTTGCCTTCCAGCTGCTGCCTCGAGTTCCCACCTTGCTCAATGTTATCTGTGTTTGTAAGCTAAAATAACCCTTTCCTTCCCTAGGTTGTTTTGGTCAGAGTGTTTTATCACAATATACATTTTTTTCAAGGTAAATATGTGAGTGATAATTAGTTTGATTGTGGTAATCATTTCTCGGTGAATAAAAATACATTGTTTACATTAAATATATAGAACTTTTATTTGTCAACTATACCTGGAGAAATACAATTATATATATTAATCCCTAAATGATTTTTCTGTTTGCCCTTGTGGTTTTCTGGAAACCTGTTAAGTACAACTAGAAAGCAAGCATATCTAAGTAGTCTTTTTTCCTAATAAGATTATACATATACTCAAATAGTACTGCTATTGTTCAAGGTACTTATAGAATAGCCTTCAGGGCTACTGGCATGCTCTCTAAAATATCCTCAGTTAGGGAAGTTTTCAGCTTTTGAAGATAGAAGTGATTTTTATAAATCATCAGTGGACATTTAGGGACAAGTCCAGATAATCAGACTGAGTAATTCCACTTGAGGGTAAAGCAAAAAAAAAAAAAAAAAAAAAAAAAAAAAAAAAAAAAATCAACAAAAAAACCCTTATAAACATAAGACTTGATTAAAAGATTCTTATATATATGGCATATAAACTGACTTTTAAAACAAATCAAAAGAGAAATTTGAAAATAATTTCAGACACTGCCAATATCATTGGAACTGCATTTTCTTCCAAGGGGTCTGCTTAAAAAATTTAACTTATGATTCACTTGTGGAAAATTCAGCCTTGTAACTTATTAATGATACTTTATGCTAACGTGACTTGACTCAGAAGGAAATTCCAAGGATGTAGGGACTGGGCTCTTCACGATTAAGCTTTAGTTTTTATTCAAGGGTTTAGTACGATGCCAGGCATATTTTGGCAACTGAGTAAGTTATAGACAATGATGATGCCTTTGATGTCAGAGGAAACGATAATGGAAGGAGACTTGGAAAGGCACAGTTGACTCTGGGCTGCTTCAGAACTGCTGGCTTTGTTTAGGAGAAGTGAAATAGCTACTCACTGCTTTTTTGTTCTTTTTATGCAATTTAAAAACGCATGCCTTGTGCTTGATTCTGCCATAACTTATGGAAAGGAAGTCTCGTGGAGCCACTAGGCACTGAAGAGTTCCAACTGTTGACAGAGAAGATCAGCACAGAGCAAGCATGCAGTGGAAAGAACACCATGAGAGGCCACACTAATCCTAGCAGTGACCATTAGCCCAAAGGGAAGGCTTAGAGAAAATGACCAGAAAGCATAGCCAAGCCACCAAAGACTTTCCATTTCCATGCATAACGTTGGAAACATCTGTACTTTGATGCCAAGCTGTATTAATAGACTTCTAAATGCAAAAACTTGGCATATGCTGTAAGTATACAAAAAAAAAAAAAAAAAAAAAAAAGTTTGACCTGGAGGGGATTTACATGTTAGTAGAAGGAATGGAGGTAGGCAGAAATAAATCAAGTGCAAAGTAGGAAGTAATGGTAATTGACGGCAATAGAGAAAGCGAATATCTGGTCTGAAGGAGAGTCACGAGAATTGAGGTTTGAACTGAGACTTGAGGGAGAGATATGTGAACGGGCTGTCACATAGGGTAAGGAGAAGTAGAGGCCCATGAGGGAGTTAGCTAGTTGCTCCACTGTCTGGAATTCAGAGTATGACAGGGAGGGGTTAGAATAAGGTAGGAGCAACTGATGAGTCTTAGGCTACAGGAAGTAAGATATGAACAGCTGAGTGGTACTACCTGAACTTTGCTTCAGGAAACACAGCCTGACAGTGTTGTTTCAGGGAGAGCTCTGTGTTGAACAGAGTGCCCACGTCCTCCCTCACACCAGCTGGAAATGTCAGCCATTCAAGAGGAATCAGGCGTGCTTTGTGAACACATTGTTACTTCTGCCCAAACGAACAATTAGCTATAGGGTTCTGACTGACAGGGAGTCAGACTTCAGTGCTGGTGTATGTATACTTGTTAGTTTTATACTGCCCACTAGCCAGACAGTCATAAAAGTTGTTGCATGAACTGCTCTTAAAAACGCCTCATTTGCCTATTTATAGTCCCTGAGATAAGAGGAGACCAAGGAGTGGTTTGTTCAAGTCTTCTGTGGCAGGTTGGTGCAAGCTTTGTTCCAGGGCTCCGGGCTACAAAGAAACTCCGAACCCGCTTTCTTCCTATTGGTGGATTACATCTATGCATCTGTCCAGGAAATCAGCAAGTCTGAGCACACTACCTTTAATGTGTGCTGATTTTGTTGTCAAACAAAAGTAAGCAAGCAAACCCTAGACCTAAGACTTGCTATCTGTGCTAGTTAACTCCAGGCAGCGAGAAACACAGCACTGGCCCAGGCCGTCGGCACAGCAGGAATGTGGGCACCACCACTGTGCTGAGTCACCCTCAGAGGTGTGTGCTTTCACCGAGTTAGAGCTGCAGTGTTCTGAATGCAGCTTTTAGCAATGTGGAGCTCTCACAACCAAGTGTGGGAGTGAGAACAGGACAAACAGATTACAGGCAACTGGAGATGGAATTCCACCACCACCACCGAGGGAACAGACCAAAGGAAGAGCTCTAGCTGGAGGCATGAATTTGGTTCCCCACACATTTCACTGTCCCTTCCAAATATAGATTTTGTTTTCATGTGGTTCACTGATGACTTAAAATGGTGGTCACACACATAATAAATCCCATACAGCAGGGACTCTGCATGTTGCGGTATCACTTAGAATGTTTCTCTGGTAGTTTTCCTCGGATTAAACACAATTATAGCTCACTGCCATTGACTGTGGATGACAGAGGACAGTGGGAGATGCAAATAAAATGTATCCAAGATTGCTCCTTTTTCTTTTTTAAAGTATGCTTTTTTTGTTTATTCATTTTGTTTTTGAGACAGGGTCTTACTATGTAGATGACTTTGAACTCTGCATTCACCTGTCTCTGCATGCTGAGTGCTGGGATTACAGACATGTATCAACCATGCATGGCTAATATTCTCTGCTTTGCACCAGCTGCTCTGCTGGGTCTGCTAGGTGGCCTACATTGAACAAAGCAAGTTTTCCTCAAGGAGCTTAGATCTAGTGAGGACCATACACCGCATGTACAATAGACTAGCTTAGAAGAGGGTGCTGCATATGAATGTACACAGAAAAGATGGCGGCTTGAGATAGAAAACTGTCCATGAAACAGGAAGAATTAGGTCAGATCTTTAGAATTTGGGGTGCTGGGAAGATGGTGGCTCATTCGTGGAAATTTCAAAGTCAGAAGGAGTAGGAAGTTTGCCTGTGAATGTGCCATTTGGGAAACAAATTAGATACGATGGGTCTGATTTCCTAGAGGTGGGCAGAAATCTTTCTGGAGAAGATTTGAGACCAGTGATGTGACTGGACACTCAGCTGTGATAGTAGAAGTTGTGGACCGAGGAAAACTATGGAGAAGGGTTGGGGAGACGGTTGTCTGTGTAAAGTGCTTCCTGACCATATTAAAGTTGTATGCAGTAGTGTAACTGTCATCCCTGTGTGCTCTTATGGGAGGTGGAGGCTGAGACAGGAGAGCTGCTGGATGCTTGGGAGCCAGGCAGCCTGAAGTGTGCCACAGTGAGCAACAAGAGCAGCCCTGTTCAAACCAAGTGCAGGGGAGGGACTGAGGTTGTCCTGACTGCTACACACACACACACACACACTCCACCCAATGACACACACACACAATCCACCCAATGACATAACACACACACACACACACACACACACACACACAATCCACCCAATGACATACACACACACACACACACAATCCACCCAATGACATACACACACACACACACTCCACCCAATGACACACACACACAATCCACCCAATGACATACACACACATACAATCCACCCAATCACACACACACACACACACACACACACACTCACTCACACACAATCCATCCAATGACATACACACACACACACACACTCCACCCAATGACATAACACACACACACACACACACACACACACAATCCACCCAATGACATACACACACACATAAAATCCACCCAATGACACACACACACACACACACAATCCACCCAATGACACACACACACACACACACAATCCACCCAATGACATACACACACTCACATACAATCCACCCAAACACACACACACACACACACACACACACACAATCCACCCAATGACATACACACACACATATAATCCACCCAAAGACACACACACACACACACACACACACACACACAATCCACCCAACGACACACACACACACAATCCACCCAATGACATAACACACACACACACACACACACACACAATCCACCCAATGACATAACACACTCACATACAATCCACCCAATGACACACACACACACACAATCCACCCAATGACATACACACACTCACATACAATCCACCCAAACACTCACACACACACACACACACACACACACACACACACACACACACACACACACACACTTCACCCAATGACTTAGAGAGAAAAAGAAAAACATTTAGAACTTTTTGGGACAGGATAGGACAGAGTGGAGGAAGTAATATTAAGGCCCTGAAGGAATGGTCTAAATCCTGTGGAGAAACGTGAGGTACACAGTGTGAAGTGATTGAGATAGGGTTTCAGACATTGAGCTCCCGAGGATTACAGCTGAGTGCTCCAAGAGGATGAAGACAGAAGGTAAAGCACAGTTTAGTGGTCAGAAGGCAATGGCTGAGGGAGTTCTTCAGTAGAATGTAGAAGTCAGATTGATTATTTAAAATCCGCTGACATTTATAAGACAAATGAGGTGAAGATGAGGCATTTTCATGTTAGAGCAACTACTCTGTCCCTTACTGTCAGGGAACTAACTCACGAACACCACTTGGCAAGGCTATCTTAGGCTATCTTAGGTGTTCTCACACATAATCATGTAAACCTACCCTTGAGATAATGGAGTGCCTGGTCTTCACACTTGGTACTCACACTTGTTAATACCAGGAATAGAAACTGCGTATCGCTGGGTACAGAAGTGGGTGATGTCTAGACTCAATCTCAAATCACAGCAGAGAAGTTTCTGGTTCCAAGGGCTGAGCATGTGAAACCACTCCAGTCGGTTTTCAGTCTGTCTTGACGGGCTGATGGGCTTCTCTTTGGACCCTGGATTTTTCCATCAGTAGTGTCTTGAGTAGTGAAAAATGATAACGGGACGAAGGTTACAAGACACGCTGACAAACACCTTCATCTGCTTTCTTTTCTAACATTAACAGCTGATGGTTTTGGAAATAAAGAGATGGCAATGTCTACATCTTTTACTTCTTTCCTGTTTTCTAGCTCTCAAAACCCATTTGCAAACCCGCTCCTGTTTAATTTCAGATGGTGCGATAAACAGAGGTCTTTTGGATAGGAATAATGAGGCAGAAAGAATGTGGGCTTTAGTTATGAATCTTTCCAGTTCCATTGTAAATGCGATCTTCTTTTTCAGGCAATATTTTCCTTGTCAGTAAAATGAAGATATTCAGTAAATATTGTTTCTATGACATCTCTTTGAAAAAAAAAAAAGAGACAAGATCCTTCAGTGTAGCTGAGGTGGTTTGAAAGAAAAGGGATCCCAAGGAGAGTGGCACTATTAGGAGGTATGGCCTTGTTGGAGGAAGTGTGTCACTGTCGGGGCGGGCTTTGTGGTCTCATATATGCTCAAGCCATGCCCACCTAGGTAGAACACTTCTTGTTGCCTGTAAGTCAAGATGTAGGACTCTCAGCTCCTTCTCCAGCACCATGTCTGCCTGCATGTCACCATGTCTCACCATAATGATAATGGACTAAACCTCAGAAACTGAAAGCCACCCCAGTTAAGTGTTTTCCTTTATAAGAGTTGCCGTGGACATGGTGTCTCTTCACAGCAATAGAAACCCTAACTAAGACAGTAGCCCAGCCTGGATTTGAACTCCCAATCCTCTTGTTTCATCTTCTTTAGGATGATGACTACTGGTGTGGGTTACCACCATAAAGAACTGCCCTTCAGTGTAGCCCAGGCTGTCTTCAGACTTTCAGGCTTTCTGTCTGTCCCTAGTACTAAGTACCACCATCCTCCACACTGCCGTTTTTAATATATACACATATATGTAGATATTTCAACACATATATGCATGTATATATTGTTGAAGATATTTTTTCATATAATATACGCCCAAACAAAGCAATATGAGACAAAAAGTCTACAAAAATAACACTAAGTTAATTTTGTGTTGGCCGTCTACTGCTGGGCATGGGGCCCGCCCTTAAGTGTAATCTGTATACCCAGTGAGACTGTCATTCTTCTTAAAAAATATTTTCTTTTATTTCTTTTTTTCCCTTTTTTCAAATTCTGTGTCCTCATAAAGACTGAGCAATTAGAAATCCCTGATATCTGTGAGAGTCCTGACACTCATTGAAAGTAATACTGAGTATGGAGCTAACACTTGTGTTAGTAATGTGTCTTGTTGGAACAAAATACCAGACAAGAGCCATTTAGGGAAGTCGGGAAGTAGGGTTTGTCTTGACTCACAGTTCAAGGATGTGACAGCTTTGGTTTTTTTTTTTTTTTTTTTTTTTTTTTTTTTTTACTGATTTTTTTTTTTTTTTTTTTTTTTATATTATGGCCTCTAATTTTGTGTCTTTATGGGTTGTGTGTGTGTGTTTCTTGTGCTTTTCCTGTTTTCATTATTGTTTTCGTTTTGTTGTTTTTTAATTTTGGGTTGTTTAGGACTTGTTTGTTTTCTAAAGAGAGAAAAGGCAGGCAGTTGGATGGTGAGGCGGTGGGGAGGATATGGGAAGAGTTAGGGGAGGGGAAACTGATCGGGGTATACGGTATAAAAGATTATTTTAAACAACAGAACATAAGACGGCTGGCCATATTGTACCGCAGCCAGGAAGCAGGGGGAGATGAGTCCTAGTGCATGGCTTTCATTTATTCAGCTCAAGGCCCAGCTCCTGGGCTGGGTACTTTGGACAGATAAGGTGGGTCTTCCTAAATTAATTTAAACTAGATAACCCTCACAGGCATATCCCAAGGCTTTATTCTAGGTGATTCTAGCCCTATCAAGTTGCCAATCAATATTAAGGCTGTGGCAAAGAGGGCAGTCTGATTTGTACTTGGAAATCTTCTCCCTTTCAACTTGACAAGCAAGTCCCCACTGAGTGGATTAACAATTTAGAGTAAATGAAAGAGTACCCAGGAGATTGGAGTTAAAAGAGGAGAGTGGGAGAGAATAAAAATCATTCATAAATTTTCTCATCCAGCCATTCATTTCGAAGCTACTGACTGGTATTGCTATAAGTTAGATAATGTGCTGGGTGTGGAATGTAGAATTGCTTTTGGTGAAGGACTTTCTGATACAGGAAGAGGAAAAGAAAATACTCTTTGGAAAGGAAATTTTTTTCCTGTAAGTCTTGGAACCACTCTGTTATTGAAGAAGAACTTGCTGCCAATCAGAGCTGAAGAGGTACAGAGGCGAAGCGATCCCAAAGTAACTTCCTGAACAGTAACAAGGGGTGGGCTATCACTGCCTACTCCTGTTCTCTTTAGGAACAGTGGTGGCTCTCAGGAAGAAAGGCTGGGTGACGAACCGGGCCTGAAGAGTTCTCATGTGGATCTTCACGCTGAGCCACTGCTGGGAAAATTATTTTTAACCCATACCTGAAAGATTTTACAAGAAGGTTGGAGAAAGCTCCGCCTAGCCTCTAATTAGAAACCATAAAAATGCTTAGGAATGAAGTAAAATATCTTTCAGATTCTTTCAGTGAGCAACGAGACATTAAAAATCAAAAGAAACAAACAAAAAACCAGTCCTCGAGGACCATGCTTCAAATAGTGTTAATTCAACTCAAACTTCAAAGGGAAAAATTGCCCCTTGAGTCACGAACCCCGCTTTCTGTAGAAGTTTTTTTCTGAAAGCTCTTGTTGCATAAGAATTGTTTGGCGTTAGGTGACGGGTAACAGGTTCATAGCCCAAAGAACATTGTGTCTCTGGGTTATCATAACACTGATCACCACCCTTCCAGCCCTTTAGCAGGGATTTCCTGGAAAATCCCCAGCTCCTAATAAGCTGTGGAGACATGTGAATGGGAAGCCTACATTTGGAAAGTCGTCTTGATGAGAAGAAAGCGCAGCCACCGACAGAACCCAGGCATGTCCGTGAGCTGGCAGAACTGAGATAATGTTGGTTGTGTTGACAGTTGACAGTCAGAGCCAAGGACACGATGCCTTTGAGACATTTGCTCTGAAGCTGGGTATCGTTTTTTTGTCTGGTACACTTAGGGGTAGCGGCAGGAGTGATTGTCTGCCCTGGATCGATAAAAAAAAGACGCAGCCTCTACAGGATTCAAATCTTGGGCTGGCTCCGCTCTTGGCTGATGAAGTCAAGCGCTTGCCACCAAGATCTGCTCAGGGTTATTGGAGCCAGTCTGAATCAGTACTTGTAAGGTTCCACAAGCAGCAAGGAACCAGAAATACTGGTTTTTGCCGAGTCTTGGAGGTTGAAGGACTTGTGCAACCGACCCACGGTAACAGCAACTTCAAGTCCTCTCTGGGAAGAGGCGGGGCTTATAAACAAACAGAGCGTCAACATGTCAACATACCTGACTCAAAGGGAAGTTCGAAGTTCGTGGCCCTGGTTTGATAGGGTAGACTTGCTTAATTCAAGAGCATTGAAAATGAATTGAGGTGGGTGTTATGTATTTTAATAAAACAACATAAAACCCTGCCCACTAATAGTGACTAGTGTATTCGACACTTAGAACATACACGCTTTTAAAGTCTGTTTTAATATACTGTTTTAAAGTACTGGTTGTGAAATTATTCTACCAATTCCTCACCTTCAAAACCAGAATTCTTGTTTTTAATGAAAACTTCTTATTCTTTGATAGTTTCACGCCACTGAAGGAAATTACCTCCTCTCCTCCAGCAATAACGAGCTGTCAACATTCCCTCAGAGGGAGGTGGTGTCTTATGAGCTCCTCATCCACCCAGGAGAGAGTGTAGATTCGCCTTATCGTGTGCTGATCTTATGCAAGTAACCCCAGCTGCTGGGAATCCATGAGTGCAACGCCAGGTCACGTCTAGAAGACAGTGTCTCACCGCATTCATCCTCTAGCTCCTACATTCTTTCTGCTTCCTCCCTGAGCCTTGAAAATGGTGACATAGATGTTCTATTTAGTGCTAAGGACCCGGTCACTTATTCACAGTGCCTTGAACAGTTGGGAGTCTCTGTATTAATCATCACCCACTGCAAAGGGACTCTTCTTGACCAAGGCTGAGAAAAGCGCTAATCTATGAATAGAAACATAAATATTTAGGAGACAGTTTGAAAAGATGCCCATTTATTAAAACAACAGTAGTAGGTCCCTCCCTTCAACCCCTAGTGCCCGTGGCCTTCCCAACCATGGCCTTTTGCCCAGGTTTATAATTCTAGGGAATCTTGTCCTGTGAAGCCTAAATCCGAAGAGAGTGGTTGATTTACCCCACAATAGTCATGCTGCTATTGCCCGAAGGGCACATCTTGTATGGTAGCTTGGAGGGCTCGCAGCAGGGGTGAGTAAGACTGTGATGACTCTTCTTCCCTAGCAGCCTTCATAGCATCCTCTTGTACAATGAGAACTAGCCAGCAGGGGAAGTTCTCTTTAAGAAAATAGGAGTCTCTTTAAATTTACCTCCCCCCCTCCAAAAAAAAGACATAATGAATTAAATACATTTTTTTTCACATTTCAAGCAATTCTTATTTTAAAAGGAGTACACAAAGATGTCCCCATTTGTTTTCTTAATGCTTTGGTAAGTGATAGGCAACTGATAGCCCTGGTGCCTGGGGTTGGTGCTGTCCACTTCCTGGACTGCTAGGGCAGCGGCTGTCATATCATGCATAGCACACAGATTCCCGGGATTAGGGCTATGAAAGCTGATCTGTGGGAGCAGAGCTTTCTGGAGGCAAGTGCGGCATATTAGCCAATCTGACAGGAGAGCTGATGTCCCCCCCTCTGCCTTCCACTTCAGGGCAAAGAGAAGCAGATGCTGTCGGAGGGCCGTCTCACGCTCCATGGTAAGCATGAAAGGCAGAGCCAGTATTGCCCATGATCCTCAGCTGCCGGGATCTCGGACTGCCATAAATTAACCCCTGTAAGGCATTTGAATGCTTAACTGTATTTTAAACAGAAATAAGCCCTTGGAGCTTGCTGTTGGAGCCCAAGGCCCACCTCTCTCTGTAGTTGGCTAGGAATGGGGATAATCAAAGTGAGCACATTTTCTCTGTGTTCTTTTTCCATTTCTAGAACAGCTTCCATATAAATAAGTACTGCTATTCCCAGGACACTTAACACTGATATTTCAGTTGGCCTAGTCATTTCAGAGTTTAAAGCAGTTAATATTCTGTTAAGCTTCAGCCAAAGATGCCTGGTACTTGAGAACTGGAAATGGAGGGTGTAGAGAACAGCTAAGATCCTTGCAGCTCATCCACACACGTTTGTCTTTTCTCTTCGACTTAACGGCTCCAGTTTCACACAGCTGTCAACTAATGGGCATGTCATCCAGATATCTTACCGTGACTCACTGAAGTTTCAGACGTGGGGCTGTGAAGACTCAGTTTTCTTTACTTTAAAAAAAAAAAAAATGTGTCTGTGTGAATGCAATCCATGTGTGTGCAGATGCCCACAGAGGCCAGAAGAGGGTGTTGGGTCCCCTAGAACTGGAGTTACAGATGATTATGAGCCACCATGTGGATGGTGGAAATTGAACCCAGATCCTCTGCAAGAGCAGCCAGTGTTTTTAACCTCTGAGCCATCTCTCCACCCCTGTTTTTTTGAAACTTAGCATGCATTATTGGTTTTCGGAAACATTTCAGTAATATGTGATAATCCTTATTTTTAATTAGGAGCCTGTAAGGATCCGGCAGTGAAAGCTAATGACAGGCCAGCAACTCACTAAGGTCTTTCTCTGGTCTTGCTAATGCCAATCCTGAGGAACACAGACAAATTACACAATTCTTCTGTGTGGTGCCAGAGAAGAGGGGAGAATTTCCAAGTTGGGCCAAGCTGTGTTGTTTGGGTTAAGTGGTGAAGACAGGGATGCTCTTTTAGAGAAACAGTCACTGCTCCACGAGCGCCGATAGGATGCTTGATGTGTTTTCTAACCTATGCATTTCCCATTGGAGGAGCACTAGATCTCTTGGCTGGGTGGGGCTCCTCTCTGAGTTTCAGAAGCTGAAATAACAAGCAATGTCTGGCAGAGTGATTTTCCACATTCGCCCTGTTTAAAGGAAGAAGCTTGTTCTGCTGTAAACAGTGATGGGAACTGTTTGCTTTGGATGGGCTTGGTCCTTATGAGCCAAAGAGTGCCTTCTTAGTCTGGGTTCTTGCCAGTGGTAGACATTGGATGCCAAAGGCACCCTGGTCCCGTTAAGGCACCTTCTAATTATAATATGTTTGACCTGGAGAAAGTGTGCTGGAGCAACAGGTATGGTAGTCACCGCTTGAAACTAACTGTAGTTTGTACCGACTGCCAGCATGGAGCAGAGTTCACGGTCACCTTGGTTAGACGATGACTTGGATTCTATTTTCATACATCTCTGATTAGAGAAAGCTTTATTAGGAGACTCTTGTGTGCTTTGGTGGAATCCCTTTGAGCGTTTTAGATTCCTTCATGTCTGTTACAATGAGACAACAAGCATTCTGGGTGATTTGACCCAGTCTGGAGCAGGCAGACAGTGCATGGGTTTTTGAATGAGTGTCTGGAACGAACTGATAGGGCTTTGGAAGTCAGTTCTGCATTCTAGTCATTTGAGTGTTTGCTCTACTCAAGAGCTGATGACCCAGTTAGTGTTGTAGTTCTAAGCACAGGCTCTGGAGACAAACTGGCTTGACTTTGAACCCAGCCTCTACTAATTATTTGGCAAGTAACCTTGGACAAATTGCCCAAGTTCATTATGTCCTCTGTTTCTATAAAACAGAGGCTGTTGTGATGTTTCAGCAAGGTAATGTGTACAAGGCACTTGGAATCAGATCCACTGCCAAGTACATATTCAACATATATTAGCCACTTTTTCTCCTTCTCTTGAAATTCCAAGTGATGCCACCTAACTACTATACTTCTGGTTAGAGAGGGTCTTATAAGACAGTGAGAAACTTGTGGATGTGTCAAATGTCCATCTTAACTCCCAAGTTTATCTGTATCTGTGCACAATAGCAACAAAGGGACAATTAAGTGCTCAAATGTTTATGAAAGCTTTTCTCAGAGGTGACCTTTCTGGCTGCATGCTATTAGGGGGATCAATTCTATGCTTACTACTGCTTGTCCTTTGGATGTGTTGAATACAAGCTGTGCTTATTATAGCTGACTCTTATCCAGAGATAGCTGTATGCCAATCATATAAGATGGTTGGCAATGATCTAGGGAACGGTCATTTTCCGTGTGCAAATCATGATTGACTAAGTCTATGTATTCTCTCAGTTGAGAGGCAGGACATAAAAGAACATGGGGCAAGTGGGAGGTGGGGGAAGGGGGCATTAATAAGCAGCAGACCATTCACTGCACAGATATTTCCTGTGTCTCAGTCTCCTATGACCTCAGTTACTTTTTAAAGTTACTCACTCACAGCTCTGGGTAGGAGCCATACCCTAGCTTCTACCAGGCTGTCTTAGTCAGTGTTCTATTGATGTGGAGAGACGCCATGACCACGACAACTCCTTTCCCCCCCCCCCTTTGGTTTTTTGAGACAGGGTTTCTCTGTGTAGTTTTGGTGCCTGTCCTGGAACTCACTCTGTAGACCAGGCTGGCCTCAAACTCACAGAGATCCGCCTGGTTCTGCCTCCCAAGTGCTGGGGTTAAAGGCGTGTGCCACCACCACCCGGCTCATGACAACTCTTATAAAAGAAAGCATTTACTTGGGACTTGCTTACAATTTCAGAGATTTAGTCCATTATCCTCATGGCGGGAGCATGATGGCACATAGGTAAACATGGTGCTGGAGGAGTTGAGAGTTCTACAATTGGATCTGTAGGCAGCAGGAAGAGCAAGAGCCTCTGGGCTTGGCTTTGGCTTCTAAAACCTCAAAGCCCAACCCCAGTGGTATACTTCCTCCAACAAGGCCACACCTACCCTAACAAGGCCACATCTACCCTAACAAGGCCACACCTACCCTACCACAAGGCCACACCTACCCTAACAAGGCCACACCTACTACCACAAGGCCACACCTACTACCACAAGGCCACTCCCTAAGAATTTAACTATATGAGCCTAAGGGAGTGGTTCTTACTCAAACCACTAAATGGATGCCTTCTGTTGTACTGTCAAGCAGATTGTGCTACCCAAATCTAGTACTCCCTTGTTGCTTCTTCTGTCATGGACCCTGTAGCTCTGACTGTTTGTGCATTCATTATGGCAGGCACCCACCCCATTCATTGATTTGTGAGGCACTTATAATATTAAGGTTCCCTACATTCTAGGCATTGCACTAGGCACTTGGGATTTGGAGATGACTCGAGTCCTTGATAGCCGGAATGGTATCTTAGACTCTGAAGGGAACAGAAATGCAGACGGAACAGGACAAAGGCCGAAACATGGTGTGGGGTAGTGTTTACAAATCCGGACTTTGAGTCTGAAAGTCATGCTCATCATTTGCGGGCTGTGTGATCTTGGACCAGTTATTTAACCGGTCTGTGCCTAGTGTGCTTATTTATTATAAAATGATGACTGTCATTGTGTACCAACCTCATAGGGTCATTGTAGGCACTGATATTTAAGGATATGCAAAATGCCTGAAACATAGTTAGTACTATGCATTATATATTGGTTAAATTAATAAGTGAATGATAAAAGAAATACATCACAGGGTATTATGGGAACACATAGTCCAATCAGCAAGATTAAACTTTCGCATCCATTTAGTGTTCTTCCAGATTTAGGGACGTCTTTCAATTTAGGAAGACATAAAGGAAGTGAGTCCAGCCAGAGTTTGGCTGTCCATTGCAGTGTTAGTACAGGCCAAGGGGTCCTAATTCTGCTCTGCATTCCCAGGAATGAGCCCTGTAAGGAGCCCCGCGCCTGTTCCCCAAACTTCCACCTGTGTCTCTATAGCAGCATCTGGGCGTCTGTCCTCCCCTAGTCTCTGCCTTCGTTTGGGTCAAGTCTTTGGATCTTCAGGAGTCTTGCCTTGATGCTGCCAAGCTGCCCTTGCGTTCTGGTTCTGTTGCTCACCGGGGTTCCAGGCTCCAGCCTGCCGGTCATCAGATCTTCTTGCTGTCTGGGTTTCCGTATAGTACTCGCTCTGGGCTTCCATGCTGATATCCTTCGACCCGTTCTGCCCTACCCTGCTATTTTTACTCTCCTGACACTATGCCCTACCCACCTCTCTCGTGTTCTCTGTTTGCCCGCCCCACCAGGGGACAGTGTTTAGAGTCTGGTCTTATCTAGATGATGACTCTCCTACCCCCTTTCACTCTTCCCTATTGACGGGAGGAGGAAGCAAGCAAGAAGGGCTGAGTCAGACACACCTGCTCTGCTAATGGAGTGATCTAGTTTAGCTGACCAGTTGTGGAATTTCCGGGTGTGTGTGTATCAGGAGGTTGCTGTAAGAAATAACTGTGCTTAGGAGGGAGGTACTAAATAAGTTTGCTATACGATGGGGGAGGGGAAGATCTTTACTTGATGCTCAGGTTAAGAAAAATTTCTTAGTAATTCTAGTTGTCCCACACCTTGGGTATATACCTGAAGGACACTAAGTCAACCTATTCCAGAGATAGTTACTTGCACACATCTGCATTATTCACAATGGCCAGGAAGCCAGCCAAGATGTCTCTCCACAGACAGATAACGAACATGTAGTATACACACAATGGAATTTTATTTAGTCCTACAGAAAAATGAAATAATATTACCTTTAGGAATATGTGTAGAACTGGCAATCATTATGATAAGTGACTAAATCAGTCTCAGGTGACAAATACTGCCCACCTTCTCTTCTATGCAGAGCCTAGGCTTGAAGTTATATATAGATATATATGTGTGTGCATGTGCAAGCGTGTGTGAATGCGCGTGTATACGTGTGATGAAACTGGGAAGGGAATCATGAGGTCTGGTGGGGAGGAGGTAAGTGGAGAGGGCAATGGGTACATGTAAACAGACAGTGGAAGGAAGGAAAGCCATGGTTCTCAACCTGGGGGTCGTGACCCCCCTGCCAGTCACATAGTACTTGTTTACACTGCTATTCCTAATGGCAGCAAAATGACAGTTATGAAGCGGCAATGGAATTATTTTATGGTTGGGGGGGGTCACCTCAACATGAAGAGCTGTATTAAAGGGTCACAGCGTTAGGAAGGTTGAGAGCTGTTAAGAGGAGGAAGGAAGGGAACCATGACACATCAGAACAAAGCAGAATGACACCTATGTATGAAAATGCTGTGACAGAACCCAGCGCTTCGTATGCTAACCTAACAACTAAATGAAAAGGTAAAGTCATTTCCTAATTTGTCTTTTTGTGTAACTGGCCTTCCCCACGCCGGTCACGCGTGTTGCTAACTCAGTCTAGTGGAGTCATCCTACTGTGGGTCCGTGTTTTCGACTCCAGCTTTTCTGCATGGTTTTCATGCAGGCTGAGTGTCTTAGGAACCTATGGTTTATTTCTTTATTTCTCCTGTTCCTGTGTTTGCTCTTCAGAATTTTCTCAAACTGGAATACAATTTAAATATCATTCTAAATCATGTCTCTCTCCTGGGGCTCACTTCCATTGAGCCTGGCTACTCACTCTCTTCTTGAATAAGAAAACCCCATCGCCTCCACTATGGTAATAACTTCAGAGCTTCATCATTGACGAGGGTGTCATGAACGGAGTCAACAGTGGAGTCGGAAAAAGTAAAATGCCCCACTTCTAGTGACTTAACCTAATTTTCATTAGGCCCCATGTAGTTGTGTAATTTACATTAGGCACATGCTGATTTCTTTTGGCCCTATGCGTGGAAGACAATCTTATTTCCCCCTCCATTCTATTTGGTACTTAGACGTAATTGAAAGCTTAATTATAAATGCTGCAAGTCATTTGCGGAGTGTTTCCCATTTATGAATTGTTTTCTCATCCATGCTTTATGGTATGCATTTATTTCCTTGATTGGAATAATTTCCCCTTTAAATAGCAGCTGACATTTGCAAAGGGCTTTAATGCACATTTGCACATGTCATCGCTGTGCTCACAGCGGCTTCGTGAGAGGAGCAGAACTGTTATTATCATTACGTTACAGATTAGGGAGGAATGGTACCAGGGAAGGATGCACAGGAACTGTGTACACACAGCACTGGAAGGGTGCTGCCGGCCCAGCACATGCAGCTCAGACAGTGCAGACTATGTACCAACTGTGTGCATCTAACTCCATCCAACCTCTCCAGACACGCCATTCTTCATCTGAAAGAGGAGGGACTTCCTTTTAGATTTAGACTTCCTTCTGAAACATGTATGATGTTTCTTTGACCCACCTCCTTACCCCTGTCCCCCGCCCCACCCCTCACCCCAAGTGCTCTTTTGGAGCAAGAGTGGAGGCCAGTGGAGGCCAAACAATCCTAAAGTAAGGCTGAAGTCAGTGCTGGTCCTGGACAGAGAAGCCCAGGAAACTAACTGGACTTGTCCTTGATTAGTCGTTCTAGATACAGTGAGGCGGCAAGTCCCAGTTGAGCCAGCTTTTGGCCCAGTTCTGTGAAGTTCTGGAGGAACTGTAAGTGGGGAGGAAGTTGGAAAGCATCTCCTTTTAGGGGTGAGATGAACTGGACATCAATGGCAGCTTTCTTGTCTGTTGGTTAATGGAAATGTGGTAAGCATTAGAATTTGGAAAAAAAAAAAAAGAGAAAAACAACCTGTAACCACTTCTACAAACTGAAATTGTGAAATGCCTGTAAAAAACACCCAATGAATTATTTTATTAATTATTAATCAATCACTTATTAATTACTTATTAATATTTGTATAAATCTTGTTGTAACATTTTAGGAAGGGGAAACCCTTTCCTTCCTCCTGCTGTGTTAGCTATGATGTAACCAGTAACAAAAAAGTGGGGAACAGTGAGATCCTAAGAGTCTATGTTGGAAACACGAGCTCTGGAAGGATCTGGACTTCAGGCTTACACGTGTGTGTGTGTGTGTGTGTGTGTGTGTGTGTGTGTGTGTGCGTGTGTGTGTGTGTGTCCACACATGTGTTTCTGATGATTGTCTAGAGCCAACCACTGGTGTCTGCTAAATCATAATTTTTCTCTTTCTTCCTCCTCTTTCCCCCCCCCCCCCCACTCCTTTATTGTGGTGTTGGGAATCAAACCCAGGACCTTGCCTATAACTAAACCTACATCTCCAATCCTTTTTCTCTTTTATTGATCATGAGTGATCATGGATAGAAGTATGACAGCATCATTGGAATCCTTCTGGGTTTGAACCCAGAGTCTTGTGGGTTCAGAGTACAATTGATAGCTGAAATGAAATAAGCTTAATGTGAATAAGGAGTCATCTGTCTAAACTAATGGGCCCTCACTGAAGTTATGAGTGGACAAAACATGTCTTCCAATAACTATGAAAATTGCCAGTGGTGGAAATAATTGCTGCAAGATGAACAAAACTAAAAATGACCTCTCTGTGTGAGATTAAGCTACCAGGTCTCCATGCAATGTATTCAATATTATGTTTGGATTTCTTTTTACATTTACTATAGCATTTTATTAATTATTTGAGAACTTCGTGCAATGCATTTTGATCATATTCACCTCCACTCTTTCCCCTAACTCCTCCTACACTGAACCCCATCACCCTCCCCAACTTCTGTCCTCTCTCTCATTTTAAAATAACTGATAGAAGGTCATTTGTGCTATTCATATACTCTGGGGGTTAGGGCCACCCGCTAGAGTGTGGTTGACCTACCTGATGTTATGTAGTGAATACGCTTCCTGTATTTCTGAGATCACAAAGCCCTGTAGTGTCCTTGGCTTTCAACTGGACAGTGGTAGTCTCTGAAGCTGTGTGGAAAGGGATTTATACCTCTGCTAGGGGTTTTGAAAGGTGACTGTTCCATAGGGAGGGTGGTGAGGACACCATGAGCATCTTGGTTACTCTTAGGAAGAGCCTGGAAATAGAACCACGTGTAAAGTTGCCAGATGGGAGTTTCCTGTGTACTCAGATGGAAGCTCTTAAACAGAAGATTTGATGGACAGCCAGCTCCAGGGCTTGCCAAGAGGTGCCCAGACCACTGTGGTACCTTAACAATTCCCAACAATAGGGCCATTGTAATTTTTTAAAATAGTAAGTTTATTGAGGCATAATTCATATTCCACTAATTTCACGGTGTGTGTGTGTGTGTGTGTGTGTGTGTGTGTGTGTGTGTATGCACACCTATGTGTGGAGGACCAAAGGACAACCTCAGGTCATTCCCCAGGTCTCTAATCACCATTTTTTTGGAGACAGGGTCAGTCTCTCTGTTCTCAAACTCTTCAAATAGGCTATAAAGACTGTCTGGCAAGTGAGTCTCAGTCACTCTTGGCCTCTGCACTGGCATTACTAGTGTGCACCAACGTGTCCAGCTTTTTAATGTAGGATCTGGGGAGAAAACTCAGGTCTTCATGCTTGTAAGGCAGGCACTTTACTATGAACAAAGTGATCTGTTTAACCCCCATTCCCACTTTCAAAGCAGTCAGTGGTTTTGAGTGCATTCATGAGGTTGTGCAACTACCTAATCTTAGAACATACTTATTATCACCACAAGAAATGTCGCTCCCTATCTCTCCTCCTGGTCCCTAGCAAGCACCAGTCTGCTTTCCGTTTCTATGGATTTGTCTGTCCTGGATATTTTACTTGAACGAAATCACACCTTATGTGTCTTTTGTGTCTGGTGTCTTACAGTTAAAATAACGTTTTCAAGGTTCATCAGCGTAGTACCTATTAGTAAGTACTTCAGTCCTCTTACAACTGGAGTTATTCATTGTGTCACTAGACCATGTTTTGTTAACCTGTTCATCGGCTGTTGGGAATGTGGCTTGTTTTGACTTTTGGGCTTGCTATCCTTTAGAGAAACAGCTCCCCAAACTTATACACACATACACACACACACACACACACACACACACACACACACACACACACGGAAATGTGCCTGCCATGGCACACTGTGGAGGTCAGAAGACAACTTTCAGGAGTCGGTTCTGTCTTCCTACCTTTCTGAGATAGAGATATTGTCTGACTTGTTGCTTCTGCTGCACTGTGCACTCTGGAGTAGCGGGGAGGTGAATTTCCAAGTGCTTTTCCTATCTATGCCATATTGCTCAAGGAGTGCTGGGATTATAGATAGGAACTATGCATCTGGCTTTTTTACATGGGTCCCAGGGATTGAATTTAGGTCATCAGGCTTGCTCACACATGGTTTTTACCCCCTGGACCATCTTGCTGACCCAAAGGTTTTAAAGGCTTGGTTCTGAGGGGGGCACTGTTGGGGGATATTGGGACCTTTAGGAAGTGTAGCCTAGTTGGAGGCCCCTAGGTCATTGGGGAAATGTTCTTACAGGGGCCTGTGAAACGCTGGCCTCTTCCTCTTCCTCTCTCCTGATTCCTGGTTCATGGTATAGAGGCTTTGCTTCATTACTCTCACCGCTGGGACTGCCTTTGGAGTTCCCAAGCATTGGGGTCACTTGATCATGGGCTGGAATCTCAAAACACACGAGCTAAGAAAATTGTTCCTTGTCCAAGTCTGTTATCTCAGGCATTTTGTTATAGTATCAGGAGGCTGATTAACATGGACTATTATGAAGACTGTGGCTGTGACCATCCGTGCACACATTTTGTTTCTGCGATCTTGTGTGAATTTGACCTCTGTTCTTTGAGGTTTATGAGCAGAGTACAGAGTCTTCTCTTTGCTTTGGCATGAGACTGTCTGGAGCCACCCCACAGTGTGGTATTTCCAGGAAGGCTTAGTTGAAGAGAGAAGACCCACCCTAAAAGTGGCCCACATCATCCCTGGGGCTTGGATCCTGGGTTGAATAAGGAGGAGCCAATACCAGTATTAACCTCTGTTGCTGTGATAAACGCATGCCAAAGAGTGACTTAAGGAAGAGCTTATTTTGACTTACTGGTCCAGAGAGTTAAGAGTCCATTTTGGCAGCAAGTGGCAGACAAGGCAGCAAGAACCAGAAGCTGAGAGATCACATCTGGAAGTAGAGGGCAAATTAGAAGTGTGGCGACACTATAAACTATCAACTCCCAAAGCCTGCTACCAGTGAAGTACTTCCTCTCCCTTCCTTCCTTCTTTCCTTCCTTCCCTCCCTACTTCTCTTTGATTTTTTGAGACAGGGTTTCTCTGTGGAACTCACTCTGTAGCCCAGGCTGGCCTTGAACTCGCAGAGATCCGCCTGCCTCTGCCTTCCCAGTGCTGGGGTTAAAGGTGTGCGCCACCACCGCCCCCATCTGATATACTTCCTCTTACAAGCTGTAGAGCTCCCCAACCAGCACCACCATCTGAGAACTCTGTATTCAAATGTCTGAGCCTATGGGGGACATTTCCCTCTTGGCTGTGGGTGCAATGTGAGCAGCTGCCTCATGTTTCTGCCACCTTGCTGTCCCCAACATGATGTAATGTGTCCTCAGACTGTGAGCCAAAGGAAACTCTTCCTTCCTTAATTGACTTTCATTCTGTATTTTAACACGGCAATAAAATAAGTACAGGCAGACATGGTGAACAGTAAAAGGATACTGCACAAGAGTGTTCTCTACATGAGGAATTTATTATCTAAACAGAGGATCAGAGGTCAACAGGAAACTGACATCTATCTGAAAGACAACTGTTGTTGATTCTTTGAAGGGTTGAGCATGTTTCCTATAATAATTTTAAAAATGTGTATGAGTGTTTCTTCTGCATGTATGTCTGTGTACCATATGCATTCCTAGTACCCTTGGAGGCCAGAAGACAGTGTTAGATCCCCTAGGACTGGAGTTACAGATAGTTCTCAGCTGCCTTGTGGATGCTGGGAATTGAACCCAGGTCCTCTGGAAGAGCAGCCAGGGCTCTTGACTGATGAGTCCTCTCCAGCTCTGGTTCTGAGGTTTTCTAAAGGAAAACCATAAATTCCCGACAAAAGAGAGTCATCCGACATATGAATACCTTTCCCCACCCAGGCTAAATAAAACAGAACCAGCTAAATAATGAAGACCTTTTTGCTTCTTCACTTTTAAATTTTGAGATACAGTCTCACCATCCAGACCAGGCTAGCCTTGAACTTGTAGCAACACTACTGCCTCAGTGTCCCAAGTGCTGGGATTCTGGGCATACCCCACCAGGCTCACCCTCTGTGCTTCCTGGGTCCTCCTCTCCCCTCTGCCTCTCAGCTAAGGAGCAACAGTGAGCAGCAGACTGATTCAGGTGTGGCTGGAACAAAACCCGTGTTCTCCTTCCTCATTGCAGGTTACTAAGACCCAGGAGTGCTGACCTAGATGTAGGTGGGAGAGGTATGAAGGAGCGAGGGGTGGATATGAAAGAAGATGAAAGTCTAAACATCACCTGCAGACACCACTGTGATCAAATGGGAAGTGTGCCGGGGGTGAGGTGGGGGGGGGGGTCGGGGGAAGGTTTTCAGTTTGATCAAACTATTGTTAGGGGCTGACAAAAAAGTGAGATTGGAAAGAGAAAGTTTTAAGCAAAGTGGGGAGGGGGGGGAGTAAAATATGAAATAAAGTTATTTTGTTACTACATTCTTCATGCCCAGGAATGGAACTGCTGAAGCCAACTGCTGGGGATTTTAAAATGTATTTATTTACTTTGTGTGTGTGTGTGTGTGTGTGTGTGTGTGTGTGTGTGTGTGTGTGTGTGTGTGTGTGTCCTACAGCAAGGGAATGGAGCTTAGAGGACAATTTGAGGAGGTCATGTGGGTCCCAGGTCTTGGCGATAGGGGCCTTCACTTTGTGTGGTGGCTGATCTTGAGTGTCAACCTGCAGACCTCTGGAATCCACTAAAACTCAAGCTGCTGGGCACACCTGTGAGGGCTGTTCATCAGCAGATTGTTGGAAGCAGGATGACCCAGGCTAAATCTGGGCCGTCAAAGGACAAGGGAGAAGGAGACTTTGCTTTCTATCTACTCTGCCCTCCCTCTGGCCAGGAAGGGGTCTACCCTGTTGCTGTGGTTGACAGGGAAGCCAACTTCTTCAGGGGTCCAACCCAGACTGAAGACCAGCAGCTCTCCAGGAATCCTTCAGAACCCCAGCACCAGTCTGGAACAGTAGGAGGCAGGCATTTTTGTACTACCCAGACCACATGATGTAAGTTAATCCAATAAATGAGCGCGCACGTGTGTGCGTGAGTGCGTGTGTATGTATTCTACCAGTTCTGTTTTTTCCAGAATCCTGACTAACACACTTGCTGAGTTACCTCACCAATCTCTGGGTGTTCTAGTTGCATGTAACCAGTACATTCTCTCCCTGTTTCTGTCTCTGTCTCCATCTTGCTCTCTTAAGTTTCAGCAGCAGGTTTGTTTATGGCATGCACAGCTGGGGTACCATATCCTGTTGGCCTGGTATTTAGGAAGTGGCAGAAGAAGAAACCTTTTTGATTTTTTTCCATCATCAGTAATTATCAGTTGTTCCTTTGGTGGGGGCTCATCACCCCTGTTTGACAGGGTGGAGAATATGAATCTGTAGGTGGTGTTTTATCGAGCAAGTATTTTAATTAAAAAAAAAAAATCGCTGGGCGGTGGTGGCGCACGCCTTTAACCCCAGCACTCGGGAGGCAGAGCCAGGTGGATCTCTGTGAGTTCGAGGCCAGCCTGGGCTACCAATCGAGATCCAGGACAGGTGCAAAGCTACACAGAGAAACCCTGTTTCGAAAAACAAAAAAACAAAAAACAAAAACAAAAACAAAATAATAATAATCCATGTAAAATACTCAGAATAAAGAAATGTGTTTTCAGTCTCTGGGAATACAATTATGTTTGTAGCTCTCTAGAAACGGAAACATCTCTTAATGCTAAAAATACTTCGATAGATCAATCATCTTAATCTTATTAAAACTAGCTTTTCTCACCACAGGAATGATAGTTATGAGACCTTCCTTAGGGAGATTTCCTTCTGTAGAGCACAGATCTTCCTCCAAGTAGTTTTGTTTACTGAACATTTGGGAACTTCACAGACGTTGTACTGTGAAACACCACTCCCGGAAGCCCATTCCATGTACACCAACCAGGTCAAGGCACTGATGGCGAATGTGGCAGCCCCCCTGTCCCTGACAGAGAGCTGACAGCAATAACTAAGATGATATTCTGCAGAGATGAACTCGTCTGGCCTAAACATAAAACTGTTTGTGGGTGCGTACCCTAACATGAAATGAACTCAGGAAAAGCTGGATCAGCGGTGACAGCAACTCACGTTAGAAAACAAACAAACAAACAAAAACCCCAGGTCTTAGAAATGTGAGAGGGTCAGGGAGCATATGGGAAATCTCTCTCCCCACCACTCAAGTTTACCATGAACCAAAATTGGTTCTTAAAAAAGTCTGCTGTTTTTTTTCTAAAGTGAATCATTAGTTGACCCTAACTTACTGTACAGAAAAGGCCAGTAAAAGCCCCAGTGCCATCCAAGGCAGGAAAAAAAAAAAAAAAATAGAAGTGATCCATGAGGAGCCTGGAGTCTGGGTTGGGTGGGATGACCATAGATCACATGATCACATCCTTCTCCTCGCTAGTTCTGCCATCCTTGGGGGTCCCTTTGATCACTGAGCTTTAAAGAGAAATGGCAAGTGGGAAGCTTCCTGTTGAGGACAGTTGTTTTTAAAAAAGAAAAAAATCAGGACTACCATGCTCACATAGACCAAAGGGCCAATGGGATGTCTTCAGATATTTGGAAGATTTGCATGGGAATAAGGAAAACGTATTATATGGAGCCTTATGGTTCTCAATGATCCTTGACTCTTACTGTTTAATTCTTACTTTGACTGGGAGGGAAACCAGGAAGTCACTGTTCTCACTGTTTAGAGGAGGAACCTGATGCTCAAAGAAGTTAACTTCACTTTGTGCAAAGCAGCAAAGTGCTTAAAAGGGGAATGCTGGGATGCTGGGATGCTGGGACTAGAATATAGGCCTCTTTGGGGGCAAGGTGTGTCCTTAAGGCAGAATACAGTAAATTCAATGTAAATAACACACAGATACACATAAAACAAAACAAAACAAACAACCCCCCAATACAAAAAACAAAACAAAAAACCAGTAAGAAGCTAAGTGTAGTGGCATGTATTTATAATCTCATCACTGGGGAATCTGAGGCAGGAGGATCACTACTGGAGGGCAACCTTGGCTACAAAGTAAATAAAATCCTGTTTCAAAACAAAACAAAGCAGAAAGTGCTCCCTAACAATGGGAGGAGAGTCCATTGCTCCTTCCCCCTCTGCCCCCCATGCATTCTATCTATGGTACTTTCCCAGGAGAAACTAGATACTCTATAGTTTAGAAAAGATTCCTTCTCTAGGTGGTGATGGCTCATGCCTTTAATCCCAGCTCTCGGGAGTCAGAGACAGATGGATCTCTGAGTTCTAGACCAGCCTGGTCTACACATTGAGTTCCAGGACAGGCTCCAAAGCTACACAGAGAAACCCTGTCTCAAAAAACAAAAAACAAAACAAAACAAAAGGTTCCTTCACAGAAGACTTCGGATAACCTTCTTTGCAGCTATAACTAATGCTTTATTTGTTTTAGGCAAGGAAGAAGGAAACACACACAAATATGTTGGCAGCCTGCTCCTCCAATCTGTCAGTTTGCTGCTACCTAGAGGTGGGCTCTAAGGATATACTTTCATTTGAAAAAAAATTATTTGGAGGGGCAACAGGCAAATGACTCACATACATTGTATCAACCATGTATCTGTTGTGGAATATTACATGAACTATGTAAAGGTGTGTTACATTTGTTTATGTTGTGGAATATTCAACTATGTAAGGGTGTTTTACTTTTGTTTATGTTGTGGAATATTACTTTAACTGTGTAAAGGTGTGTTGCATTTGTTTATGTTGTGAAATATTACTTTAACTGTGTAGAGATGTGTTACCTTTGTTCATGCTGCATCTGTTTAATGATGTAAAGATGTGTTGCTTTGCCTGCCTAAGGCATCTGATTGTTCTAATAAAGGCTGAACAGCCCATAGCTAGGCAGAGAAGCTTAGGCAGGGATGATGGGCAGAGAGAATAAATAGGAGAGATGGAATTAGGGAGAAAAAGAGTCACCTAGGCTGCCAACTAGGCAGCTGCTGCCCAGCCAGACACAGAGCAGGACATACAGAAGGAAAGAAAGGTTTAAAAACAAAAACAAACAAAAAAACCAGGTTAAATTAAGTTATAAGAGCTAGTGGGACAAGCATCAGATAAGGTCGGGCATTCATGACTAATAATAAGTCTCTGTGTCATGATTTGGGAGCTGGCTGATGGCCCAGAAGAAAGCCTGCTATGTGTATCCATGGACCTAGTGTGTTGGTGTTAATGTCTCTTACACATCTCTCAAAACCACACAGAGAGACAGTAATGAAAAACCAGCTGCCTGGGCTGACGGCGGAGGCCAAATAACCTCAGAGATCCAGGAACTCTGATGTGTGTGCAGCCTCGACTGTCTCCATTTTGACTGCGTCTCTGCAGCGTATGGCTTCTTTTGAGGCTCGTAACTATGGAGACTGATGTGCCTTGCCGCTGAGAAGGCTCAACCCAGACAGCATCAGCACAGGCTTCCTCGTGCACACAGATCCGAGGGAAGGATGAGGAATGAGTGAAAGCAAGGCATCGGAGGAAATGTGCCTTCAGAGCTGAGGACCGAACCCAGGGCCTTGCGCTTGCTAGGCGAGCGCTCTACCACTGAGCCAAATCCCCAACCCCGGAGGAAATATTTTAAAGGAAGGCAAACAGGAACCAAAGGGAGGGGGAAATGGCTTGAAGAGGTACGGGACCTGGTGATGCTTCCTCTTACCTTTACTTCTAGGTCATTTAATGTCCTCCTATGTAATGCCCTCCCCATTCAGAAGGTGATCTTCCCACTAACTCCACTAGTCCAGAGCCTACTTTGTGTTTTTGGTTTTGGTTTTGTTTTTTTGGTTTTTTGAGACAGAGTTTCTCTGTGTAGCTTTGGAGCCTGTCCTGGATCTCACTCTGTAGCTCAGGCTGGCCTCGAACTCAGAGAGATCCACCTGCCTCTGCCTCCCCCGAGTGCTGGGATGAGAGGCGTGCGCCACCACCGCCCGGCGAGAGTCCACCTTCTACATAGAGCATTTTCTTCTCCATCTTTCTCTGACCAGGCGTGTATGAGCCATGCCCACGTGCAGCGTGTTACATTGATCTGAAGATTTTAATCGTCTCCTCCAGGGTTGTCCCACGAGGCAGTGAATTTTGGACTTAGTTCAAGGGCTCCTGGCCAGGGGGTCGTGTGTGGCGGAGAACTGGCCCGTGGTCTTCTTTCCACACCAATAGCTCGCCTGAAGAGGCTTGCCTTTTCAGAGTCTCATACAACACTAACTAGGTGGGCTACCATGGTTCTGAGTGTGCTCAGAATGCTACCTTGGATTTGCTATCTCTTCCCAGTGAGCTTGTATGCTCACTGAGCTACCAACTAGGAGGAAGCTTTTTCTCAGGAGGTGAAGCCCAGAGAAGGTGGGCTGCAAAGGGGGGAGAAGGAAGAAAAGACCTTCAGGAAAAGTGCATGCAAAAGAGGAAATACAGAGATGGTTTCAGACTCTGCCTTCCTCTCTGCAATCTTATGGCAGATTGATTCCCCATGGCAAATCTGCCTGCTAATCTCTAGTCCTCTCCCAGGACTGCTAAGCACAGGGAGGAAGGGCCTCCTCATAGGTTGAGGGGCTGGGGGGTTTTGTCAGCTTTGTTCCTAGTGTTTGGGGCCTGCTGGTTGCCAGAGCTGGGTGAGGGGGGCTGAGGGATTAGAACCAGGATCCCCATGGTCTTGGCGTCACAAAAGAAAAGCAACAGAGCTTCCTTGGGAAGTAACCTGCCATGTTTCAGAGGCTTCTGTTTGGGGGAAATCCCAAGAAAGCCGTTTGTCGTGCTAAACATCATCCCCGTTCACTTTTCAGAGTGATGCCATCCCTTGGGCACAGCCTTGTCTTGTGCACACATCTGTGGTGACCTCCCATGAGACTCTCGTGACAGTGCCAGCCTGCCTGAACTCCTCACATGTCATTTCTCTCCCTTCAGCGTCAGTGTAAATAGTGTGCATGACTTACAAAGAAACCCTGGGCTGCCTCACTGTTTCCTTCCCCAAATTTCCCCTACCTCAAACCCCAAGCCCCAAAGATCATCAACTCATCACTTCTGAGGAAACTACAGAGGAACTGATCCTTCTGAGACGTGACAGCCAGCCGGCTGAGGTTGGTTGCAGAAAGAGAAAGAGAGAAAAAAAATACTCAAAGCATAGAACATTTAAGAATTGCCTTTTTCCAGGAGGTGATGGCGCACACCTTTAATCTCAGCACTCGGGAGACAGAGGCAGGCAGATCTCTGAGTTCGAGGCCAGTCTGGTCTACAGAGCGAGTTCCAGGAAGGCCAGCCAGGGCTACACTGAGAAACCCTGTCTCAAAACCAAACCAAACCAACAGCAGCAACAACAAAAGAATTGCCTTTGGTTTTATGTGATAGGAAGACTGGATCCATTTGCTGAAACCTATCGTCTGGGATGGGCTTCAGAGGGTTACAGGAAGCACAGAGTTGCTGGTGGAACGTTCTAAGGAACAGCTGGGCACGTTCCCTGCTTGCCACGAGCACAGACCTCATTAGTAATGTCTTCCACATCTGGCTAGAAGCGGCAGAAATGAATTCACAGTGTGGTGGGGTGGAGACAGATGGGGTTTGCTGAACAGATAGGCAGATAGAAGAGCAGGAGGCCCGGGCCTCCAATAGTCCTTTTTTGTTTGTTTGTTTGAATATGCCCCCAAAGTCATAAACAACAAAAAGAAAGGCCCTTTGAAGGAGATGTTGCAAAAAACTACCACATCTTTACCCATCAGTGACACCTGGGGATATTTAGTTTGTGGCATGAAATGGCAAAGTGTTCTTTTACTCCGGTTTTAGATCTCCGGGACCAGGGACTTGAATTAGTCGCCATATCCAGTTAGCTTATCTGTGAAACAGGGGTCACTATAAGAATTAAATGAGAAGTCTCATATAAAACAGGGTCTCTCTCTCTCTCTCTCTCTCTCTCTCTCTCTCTCTCTCGTTATTTTGTTTTTTGAGACAGGAGTTCAATACATTTCACAGGCTGGGTTCCAACTCAAGATCCTCCTGCCTCTGCCTCCCAAATACTGGAATTACAGGCCTATCCCCCCAACTCTGGGCCAGCGGTAAGACTGGTATTTAAGGCAGTGTCTCAACTCCAGGGATCAATCAACGTTCCTGGTTCCTCCCAGGGATTAATCCATGGGTTCCCACGCCAGCTTGCCTGGCTGTGGATCCTGGCTTTGGACCTGCTGTCTACACAACTCCTAGGAAGTTACTTATCCTCCTCATCTTCCATCTCCTCCAGGTGTCGCCTGTGGGGATGACAACTTACCAACTACCTGGTTCTGGTGAGCGTGAAGTGAGGCAGGGCCTTCCAAACACTGCCAGGCACACAGTAAACACATGTCAAACGCTAGATTGTTTGTTTGTTTGTTTGTTAGGGGAAAATAATTTTTTTCATTATTTTGTCAATCGGAACTTTGGTGCTAGACACGTCTCCTGACCTCTCCCATTGTTGACCTTAACTGCCAGTGTTCTCAGACTGCGTATCTAACCCTTCTTTTTCGAAGTATGAGTGACTAGTGGAGGTTGGACTGGCGTGGGGGTGGGTGGGTAACATGGCTTGTTCTGCAAGGATGAGAAGAACCTGCTTCTGAATTCCTACCACTCATATAGGGTCGCATCTGCCACTCCAGTGCTGTGATGGACGGAGGCAGGAGAGGATTGGTGGGGCTGGTTAACCAGCAGCCTAGCTCCTTGTTCAGCAAGCGATCCTGTCTCAGGGAAATAAAGATCATAATGATAGAGCGAGACATCTGCCATCCCATTCTGGCCTCCACACTCACACTCACAGGCTCACAAACTTGCTTACATAAACATTCCAAATGTGTGGCCCAGGCTGGCCTCGAACTCGTGATCCCCCTGCCTCTGCCTCCTTCCTGTCTCTGCCTCCTTCAGCAAATCCCACCAGCATACACCACCACAACTGGCATGTACCAGGCTTTGCTGTCCCCCCATGGGAGGTCTTACCCTTTTGGAGGAGGGGGTGGGGAGTTCATGGCAGGGGGGGGGGGGGAGTGGGAAGGGGAGTGGGAGGAGGGATAAGAGGAGGTATAGTATGAGTCTTAAAGGTTCTTATTAATAAAATCAAACCTGAGGCCAGTTATTGGGGTGAATGCTGGAAGATCAGAGAGACAGAACAAGCCACAGCTACCTCGCCTTGCCAGTTCCTCAGCTGTCTTACTTCCTCAGACTGGATGCCTTTGAGTCCTCACCCAGAATGAATCTCAGCTGAACTGTGCTGCTCCAAAGCCTGAATGCTTATCCAGCCAAATGCTGAACCAGCCAAATGCTGCTAGTTTCTGGTCTTCACACCTTATATATAATCTTTCTACTTTCTGCCATCACTCCCTGGGATTAAAGACTGCATTTCTGGGATTAAAGGAGAGTGTCACCATGTTTGGCTGTTTCTGATGTGGCCTTGAACTCGGAGATCCAGAGGTATTTCTGTCTCTGAAATGCTAAGATTAAAGGCATGTGCTACCACTGCCTATCCTCATGTTTAATAATGTGGCTGTCTTGTTCTCTGACCCCAGATAAGTTTATTTCAGGGAACACACAATATTTTGGGGACCACAATATCACCACAAGGGAGATCTGTGGTTGGTACACAGACAGACAGAGGACACACACACACACACACACACACACACACACACACACACACACACACACACACAAGTTACTGGAGATGTCTCAGTTCCCCAAGCTTATGGAGAATTGCTCCCTCTCTCCTGGGGTATGTGGTCGTCAGTGGTTCTTGTTTGTTAGTTTTTTGAGACAGGCTTTCTCTGTGGTTCTTATGTGATAGAAAATTTAACCTGCAGAAGAGTCCTGGTATTCCTCCCATGCATTCCTTACTTCTCTCCCAGCTGGCTCATTAGAACTCAGGGATGGCCTCAGGGGCCTTGGGAGCCTGGTGAGTGTCCCTGCCTCAGTTTAACCCTGAGTCTTGATGAGGACCCAGTGCAGACCCAGACTTCACAGAGCAATGTTCCAGCTGTTTTCCAACTACCCTGGCTTTTGGCAAATTCCTCGGTGAGCGCCCCAAATTCGAAGGACCCCAAAACCTGTATGGACAAAGGTAGAGACTTGTAGCCTGAGGTTTCTTCCAGAGTCAAAGACTTTTTCCTAATGGTGGAACAGTCCCATCATGCTTAGGTGGTCTACACTAAATGCTCCAACATGTAGCATTTTTTTTTTTCACATGGAAATTAAATCTTAAAAGTCTGCATCTTTCTGCAGGAAAGCTCCTACATGGTACCATGGAAGGAGGAGACAGGGTAAGGAAATAGATCAGTCCGGGCAGCACCGGAAATGCACAGGAAGGGAACTGATTCTTCATGTGCCCTAAGTCAGTCAGTGTGCTTCATAAACTGAATAATCCAGAACCCTTACAGAGTGGTACCATAACTACCCCCACTTTATGAATGAGCAGATAGTTACGAGGCTGTTGGGATTCAGAGAGCTTAAACACAGTCACAGTGACAGTGTTGGAGTCAGGACCCAAACTCCTCCTCTAGTTTCAAAGATTGCAACTGCTCAGAAGTTTCCAGCCTTCTCTCTCTGACTCTTTCTTCCCCAGATGTTCTCTATGTTTTAGTCAGGGTCACTACTGCAGTGATGAGACACCATGGCCAAAGCAACTTGGGGAGGAAAGGGTTTATTTGGCGAACACTTCCACATCACTGTTCATCATCAAGGGAAGTCAGGACAGGATCTCAAACAGGGCAGGAACCTGGAGGCAGGAACTGATGCAGAGGCCATGGAGGGGTGCTGCTTACTGGCTTAACTACTCATGGCTTAATCAGCCATGAGTAAAGACCACTAGTCCAGAGATAGCACCACCCAAAATGGGCTGGGCTCTCTTCCATCAGTCACCAATTAAGAAAATGCCTGACAGCTGGGTTTTATGGAGGCATTTTCTCAATTGAGGTTCTTTCCTTTCTGATGACCCTAGCTTGTGTTAAGTTGACCTAAATAAATAAATAAATAAATAAATAAATAAATAAATAAATAAATAAAAATAGCTAGCACACTCTATTATTTTCACCAGTGATGGTTCACTTTCTTTGTCAACTTAAGTGGACTAAGGGAGGTCCAGATAGCTGGCAAAACGCTTGTTTCTGAGTATGTCTCTGTGAGGGTTATTTGCAGAGGAGATTAACAATTGATCAGTAGGTTGAAGAAATAGGCAGCCATGTTCCTATTCATCAGGCACCTGAATAAAACAAATAGGCAGAGGAAGAATCTATTTCTTCTTCTTCTTCTTCTTCTTCTCCTCCTCCTCCTCCTCCTCCTCCTCCTCCTCCTCCTCCTCCTCCTCCTCCACCTCCTCCTCCTCCTCCTAGAACTGGGACTTCCATTTTCTCCTGCCCTCAGACAGATGAATCAGAGCTCCTGTTCTTAGACCTTTGGACCTAGACTGAATGACATCATTGACATCCTGGTTCATCTTTGACTTTTCTAGTCTCCAGTTTACAGACAGCATACTGTAGGTTTCTATAATAAATCTCATCTCATCTCTTCTCTTCTGTTCTCTTCTGTTCTGTTCTGTTCTCTTCTCTTCTCTCTGTCTTCTCTCTTCTCTCTCTCCCTTTCTTCCTTCCTTCCTTTCTACCTACCTACCTACCAGCTAATCTATCTTGGTTATGTTTGTTTGGAAAGTGCGAAAATCCAGCCATTTTCAAAATTTCCACCCAGAGAAGGAATAGACATTTAAGTATGTGCATGAACGTAAGTTAATGTGTCACATTCCAGGGGGAGAATCTCATTTTAAGATCTTTTGCCAACTCTAGAATAAAAGGCTCTATCTACTTCATTGAAAATACTTGGGATATTATGATTAGTGAAATGTAGAGAGACATTTTGGAAATTATACTCCTAAAATAGTATAATTATTACTCTGATGTTGGTCTTGCTAATCATATCAACAGCAACAACAATGGTGATTAAAATAATGATGGATGTAATGAATACAGAAGGGGCTTGAGACAGAAATACCATACAATGTAATTTATGTAAATGACTTCTTTTTTTTTTTTTTTTTTTTTTTTGAGCTGAGGATTGAACCCAGGGCCTTGCATTTGCTAGGCGAGCGCTCTACCACTGAGTTAAATCCCCAACCCATGACTTCTTTTAACTTTTAGCTGTGACCCTTCTAGCTGGGTATTGTTAATATCAATTTGTAAGTGAAGAGGCCTGGTTCAGAAATGCCTTCTTAGGATCATATAGATGGTAGGTATTAGAATTGGGATTTGATGGTAGTTCTATGTGTCTGCAGACACTGAGCATGGACTTGCCCTCTTTGTCTCTCTGGAGAAAGCTAGGCTTTTTTCTCCTGTGAGGAGATCCTTATAAGGTAGCCAGGAAGTCCTTCCTTTCTGTAGATTTTCCTGCTTTTTCTTACGCACAGGGCCACACGTGTGCATAGATGGCAATGGATGCCTTGACTAGACTCACAACAAAGCAGTGATGGGGGAAATTCTGGTTTTGGCACCCCAGAGAAAGAACTTCTTGAATAACATGGTCACCCAGAACCGTAGTTTAGCCAGATTCTGTTAGTATCTTTTAGTTCTGTGTCTTGTTTCTATGGGCCATATTCCTAGGTTCATTTTCTACCCCATGGGCGATTTACTTAAAGTGAATTTTTCAAGAAAAAATTAGGCCACTGTTTTTTTCTTTTTGCTCAGCTGAATAACCAAAAATTGGAAAGGAAAGAATTCATGTCTTGGAGATTTTATAGGATGGTAGTTGCCCCCCTGTTTGAAGCTCCCAAGACATTTAACTCAAAATACCCTTAAAATCATTATTTATAGTCTCAGGAAAAGAATCAAAGTTTGTACACTCTAAGGGCCTGAAGAACATGTGGAGATTCACAGCTCTTTGGAAGGATTCTGTTGATAGGCACAAATAAAAATATGCAATATGTGTTCCTGTATGTTGTGGAAGGAGGCACAAGAGTGGGGGAAATTTTTAGTGCACAGTGAAAGCAGCAACTTACGAGAGACATATGTAATCACTACGATGTTAAGTTAGATAACGTTGGGCTGAGGATTCGGTAGAGCTCTGGCAAATTCTGGGTCCTCCCATACTCCCCCGGAGCTGGAGCTGAGACAGCCACGCAGCCGGGGTCCTCGCGCCCCAACCACTACGGTTAAGGATTCTGATACGTTACCAAACCGCCACCCAGAAGGGAACTGCAATTTGAACTTCTACCAGAAATCAGAAAAAGGACAGCCTCACTACCTGCAGGGGGTGACCGAGACCCTGAAGTCCAGAGCTTTGCTGAGTCGCCACTCTGGAGAGTAAACCTGAGTTACACTTGCAAGGCCGATCGAAAACTAAGCCCAGCAGGCGGGGAAGGCTCCAGCATGGCAGGGTGCATGGACAGGAGATGTTTACTCCTCCAGGCCATGGAGATTCAGACTGAAAGATTTCGGAGACCCCTAAGTTAGGCCACTCAGGGCACTCCCAGCACTAGCCGGCCGCAAGTGCCAACGAAGAGAGCCCACCTGGACCCTGGAGCTCCAGATTCTCTCTACCCCAAATACTTCTCCAGGAGTGCGAATCGTCACTACGTGTTTGTCTTCAGAGTCATGAAGATTGCTTTTGGAAACCTTGAAGCAGTGATTTCTTCCTGTGCAGTTGAACCTGAACTTCCTAAAGAAGCTAAGATTGGGCCCCATGGTGGTCTTGGCCAGTTCTTAGACGATAAGGCTGTAGCCCAAGTCCTTCGGGCAGAATCGCTAGCCAGCACAGGTCTGTGCTGCCCAATGGGGATGGATTTCCTTTTGGACCTACCTCGTGGAAGCTGGTTTGTCTGGAGCTCTGACACTTTTGCTACCATCTGGGTAGAGGGAGAGACCACAGGGAGGGCTGTAGCTGTCCTGGGGCAGGGAGACCTCACAGCAATGCTCCATGGAGCATCCTAGGCTCTGATAACCTGAATGGATGTTTCATCAAGGCTGGCTGTCCCATAAGCAGGGGATTCCTGTTGAAACTGTGTTGTTAGAAGGGCCATTGTTCCTAGAGGAGATGGTGGGAGACAATGGGAGGGGAGGGATGTCTTCTTTCTGTCAGGCTGGCTTGGAGCTGGTGGGCACAGAGTCAGGCTGCTGCCCTCCACTCCATCTCCTCGTCTTCGGGATCTGTGTTGTTCCTCTGAGGATTCTAAGAGAGGCAATGAAAGATGGATGGCAGGCTGCTAGAACCATATCCCATGAGGTTAGCAGGCAGCCTGAGTTGTACCTGATGGGCTGGGGGAGGTGTGCTGTTGTGGGTCCCATCACCTGGTCTGCGTCTTCAGGTACCAGGGTAGCTGTCCAGCCCAGAGTTTAGAAGAGCTCAGGAGAAGACATAGGAAGCCATTATCTCATCGAATTTCCAGCCCATTACGAAGTCCTGTCTGTAACTTTGATGACAGGATGTGACCCCCACATACTGCTTCCGTTCCTCACCTTGGTGGCCCACAGTTATCAGTGGGTCCATTGCAGTGTTCTCCTCACAGAGACTGAGAATGAACAAGTTGGTCTTTGAATGTGTTCTTCGCACCAGAGCCACATAGGACGGATGCCGTGTCTCCTGCTCAGCATCTCCCTGGCAGTTCCCTGAACCTCTGGAGGTCCAAAGGCGGGAGCCCCACTTCCCAGTGCATGTAAGTCCCAGCTGCAAAGTGCAGCTGCTTTCGGAGAACGGCAGCTGTCCCAGAAAGCATCCGGCTTGTTGGAGAAGACAAATTTGCTGTTGAAGCCACAGTTTGCAATCTTGATGTTCACGCCAGCGTCAGAGGGTTTTTGTGTAAGGACAATGCACTTCCGGGGCAGCAGCGTGCACACTAGACACTATTGTTGGAATTTGCTTCAGGCCTCTGTTTTCTCTCCCACTGCCACCAGGCACCAGGTATCCAAATACTGCTCACTCATTAGCAGGCTTTGTAACAAGGCCTTTCCACTGTCATTTCAAATATTCTATTCTGTTGGGACTATTGGAACCTTCAGTCAGTCTTACTCCACGGGGTGTTCTCTGACTGGTCGAGGCGTTCTGCCGTGAGGATGCACTGTGTTGACTTTACCTCAGCTGGGTTATCTTTGTCGAGGCTCTTCAGAAGCACAGCTGCCTGTATGGGTCTCTCTTCAGCAGATATGGCTGAGGGGCCTTGCAGCTGGTCGGACTTCCTGCTGGGCCTCAGAGTCAAGGCTCAGCTTAAATTTGAGAAAAGTATGCATTTGTTTCAAGTCACCTCAGGGGAAAACCTGAAGTTCACCCGGTGGGAATAAAATACAATGCTGGGTGAAACATAAATTACAAAATAGTTTTCAAAGGAAGAATTGATCAAGAGAGTAAAAGTAGGAAGAGCTAAGAGGGTCAATAGACTAGTCCCCGCCAGAGACTCACAAGTGCTTGGGATTGTCAAGTGATGGCTTCATCCAAGGTCATAGGAAAAGTGACCCACATCAATAGTAAAGTTCTCAAATAGCCCTTTTCTCCTGAGAGAATTGTTCAGGGTCCCAAAGAGCTTTTTTTTTTTTTTTTTTTTTTTTTTTTTTTTTTTATGTGGGTTCTGATTACCAAGGTTTATCTTATTAGAAGTGACAACCTATCGGACTCTTCAAAGTCCTTCTCATCCCAAGCTTGCGATGGTGTCCCAGTACTTGGCTTTTACAGACCTTCAGAGCAGCTGCACTTAAAACAGTGGGTCTCAAAGCGAGGCCACGATTTCACTAACGCTGCGACAAAGTGACACAGTAAGTTACTTTAGTATCAGACTGAGCACAGAGGGGGTGATCACAGTTTGCCCAGTTTCTTTGGAGTAGATTCTTTCTTTCCCCAGAGCTTTAGAAGCTCCTGGTTCAGTCTCAGCATCTTGAAATGAAGCTAGGTACAGAGGAGAAAGGCCAGCAGCCCCAGCTACTCAGAGGCCGGAGCAGGAGGATCACTAGAGCCCCGGAACCCATTGCTAGTCTGGACAGCATGGTAAGACCCTGTGTCTGAGAAAACAGTCTGTAGAATTTGCATCCGTGAATTGAGAAAACACATCAGCTTTTTCTGGTTTTGACTCAATAATGTGTTTTGTTCCAAGAGCCTCTTACTCAGCTCAGCGTGGGACAGTGCATCCAGGCACGGGACTCATCACCAGGGTAGCCCTTGCCCACTTTCACATTTTTATTCAAGTACAATGCTGATACAGATAAGTGCCAGCTGTCAGTCTATAGTTCTGTGGCTATTCACAAATGAGACTCACTAATTTAACTAGCATTTGGGTCAAATGTGACACTACAGTGTGGTGTCCCAAGATCATCTCCTCCAGTCACTTTCTGCATCGGGTTCTCTCTTCTCACAGCATTGGCTAGTTTAGCTCGTTTGCATCATTAGACATGTAGAAGCACAAACTGAATCTCGAGTCTTTCACTTGTTCAATATTTGGTGAGGTCTGTAGAACGTTTATTATTTGAAGCAGCAACGGTGTGACCATAAGTCTGTTTATTGGCCATTTGAGTCATTCTCAGTTTGTGAATGTTAAAACATTCTTACACAGATTTGGGGTGTGTGTGGGGGGAGACAAACATAGAAATGCATCCTGCTGAGCATGTACTTTAGGAAGAAATTGCTGGTGTGTGAGGTATGAATAGTTTCAATACAAATGAAAGTGGTTTGTGCTCATTGACACAGCCATCCGCATCTTGGGTCCGCCCTGATGGTTAGTGTCGCCAGCATTTAAAGCCTTCACCCTGCTGTAGTACCACAGCAAGGCCATGGTTTGCATTCCTCTGACACCCAATGGTCATGAGGAACAGCTTCTCGGCTCTATTGGCCATTCCCTCTTTTGAGAAGTACCAGTTCTTATCTGGTACTCATCCCTCAGTCAAATGGCTTTCTTTTTCTTTTTTTTTTCTCGTTTATTTCTGCTTTATCCTTTCTATGTGTTGTATCATGAGCAGGGCACACAAGGCTACCTGCAGCCTAAGGACTTCTTCTCAGATGAGCCAAGAAGGGTTTCGTATGGTTTAGCCGTACTCTCCTTGGGTGAAATGAGAATTCTTTGGAGCCCAGGCAGGCCTTGAGTTGGCATGTCCCCTATCTCAACCTCCCAAGCAGCTGAGGCCGCCATTCCTGGTGAGATGAAGCCAGGTTGTTGACTTCTACCCCAGAAAAGAACTTCAGGACAAGTTACTATGACCCAAGCTGAAGTTTATTAAGAAAGGGATTTAATGTAGGTGTCAGTATGGACACTGAGAGGGAAAGAGGAACAGAAGAAAAGGAAGTAGTTAGTGCCTTGGATTGGGTTCACTCCTAAAGAGAGACTCAGAGTCACATATAACTGTTTTAATGGTGATGTGTGTATGTGTGAGAGAGACACCTCGGTGGCCTCTAAAGTTGCATTGTTCCAAGGATTTAAGAGATTAGGTGGAACTATTTTGGTCTACTTAGTATCAAAGCCAGTGGTCCTGAACACGTGGGTTGCGACCCCTCTGGCAAACTGATATAGCCAAGAACAATGTTTACATTGAAATTCCTAACAGTAGCAAAATTACAGTTCTAAAGTAGCAACAAGAATCATTTTATGGCTGGGGGTCCCCACAACATGAGGAACTGTATTAAAGGGTCTCAACATTAGGAAGGTTGAAAACTACTGACGAGGAATTTTGTTTTAGAAATTAGGTTCACAGTGGGCTTTGGTTTTTTTTTTTTTTTCTGGGAACATTATTTCACAGCGTCCTACACAGGTTTACTGACCGGAAAAACCATTGGTCAAATTGGGCATGGCAGCACACCTGCCTGTAATCTCAGGTGGAGGCAGGAGAATCAGGAGTTCAAGGTCATCCTCAGCTGCATATCAACTTAGAGCTACCCTGGTCTATACAAAGCCCTTTGTTGCTGTGGGATGTCTTTCTGTATGCTATGAATATGTGTTGTCATGATTGGTTAATAAAGAAACTGCTCTGGCCTATGGCAAGGCAGGCTATAGCTGGGCAGGAAATCCAAAGGAGAGTCAAAAAGAAGAAAGGCAGAGGTAGAGGAGATGCCAGTCTGCTATCCAAGGAGCAACATGTAATGGGAGGCAGGTACAGCCATGGAACACGTGGCGATGCACCGGTGAATAGTTATGGGCTGAGTTCACTTATAAGAGCTAGCTAGCAAGAAGCCTGAGCCATAGGCCATAGAATTTGCAATTAAATAAAAAGCTTAGATAATGAGTCAGAAAATAGCTTGTGGGGGAAAAATGGGATTGCAAAATGTGTTTGAATGTGACTATAGACCAAAGTCGCTAATCTGTAAAACACGCTGAAGAAAACATGGAATAAATAAAAATAAGTGGCTGGAAAAGACTGCTCTTTATAGATAAAAAGGGACGGAGCATCCAAGTCCTGATCATTCCACGCCTGGGCTAGCCGCTGTGCCATTTCCAAATTGACCCTCCATTAGCAACGCCCATGCTGGTTGCGTATATTCATTGTCCAGTGGGCTAATTGGGAAGCCACGGCTGTGGCTGCTGTACTTGTTCTAGAATTTCTATGGAGCTCTATAGTTATAGAGCAAATGTGCATCATTGGCCTTGATACTGTCTGTCTCCCTGGTTCTGCTCGCTGCTGTCACACTGCTTTATTTCTGGTCCTCACTGCCCTGCCGCATCGTCAGTGGGGAAGAGAGGAAGGGAGTGTGAAGACTCCCCAGGATTCCGAGAGTGTGCTCTTCCGTCTGTTAGTGTCCTACCCTGACTGTCTTTGCTTGCTCCCCCCCTTCCCCCTCCCTTTGCCTTTCCCGGTGCATTTTACATTGAATCACTAAGCAAGGAGGTCTGAGCATACTCACTTCGGAGGCTTTCCACCATTGCATCATGGTCAAGTCCCCTGCGATATCCAGGTAAGCTCACTTGAATTTGAATCTTCTCACGGGCATGTTCTCACCAGCCTATCTGTCTGTTTTCTTGGATAAGACACCAACAATAAATGCTTTCACTCCATCCAAGGACCTAGGAAAGAGCTATGCCAAGAGTTTGGAATGGAGGCAAACCAATTTTGGAGAGTGCTAGTGTGTGTTGAAGAAAGCCATCAAAATGATGTACTGTATCGCATCTCGATTATGGTCTCAGGCCCTCTGCCAGGGAGTCCATGAACATTTTTTTTTTTTTGTATGAATTTGAGCGTTTTCCATTAGGAAAATTACCAAAGCTCTGAATTAACCAGAGTAGCACTGCAGGAACATAGGCTTTCTGTCACTCACACAAGCACATTTGGAAGGAAGAATGATTGCTTGTAAAGTGGGCCCATAAATAACAAAGGATTTTAATAACTCCCGGTGACTTAGGAGCTCATATTGAGTGACCTCCTTGATATATTATTTATGCCTTTTGTGCATTTTTTCTAATATAACATCTTTTTCCTCTCTGGCCACAGTACTAGATTGCTCATTTACTATGTTTTAACCACACACTTCTTGCCACAATCAGTCACACAGGCCTAAGTGAAATATAGATTATAAAAGAAACACTTCCCACACATTTATAAAATGTTTTCCAGCTGGTCTTTAAAATGTCTCCAATTCCCTCTAGATGTAAGCATTTATCTGCTAATGCTTATCACAGGGGACTTTCCTTGCTCAGTTTCAAAAGTGGGAATGTGGGAATTAAAGCCAAGGTTTTAAGAGATTTGTAGTTGAGAAATAAAATTGATGTAAATAGCATGGTTCTATAGGAAAGTTTTTTTTTGTTTGTTTTTTTGTTTTTAAGATAGGGTCTTGCTATCTAGACCTGGCTAGCTCACTACATAGACCAGGCTGGCATCCAACCCACAGAGCTCTGCCCACCTCTGCCTCCTGATTGCTGAGACCAATGGTAGGCATCACCTTTTATTTGCATTTTATATACATTGGTGTTTTGCCTGCATGTATGTCTGTGGAAGGGTGTCAGATCTCCTGGAATAGGAGTTATAGACAGTTGAGAGCAGCCATGTGGGTGCTGAGACTTGAACCCGGAGCATTTGGGAAAGCAGCCAGTGCTCTTAACCACTGAGCCATCTCTCCAGCCCTGGGCATCATCTTTTAAGCACTCTATGATGAAGTTATACCACCAACCAACAAACGTTAACCACCTTTGCTGAGGAAGATAAAGTTTTGTAATTTTGCAACCTGGAGGAATGGAGTTGGGCATGCTGAAGGATATAGTAGGTGTCTGTGTCGAGTTCCGTACATCTCCGCAGAGGACCTCAGGGTTGTGGGTGTAAGCTATAGGAAATTGTTTGGCAAGGAGAAAAAACCCTGTTGCATAGGGACAGAACTGTAACTGTGCTCTCTCTGCCTTGGTGGTGCTCAAGGCTTTGCATGCTGCTACAAGTCCCAGCCCTGTAAGAGGACTCTCAGAGACTTCCTAACAGACAAGAGGTTAGGGATTCAGCCCTTTCAGACAAGCTTTAGGAGCAGAGAGATGCAGATACTTGTATTTGAACTTAGAGAGAGCCAGGTAGATATCTTCCTTTTTAAAAGTAAAATTCCAATTATTTGTTTTTTTTTTAATGAAAAATTTTAATTTTCAGGGAGAATTTCCTAGAAATCCACACCATTTCCACCCTTCTTCTCCCTCCTAACTCCTCCTATGTCTTCTTTACACTCTCTCAAACTCATTACTTCTATAATTGTGTGTGTGTGTGTGTGTGTGTGTGTAACCTGCTGATTGAGTCAGTATTGCTTGTATGTATATGTGTTTAAGGATGTTTAAGGCTGACCACTTGGGATTGGATAGCCTATGGGGGGTGGAGCTTGCGCCCGGGGAAGACTTATTTTCCTTTTCTCAGCCGTCATTGCCAATAATTCTTCATCCGCGGGTGGGGCCCAGTGAGAGCTGCCCTGCATTCATCACCTGGAGTTGTCAATGCAGGTCTTGTGTAGGGGACCATACTTTTGAGATTTGGGGTAGAGCCTCCTTGTCATGTCTAGAAGACACTATCTTGCAGCAGACATCCTGGTCCTTTTATTATCTTTCTTCCTATTGTGCAATCTGGCCTTCCTCATTGTGGTATTAGGGCTATAGTAGTTACGGGGTTCATTTAAGGCGATCCAGTTTCCGGCAAGATACACAGCAGCATTTACTAGTGATATTGGGGGGGTCCGCTTTTCACCACGTGATAGAGCACCCAGTTACAAAGTAATACAGCCCAGGAGGACTCTGCAAGCTGTAGCGTTGCTACTGAGTTCTCTGGGTTCGCTGCGCCAGTCAGTCAGGTCTACCTTCGATTCATATTGGCTTTCTTTGTCTTTGAAAGGGGCGGGGTGAAGTCTTTGGTTCTGTTTTCTATCAGTGAGCAGAAGCAAGATTTGTGTCAAGAATATTCCCTGAAAAGAACAGACTGACGTTCCAGAGCCACCCAGTTCCTTAGCAATGACCTCCCACTACCTCAGTTTTACAGTTGAGGGTGGCTTTCCCCAGGAGGCTTTTTCCAGACTCTGGTCACTTTAAACTGCTCAAAGTTTATTCAGCTATGTTTTGTTTTAACCATTGTGTATGGTTTTTTTTTTTTTTTTAAGTTGTGAAAAGTAAGTCCTGGATTAGACAAATTTCGAGAAATTTCCTTTCTACAAGGCCATTCAATATTTTGAATGCACTATTGTGCATTGTATGCTCTGGAATTAATGGTTTGCAGAACACAGTGAACAGTGACCCCATACCCACTCTAGGGGAGCAGTTGACTTCTTTACTACTAGTGGCTAAGCAAAGCTTTCGACTGCCCCCACAGTCATCAGTTGGAGAGGACAGGAAAAGAAGACAAAGCTGAGAAAACACAAGAAGAAACACAAGAAAACAAAATTCCTACTTCAAGGCTGCTGCAGAGATGGCTCAGTGGTTAAGAGTCCTTCCTGTTCTTCCAAAGTACCTGAGTTCGGTTCCCAGTACCCATGCTGGGTAGTTCATCACAGCCTTTAATCCTAACTCCAGGGAATCCAATACCCTCCTCTGGGCTCTGAGAGTACACACACACACACACACACACACACACACACAAAACAAACAAACAAACAAACAAACAAACAAAACCAATCCCAGCTTCAGAAATAACCATTTTAACTCATAGCATGCTTCCTTCCACTTACTAAGTATGCATACATATATATATATATATATATATATATATATATATGTACATATGATGATATTCATGTAAGTACATATAGTTTAGATAATTATAACTATTATAGATATCATTTGACATTCTACATATAAAACTTAATGGTTATATATACTTTGAAACATAATTGAAATGTATTATGTCTTTATAATTAATTGTTTGACTATAATTGATATTCAGATTATTCCCAATTTTCTATATGATAAAGAAGAATATATAAATGGCATATTTGATAAATGGGGGCTCACAGGAAATGTCCAAAAAGCAGTCAGGGTTTTGTCCCTCAAAATTTTGACTTAAAATATTTTATCCAAAGTATTTCTCAGATTCCAAAGGAAACTTGGACAGCTCCATGACTTTTCTTAAAACAAAACAGAACAAAACAAAACCCCACCTATTTATTTATCTCTGTGTGGTGTGTGCTTCTACCAGGACATACGTAGTGAGGACAGAGAACAGCTGGCAGGGGGCGGGTCTCTCTTGCCACCATACCGTTTCTGGGTATTGAACTCAGAAACCAAGGCTTGTCAGCATGTGCTCTTACTCACTGACCATCTTACCATGACTTTTGTGATTACAAAGTTACTTGAAGTCCCATGAGCATTGTTCAGAAGTGACAATGTCCAATTTAGAAAAGAAAGCCCACCCCCCCTCTTTTTTTTTGGTTTTTTGAGACAGGGTTTCTCTGTAGCTTTGGAGCCTGTCCTGGACTAGCTCTGTAGACCAGGCTGGCCTCGAACTCACAGAGATCCACCTGCCTCTGCCTCCCGAGTGCTGGGATTAAAGGCATGACTAAGAAAGCCCCTTTTATTATTTTTTTGCCAGAGCTGAGGACTGAACCCAGGGCCTTGCGCTTGCTAGGCAAGCTCTCTACCACTGAGCTAAATCCCCAACCCCCTAAGAAAGCCCCTTTTGATGCCTTATTTATTTTTTTAATTTTTAAGGCCAGCCCATTCCATGCCCAAACAGGCAGCATGTTGAGGTCAGTTTCTTGCTGACTCTTCCTTCCAGCTAGCAGGGGTCAGAGGTCAGGAGTGCAACAGAGAGGTTCTTACCTGGCCGGCATGGAAAGGCAGGCTGCACTTTGCTGCTGGCTTCTGAGAGTGCCGATGCCCTTCATTGACTGCTCTTACATTGCCCTGTCAGCTCGATCCACTCCATACATCTGTTATCATTCTGCCCTTGTGGTCTTGTGTAGAGCCCCCCCCCCCCCACCTCCCCATCAGGGCTCGGCAGGGCTCGGCAGGTGGTGTCTGTGTAGGGTTTACGGGAGGCACACTTGATCCACTATTACACTTCCTTCTCTGCTGCTTCCAGTCACAAACCTGTTCTAATATGAGTTGGGACCCAGGGTTTGTCCTCCAGCTGGGCCAGCTGCCCTCTCAAGCTTATAAAACAGTCCCGTCGAGTTCTCTTCCCGAAGGCCTGAAGTGCAGGGAGAAACATTCTTCACACACTGGCACAATTTCTTGAGCAACCCTCTCCACAGCCCTCTTCCTCCCCTCCTTTTCTATCTTAAATGTAAGCTAGGTGTTCCAGAGATTTATAAAACCCTTTTCCAGTTGAGTCTTCTTAAAATGCTGCATTTGGATTCACACCTCCTTTGGAACACGGTGATGATTTTTATCTCTGTGCCTCTGTGAAAGCCTCGCTTCTAATCTCTGTTACAAAAATATTGTGCATGTATCATTGGATTCCTCTTAAAGGGCTCCTTCACCCTGGATGGCTTGCCAGAAGGAGGATTGTTGGCTTAGAGGATTTGGAAAGAGTATACTCATTCGGAACGCTTGCTTAGCTGTTTTCTTTGACCTAGAGACAGAAAGAGAATGGCTGGGCTGACTTGGGTGTGCAACAAGGGGGTTAAGATGAAGCTGGTAGATCGGTGGTGCCAGGGTGGGTGCAGGAGTTTTTCTATAGTGTTTGAGTCCTCCACAGCATCGCTCACTGCAGGGAGAGCCTCAACGAGACAAGGCCATGTTTGTAATGGCAACAGGAACATCCTCAATGCCAATGATGAATGGATATCTTATTAATGATAACTAATGTCCGTAAAGCACTGAGAAAATACTGTCACTGCTGCAGTCCCACATAACAACTTAGACCTCATACCAACTCGACGAAATAAAGGCAGGATCATAAATCCGTAGGGTAGCTGGGGAGACTGAAATGACTCATATACATGGCCCAGTTGCAGGCTGAGGCCAAGCCATCTATCATCTAATTTCTGCCGCAGAGGTGTGTCTACTCACCAACTGGAAGTACTTCTAACACTAAACAAAACACTGCCCTTGGGCATTGTCCTGATACTTAGCTACCCCTCACCCGACACACAAAGAAGACTGTGAGACATATTCAGGGACAACATTTCTAGAGGCAATAGACTAGATTTTATATATATATATATATTTAATATACAGAGACTTATTCTTACTTATAAATGCCCAGCCTTAGCTTGGTTTGTTTCTAGCCAGCTTTCCTTAAATTATCCCGTTTTTCTTCAACTGCATGTTGCCTCTAGGGCTTTTTACCTTTCTTTATATATCTTTCTCTTCTTCTCACTCCATGCTGGTTGTGTAGCTAGGTGGCTGGCCTCTGGCTCATCGCCCCCTCCTTCTCCTTTTCTTGCTCCTCCTCCTCCTCCTCTTCCCAGATTTCTTCTCCTATTTATTCTCTCTGCCTAGCTATTGGCTGTTCAGCTCTTTAGTAGACCAATCAGATGTCTTAGGCAGACAAAGTAACACAGCTTCGCAGACTTAAACAAATGCAACCTAAAAGAATGCAACACATCTTTGCATTATTAAACAAATGTTCCACAGCATGAAAGAATGTAACACATCTTAAGCTAATATTTCCCCAACACCTGATGGTGCAGAGAGGAGCGATGAGCCAGAGAAGTGGGCGCTTTGTTTTTCCCCACCTTGATGGGGACCTGTGACCCTCTCTGGCTAGTTTTATGTCAACTTGACCCAAGCTAGAGTTATTTGAAAGGAGGGAGCCTCAATTGAGAAAATGCCTTCTTAAGATCAGGCTGTAGGCAGGCCTATAGAGCATTTTCTTAATTAGTGATTGATGGGGAGGGCCCAGCCCATTGTGGGTGGTGCCACCCCTGGGCTGATATCCTGGGTTCTAAAAGAATGCAGGCTGAGCAAGCCACGAGGAACAAGCCGCAAGGAGCAAGCCAGTAAGCAGCACTCCTCCATGGCCTCTGCATCAGCTCCTGCCTCCAGGTTTCTGCTCTGTGCGAGTTCCTGTCCTGACTTCCTTTGATGGTAAACAGTGAGGTGGAAACATAAGTCAAATAAACCCTTTCCTCCCCAAGTTGCTGTGGCCATGGTGTCTCATCACAGCAATAGTGACCCTGACTAAGACAGACTCCCTAACCTGGTTATGCTGGTTGCCTAGCAGATGTTTAGTAAAATGCCATTGAGTAAACGAATGTTATAGTTTCTATATCTCTAATAACTCAAGTGCCTGCTTTCTATACATATGTCTTCTACCCCAGCTGTCATGGCAACAGGGGAAGGCAACCGTTGCTGTCTCAGTATCGAAAGGAAGCTGGTATTTCAGAACAACCAGGAGTTTATCTTGCTGTTGGTCAGCCATAGACACAAATTCCAAACCATCATCTGTCATATTCTCCTCACTTCATGCCTGTCAGTCACGTGCTGTGATTACTAAAAGACTAACATTAAGTACTAACTTACTCATTCCCGCCTTGATACCTCATTTCCAAAGCCTCGCTAATTATCCTCATTTAAATTCCTTGAACCCAGTCTTGCTATTGAAGTATTTTTGTGTGTGTCCCCAGACTGATTGCTTGCATCTTTTTCATTAAAATTAAGCTAAAACAGCCCCGGTCGCCTAATGACTGAAACAATCTCTTCTTAATTCAGAACACCATTGGCTTTGTTAGAAAACCTGCAACTGCATTTTTCTCACATGACATCTTTTTTAATTAATTATTCCATCCTGTTGTAACTTTTTTTTTTTTCCTGAACATAAGCCCTCAGCTCTGTGAAAAGCCCGAGAAGTCATTTCCCCATGCCTTTTCAGGACAAAGTCTCTTCCAGTGCCGCCAAAGCCAATGCTCAGACCCAGTGTCATGGACCCAAGTCTTTAGTTTGGCCCTCACTACAGAGGGAGAGAATGTGAACTCCTCCTGACTTCAGGTTTCATATGAAATGAAGGGTTGAGACTAGGTCAAGGAAAGCATCAGGTATGCCTAGGGCAGACACTATGAATCACTCTGGGGTTCTTCCCTGCTGACTCTCAATGTAGCTCTGCATGGCAGTTTCCCTGGAGCTGAGGAGCTGACACCTAAGGTGGATGGGTAAATGGGAATGCTCATGTCTCATGAAGGTCTTCTTTTAGCACTTGTAGAGCCTACAGAAGGAACAGAAAGGGAGGCCGTACGCTGTATGTCTAAATATTTAAAAGGTAGAAACCATCAAGGGGCAAATGGACATTTGTATTCCTAGAAACATTATTCACAATAGCCGAAAGGAGGAAGTAGCTAAGGGTCCATTAACAGAGGGATGGGTAATTGTGGCATATACTCAGGACAGAGTAACATTCCGCTTTACAAAGGAAGAACATTCCAGCACATACTTTAGCATGAATGAGCCTGAAGGACTTTATGCTAAGTGAAGTAAGTCACAAAAGAAGAAATGCTATATTATTCCACTTAATGAGGTACCTTGAGTGGCTAAATTCATGGAGAGAGAACCTGGTTAGCAGGATTGGGAGGGAACAGGAATAGGGAGTGCTTTTTACTGGATACCACATTTCAGTTCTGTGAGTTTGGGAAGATGGATGAGTATACACTTACAAACGGTGAAGGTGGAAATTTTTGTTGCATGCATTTGGTTACAATTAAAATTATCATCATCACTAGCTTGTGCTCACTCTAGCTTACACAGTAAAGCTCTGCCCACACTCACGTCAACAGCTGTCCTTGCTGACTTCCATGCCTAGGTGCAGCAGAGCTACAGAATTTGGACAAAGGGACTCTGTTGGCCTTGGGAGAGGCTTAGGGCTCATTGCGCAGATGGCACTGGAGTGCTATTCTCAGGGGAGTGGTGTTGGGGACACGGGCTCTGCAAACTCTTCACCCTGTTAGAAGGCTGCAGTGACAAAAAGCAACGGGGTGAGGAGGGGACAACTTTTTATTTTCTTCAGACAGCGTCTCCTTACGTAGCTTAGGCTGGCTCGAACCTGTGATCTTCCCACTGACGTCTCCTAACTGTTGAGATGATAAGCATACATTATTATACTGAGCATAATGACTCCTTAAGAAGCCAAAGAGGGGAAGCAAGAGAAAAAGCAGGAGACACGGTGGGACTTAGAGTCAATCACTTTTCAAACTGGGAAGCAGCAGAGAATGTTTATGAGCCAAGAAAAGGAACTCTTCGGTAAGGAAGGGTGGGAATGGTAATCTCTGGGACAAGCTGAGTGTTGGGATTAAGAACACGGGGTGGGGGGGGGGGGGGGTGCAGGGGGAGCTTTGCTTTGCACTAGAGGTGGGATGATGATTCAGTTTCTGAAGCTGGAGATGGTGGCCAATGTGAGAACGTTAGTAATTGGAATATTGAGGCAGATTAATTTCCGTGCTAACAGCCCCACGCCAAGAATGAAAGGAGAAAATTGTGGCAGCTGAGTGTTTGGAGTGACCAACTGCTTGGAAGAATGGGGAAGCTGTTGATCGGGGCAGTTTAAGTAATTGCCCCCTGGTGCAAACAAAAGCTAAGTTTTTTGAGCATGAGCCCTGAGTGTCAAGAATCTGCAAGGGGAGCTGGCAAGATGGCTCAGTGGTAAAAGCATTTGCTGCCGAGATTGACAACTGAGTTCGAGTCTTGGGACCCACATAGTGGGAGGGAAAAACAACATAGCATATATCTAAAAAATGTAATCGAAACAATCGACATGGTTAAATCTCCCTCCTCCCCCAGAAGGTAGCTGCCCATGTAGAAGGCAGAGGACACAAGTCTGTGGGAATGGCCTGGGAAGTTTCTGGGCTGCATGTAAAGCAGTTAGAAGAACAGATGTGCAAGGGAGTGAGTTGGGGTCCTGGATTCTGGTGTTCAGGATCTCAGAGAGGAACAGTTGCAGTTGCTACGGTGGGATTTGGGGTTGAAAGCCCTTGGTGAGACAGCCAGAGTGAGCTATGTGGAGCTGAGAATATGATGGAAATCTGATGCTAAGACTAGCTGAACTTTACACTCAGCAGCTACGTTTCTCCCACTTAATTAGTTCCTGCTTATCTCCTCAGAGACTTGGAAGACTCTGGCACTAAGATAGAGAAGTGATAGATTGCAATCAATGGTGGGGAACTCGGGGAATGGGGTCTCCTTTCCAGGTTAGGAGCATGAACAGCTTCCCTGGAGAGAGGATCCCAAGAGCAGCCAGGACGTCTCACAGTTAGAGGCTGAAGCAAGGCAGCGACGCCGGAGGATCTAGAATGAAGTCAATGCCTCTGAATAGAGGACACATAGGGTGGTGGAAACACACCGGAGGGGCTGACAAGGTCAAGAGTGATCAGAGCAAGGAATAGAAATGCAGGGTAGAGTGGAGACCAGGTACATTTGATGCCAGGTTGATGCAATTTTATCCGTGGTGGTTAAAGGATAAAATAGAGCTTGGAGAAAACAGAAAAACTGTCAAGAGTATACACAACCTGCTCCTTTAAAACAGTATATACAACCTGCTCCTTTAAGACTACGCCTCTGGTTGTGCCATTCAGGTTTCATTTATATCACTGATGAAGAAAGCAGAATCTCACAGGGATGTAAAGATGAAAACATACAGGGAGAGAAGACTGCAGACTGGCCCTGGCCTAGCCTGGCAGAGACACGTGTAAATTCCAAAAGGGGCAGTGAGTTCAATCGTGCTGTCCAGGACTTGATCAGGCTGGGAATCTGGGCTGACAGCTTCCCCCCACCCCAACTCCCCCAGGCTCAGCAGCTTGGGAGATCCAGACTGTGAGTCTCAGAAGATTTAGCTGGATGAGGTGGTTTTCTCAAGGGAGAACAAGAGGAAGAGGGGAGGTAATTTATGTTCATTAAGTCCCTGCGCTAGGCATTTCATACTACGCTCTTGATTAATTCTCATGATAATGCTAGAATAGGGGAGCACCATTATTTGCCATTTAGAAGGGACCTGTCAACTCGCCTGCAACAGAATGTAAATTTCTATGTGGATGTAGTTTTTTTTCTTCCCCAAGCCTCAAACCAGACTCATGGAAACAAACAAACAAACAAAAAACAAAAACAAAACAAAAAACCCAACCACCAGAACATAGGAAGTCAAGCCGTTCAGTATATGACCTCCACAGCTGCCTTTAGCTTCTCTACAATATTTTCTTGTACCTATTGTGTCTCCTTTGTTTGATCTTGGCTCAGGGCCTATCTGTTTTGTCGTTTGACAGGATTCACAGAGCTATTTCTAACCTTCACCAGTAAAAATATTCAAAGTGGATGCTTTAAAGAGTAATTGATTTCAGATTGCCTCTCTCTGGGGAGGCAGCTCTGATGAATTCAATGAAGATTGGTATTTGCTACTGACTAATGTGGAAACTCAGCAAGACAGGCAGCCCTCTGATTTCCTCGCTCTAAAACAGGCATGATGATTATTCCTTCACGACCTACCTTCCAGGACTGACATATAGCTGAGAGAGCCATGAAATGCTACACAGAGAGTAAAGCCTGCTGCTCCGAGGCAGGGGAATTGGGAGCCACAAATCTTTATCTGAAAACCTTGGGTTGTGGGAGGTTGCCCAGCTTCTCTGGTTTTAGAAAGGATGAACATCATAGACACTGCACATCACTCAGTGTCCCTGTTAAGGTCTGGAGCAGTACTCTGTGATCCCACACATGAAGATTTCTTTGGTGAGACACTACTAGTCACTTCAGGAGGGGTAGGTGAAGATTGCAATTGCCTTGTTTTTCATTGAGGTCATTAGGTAGAATGAATAATAGCCTCATGTTCATGTCAGGTCCTAATTGCTGTACATGCTACCTTGTAAAAGAGAAATGTTGGAAGATGTGATTCAGTTAAGGAGTCTGACATGTGAGGTCACCCTGGGTTACCCTAGTGAGTCTTAAAACACACGCATCTTTATAAAAGGAAGGCAGAGACGTCCTGGCTGCTCCTGGGTTCCTCTCTCCACGGAAGCTGTTCATGCTCCTAACTTGGAAAGGAGACCTCATTCCCTGAGTTCCCCACCATTGATTGCAATCTATCACTTCTCTATGTTAGTGCCAGAGTCTTCCAACATGACTTTGGAAGCAGGCATATTGAATGGAGCAACACCAGTAGCCACTACAAGTTAGTTGGAAGATACAAGGCTGGATTGGCTCCTGCAGTTTTAGGAGTAACCAGAGCCCTGTAGACACTTGGACTTTGGCTCAGGAAGACAGATCCTGGACATCTGGCTTATGCTATGAGGACATATACTTCTATTGTTTTAGATACCAGGTTTGTGTGGACTTGTGACAGAAGTCCCAGGCAACCAGCACAGTCAGGTTTTGCTATTTAACAAATGATGAAAAAGTCCATTTTCAGAGTCTGTAGACACCTATCCAGATATCTGGTCTACAAGAGTCTTTCAAAGTGGTGGCTTATGCCAATGTATGTGCTTATTGCAGTCAGAGGGGGTGTGGGGGCAATACTGTGAGCATGGCACACTGTGACAGTGAGGCGCATACTGAAGTATGTTGGGGGTGGGTAAATGCTGGGTGAGTCTCCTCAATAGCAAAGCGAGTTGGGAGGGCCACGCATTTAACCTCAGAGGCACAAGGACATTTAGTCTCGGTGATTCAAGAAGTAGCTGGATGGGTGTTCTGTTCTGCACAGGTGTCTCTCAAAAGCCCAAGGAAATAAACACAGGTAAGAGAGTCTGGGTCAGGTACAGTTTGGACAAGGACTACAGCATCAGGAGATATTGGAAGTAGATGGGTTGCTATGGTCTGAGTATTTGTGTGTCTCCAAAAGGTATGTGTTGGAGTATAAAGCACATGATAAAGGTATTAAATGGTCAGGCCTTTGGGAGGACCGTGAGGGATCCTCTTCTAGAAAAGGACTTTGAGGGCCCCTTGGATCTTCCATCTATCTATTTTGGTTCTTTGTTGTTCTTGAGAACAACAGCAAGAAGACAACATCTTGGAAGCAGAGACCAGCCTCTACTAGGTGTCATTTCCTGGTGCCTTGATCTTGGTCTCTCCTGTCTCCAGAACTGTGAGCAGTAAATGTCTGTTCAATTATAAATAACTCAGTGTAAGGGATTTTTTTTTTGACAGCAATGACTAAGACAGTTATAACAATAAAAAGTAAAAAACAGAGAAACTGATACAAAAGCATAGTGTGTGTGTGTGAACATGCATGTATGTGACCCCAATAATAGTGTGATAGTTTGAATGCAATTGGCCCCCATAATCTCATAATAGAGTGGCAGTATTAGGAGGTGTGGCCTTGTTGGAGGAAGTGTTACCACAAGGGGGGGGGGGGGGGGGGGGGCTTTTAGGTCTCTTTTGTTCAAGTTTCCCTCAGTGTGACACTCAGTCCACTTCCTGTTGCATTCTGATCAAGATGTAGCCAGCACCATGTCTGCCTGCATGCTGCCATGCTCCCTGTCATGATGATAATCAACTGAACTTCTGAAAATGTAAGCCATCCCAATGAAATGTTTTTCCTTTATAAGAGGTGCTGTGGTCATGGTGTCTCTTCACAGCAACAGAAGCCCCAACTATGACAAGTATTTTGGTGAGAGAGGGTCTAAGAAAGCATCATGGGGATGAGATGGGAATGATGGCTTAGGAAAAATACAGGCTTGATCAGGGTCAGTCAAACTAATTGCAAGACAAACTTGTCTGAATTCACAAGGGTGTGTCTTGAGGAGTAAACAGGAGTCTGGGCTACCATTGAGGTGCTTGTCTTGAGCCAGAACAACAGGAGTTGTTGGGTAATAGGTAGTCTAATAAGGAGGGCAAAGGTCACAGAATAACTCCTGCTTCACGTCCAGCTTTACCAGGAACTCGAGACAAATTGTCCCAGAAAGAAAGAGCTTCGGGACAAAGAAGAAAACAATCTTTAGGGAGTTGGGAGTAGGAGAGCTGCTGACTTCATTGTTTATTTTATGTTATAAAGTCCAAGTCTGTATCATTTCTTTGGGTTTGTTTGGAAGTCAGCTTCTCGATAACAAAATGGCCCTTATATCATAAGACTACTGTCTATGATGAAATTAGTTAAAAATCGCCACTTGAAAGCTCATTATGTTTATCTGAAGGCTATTTAAAAACTTACGATCTAACTTAAATGGCCAACTCGAATCCTGGTTAAGTAAACTATGGGCATGCACGCAATCAAATGCTTCAGCGCCATTAAAATCATGTTTATAATGAGTTTCTCAAGTCCTCGGAAAATGTTTATGCTGTAATGCTGTGTGTAGAAGGCTGGATGGCACATTGCTTATGAGGACACAGAGACAAACATAATAAAAACTGTGTCTGGAAAATAATCCAGTGGGGAATCCATCAGAATATTAATGTGGTGATCACCTCTGACTGCTGAAACTCTATGAGGTTGCTTTGTTGTTGTTGTTGTTGTTGTTTGTTTATTTTTCGAGACAGGCTTTCTCTGTGTAGCCCTGGCTGTCCTGGAACTCACTCTGTAGACCAGGCTGGCCTCGAACTCACAGAGATCCGCCTGCCTCTGCCTCCCGAGTGCCGGGATTAGAGAAGTGCGCCACCACTTGTTTTTAAAAATCCTCTTTTATTCTGTTTTCCAGATCACCGGTATGTTTTCATTTTGATCACCTCCGTGTTTTATTGATATTACCTCGTCGTTGAAAGGAGCCCATCATCCCTCGGAGAACTTGTGTCTTGCTCCATCCCTTCTCCAGAACTTGCGACTGAGCCCAGAGTGTGTGGAACAAGCCATCTGCCACTAACCTGCCTTCACACCCCTTTAAATGATTTTTTTTTTTAAAAATCTTGAGACTGCCTCTAGTTAAGCTGCCCAGACAAGCCTTAAATCTGTGATCCTTCTGCCATGGCTGGCATTGCGGGTGCCCAGCATCACACCCAGCTGAACCTTACTTTCTTGAGGCTGGACTCAAAGCACTCTGTGTTTCAAAAGCGACGTTATCTTCCAAGACAAACGGTAGTGAGTCACATGATCGCTGCACGACCTCTAGACGTAAAAATACAACCCCAAACCCAAACAACCCTTCCCCAGAATCTGTATTTCCCATTCTTTTTCCAAACCGAGTCCAAGGGGGCATGGACCCATTTCATAAAGTCGAGCTGGCAAGAGACTTCAGCCTGTGGAGAATCAGGAGATCCACACACTTCCATTTTCTGTGCAAGTCCCTTGGCAGCAGGGGGAGGCCGCATTTAGAGCTGAGTGTGGGAGGGAAGGGCTGTTATTCCCTCCTGCCTCCAATTTCCTGCACTGCTTGCATTCTTCAAGATTCTTCCATGCCTTTATCTCTTCCAGGGTGCCTTCCCTGAACCCTGGGCTGGAGAAAATGTCCTCCCACTTCCTCAACACCCTCTCTGCAGGACTCCCTCCCTGGACTTCCATGACCTCGCCTTTCAGCCAGACTGCAAGAGAGACTTTTTTTTTTTTTAAATGATGCTTTTCATAACACCCAGAAAAAGTCCCTGGCAGATAGTAGGTGCTGAATAAATGTTTGTTAGATGAACTGAATAATTCTCCAAAAGTGTGAGAGAAATTGTATTAATTTCCCAGGCTGCCATAACAAAGAAGTACAAGCTGATAATTCAGCAAAAAACGTTTTTCTTATAAATCTTGAGTCTAGGAGTCCAAAAAATAAGGTGTTGGTGAGGTTGGGTCCTTGTGGAGAGACTTGAGGAAGGGGCTAGCCCATGCATTTCTCAACTTCCGGCTGCTGGCAATCCTGGAGATTCTTTGGCTTGCAACTGTATGTATGTCCTCCACCTCCATCTTCACAGGGCATTCTCCCTTGAATGACTTTTGCACCTCCTTCCTGGGTCCACGTATGTAAGGACATCAGTTACATTGGATTTAGGGCTCACCTTAACCTTGTTAGACCTTGTCTTAACCTGACTATATCGGCCAAGACCCTGTTTACAAATTAGTTTCATTCAGATCAGGACCTGAGCATGTCTTCGAGGAGGTCACAATCCAACACAAAACAGACACTTCCGCCTCAGTCAATAGCCTATATGTAGTGTTAGAGCATGTAAAGTGGTGATACCTCGTGGTGAGGCCTAGCATAACGTCATCACAGGGGCAGAGAAGTCACCGGAGCACAGACAACTCTCTATGGCCAGATGCAGGAGGCTGGTTCAACATGTATCCATTAGTCCCAAGTGGGTAGCAGCTTGGTGAGTCAAGCAGGTAGATACAAGAAAGGAATGAATTGAGTTTCAGAAACTGGGCAACATTGGCGAGCACAGGACACAGGAACCCGGGTTTACTGGAGCAGAAGAGAAGTGTGATGAAGGATTCCAAACAACTTTCATCTTGTCTCAGGCACGGTGGTTTGCCCTGACCCCAGATCCATGCTGTCAGGGACTCCGTCACTCAGTGGAGCCAGTAAAATAAAAGGTTTTGAACTATAAGAGAATGATCAGTGCTGGAGAGATAGCTCAGCAGTTAAGAGCACTGACTGCTTTTCCAGAGGACCCAGGTTCAATTCCCAACATCCACATAGCAGCTCACAACTATCTGTAACTCCAGTTCCAGGGGATCTAACACCCTCACACGTGCATACATGCAGGCAAAACACCAATGCACATGAAATAAAAATAAATTTAAAAAATACAAAACTCAACAATGATGATAACAACAAAAAACTGTGTTAGCTTTGACAGGATCTGCAAAACCCACAAATACACAGTTTTCCTAATCATGCATTTTAATTTCTGATAAAACCAAAACACATTAATTCTACCAAGTCAATTTCATATCCAACATATGGGTCTGTGGGTAGGAGAGTAAGAAGGCATGTAGCTGTTTTTTCTTTGAAAGTAGAATTTTTAAAATGATTAATTTATATATAAAATCTCTCTTTGTACACACGTGTGTGTGTGTGTGTGTGTGTGTGTGTGTGTGTGTGTGTGTATGTGTATGTGTGCCACAGAGTACCCAGGGTGTGGCAGTCAGAGTACAACTTTTGGGAAGAGGTTCTTTCCTCCCACTGTGTGGATTCAAGGGATTGAACTCAGGTCATCAGTCTTGTGGTAGGTGCCTTGATCTGCTGAGTCATCTCAAGTCTAAAATGCTTATTATACTATGCATTGGCGTTATGTAGAAATTTCTTCCTAGATAGAATTTCCCACTTTGGAGAGGGAAGGTAGTTAGAACACAGGATGTCCTAAGAGAGATGAAACATTCGTCTGTAGGGATCTCTTAAGCTTGGGAAGAAAACAACTCACCTCAGGAAGTCCCTGAAACTGAGCAGATTGACTAGGCCCCTCTCTCTCTAGTAAAGACTGCTGAGAAATATTTTGCAGGTAGCTGTCTAGAAGAGACAGAGAGACCTGCCAAGAACCATAGACCAGCCAAGCTACTTGAAAAGGCAGACACTGACTTGGCTGAGCTGTCTGGGAAGAGGTTCAGACCAACTGAACTTCCTGGAAGGTGTGCAGACACTTACAGTTCCCAGCTCATGCTGGGATGAACTCACAGTGACGCTGTGGTCTTTGAGTCATTTCTGCTCCTGTAAGTAACCCCTCTCCCATACTCCTGTAAGTAAACCCAATAAAACCTGTTGGCTGAAGTTGAATTGGTGGTATCCTTACTTTGGTCCATTGTCAGTTTCCTATTTGGGATGAATTTACTTATATATCCCCAGAAATAGTATCACACAACCCGAGAAGGGTAATTAATAGTAACATAATTCGGTAAAGGAATGCACCAATATAGATGAGTAGCCATAAGCTATTCCTTCAAGAGCGTCCCTTTTCCTGATATCTCATGGCCAAGCTGGAGAGGAATCTCAGACAGGAGCTTACCGTTTCTGCCGTAAGAAATGACATTCTGTGCCTGTGAGCTTTCCTGTGAACTACTTGTATAAGCATGCCAAGCGTGTGGAGGTTTTTAGATTTGAATATCAGAGGGTGAAAAGGCAAATTAATGAGTTGAAATGGCCTTGCTTTGATTGGGACCACATCCTTGAGTTCAGCTGACTTGAAATAAACATTGTAAGTGGAGGAGAAAGACATGCAGGAAGGCTGGTCCCCAGGAAGGGAGCTGGGGAGCCAGGATGGGTATGCGTTAACATTCCAGGAATGGCTGTCTACTTCCCAGCCTTCTCATCGAGGGATTGGGAATTTAAAAGATAAGAACTTCATCAGTCCCACCACGGTTTTCAATCTTTCCGTGGATGCTTTGGTTCTGTTTTGATAGCCAGGCATATCTTTTGCAACCCAGGCCAAAATAAAATAAATAAGAACATTTGTCCTACTGAAGGAACTGGACTTGACTGAGAGAGATAGGCTCAGAGCATTCCAGCCACAAGAATAAGGAACACTCCAGAAGTTTTCTTCTTGAGTAAGAGTTCAAGCAAAGTTGATACTGACTTAGCAGCTGGCTTCCAGCGAAAGCTGCAGCACCCTTTTATTTGAAGTAGTAACTTACTTGACCCCCAGTTTGTACAGGCAACTGGTAAAGGAAGAAGGGAGGAAACATGGAAAACAGATTTTAAAAATCTGGTTTTGAACTATGCCTGGCATGCCAAAGCATTTAATGCTTTCAAACTTGGCAGTTAGAGACGAGGGTGGATTGAAACAGAGATGACCAGCTGGCTAATTGTGTGTTGCCAACATTCCCCTCCAGCTACCTTCTGGATGAGTCCTGTTTATGTCAAAGGCTGACTCTGTCCTCTGTCGTGGCCAAGAAATGGAATGCTATGTGTTTGACTTAGGCTGTCCTTATGGAACCCAGCGCAACAAAGGCTACTTGTGCACTGTCTTGATGAGCTGGGCCGGGCAGGTGGTACTGGAGAGAAGGCTGTGATGTTGCAGAACAGGCTGGACATCAGGAAACAATGGAGATCCCCTTCTCCCTGTTCTCCAAAGCTGAAGGCTGTGATGAAAATCCAAGACAAGGTTTTCAGCACAAAGGCAGAAACCAAGTACTGGGCAAACCCAATCTGCTTTTAACCCCGGGGAGTCTTGGGGGTAAACTGAGGACTGAGGTGATCAGAGGTGATGGCTGCAATGGAAGTGGCCTCCTCTCATTAGGCAATAAAAACAGACAGACGGACAGACTGACTGACTGACTGACTGACGAATGAACAAACCAACCTGTGTGGTGGGTTACTTTAAAAAGGAACAGTTGGTGGAGCTTTGAAGATACTAGAAGGGAGAATAAGAGTGTGAGCTAGATGTTGGTTAGGCAGCAGTGTTCGTGACTGGCCACCACCCGAGGCAGCCATGCCGACGGAGGAAAGTGCTGGACGTATCGGTGACGGAAGAATCACGAGCTATGGTTACCTTTCTAGAGCTTTATTGGGAAAGAGAGGAGAGAGAGAGAGAGAGAGAGAGAGAGAGAGAGAGACAGACAGAGAGAGAGAGAGAGACAGAGACAGAGACAGAGAGAGACAGAGAGAGAGACAGAGAGAGACAGAGACAGAGAGACTTCGCTGAGGAGAGAGAATACAGAAGGAGAGGCAATACTGAAAGAGGGGGCACAGAGAGGGCAACCCCACTTTTTAGGCTGGGACACTGTCGCAGGCTGGTGACGTAATTAAGGACATAATCCTTACACTAGATGCCCCAGTAAAGTTCATTCAGGATCCCATCCAAGAGGTAAATTCTAGAGGAAACTGTAAACGCAAATGTCTCCAAGCACAGATTATTATATGATGTAAATCTGAGCGATACAGTGGGGATTGTGTCCGACTGCAGAGCATGAATCCATATGAAGACATTTAAATAACTGTTTTTAAAAAGGTAAAAACCCTGGGCTGACCAAACAGAAAAGACTCTGTTTTACCCCAGAGCTACCAGTTTGTGCCTGCCGTCAACTAAATGAGCAAGGTTGAAAGTCTGAATTTTAGCGTTTTATTACTCTGCTAAAAGTGGTTTATTTATCCTTTTTACACAACAGGAAGTTATTGTTTAATTTTTCTTCCCTGATAAAAGATTGTAAGGCTCTCTCTGTCCCCTGCCCTCTGTGTGTACACTACGCACGTGTGCATACACTTGAGTTTTGTGGAGGGCCAGAGGCCAGGCGTGTTGAGTTTTCAGAAGTTGTCCACTTTATTTTTATTTGGGGGAGGCAGGGATGCTCACTGAGCTGGAGCTTGCAAAGTAGGCCAGGCTGGCCAGTCAGGGAGCCCCAGAGATCTTTCGGTCTCTCCCCCTGGGCTTACAAACATGTGACTTCTGGGGGTCCTAGCGCTTTCCCAACTGAGCTATCTCCCCGGCTCTCCCCAATCTTTCTCTGTTGCTATGAAATGAAGGACACACTCTTGGAAGGAAGATGTTCATCTTTGAAGGTTGTCAGGGGGCCTGCCCCTGCTTCCTAGAGTAAACACTCAGGTTTCCCTTTCAACCTCAGGGGTTATCAGCACACCCAATGGGAGTCTCTGAATCCCAAGAGTTCTGAACTCCCCACTACATTTTCCCCAAACCCCAGCGGCTCCAAGGAGGAAGCAAACTAACATAGTGGTGAATTTTAAGTCAGTTTTGTGAATAGGGCCGGAAGCTTTTGTTGACCAGAAAGAAAGATTAGTTTGTTGCATTGTATAAATAAATTAAAATAAATTCCTCTCAGTGAGGGTGCCCCCATGGGGAAAGCTGCATGGTTAGGGCTTACAGCTGAGATAGTATTCAGCCAAAGTTGCTGCTGCTTTTGAAATCCTCTAGAGACTTATTTTTTAGAACTCTTACTTGAGAATTCTCCCTAGACTCCTCAACAGGACGATTATTTTAAAATAGCTTCAATGCACATATGCATTACTGAGCATGTCTGAGACTAAACACTGTGGGAGATCTGTGTTCCCAGCCTTAGCCTCACCTTGTAACCACCACTGAGCTGCTCAGAATCGGCTACGGTCAGTCGGGCTGGGTTTTCTGCCCATCGTCCCTCTGGGCAGACCATGGTCTTTTGGATCCACTGCCACAGTGAGATGTAAACAACATACTGCAGCATGCCAGAGCAAAAGTAACATCAACAAACAACCACTTACTGTGTGTCGAGCAGAGCCTGTGTGACGGTGGGTCAGAAACAGACATCAGGCCGATGGCGTAAAGAAGAGCTTGCAAGTCTAACTGGAGTAAAAGGTTAAAAAGCAGACCAGAGATAGATCAGAGGAATCTGTAAGCTAAGCTGAAGGAGGGGGTCTGGGCATCCTTTCAGAGATAAGGGGCCTTTGAAGCTTTTGACCAAGGAATCTATAGGAAGACCTTTCATAACGTTTAACTCTAAAGTAAGCTCCAAATAGGAAGAGTTTTCAGTTAGAAATTGATGAAGAAACCCTGAGTTAAACTGTCCCTAGAATTAGTTACATTAGGACACAGAGTTCTGATGAAGAAGGACTGATATTAACCCTGTGTTTCCCAGGTTCCGTCTTTGCTGGTGCTTCCCATCAACTAATATTTGCAATAACACCTTGAGGTGGATGTCACGAATGCCACCCTCTTTCAGAGAAGGAGGCTGAGGCACAGGGCAGTAAAGAAAGTGGTCAGCCGTACCAGGTCAGGATGGGGGACCGGGAGACAGAGGAACAGTGGGGACTAGTTATTTCCCTCATTGCTCAGACAGAGTCTAAGACAGAAAGGATTTATTCAAGATCATATTTACATGACACAGTCCATCATGGCTGGGAAGGTGAGGGAGAGAGCAGGGCTGTGAGGTGGTAGCCACAATGTCTCAGCAGTCTGGATGCAGAGAAAACTTTGGTCCTAACTGGGGTTGAGTTAATACTACATTAGCGGCCCCTCCCCGCCCCCACAGGCCTACATTTGCCAGCTAGGCCCCATGTCCATGTTCTACAACCTCTCTGGACAGTGCCATCTGCTGGGGAACTGCTCAAACACGGGGCCTGTGGGGGGAATGTTTCACAGCCAGATTGTAGCACCCAGGTGGTCTGGCTCAGAGCACTGGCCTCAAACACCGCCACTGTGGTGATTCTGAGGCCTGGCCTGGGACTGTTGCTCCCATCTGACCTCACTGTTCACTATGTACATAGACTTCTTGCTCACATGGCGCCCTCGATAGGTGTTGACGTCGCAAAACTCAGAATGCTCACCGGTTCCTGTGTCTATTTCAAAGGAGTCTCGTGAACAAAGAAAGGGATAACAAGACAGTGTAAAAATGTCTCTGGGATGGCCTACTGCAACCTAGCAGAGCAAGGAAGGGACCCAGGTCAGTCCACCCCACAGTGTCCATGAGACACCCGTGACGTTTCTCACCCGTCTTCCTTGGCTTTGGGTCAGTGATTTTTAGAGTCATTTCCTTCCAAGATGGGAAAGCTGGACCTCATTTGATGTCAAATTGCTCAGTATTTTACTGGTATCTCAGAGTCGTGGTTAGATGAAGAGAATTCATTGTAGACTCAGGCTGACTATGCGTTTTATTTATTTATTTTTTCAAAGCCGTCATGCAAGATCAACTTAACCTTTGGATCCTGGAGATGATTGAGGCCAATGCAACTTGGTAAGAACCAACCCCACATGTTTGCTGTTGAGTTTCGATTTTTAACGCTTGTTCTTGTACATTGAAAGCCTGATGCAGGGCCTCTCAGAAATTGGCCCAATTAAGTCATATTTAAATTAAAGTAATTCCATATAGGTTGCACGAACAATTTATGTTTTTTTCCTCATTATGAAATTTTCTTGCATAACAATTCAGAGAAGATTCCTTTTGCCTAGGACTATAGATTTACATGTTCACCTCTTAAAATGACTAAAATACAGAAACTGCAGTGTTGTAGGAAAACAGACACTACCATTGCTGTAGACAGGAACTATTTACAGGCTACTGTGTCATACTATGGAGCAGTTTAACATCCATATTTGATTCTCTGTCAGTCTCAGCAGACATTTATGGAGGCCTGCCCTAGATCCACGTCACTAGATTTGCCTGATAAGGTCTGATTGCTTAGGTGGATTCTCTGGGCTGAATTATACTGAGAATAAGTTGTTGACTGTTTCAGTAGACTGACCTCTGGCTGTGCCTAGCCACCGTCTACATCAGCAGAACAACCTATTGATTAACTGTTGAGTCTATTTTTAAGTTTCAAGTTTGGCCAGGCAGTGATTGAAATGGATTTATTTTTTGCAAGCAAGCAACAAAGTGGATTATAGAGGCACACACCTTAGAAAAACTATTAGGGAATTTTGAAACCATTTTTTTTTTTTTAATTCGGAAAGTTAAACAAATGCTACTTTTCATATAAACATCTGTATCTGAGTAGTTGCACGATGAAATTCTCTTGTTGACCTTTAAATATGCATTGGCTAATGTCAATTTTCTAAAAATATCATTAAGATATACAAGGTTAAAGTTACAAAACTCGTGAAACTAGCTTAAAAATTAAGAAATCTTTATTTGATTTAGTGTGAGTCTAGCTTTAATAAGAACTGGTATTAGAAAGTAGGCCATTTTTATTTTAACAGGAGAGAATGTTCCTTAAATCCTGGAGGAAAAGTTTAACACATTTGGGTCACTTGTCCTAATAATATTGGGCTTGTAGATTTGATACTGATCGAGAACTTACAAGTCTACTTCTGGTCAGAGGCTTTAAAAACTGATTTCAGAGAATCAGTCTTTAATCTTTAAAAACTAACCTTCCCCCATCTACCTTTTTTATTCAGTTCCACATTACATTCTTCTTGCTCTATTTTCTTTAATATTTTATTCATATAATTGCAGGCTTTTCTTAGGTGAATAATGAAATTCTTAAAGTGGTTCTGTGCAGATGAAATTAATAAACACAGTTGCTTTAAAAAATGGGGATGTGTGCAGCATTCAGATGCCTTATTGTTGTAAAGATTTAGAAGGTACTGTGTGACAGACACCTCCATCCTTCTCCTACACCTGCCCCCCTCTAGCTGTGGTTACACTGAGTTCCTACTCTTTCTAGATGTTGGCACGTATAGCTAGGTCATGATAGGCAGAGGACTTTCAAGCCTGATCCCGTCTATTCCATTTTCATAATCATGATGGTGTAGTAATAGTTGTACATGGCAAATAATGGTCATCTCCCACAAACTATTTGGTAGTAAGTTAACAGTTGGAGCACACGATTAAAGCTCTCTCAGCACAGAATCTCTTCTCTGACCGGATGACCCCATTCACATCGTCTGGGTTTCAGGGCCATGTCGGAGACCTGTGCTTCATTTTCCCCCCGTGAGACTGTAAAGGAGACCTGAAAGCAGTATAGAGTGGGGGTCGCCTGAAAGGTTTGCTAGACAAGCCCCGTGGTCAACCTTGTGTCACCTTCTCCACCCCTGTCCAGCTCTCACCTGCTGACCAAAGCTGGGGCCTTGAGTGCACCAGGCAAGCACTCTGTGAAGATGCTACCTCTCCAGCCTTCCCTCCTTTCTCTCCTCCTCCTCCTGAGTCTGCCCGATGCCCACAACTACCGTTGTCAGAAGGCTGAGGTTGGAGGCGTGTCAGTTGGAGGCCAGCCTGGGATACTTAGTGCAACCCTGACTCAAAAAGCTCACACACACACACACACACACACACACACACACACACACACACACTTAAATGACAAAATCAAATAGTTGAGGTACAAAATGGAGAAAGATGGAGTTCAATCCAATGGGGGAAATTTTATAGAACTGGTTAAGTAAGTGCTATTTATTTTTAAAAACCAGTGAGATAGTGGATGTATGAAGGGCAAAGGGCAGGAAGTGGCTTTTTCCCAGTGTTGAGTTGACCTCATCAGTTGATCTGTGGCAACTCTGTGTCTCCCTTTTAAAGGAGGATGTGGAGCAATGGCAGAGCTCCAGAAAACGAGAAAAAATGTAATTAGAGCACAGAAAATAAGGGATACGAGGAAAGGCCAAAGAGCTGTAGGCCTATTTACTTAGAGAAAAAGGTCTGACTGCTTTGAAGGGTTGCTATAAGACAGACACTGGTTCTTTCCAGTCTCCACAAACACCAGAGACGGAGCTCCCAGTGCTGTGAGACATTTGGGGCTGTGAGAATTGTTAAGAAGGCAGTTCCCAAGGCTCGCACTGGCAATTGAAAGAGAGAAAGCGTTAATGTAGAGCTAGGGTGCAGATACTCACTCATATTCACCTGCCAGGAGGGAGCCGAAGCCGGGTTCTCTACCACTAGCTTTGGCACCCACCTTCTTACTGTTTATTTGGTTGTTTACTGGTCAAGGGTAAAAATCAACACATAAGTTAGTTAGAAGGTGTAAGCGTGAGTTAGGATCCCTTGGCACTTTCTGAGACAGGCTTAGTCAGCTGGGTTTTGGCTAATCCCTCCGTATGACCACTGCACCCTTTGAGGATGTTTCATTCGATCATCTCAAGAGCTGGGTTGTGACTTTCCGGAGGAGGCCGATGATGAGCCCCAGATCTGTTGGGTGACTGCTTGGTGAGGTTGTAGATTTCTGCTTTGCGGGGCTTCCTGCCTTTTGGTTTGGCTCTTTGGCTACCGGAAAAGAAGGTGGGGCCACACAGAGATTATGAGGGGGCCTCAGCCCGGGATGTGGTGGTGTCCAAGTCTGAGGAGAGAAAAAGTAAAGAGTGTGGCCTGTCAATGTTGATGCTTGACATTTTACATTCTCCTAACGACGAGCTGGTGGCCGACTAGTGTAGATTGCCTCCTCTGTTGCTAAGTGAAGGCACACTCTGTGAGGAGAAGACTCCAAGAACTTTATCTGCCATGTTCCTTGTCTTTCTTTCATCCTTTCTGTTATCATTACCACTGGTAATTAATGTAGTTGATTCTAACTACATTAGCTTTATAGACTATGTCTTGGGATCTTTCCGTGTTGGTATATGCAGCTCACTTCATTAAAAAAAATTTAAAACCCCCAAATACTGCTTTTAAAATTTCTTGGCACATACATATTATTATATCTTTTATCATTTATCAATATTTAATATTGATGATGATAGCAGAACTCAGAAGAGGAGTTAAGTCGGATGGGACCATGTGGAATCTTCTGGGGTGCTGAGGTGCAAAAGTCTGTATCCCACGCTAAGAAATAGTCTATAGTTGACTCTGAGAAGTGATTAACTAGTAGTGTGGACATACTTACAGGTATCATTTGTGGGCTGGAGGGATGGTTCAGTGAGTAAAGGTGCTTGTCACCAAGCTCAACAATCTGGACCTAGGACCCACATGATGTGAGAGGAGAGAAGAGACTCCTATAAATTGTCCTCTGACCTCCATACATACGCAGTGGCACACGCTTGCACGAGTACGCGCGCACACACACACACACACACACACACACACACACACACACACGATATCACTAAAAACGTGTGCATTCTACATACTTTATTAGATGTAAATTAGATCTCTATGCACAAGTTTAAAAGAGCATTTTAAATTCTTTATAGTTTAAGTGTCTTACATTTGTATTTCTAAGAAACAGGGCAGGAAATACAGCAGAGGGCAGCAGGGGAGGAAAGGAGGTAACATTGTTTATAAGCCACTCTTACCTGGTAAGCATATAATATAATTTCTCTGTGAAGAGGATATGCTTATTTCATTTTTCCTTGTGAGGAGACAGACACCACGGAGTAAGTAAATCTCCCACTTTCACACACACACTCAAGTTCTGAGTTCAATTCACAGAAGAGGCCGATTCAGCGAGAGCCAAGTTCGGGCTGAGAATTGCCCAAGCCCACGTTCCCGCTAAGTGGTAAGCCCATGGGTCTCCTAGCCCCTTGGGTGCTCTCTTGTGCCAAACCTACTTAAGCAGAAACTTAATTCTCTAAGTATTTAATAAGTTATTTTTTAAAACACTGGACGATGCATTAAACATGAGAATCTACTGGAGAAACTTGTAGAAATTTCAGACATTTAACATTCACAAAAAGCTGAACTAAACGACATAAGAGTCTTTTAAATTGGCCCCAGAACAACTAGAAAATTATATGGTTTTGTAGAAAATGATGAGGTTTTTCTTTCTTTTATTTTTTGGTTTTTCAAGACAATGTTTCTCTATGAAGCAGTCCTGGCTGTCCTGGAACTCACTCTGTAGAGCAGGCTAGCCTCGAACTCACAGAGATCCACCTGCCTCTGCCTCTCGAGTGCTGGGATTAAAGGTGTGCGCCACCACTACCCTGTTAGGTTTCTAATGTCAGAAGTATATATAAGAGCTATGGACTATCCTTGTTTTACTCAAGTTGACAAGGTTCTGGGACAATTTAAGAAGTATACAAATCTCTATATCTATTCCTTTGATTTTGGTTAAAGACAGGCCTTTCTTTTCTTTTTGATATTTTCTCCTCAACTTAGTTCATTAAAAAAATTCAAGTTATCTCTCTTCTACTTCCTGTTTTTTAAGATTTCTTTTTAACGTGATTTCTGTGAATGTGTTTATCTGTTTGAATGTATGCCATGTGTGTGCAGGTGTCTGAAGAAGCCAGAAGAGGGTGTAGGAGCCCTTGCCTGGAGCTACAGGTGGTGGTCAATCACCTAGCATGGGTGTTAGGATCGAACTCAGGTCCTCTGCTACACTAGTAAGTGCTGTTGACTACAGAGTCTTCTCTCCAGCAACATATTAAATTAAAACAGCAACAATAACAACAAAACCACTCCTTTTTCCCATACTGAGAAGTGTTTCCTACTCTCTATTACTGAGTCATATATGTTTTCGTTGCAACTCTGCACTTGGTATGGGATTTGTTGGATTTGCGTACTCATGTTTTGGAAACAGATAATTGTTTAGTAATGATAGGAATTCAGCAAGAACACACATACATACCTGACATAGTCACTTCATTCCCATCACGGAATAATTCTTCTCCGAAACGTAATCTGTTCAGAATCATCATAGCTTTCAAACCCTCAAGAGCACATGTGTGCCCTAGAAATGAAAATACCTCAGAATAGCAGCCATGGAAGAGACTACATTTTTACACCAGGAAACAAAAATCCGGGGCACTTTATTTCTTTATATTATTGATTGAGTCTGTGCCACCTATTTCTTTGGTTGAATTAGTTTTGGAGTTTGATTAGAATTCGTGTAAAATGGGAATGCATGCCGGGCACTCCTGTTATTTAGTTTGTTAGCACAGCATCACTGGTAATAAAAATGAGAAGAATAAAAACACAACCTGTCTCTTCCAGGAAACTTGGGTGCATGAAGAATGCACGGTCAGGTTAAATGTCTGCCCAGCCTCTACTTTTAACATGGTGTGATTTTTCTAATGATGCTAAAGTTACCAAGTTCAAATTTAGTACCTGATGCAAAAATCCTTGTTCAAAGGAAGGGAAGGTATCAGCACTTCAATAGAAACATGTTTTGAATTTTTTTTTTCTGGGAAATAGTTTGTAATAAGTATGCCTGAAAGATATGTTCTGTTCTCTTCCCCAGACAAGATTGTCTTACTTTCCTTTTTCCAATTGCAAAAAGTAGTAGATTGTCACAGAAAATCTAAATAATGTAGAAAAACATTAAAAACAACACTAATTCTGATTTCCCAACCAATGCCAACATTTTGGCAAATATCCCCTTGGATAGCTTTCTATGCATTTATCTTATGCATACTATGTGTACATTTTTGTATATGTGTGCATATATAGCTATGTATGTAATTTTTAAAAAATTAAAATTTTTTTAATGTTTTAAGTTCTTTGTATGGTGTTTTGCCTGCATGTATGTCTGTGTGAGGATATCAGATTCTCTGGGGCTGGAGTCACACAGATAGTTCTGAGCTGCCATGTGGATGCTAGGAATTAAACCTGGGTCCTCTAGAAAAGCAGCCAGTGCTCTTAACCACTAAGTCATCTCTCCAGGCCCTAAATAATTCTTTTTTTAAAATGTGCATTGATGTTTTGCCTGCACGTGTGTCTGTCGGGTCCCCTAGAACTGGAGTTACTGACTGTTGTAAGCTGCTATGTGGGTGCTGGGAATTGAACCTGGGTCCTCTGGAAAAGCAGCCAGTGCTCTTAACTGCTGAGCTATCTCTCCAACTCCTTGCATATGTAATTTTAATGCAGATAGCATCATACTTTTTGTTGTAATTTTGCCTTTTCACCCAGCCACCTGCCATGGAGACTGTCTTTAATAAGTATCAAGTTCTGTTTAACAGCTGCAGAGTAGCCCACTGTGTATATACAAATTAAGAATTTAATTAATCCGCAACTAGTAGATATTAAATTGCTTCCAGTTTGGTGTTATAAGAGCAAGGCTTGACTTAACATTCTTGTAGGTCTTGCTTTTCCTTGGGAGCTCATCAAGAAAGTGGACAAATTGGAGAGGTCTGATTCATGTCCTTGGTTTTTTTTCAAAAACCAGAACAGAGCAGAAGAAATGCATCAGTTTTCACTGCTACTGGGGTGTGAGAGCATAGCAGCAGGTTTTCAGTACTCTGACTTGAAAGTCTTCACATATCCAAAATCAACGTAGTGGTACCTTAATTTTGGTGAACACATGCCAGATGTTCTTAGTGAGCAGAATAAAACAGATGTGATGGTAACAATAAGTAGGCAAGACTGATTTTTTGTTTGTTTGTTTGTTTTTGTTTTTCGAGACAGGTTTCTCTGTAGCTTTGGAGCCTGTCCTGGAACTGGCTTTGTAGCCCAGGCTGGCCTCGAACTCACAGAGATCCTCCCGCCTCTGCCTCCCCCGAGTGCTGGGATGACAGGAGTGTGTGCCATCTTATGTGTCTTTTCAACTAAACCATTAGCTTCCCAAGGGCAGGAACTGTTGCGCAATCTTGAAGGGTCTCTGACAGTGTTTGTCCTATAATAACCTGCAGGATTTTCCATTTGCCTTGCGCCTAGTTAACAGCTCCCACCTCCCTCTTTTACTTTAGCGTTGAGATATTTGCCCAGGGCAAACAGACTTGGGGATTGGGAGGAGCATTGTGTAATGGATGTTAAATTACCCCAATTTAACTCTTGGCTCTCTCTGAGCCAGAACAAATCCTTTAATTCTTCTGAGTCCTAATTCCCTCCACTGGAAGGTAGAGCTAATAGCTTCTACTTCAGAACGTGTTGTTTAGACAGAAGGAGCTTGTGTTTTAAGGCCATTAGCACGGTAACCACCATAACACTTGATACATGGTAGTTACAAGCTAATAGTTTTTCAAAGGTACAAGATATCTGAATTTATATATGTATATGTCACTGGCCATTTCTTACCTTCTGCTCTACTGAGCACAATAACTTTCAGATTGAAAGCAACAAGAAACTAAAAGGCAAGAGAGATTAAGGGCTAAGACTCTCAATAAATTCAATTTGGAGCCTAGGTTGATGGATGAAAATTAGGTTTTTATGTTTCCAAACCTGAAAGAGGTATCTGGAGTATTGAAATGGGGGAAACAGGATTGGATTAGGTAATTGGAGTCATGAGAGCATTTTATTAGGGTAGAAAAAACAACTTTAGGTAGTTGATAGCATAAAGTGTCTTTTTATACGATGCCAAGGAATACAAACAAGAGCGAAACGTGTACAAGGTGAACCATAGTAACCTTTGCTCTTTTGCAAGTACCAGACAACCTTTCAGAATGACAGCCTGCTGTGGCTTCACTTTCTGGGGTCAGCTAATGGGCCTCAGCTTAGTTTCCACCCAACAGTCTTAAAGACGCAGGAATGCCTTGTGGTCCCCGTTACTAAGTTTGGAAGAGGTTTCTGCATTAATTTGCTGCTGGAGGAGGCACAAGGAAACACATTGTCACCCTTGGGAACTTACTTCCCTCCACCTGCGTTTTTGCAATAGCAAGCCACTTACACACAGTGAGTGCCCTTCTGAAAACATGTGGAACAAAAGACATCTTCCCAGGATAAGCACTTTCAATTTTTAGTCAAATATAGCTTCCTCTGAAAGGCAGAATTAAAAAAAAAGAAAAAAGATAAGAAAATGTATGCTCCGTGGAACGAGGGACTCTCCTCATTCAAGAAAACATCTCTCCCATCGCCTGCAAGGAAGCCAGACCATGGCTTATTTTTTATTCACAACTCAGCAAAAACACAATGCTGCATTTCATAGAGGCTTATTACAGCACAATTACAGCACTACAATTTCCTTCTCCATGAAGGGCTTCCCTTGGCTTTAGGCCGACTGACCTCACTGTCCATTAGTCTGCTGCTTCGAACACGGTCAAATACCTTCATATTTACGCATTCTGTGTTCTCTAACGAGCATTTTATGAATGGCTTAGCGGCTGTTAGCCGCAGTGGTTGGAGTTTGCATGGAATTGGATTTCTTATGCCTGATGGGGCCACGGATAGTCCCTAAGCCACTGTGAGTGAAGGTACCACTCACTTCTGAGGCCAAATCAGTTTAGTGCACAGAGGACCTTTGGGTTCCTTTGTTTCAGGAAACCTATAATTGTAAAATTCCTTCTTGATATTATCATTCACACAGACCTAAGTAATGTTGTCTTTTCTTTTTCTCTCTCTCAGTAAAATTTGGCCATTCATTATGTTTGGAAGTTAAAGCCAGTTAAGTAAATGTTTTCTGGAAATGGCTATGCTCTAAAGCTAGGAACACTGCTTATTTTTGTCTATTTTAAAAAGTTTGTTTTTCCCCCAGAAGCCTTTGGACTCCATCCCCCATGGCTATCTCTCATTATCACCATGGACCTTTGCTCCAGGACAGTATACACGTTTTGTAATTCTTGCTTCCTGAAGGGCAATGACCTGAACTTTTACACGTAATACTCCCCTCCCGCGTGGACAGGCTTGGCTGTGGGAGTCTTGCAGTCCCAAAGAGGGTGTGCTAGCAGGGGAGAAGGGATGACACTTAGCGTTGTTAAGAGCTGGGTGCAACCTTCGAACCGACTGCAGAGTCAAGCTTAGCAGTTAGTCCTTTCCTTCTACCTTTGCAGTGTGATCGGAGAAGCATATGGTCACCGCTTCCAAATCGTTTTCATCTTTTTTCTTGGAAACCTGGAGACTGGGGGAGGGAACAAGCGTCTTCACACTGACTCTAAGTACAAACATTCAGTGAGTGCTCTCTGCAGACCGGAGACAGTTGCAAGTATTATCTAAGTATTATCTTTCTTCATCCTTACCCTAACTCGCAAGGAGAGTCCATCTCTATTTGAAGGCAAGTCTCTAGGGAGGTTTGGAAGCTTGCCTCAAGAGAACTTTGCATTCTCTCTCTTCAAAAAACAAAACAAAACAAAACAAAAGCAAAACAAAACAAACAAACAAACAACAACAACAACAACAACAAACCCATCAAATCCAATTTGTGTTGTTAAAAAATTCTTGGGTGTGGGACCAGCCCTGGATCTGGTCGATCAATCAGTGGTCACATGCTTGAAGAAAAAAAAACTTCCCAGCTGCTCTCAAAGGGTAAGAGCTCCATGGGACTCCAAGCCTGCACTTTGAACCACTGTGCTATACTGCCTCCCTGTGTTAATACATTTTATCTTTGTCCCCAGCATCGTGGAAGATAGACGAAAGTGCAGATGCCTGTAGATAACTTGTTATAATATATAATATATATGTTAATATAATATATAATAATATAATATGTTATATAACAGTGTCTATGTCTGCCATCTTAGTTACATTGTATTTTATTGTTTATTAATTACTGTGTTCCGAATGAAACAACCAGGAAACATAACTAGGCTCAAGCAAATTCAAGTATCTTCATCTCTAAACTATGACTCTAACTCCCTCTTTCTGCTGGCCTCTCTGAGTCTGCTCCAGGTTTTCTGAAGAGGTCTTTTGTTTTGCCTGAACAATTGTTATAGAGAAATATCAGCTCCAGGGAACAATTCACAATGTACCTTCTTCCCCTTCTCCCTTCTTCCTTCCCCACAACCTCCGGGCCTGGCAAGTGCTGTTATTTTGAGTGAATTTGATTGAAAGAGACAGGAAACCCACATTTATTTCTTTTAGAAAATTCGTGAAACAAAACATCCTTAAGAGACCTTGGCATTATTCATTGGTTCTGACAGAAACCTTCAGAGGAAAGAGAATAATGTTGCCATAATTGAAAGAGTAGAGGGCTCAGGGACACTTAGAAATCCCAGGTGTCATCCTCTTTTGTATGGCCATTCTAAAGGGATTCAAAACACCAACTAAGGGGAATTTCCAAGCTTGTGTAGTTCTCTAATGGAGACAGCTGATTTAGGTTGCTCTAAGCTTCTCTGACTACTCATCTTTGAAAATTGCCCCTGGGATGCAGGACCCATCCTTGTGTGAAGACTCCTCTGTATCCTCAAATGACCATTTCTGTCTACTCCCTAGGTCTTCCAGTAGAGCCCAAAGCTTCCTGTTAGAGGCTGGAAATCAAAATGGCACCATCATCTCTGTTATGATGAACCATCTCATGGTGTTAGTAGAAGTAATTCCAGGAAGTGCATAGCATGTACCTGTCTTTCAGAGCCCAGTCTACGTTTGATGACCTGGTAAAGGTATTCCCTTTGCCTCAATGTCTAATAGCTTCATAAGTTTCAGAAAATATTCAATAGTTCCTTGTTGTTGGCCTGCTGTTTTATCTGTTGCAAGGTGAATCGATACGCTTCCTTGTAACACTATGTAGACTCATTTTATTTTGTTAATCAATGAGAATGCCATGCTGTACTGTTTAGGGTATAATAACACACTGTTCGAAAACCATTGATTCATACATAAATATAAATCACAATTTAAAGAAGGGCAGAATGGAAAAAAAGCTGAAATACATGGTGCTTGTCTAACCAATGGCCTTATGGTGGCATTTGGAAGATGACTTTGCCCTTCTCTTTGTGGGGTGATAACGCTCTTCTAGTGAGTGACACTCAGACGTGGCCAAGAGCTCCAGTATATCGTCATAGTGTGATGATTTAGAAAATATGCAGAAAATAGTGTTTTATATATATATATATATATTTAAAAGTTGGTACCTGTTTGGAATTGAGAGGTCAGATGGGTGTGTGCTTCCTTACAGTTAGAGAAGTGTGTTGTGTTACCACTAGACACTTAGACATATGCAAAGGGCCCCAATGAGAATAGGCAAATTTATCCTTTTCTTATGCACATTTTTTTTTTCAAGACAGGGTTTCCCTGTGTAGCTTTGCGCCTTTCCTAGAACTCACTAGCCCAGGCTGGCCTTGAACTCACAGAGATCTGCTTGGCTCTGCCTCCTGAGTGCTGGGATTAAAGGCATGCACCACTACTGCCCAGCCCTCTTATGCACATTTATTTATGGTTCATTTAGGAACCAGGATGGAAACTCTTTTCTCCTTAACAGCCAGTATCTAAAACTGATCTCTTTAGAACACTACTGAATTCATCTTAATATCATAGGCAGATGTAAATCCTAAGTAGCTTTGAAGAATGAACTAGAGAAAAGGAATGAATAAAACCCACACATTTCATCCAGTGAGCCTGTGCTAATACGTCTGTACAATTATGACGAGGCCATCACTACCTGATCCAAGTGTTTGTTAGCCACACATTGTGTGCCGAGTCTATGTTAGTCTCTGGGAATAAAACCGTAAGACAGATAATTCCTGTTGTCGTCCAGTTAAAATGAATTAGGAGGGACAAATGGTAAGTACATGAATTAATATATGATGTCAAAGAAGAAGGAAACAGAGTGATGAGATGGGGAAATAGTATTAGTTCATAATGAGAAGCTAGAGAAGAACTTCTGATAAGATGGCATTCAAACAGAACACTCTGTGTGTGTGTGTGTGTGTGTGTGTGTGTGTGTGTGTGTGTGTGTGTGTGAAGTATATTCTAGTCAGAAGAGCACCAAAGGTAAGGAACCAAGGGGGCAGCACAATGTTCAAGAGCAACAAGTGGACCATTATGTCTGCACCAAAGGGAACCAAGAAGGTGCTAGTAGGTGTTGGTATGGGTTTGGGGGAGCATCATGTTGGTCCTGGTAGATTACTATAAGAACCTGGCTTCTAATCTGAGTAAGAGGAATCTACTGAGGAATCTGAGCAGCTTTTTGATAGTTAGGTTTGTATTTGGGATATAGTGCAGAAGACAAGATGGAGGAGGATGTGTAGGACGCTACTCATAGTACAAATGCAAAACAGTGTTGGTCTGGACCAGGATGGTAAGCGCGGCAACAAAGATGAGATGTTGAGATGTTAGGTGGGTTTTGATATGAATTGCTGCTGGACCAAATGTGGAGTGTGAAAGGCAGAAGAGTCAATGGGGACTCCTTGGTGCTCCTACATGGGCCACCTCCCTGAGTGGGGTTTCTAGGTGAGAAGCCTGGGTGGGGAGAGTGCACAGGGAGAGAGGACACACACAGAACAGAGGTGTGGGCAGTGTGGTGTAGACTTCAGTGACAAGCTGTCTTGGTTTAACTTACCCAATGTGATGTCTGGGTCTGTGATGACATTTAGGATCAAACCAGGCCACAGCATTTCCCCTGAGATCCCAAGGGCAGTTCTGATGGCGCCTCCTTAGGTGACAAGGACTCAGAGGAGAGGACAGAGAAGAAAGTCAGACAAATTTGAAATCCCTTTTTGGGAAGAACAAAGACTAGTCTGAAATGTGCAAAATTTTGTGGGAGAAAATTATTTTTACTATTCTTTTGGGCATGAGAATTAACTTGGCCAAGCTTAAAGAAGGGGTGTTTAGGCAGTGAGTAAGAAATATTATATTGCACAGCAGATACTAAACATATCGGAACATATGTTTAGAAATCTATAGAAATAGGTTTAGTATGTGCTGTGCAAATTAATATTTCTTACATTTAAACATAAAAGTATTTATTATGTTTAGTATCTGCTGTGCAAAATATATGTCTATACATGTAGTATGTAAGTGTACTTGAAAAGGATTTAGAAAATGCAGAGCTTCTGTACATATAATGAATTATTACATACACTATACATAATTTATAAATGAGGGATTTAGAGATATGCTATACAATTTGCAAGTGTCTACTTTGTATTTTTTGGCTAATGGCTGTAGGGGATATAATAATAATAAAATGCAATTACTGCACTCTAAAGTTCCTAATCAGTAACGACATGACAGTTGGTGCATACTTATAATTCCATTGTAGGAGTTGGGAAGGAGGAGATAACTAAAGATGATCTCTAGACTTTTCTTCTGGTGTCCAGGAGAGGAATAGCTTGATATGAAGCTTGCATTTGTGATGTATGTAGTTAGAGGTCTCCAGTAGACGGCAGAAACGTGGACCTAGAGCTTGGGTTAGAACTAATGTGTTTAGGGACCTTTTGCTTTCAAAGAATCTTCTAATGAACAAGACCCAGGATGATAAGCCCACTGGTAGATCAAGGCATAGTATCTTAGGTATTAGGACAAGAAAGGAAAACAGAGCCTTCAAGAGGGACAGGGAGAAAGGGAACATCAGAGTCAAAGGCAAGAAACAGAAGAAAGAACGAACCCGAGAATAAGATGAGGATCCTTTGAAGTAGGAAGGCAGGCTGCTGGGATGGAGTACTAAAAGAGGCTGGTGAGTCTGATTGTTAAGACGTTAGCGTCTTTGAGAAACTAATGTTTTAGTCTGTATACAGTTATAGAGTTTGAAGCCAAATTTCAAGGACTAAATTGGGATTAATGAAGTGGAGGAAGAAAAGGAGGAGATGAATAGCTGACGGCTAAGAGAAAACATTGATATGATGTGAGCATCTGTGTAGGTATACTGGTAGGGGTGAGGATGGAACAAGAACTGCTCCCAGGAGAAGCAGGAGAAAGTGAAATTGAGAGTCTACAACACAGGGCTTGCTTCGGGGTTGGGAGAAGCTGTAAAACTTCTGATCTGGGAAATAGGAGGAGCATCCACCTGAACCATGATGGGACACAGCCAGTCTCCATTGTGCTCAAAGAAATGGTTTTGTGTTGTTCTGGTTTTTCCGTGGGGGCATGAGTCTCTTTCTCTGTGTGTGTGTGTTTCTTACACTTTTTGTTTTTCCTTCTTTAATGTATGTTTGGGTTTTTTTTTTTTGGTTGTTTTTTTGTTTTTTATTTTTCGAGACAGGGTTTCTCTATGTAGTTTTGCGCCTTTCCTGGAACTCGCTTTGTGGATCAGGCTGGGCTTGAACTCACAGAGATCCCTCCCGAGTGCTGGGATTAAAGGTGTGCGCGCGGCCACCACCCAGCTACTGTTTTTTTTTTTTTCTTTTTTTAACCTGTTTGTTTTCTAAAGTGAGAGAAAGAAGACATGGAGATGGATGAGGGGGTATAAGCAGCACAGCTCAGACGGAAAGGTATCTTGGCAGTTGGGAGCCAAGGAACACCACAAAGTCACCATAATCTTGTCAGTTTACAACCCTACTCCAGGGAAAGATTTCCCCCATGTAACAACTCTGCTCCACGGGTGGAAGGTTTCCCCAGTAAAAGTGTTACAGTCTTGCTCTATTCGGCTCTGGCAAAAATTGTTACTTCTCTGCTCCACTCCATTCCACCAAAGGGGGTCTTCACCCAAACCTCATTCAAGAGATTTATTGGGAGGGAAAAATCCAGGAGGGAGGCTGCCTCTGTCAAGGTGGAAAAAGGCAGCTCCCAAGTGAACAGGTACAGGACTTAAAAGGCTTCGTAGGGGCAGAATTTCTCTAGGGTGAAGATTTCCAGGGTGGGAATTGGTTGGATTTCAATCCCTGAGCTTGGACAAGCTCAGCGATTGGCTGGATTTTGTGTTTCAGGGATTGGTTGGTTTTCCTGCTCAGGGATTGGTTGGTTTTTGTCCCGAGTTGATCAGGGCCAAAGTGTGTTTCTTTCACTGGCCCTTTTTAAGCTTTTGGTTCTGGTTTCAGGGTCGGGATGTATTTCTTTGGCTGGCTCTTCTTCCCTACATGGAGAGATAGGGAGGATCTGGGAGGAGATGAGGGCAGGGAAATCATAACAGAACATATTGTATAAAAATCAATGTCAATAAAAACAATGAAAACATTAATAAATTATTTTCAATTGGTTTAATAAGGGATTTAAATTTTCTGGTTTTTTTTTTTTTTTTGTCTTTTAAGAAATTAGGTTTCTAATTCCTCTATTGGTTTTGTTTAAGGTAGTTCCAACACGCTTTAGTTAGCTTTTGAAAGATGCTTTTCTAAAACATCTAAGCAATATATTACTATTTTGTGACTGGAGATGCTAAATGTGGTTGAAAGGTCTAAGGGTAAACAGGCTGTTGAACATTCTTGAGTTGCTTCCATGTCCTCTTGGCAGGAAGTGAGTGGCCACCCCCGACCCTGCCCACCCCTGGCCTCTTCTCCCTCTGCCCTGGCACAGAGAGCTGTTGTTTGAAAGGACGGGCTGAGGAACTGAGGGCTCTGAAGGAGAGCTGCTTTGATCTCCGCCTGACTGACCGGTGACCCTAGCCATTTGGGTCAGGTCCGTGGAGGATCTTCAGTTCAAGATGGCATCCGGACAGAGAAGAAACATCGGTCTCTGTACTTCCAACCAAGGGACGCAGGTTCTATCCCACCAGGGACTCTAGAACATCTTATTGATAAAGAAGCCCTCCAAGCCTGACTGGGGTTCAGAATGAAATCAGTTTTCTTTGGAACCATTTGATGTTTTCAAAATACTTCAAGGAAAACACTTTTAAGACGGGAGCCCTAGTAAGGAACTTAAGAGCTTGGGGGCGGGGGTGTTGAGATGCTTCCTTCAACCCTCTCAAGACTGTTTGCCGAGCAAGCAGGAGTGCCTGCGTTTGATCCCCAGAACTCATGTCAGAAGAAAGTCTGAGTGTGGTATCTTGTCATCCCCGTAGGGAAGGGAGGAGAACAGTGGATCCCTGGGACTTGCTGGCCAGTGGATCCCTAGCTTTCTCGGTAAGTTTCAAGCTGGTGAGAGACCCTGCCTCAAAAACAAAAAGGTGGATGGTACTTGAGGAACAGCACTAGATGTCGTCTTCCACTTGCATAGTTATTCAGATAGGTGCACATAAACACACACACACACAACCCAAAACAAAACAAAAAACAAAAAAACCCCCAAACAAAAAAACAACCTTAAAAGTTTGGTTCCTTTTTTGATGAAACAACTTCATGATACAGGCAACTAACTCTATCTCCTTAAACACTGTCACTTCATTTATTTATTAAATTCTGGATTTTTTTTTGGGGAGGGGGAGCAAAATATAGGCCAAGGGGGAGAAAAGGGAGAAACTGGATTTTTCCCTTTTATGTGTATAGATATGAGGATATGGAAGTCATTGCAGAGAATTTATAATTCTTCATAAAAATTCCAAGGAAATCTCTTGCCCCCACTGGTAAAGCTAAGAGGAGAAGAAAGACACTTTATGAGGAATTCTCAGTATCAGACATTTTTGGGGGGTCACCTAGGTGTTAGAAATTTATCCCTTCTATCCTGATTTTCTCTGACTCTTTCAAGAGCTGGTCCTGAAGCTGAGGGAAGCTCTTGGCTGAAGTTTGTCTGTTTCTTCTGGCTCCTTTGAGTTCCTTTACCATTAGTGAGGCAGCTACTGTTAACAGGCCAGACCCCATGTCTCCATCCCTGTGTGGAAGGGAAGTAAGACCTCAGTTACAACCCATCCACAGGAGTATTCACCAGGACGTACTTGAAAGTTATCTAAATCTGCCTGGTTTAAATATGAACTTCTGTTGCTTTGGGGACTAGTCTTGATTTCTTAATTATTTGTATATATCCATTATGCATGCCCATATACATCTATGTTAGTCTGTGGCCCTCCCTTGGGAAGTCTAGTGACTGTTTTTCCTCACATGAAGCTCTTGCTCTTCAGAAGGTCTGGCACCATCTTTCCATTCTTTATCTGACTGACCTTTTCTCTTTCCCTGGGTTTAGCTCAGTGTTCATATGTGCAGGAAACATCTGAGGTCCCGGTAATGTAAACAGGCTTCTTATTTCTGTTCCTGTATGACTGAGCATATTATAATAAAATCATTCACTTACTCACTGGTTTAGAAAATAGTTCTGGCACACCTGTATTTATTAACCTTGCACCTAAGCTTCATCCAGGTCAGAGCTGTCATAAAATAGACCTCTATAAATGTTTTTTTTTTTTCAGCTACAACATATGCATACATTGCTCTCAGTTTTAGGGAAAGGCTTAATTGGTTACTATGAATGAATTGTTGTTAGAGAGGCTGTATTGTGTGTGTGTGTGTGTGTGTGTGTGTGTGTGTGTGTGTGAAATTGCTGTAATTACAATCAGAATTACTTGTTGTAGATGATGGTTAAGAGCCTGCATTTCAGATTTAAACTGCCTGAGTCAAATCCTGGCTTCCCTGTTTGCTGGCTTTGTGGCATTTGGTCAACTATCTATACTCCTTGTGTCTTATGGGTAAGATGGAGTTTGCCACCAGGCTTGATCTACAAAGTTATTGAGGAGATTAAAAAAGGAAAATATGCAATAGCTCAGTTGGTAAAGAGTAAACATGAAGACAAGATATCAGATCCCCAGTACCCATGTAAAAGCCAGGCATGCTGGCATGGGTCTGTAACTCTAACACCACGGGAGTAGAAATAGACAGATACCTAGAATTCACTGGCCACTGACTCTAGCCAGTCAGTGAGCTGTAAGTTCTGGGTTCAGCAAGAAATCCTTCTTCAAGACAAAACAAAACCCAAACAAACAAAAAGGAAGATAGCCACTGAGGAAGACAGCAGAGTGTTGACCGTGACCTCTGACCTCCATATGCATGTATTCCCACAGGTACACACACACACACACACACACACACACACACACACACACACACACACACATAAAGGGAAGTACAAGAGAATGCCATATTAAATTAGTTACTCAGATTTACCTTTTCAATTTCATCCTTGAGTGTGCTTTTCAAATGTTAATACAAATCACCCAGGGATCACTACAGAGGAATTTCTGGTTCCGTGGGTCTAGGCTAGGGCCTGAAAATGTGTTAAGATCCTGCGGGATTTGAATGCCCATGTTCACAGACCACATCTAGCTGTGGTTGTCAAACCTTACACACATCAGAATTCCTGGGAGGGCTTGTTCTAACAGGATTTCTGGGCCCTGCACCTGGAACTCCTGCTTCATCAGGTGGAGGGTGTGGCAGGCAATCTGCATTTCTAACGAGCTCCTAGCTAATAATGGTGCTTCTGGGTTTGCAACCTTGTATTTTAAGAACCACTGATTTAGAAAACAGATGATTATTTTACATAAAGAATAAATCACTTTGCTCTGTTACAGAAAACTGAGGTTGGGAGCTCGCTTGCTGGATTCCAACGTCAAGATTTTCCTTCTAAACACATTTAACATTACCTTTAACAACAAGCTCTAGCATGTCCCTATAGGCTCTGCACTGGCCAAGGCTTGCCATACCTGAAGTAACAATCTAACCCTCCCTGAGGCTCTTGGCTAGGATTTCTGAGGCTGGTGAAATCATGGCTCTTGAACAGGTATGCTCCCTCTCAAATGAAGGTGAGAACGAGGAAGCCATTTCAGTAGGTTCTCATTAGGCACAGTGAATGCTGATCCATGACTTGGCAGATATTTGTGTGTGTGTGTGTGTGTGTGTGTGTGTGTGTGTGTGTGTGTGTGTGTGTATGGTGCATTTCTGCGTATGCACATATGTATGCAAGATGTGCTTTTCTGTGCCGGTGTGTGTGAGGGTCAGACGTCAATGCTGGATGTCTTTCATTTATTGCTCTACACCTTGTTTTTGATACAGAGCTTCTCACTGAACCTGGAACTCCCTGTTTATGCTAGACAGGCTGGCCAGAAAGGCCCCAGGATCCACCCATGTCTGCCCACCCCACCAGTGACTGGAGTTGGAGGCATGCTGCGGTACCTGGCTTCTTATGTGGGTTCTAGGGATCTGAAACCAAGTCCTCAAGTTTGTGTAACAAGTACAAGTACTTTACCTTCTGAGCCATCTCCCCAGCTGTCTTACTTGGGGTCACTATCGCTGTGATGAAACACCATGACCCAAAAGCAAGTTGGGGAGGAAAGGGCTTATTCAGCTTACACTTCCACATTGCTGTTCATCATCAAAGGAAGTCAGGACAGCAACTCAAACAGGGCAGGAACCTGGAGGCAGGAACTGATGCAGAGGCCGTGGAGGGGTGCTGCTTACTGACTTGCTTCTCCTGACTTGCTCAGCCTGCTTTCTTATAGAACCCAGGACTGTGAGCCCAGGGATGGCACCACCCATAGTAGGCTGGGCCTTCCCCTGTCAGTCACTAATTAAGAAAATCTCTTACAGCTGAATGTTATTGAGGCATCTTAATTTTGAGGCTCCCTTCTTTCAGATAACTCTAGCTTGTGTGCCAAGATGACATGCGACTGGCCAGTACACCAGCACAGTTGGTGTTACCATTTGGGAAGGATTAGGAGGCAAGGTCTTGTTGGAGGAGGTGCGTCATTGGGAGTGGCTTTGAAGTTCCAAAGGACTTGAGACATTTGCAGTGTGCTCCTGGCTTCCTGCTTGTTGATTCCCATGTGAGGCCTCAGCTACTCCTGCTGCCATAGCTTTGCTCTACCATCATGGAGTCTAGCCCTCTGAAACCACAAGTCCAAATGAAACACTGCCTTTTAGAAAGTTGCTTCGGTCATGGCGTCTGATCACAGCAACAGGAAAGTAATACATTTACATCCTCTTCTAAAGAGGACAGAATGCAGGGCCCTGGGAGTGAGTTCAAGAACGACCCTTAGCCTGACAGTGTTTATAGTTTTAAGAAAGATAAGGATATCTATGGGGGAAGTAGCTTTTGCTCAGCTGCATGCTCTCCATTCTCATGTGCTTCACCCAGGCTCCACTCCATTTGATGGAGACAAATGACCATGGACCAAAACCACTGACATCATGAATCAAAACGAACCTTTCTTTCTTCAAATTGATCTCAGATTTTTTTTTTTTTTGCCACAGCAACCAAAACCAGACACACACACATCCATCAAAGTGTTTAGAGCCGTATACTTATTGTACTGAACCTAGAATTAAGTTTCCATTTCATGTGCTTTCTGAACATTTTAAGGATTGTTTCCTCTCAAAACAACTGTGGATAATTCCGAAAAATGGAAGTGAGGCTTATCCAAGAGACGTGCTTTGTGTCTGGTGTCACGAAAGGTCAATGGTTACCGTTAGGTTCTTGTCTGATGGACATGGTAGAATGCCAGACAAGAACATGGAAGGAGCAGTTTACTTTGGCTCACAGTTTGAGGGTGAGGAGCCCATGGCGGCAGGAGAGTGAGACAGCTACTGCCCTGTCTGTAATAAGCATGTAGAGTGGGGAATCAATGGGTCTCAACTCACTTTGTCTGTTTTATTCAGTCCCATAGAGTGATGCTGCCCACACCTGGGGCTGGGGGGAGTCTTTCTGCCTCATTAACCCAAACTAGAACTCCCTCACAGATGTGTCCGCAGGTTTGTTTCGTAGGAGAGTCTAGATAAGTTAATAACCAACATCAACCACCAGTTACTAATTGTGTTTCAGATTTCTCTGCCCGGATTCACCCAAGAGCCAAAGCAATTTTGGTTTTTGACCAGATAGATGGCTAGCTTTACTACTGGTTCTATGTGTACATTTCTAATGTGGAAATCAAGGCTGATTAGAGTTTAAAACTTGAAACTTCCAAAGGCTTTAACTTTGTAGATGTCACTGTGAATTATTTCTCGGTAGCTTGTAGAAACCTATAGATTACTTATAGTAAAGGAAGTTGGTTCAGCTTGTCACTAAGAGGAGTCACATTTCAATCTTATTCTTAGTTTATTTTCTCATATTGTATATCTTCTACAGTGATTCATTCAAGTGTCTAGATTCAAGAACATTGTTTTACAAGGTACAAAATTTATGCCTCTGAATATTATCGCCATATTTGAAACATCAGGAGATGTATTTTTTGGTATTTCCTCCTTTCTGTTTGGTTTACTGTTAGCCCTTGTGAAAATAAAAACAAGCACACAATTAAGTTGCCACATTTTCTAGGCTTACAAGGTTCCAGAGAGCCTTAGATGACTACAAGGAGAAGCTGCTGAGTGGTGTATTTAGGTAGTCACTTGGTCTAGTGCTACCCAAGTTGTTTTCAAGCTGCAGCTGACAGATTAGTTACTGTTTTAATTGCTTGGCTAAAACACCAAGATCATGGTCATGGTCAAAGAGTTTATTTTGGCGTACAGTCTATGGGGTTAGAGTCCATAGTAGTATAATGGGGGCAGCTGGTAGCAGGTATGGCAGCAGAGACAGGAAATAGAACGCTCACATCTTAGACTGCAAGCACGAAGCAGGGAGTGAACTGGAAATGGCAGGAGTCTTCACATTCTCAAAGCCCTTCATCCAAAAAACCCACACCTCCTGAGTCTCCTCAAATAGTGCCGTCACCCAGGGACTGTGGGTGTCCTATGGGAAACGTTATCATTCAAGCCACTGCAGGTGGAACGTTGGTAGAAGGGGAATCTTGGGAGCTGGGGGGAGATGACTCAGTTGGTCACATGCTCACTACACAAGCATGACGATTTATAATCCCAGCACTGGGGTAGAGTCGGGGCAAGAGAGGGAAGAGATAGGAGGATTTCTGGGGCTTGCTGCCCAGGCCTAGGCTGCCCAATCAAGTGAGCTCCAGGTTCAGTGAGCTCCCTGTCCAAAAAAGGTGGAGAAGCAATTGATGAAAACAGTGCTGTCAATCTGTGACCTGCACACCCATGTGCACCCGCACACATGCACAACATACAGGTGCTGTCAATCCCTGACCTGCACACCCATGTGCACCCACACACATGCACAACATACAGGTGTTGTCAATCCCTGACCTGCACACCCATGTACATCCACACACATGCACACATACAGGAACATACACACACACACACACACACACACACACACACACACACACACACCACAGGAATCTTAGAGAAATTAATTTTATCTCTAATCAGCAAATAAAATTATACATATCTAAAGTGCAAAACTGATGATTTGGTTAATCGATTGTCCGTTGCAGGCACAGCTATGTCATTTTTCCATTTTTTGGCAAAAATTTTTGGCTTTTTAAAAAGTGAACAGAAAATGTCAGAACTGATACTAAATCTGGGCCATTTAGAGACATCCTACCTGCTGCTGTCAACTCAAGAGCTAATAAGGGGGCATTTCTCCCTTAAATTTAAGATATTTCAATTCAAAGGAACTAAGAGTTCTTTTTTTGTGTGGCACGTCCTTGGCAGTTAGTCACATCAAAATGAAGCTGAGGGTTTCCTTCCCAGACACCAGCTGTCAGAAACTCATTGAAATGGACAATGAACACAAACTTTGTGCTTTCTATGAAAAGCCCATGACAACAGAAGTCACTGACGATGCTCTTAGTGAAGAGTGGGTGGGTTATGTGGCCTGAATCAGAGGTAGGAATGACAAGCAAGGTTTCCACATGAAGCAAGGTGTCCTGACCCATGGCAGAGTGCATGTGCTGTTAACTAAGGAGAGCTGGAGGGAGGAAGTGCAAGTCTGTCCAAAGATGCATTGTGGATGCCAATCTGAGTGTTCTCAACTTGGTTATTGTAAAAAGAAAGTGGGGGGGCGGGGGGGGGGAGAGACAGAGAGAGAGAGACAGAGAAAGACAGAGAGAGAGAGACAGAGACAGAGACAGAGACAGAGAGACAGAGAGAGACAGAGACACAGAGACACAGAGAGAGAGACAGAGAAAGACAGAGAGAGAGAGAGACGGAGATTCTTGAACTGACAGAATGCTAATGACTGTGCCTCAGCAGTTGGGGCCCAGAAGAGTTAGCAGAACCTGAAAGCTTTTCAGTCTCTTTGAGGAAGATCGTATCAGCCATTAGGTTGTCAGAAAGGCCTTAAAGAAGGGGAGAAGCCCAGGACCAAAGCAGCCAAGATTCGGCCGCTTGTTACTCCGTGTGTCCTGCAACACAGATGCTGGTGTGCTGCTCCGAAGGCACAAAGCACTAAGCAAAGTAAAGAGGAGGCTGCAGAATGTGCTAAACTTTTGGCCAAGGGAATGAAAGAAGCCAGAGAAAAACACCAGGAACAGATGGTCAAGAGCCGTGGGCTGTCCTCACCGAGAGCTAGCTGCTCCTTCTAAGCTGAGTCCAGTCAAAAATAAGTCTTAAGCGGAACAAATAAATGGCCTAACCTTGAAAAAAAAAAAAGAGAGAAAGAAAGAAATGGAGAGTAATTCTTATCTGAAGTTGGAATAAGAACCAACATGAAACCTCAGGCCATCCCAGTTCCATTAGTTGTTATAATTGGTTTAACGATACAGCATTTTATGTATTGCAACTGGAACAGAAAATAGATATCTAATACTTAAGAAAAATCTCTATGTTTTCTTTTCATAATTATTCTATTCATGGCTTTTTTTCCCCCAAAATAGGGTCTTACTCTGTAGCCCCCGGTTAGCCTTTAAGATGTTATACTGCCCAGACTGTCCTCAGACTCACAGCAATCCTCCTGCATCAGCCTCCTGATTACAAACATTTGCCACCATACCCAGCTCACCCTGTGTATGAAACCTTAAGCTATTAAGAGAAACTTGAAACTCTTTATTTAATGCTCTGTCTACTTTTAGCTAATACTTGTAAGAAACAATATTATCCCTCCTCAGTAACTATATTTTCTTATTTCCTTCAAGGGTCATGTGAAAGACTGCGTATAATTCAGAAAAGTTATTTCTACAGTGAAAAAAAAATACTCCACATTTAAATCAGTCCAAGTCTGTTTCTGACATCCAGGCCGGATCTAGGACACATCTGGACAGCTGGAAACATCCAAGTTTGATCGACTTTTCCAGCTTTTAGAACATTTAGTGCATAAAAGACGAAGGCAGTTGTCCTAATCACTACGTTTTAAAGGAGTCAACGGCGTTTCTGTAGGGCTGGCAAGCCCACAACACAGGCCTTGTTTCCTGTCCCATGTCCCTGTCAGACATGCCCCGTGCTGGCAGACAAAGTTAACTTTCAAAGGGTGTGGTTTCTGAGGTTGCCACATGCTTTGCCATGACTTAAAATATCCCTCTCTGGCTGCCAGATGGCCCGAGGAGGCAGCAAATCCAGGATCCACCGGCTGTAGAGTCTTAAGGGTGCCTTAGGACGAGACCTCTTTCAGGGGTCCTTCCTGTTTCTGTTTTTAAACCTCTGGACCACTTTAAGCCTTAAACCAGGACCTTACTCCCCTCCTCTGTGTAAGTGAAAGCACGGGGTCAGAATGAATTTGGGGCACAGAAAGCAAATGCTGACCTGTTGCCACCCCCCCTCCCCCCCCCCACGAGAACATGACTTTTAACTACTCTCCAAAAGAAACTCTTGCTTTTTTCAGCTTAAATTCTTTGGATGCTATGTATACAGGAGGCCAGAGAAACCCCACAGGGAAACAAATCTAGGAGCCTCCAGATAGACCTGCTTCTTGTGGCCCCTTGGCAAGAGTGGAGGAAGCAGCCTTGGGTAGAGTCCTCAGGGTCAATTCTTCCCTGGATGCATCAGACACAATTCATTCCCAGTTATGGAATGACAGTGCCCGGGGCGATAAGAGAAAAAAAAATGGAAAGAAAAGGAAAATAGAGGGGAAATAATTTTCTATTAGTTGAATGGAAGAATGAGATAACTTGGGGTTAAAAAGAGAAAAATAAATACACCGCAAAGGAGTTTTTAACAGTTGCAAGCTTTGGAGAGATAATAATCGAGAGACTAGGGGCATTCTTTGGTCTCCTGGGCTTCCTTCCTAGTGTAGAGGAAAGGCCCAGCTCTCCCTAACCCACAGTGTGTGTGTGTGTGTGTGTGTGTGTACACAATGGCATCAGTGGAGATACTTCTGAATGATGCTTAAATCAAGACCTGAAAGCAATTAGATGAACAAAGCTCTCAAATCAGTTTGACTTTGTCTTAGTCAGGATTACTACTGCTGTGATGAAACACCAAGACTAAAATCAAGGGGGAGAGCAAAGTGTTTGTTTGACTTAACATCCTACCTGGTAATCCGTCATCGAAAGAAGCTAGGGCAGGAACACAAGCAGGGCAGGAACCTGGAGCAGGAGCTGATGCAGAGGCCATGGAGGGGTGCTGTTTACTGGCTTGCTCCCCATGGCTTGCTCAGTCTGCTTTCTTATAGAACACAGGACCACCATCCAGGGATGGCTCCAACCACCATGGGCTGGGCCCTCCCCCATTGATCACTAATTAAGAAAATGCCTTACAAGCTTGCCTATAGCCCTATCTTATGGAAGCATTTTCTTAAGTGAGGTTCTCTCCTTCCAAATGACTTCTGTTTGTGTCAAGTTGGCACAAAATTATCCAGCACAGGCTTCATTTTTCAATGAAGTGATTACAAAAACAAAAATTCAGTTCTTCAAGATTTATTTCCTCTCGTCCTTAGATGGTTGCCTGCCAAAGCACAACTCAGATTTCTGCAGGAGACAGTTGGGTTGCTGCCTCTTTGCCCTTACATAGACATTGTTCCTCCCCTGTTGCTGTATGGTGATTTCTTGGTTTGAGTCTGTCTGCCCCAGTAGATTGGAAGTCACGGAAGATTGGTGGTCATGCCTTGGTAAACTCTGCTGAGTACAGCATAGCTCTGGGGTGAGATTTAAGATTAATAAAATATCAAGACAGATGAGAGAAAGTAGCAGATACTTTCATAGTATCTTTGCATTGAGAAAAGAGTAGTGTCAAACGTCTTTCCCCGCAATGAATGTATTGAATTCTTCTAAGTGCCTTGGTACAGGTCCTGTGTTTGCCATGGGCTATGATGAGGAACAGACTCCACAGGGTTCTGGTTCTTACAGAGCATATAGTACCAAAGAGGATCGAACCCAGGGCCTTGTGCTTGCTAGGCAAGGGCTCTACCACTGAGCTAAATTCCCAACCCTGATAATTTTATATATTAACTTATAAGTACATAAATTCCGATTCTACCAAAAGAAGGAGTACAGTTCTGCAGTATCAAAAGAGATGATGTTAGATGATAATGGCAGGAAAAGCTAAGGTTTTGCTGCATTGCTTGAATGCCTACAAGAACTGCATTTTGTATTTCTATCATTCTTCCCCTCTTATTCTCCTACAATAATTTATATTTTATACTCAAGATGCAAACTTTCTACTGGGAAAGGGACACAAATCAATGGTCCTTTTAGACACTTCAGCTTCCTGGCCCAGCTCAATTGCTAATAGCAGATTCCCTCTAAAACTGTCTCTCAGTTGTCCTGATATTATCTAGTGTGTCAAACCTATTTTTTCATGGATAATTTGGAGCTCTAATACCACGAACACCTGTACAGGGGAGTGTTATTCTTGCACACTGAGAGCTGAGCAGGATAAGCCAAAATTGAAGAAAATAAAACAAAACAAAAAAACCCCCGAGCATCAGTGTAGTTGGAGACCTTCTCTCCAGCCCCCACCAACCCCTGTTAGTCCGACAACCCACTTATAAAATAAACACACAGACACTTATATTATTTAAACTGCTTGGCCATTAACTCAGGCCTGCTATTGTCTAGCTCTTACTCTTATATTCAGCCCATTTCTATTAATCTATACTTTGCCACATGGTTAGTGGCTTACCAGTACCTTACATCTCGCTTGTCATGGTGGTGGCTGGCTGGTCTCTCTGACCAGAATTCTCTTCTCTCTTGTCCCGCCTATACTTCCTGCCTGGCTACTGGCCAATCAGCATTTTATTTATACAGAGTGATATCCACAGCACATCAGGAATTCTCTCTGAACTCCAAATGTCAGGCAATTATTGCTGGATGCTTATTAGGTATACCACAGAATAGCATTGTTCTTTTCTGGTTACAGATCCAAGAATATAACTTGAAGTAACTTCTCAGTATTAGATATGATCACTGGAGGAGCAAGCTGACCTTTCTAATACAACAGAACAATATTCTACTATCACATTGGCATTTCATGGTGCTATTTGGAATTTTGGGATGTAAGACAGAAGCTGTGTCTTCCCTCACCTCCTCTCCCCTTCCCTGCCCTTCCCTTTCCCCTGTCTTCTTCCTTCCTTCCTTCCTTCCTTCCTTCCTTCCTTCCTTCCTTCCTCCTTCCTTCCTTCCTTGCTTCCTTGCTTCCTTGCTTCCTTCCTTCCTTCCTTCCTTCCTTCCTTCCTTCCTCCCTCCTTCCCTCTTCCCTTCCTTCCTTCCTTCCTCCTTGCCTCTTCCCTTCCTTCCTTCCTTCCTTCCTTCCTTCCTTCCTTCCTTCCTTCCTTCCTTCTTCCTCCCTCCTTCCCTCCCTCCCTCCCTCCCTTCCTTCCTTCCTTCCTTCCTTCCTTTCTTTCCTTCCTCCATTTCCACCTTCATATTTCTTCTGGATGGTGTCATCTGAACCATGATGCTGGTGTTAATAATACATATGCTATCGACAGCAAAACAGGATGGAGGCAAGATGGGGTAAGAAAAAATAGTACAACTTTCCCAGACAATACTACCCACACATACTTTAATTTCTCAGGTTAAAGAAATTGCTTATTAGAAAATAAAAGCTGGCTTGCTATAATGGTTTAATATCATACTTTAAAATTCAAAACTATGAGCTCCTTAGTACTAGTCTGGTAGTGGGACACACATCATTTTCATGAAAAACATGAGCTCAGTTGTTACGAATAAAGACAGCAAGATAAAAAGAGATAATAAAAGAGATGAAATGAAGTATCAGGAGAAGAACTTAACCACTAACACAGACACTTCTCCAAAGACATGCCCTGTCTGTGTCTACCCCGTCAGCCACAGCTAACAGCCATATGCAGGATGTACTTCCTATGGGCTATCTAAATCGCGCATTCTCAACAGAGGAGAAATCACCCCCAGAGGTGAAATTTGATTATGTATGTGTAAAAAATTACTTTTTAATATATAAAGCATAGATATATGTACAATGTATAAGCAAGTATATAGCATAACTGTGGTATTAAAAAATCTATAGGGTGGCAACTAGGAAAAATAAGTCTACCCAAAGGTTCTCTACTGGGAGAGTAATAATGAAAACAAGTGGTTGAGAAATGCTGTCTTAGTGGTCGGCTCGTGCTCTGTAGAGAAGATAATTCACCTCTGGAGAAGCTACTTAATCGAGTAACTTGATATTTATGCAACAACATCAACTAGGAAATGACATGATGGGATAATGCAACACGGTAGCGTGGGAAAAGAATGATAGCCGGGCTTATAGAAAATAAATAGGTTCATCAACAGACTTACTACAAACTCCAGAAGTGTAGGCCAGACTCTCAGAATTGGAAAGAAAAGGAGCAGGAGGTGAAGGCCCTTGTACTTGTACAGAATCTACAGCTTTCTTGTGCACATGACCAGCAGATGTTCTCTCAGCTTCCCCTACTTAGTTGTCTGGCTGAGTTCATAGAGGTTATTTATACCTGTGGTATGCCTAGGCCGGGCACAGGTCACTTTGAACACTCCGTGTTGGCGGGTGACTCACTGTTACGTGCTACACTTCCGATCTCTTCAGTTGACTGTTTGCTTGCCCAGAGTCGGTGTGTTTGTTCCTTGTGCTGTACACACCACTTACTGGCATTTACTAGTACACTGCTTATTAGTGAGACAGCAGATCAACCAGTGAGGGAAAAGATATAGGGCTGTAGTTTCTACAAAAAGCGAGTTGAATGCTTTATAAAGAGTCAGTACGGAGAACAGCCCAAATGGTAGTACGCTTGTTCTTAGCCATAGTCAAACATAGGCTTGGAGCAGTTAGAGCTTTGGATAAGATGAGCTTTTTACCAGGGGATTGTAAAAGAAGCAGAGAAAATATGGGAATTAAAATATATATATATATATATATATATATATATATATATATATATATATATATATATTTGTATATTTAAATAAAAAGGAAACTATGAAGGATGTGAGAAACTGAAAATATAGGCTTAGTTAACTGAAGGACGCTGGGGTAACAGAGTCATATTGAGATATTGGGGGTTGTGACCACAGAATGGAATGTTTGAAATTAAGATTATGAAGGGGGTCCAGTTAATGAAAATGACAAAGTGGTCCAGTTGCTTGCTGCTCGAAAAGGCCATTTCAAGAGGGTTGACTAAAAGAACACAAGAAATCAGACTATTGAAAGGGTATTAAAATCACCAAGAACTGCCCCAGCAAAAGTGTGCTGGCTAAGTTTTATGTCAACCTCACACCAGCTGGTGTCATCTGAGAGGAGAGGCCCTCAGTTGAGAAAATGCCTCCATAACCCTGGGCTGTAGGCAGGCCTGTACGGCATTTCCTTACTTACTAATTGACAGGGGAGGGCTCAGCCAATTGTGGGTGGTATTTTCCCCTGGGGTCCTGGGTTCTATAAGAGAGCAGGCTGGGCAAGCCATAAGAGCAAGCCAGTAAGCAGCACTCCTCCGTGGCCTCTGCATCAGCTCCTGCCTCCGGGTTCCTGCCCTGCTTGAGTTCCTGCCCTGACTGCTCTCGATGATGATGAACTGTGATCCGGAAGAGTAAGCCGAATAAAGCCTGTCTTCCCCAAGTTGCTTTTGGTCATGGTGTTTCATCACAGCAGTAGAAACCCTAAGTACGACAAAACGGGAGAGGCAGCAGCATGGTTCAACAATCCAGTTTACTGAGTGACAAGTCCGTGCATGAGCCACGCGCTCGGGGGACAGAGAATGTTCACTACATGAGATCATGATGGAGAAAGTGTTGTGGGGGCTACACCTGAGGGTGTGGGTTACAGATGAGTGTTGAGGGCTGGAAAGTCAGGCTGGGATAGAAGGAAAGATCTGGGGATGGTGTTTCAGATGGTGGGTCACATAATGCACAAAAGCTGAGTGGTAGGAAGAACTCGCTGTATGGTGTCCGTGAGTTCATGAGGTGGGGCAGCTGTAGGCTGAGAGGGTCCAGATGTTGAACTGAGGGTGCTTTCCTTTTTTGCCATTTACTATTTGTAGACAATTATCGTTTGGCTGCTGTCTTTAGAGTTTTTCTCAGTGGGCTAATCGTTACTGATGATGTCCTTCTAGCCCGAATTCCTTCTCACATGAAGTTTTAGGCTGTGCCTACAGTTATAAATACGGACAATGGTCAAACACATTAAAATATGAAAGGCAAGATAGAACTCTATTGGAAGCCAGAAAACACACACAAAAAACCCGAGTTTGTATCTACATTTATTTAGAGGTGACAGTCTCAGGAGCTTGCCTCCCTACAAACTCCAGATGTTATCTTTGTGTGTTGCTCTACACGCTCGCTACATTAGAATGTCACTTCTTCAAACCTGAGATTTTCCCCCCATTGAACTAAAGGTAAACAGTTAATTTTGTCACATCGACTTCCTTTTGGCTCCCCACTTACTATTGTTTATTGATTTGAGAAGAGATATAGAACTGTCTCAAGTAACCGAGTATGGGGCTGCTTTGATGAGGCGCTATCTCTCTCTCTTTTTTTTTTCTTTTCTTTTTTTTTTTTGCCGGAGCTGAGGATCGAACCCAGGACCTTGAGCTTGCTAGGCAAGCACTCTACCACTGAGCTAAATCCCCAACCCCGCGGCGCTGTCTCTCTAAGCAGAACAGCAACACTGAAAGTTAAGCCGGAAAGATGCTAGAGAGAGGTGTGATGAGACTAAGGACCATTCTGTTTTCATGAGACAAATGCTCAGTGACACCAGACTGTGCAGCTCCAGTGTTTCCTCTCCAGCAGTCTTCCTGTTGGATTGGTTGCTTATTTCAGTGATGTTCCAGTAGTCAAAAGATGAGTTTTCTATGAAAAAATTTTATTTTTAACTTTAAATTGTGTGTGTGTGTGTGTGTGTCGTTCCCACCCCCCCACCCCCCCCATGACTTGATAGATGTATAACTCTGGCTGGCTTGGAACTTGTTATATAGATCAGGTTGACCTTGGATTTACAGTGATCCTCTTGCCTCCTGCCCTTGTACCTTTAGTATGGATGGGCATGAGCTGCTACCATGGTCAGCATCCTTAAAGAGATTTTAACAAAGGACTGTGGAAAGGGATACTAGAACTAGCTAGGGTTTCAGAGGGCCAGGGAGACTAGCAATGTTGGGCAGCTGTTACTGCTCTTAGATTTGAGGGGACCAGGAGAGTGAATGGAGAGAACCCAGCAAGAACTGTTTCTATGGCAATGGTCATACAACCAGGATGAGGGCTATGTATATGGTTGCCCAAACCGCCAAACCTAGTCAGTCAGGAGAAGGATAGGCAGGACAAATGTTTAGGTCTCTACCCACAGAGTCTCATGTAATTGACGGAATCCAACTGGAAAGCAGAAGTTTAAGAGTCCAAAATGGTCACAGCAAACCAAACATAATCACTTCAACTCTTCAATCCTTCAAAAGTCTACCTTTCAGTTCCTCCCAAGAGGAAGCCTTCATTAAATTCTGAAAGCTTAGAAATCTGAATTTATTCTTTCAAGACCAGGGTCTTGATATGTAATTCAGGTTGGCTTTGAACCTGTGTTCCTCCTGCCTCAGCCCTGTCCCCCCCCCCCCCCCTACTGCTGGGATTGCTGGTGTGTACCACCATCTGGATGCAAAATTCCTTTTTGTTTTTACGCCTCGGAGTTTTAGAGAAGGTGCAATGGGTAGAACACATCAGGAAATGACCCACTGAGTGATAGCTAGAAGCCTAGCTATCCTGCTTCTGATTGATCACTTCAGGTTTGCAGGGACGGGCTTAGCATGAGGTCCTGTGATCCTGCCAGCAGGCCCCAGAGTTTACATATTTCCCACCTAGACCTAGAGATAGCCCCAAGGCATGTGGGAGAGCCAGCTCCTGAGGGAAAGTAGAGAATGTTTGTTTTATGTTGGGGAGAAAAAAAGAGGGCCTGCCCACTAGGACAAATCTAGGAGTGTAGTGTTTGAGATGGACCCTGTGAGGGCATCTCTTGTCTAGGAAGAAAATGGCCGGAGCTGGGCCACGCGTGCCTAGTTATTCTTCTCCAAAGTACCCAGCACAGAAGTCCTGTGAGCACACTGTAGCAGACAAGTGAGGACATTGGAGACGTTTGTCTTTTCCCATGCTTTCATGAGTTAGGCACACCATGGATGGGAACCCACAGATGAGTGGTTTCACCCCAAGTAAGAACATGAACTGTCACTGGAGACATTCTGTAAGGAAGGGAGTGTCTTTCACTCATTCGTCATGGGATTGTCACAGCTGACACACTAATGACCTATCATTAACTCGGCTTTGCAGATGGCGAAACAGAGGCTTGGCAACGTTAAGGGGCTCGCTCTGGGTCAGGGAACTAGTTAGGGGCAGAGCTAGGATTCAAATCTAGACAGTTTGGCTCCCAAGCTAGTGTTCTTAACTCCTTCCCATGTCACAGGCCTGTGAACAAATAATTATAGTGTAATGCATGAGGTAAGTGCTAATGGAGGGCTCTATGGAGGGAGGGGTGACTAAACAGATCTGAGAGTCAGCTTGGGTACAAATTCCCTTGTCTACTGCCAGAAATGAGCATAACAGAGTCCTCTTAGGACCTGCGATATTATCACTTTAAACACAGCTTCAGATATGGAGGTCAACTCATGTTGCCCTGTTGCCCCCTCATACATAACAACACTTAAAATAATTTCTTCCTCACACTCTGGATCCCCTCCAAGAGTTTTGTTCCAGCTTTTGGACAAGGCAGAAACAGGAAAAGGATGTGCTAATGTTTCCTGACTAGAGGCCGCAGTTGAAATTTGGGATAGTTTTATAATGAAAATCTTGTTAGGGTTCTATGGCATGTATATGTATTATCTGTATTCATATGTCATAATAAATGTGCCATATAAAATCATAAACATCAGGCCTATGACTGGTTAAATCTTCACATTTCTGTGGTTTATAGGTCTGTGTTGAGTAAAGGTTGTTTATCAATATTTCTTACCTCAAATACTTTCTCTCTCTCTCTCTCTCTCTCTCTCTCTCTCTCTCTCTCTCTCTCTCTTTTGCCATGACAGTAATAATTTAGTAGCAGCATCATATGATTTCTGTTAGTAGCACAAAACAAATTTACTTCTCTGTCTCATCCCTCCAGGAAGAACTTGTTTCCCATTACTGATTTGTCTCTCAGGGTGTCTTTGAAACATCTATGTATTCTTACATTACTTGATATAAGAATGTTGTTAAGTTTATTTGGCCAGAGTGGACACTGTAAGCAGGTGCTATTCAATACCGCCAAGTGATGGTCTATTCATGCCAGGATATTAAACACATCCTGTAGTTTGGCATAAACACCAGGTGGGATTCTAATCCATTCAGTACCGGGCCGTCCTTCGTTCCTCCTTAGTGAGTGAAAATCTGTGGGAAGTCCCTGTGAGGAATTCTCTAGACCTTAGAAGTCAGCAAGTTTCTCTCCAAAATGGTACAAAAAGATCACTGGTTCAGTCACTGCTAAGCGTCCTCTGTACATAACCTCTTTCTTGGAACAACCCCAGGAGCTCTCAGAGAAGTCCCGAGTTGACACGTAGGTCCATTCTTGAGCTTATTTACCTTCTTTTGGAGACATTCTCTTTCCTTTCCAAAGTTGAAATTGTCTGGGAGTCAAGTCCCTGAGTCATTGTTGGATAACTCTCCTATTATAAATAGAAGAAGACAAAATGAGACCAGGCAACCCTCACAACCATATGGACAATAGCTAGGTTATGGTCATCAAGGTAGAGTCTGGTCTACAGGATCAGAGGTGAGAGGAGAGCCTGCTTACACATCTGGCCCGCTGTTACCACACAATTGTTCACAGGACTGCAGCTCTGTTTTTTTCACTCCTTAGCATGCCAGTGTATGGCACTAGCACTAGGGGTCTGATACGCAAAGTAATTTGGGAGGCATGGGCACTACAATAACTTTGTAAGACAAGAGGTTACATCTTCTGACAACTTATTCATCATGAAAGGAAATAATCTGAAAGCTGACAAGGGTGGCAAACTCCCTGGCTGTCTCCTACACTGGTTTTCTTTTTGCTCATAGTCACAGAATTGTGAGTACACAAATGGGAGCCACCATGATGCTCTATTGGCCATGTGACTAATCTTTGGTCAATGGGAAATAAGCAGAAATGCTGCAATTTCTGGGGTGTGACCTGAGAGAGAAGGGCATAGCTCGTTTTTGTTAGCTCCTATCAGTTTGGGTGTCTATCAGGTAGGCCCAACAGGCTTTTATCGCAAAGTGGTGACTTGGGAGTTGAGTATGACAATGTCAGCTTCAGGTGAGAGCACGTCCTTATGGCTCCAACTCTTTTGTTTTCCACAGATAGCCTAACTTCTCTCACAGACAGCCGGCCCGGACTCTTCATGGCTTCCTTTTGGGGCTTCTATAGTGAAAGGAAGGGCCATGATAGCTAGCCTCAGTTAGAATAGGGGGTGAGGATCTTGATTTTTCACCTAGACTCCAAAACTCTGCTCCTAACTGTCACTCTTTTAAATGTTGCTGCATTTCTTTGGCACACCCTAGGAGGGATGTCTGCAAGAACAGAACCGATTTCTCAGCCATGACTACAGTGTTTGAATTTGTTGCTAGGACATCTGTTGAATTTCCAAATTCTATCTTAGGAAAGAAATATAATTTTTCTTTGATGCGACATTCTTCTTGAGGCAGAAATACAAGGAAACCACTGTTTGTGGTGACATTTTGGCAGAACTCTCAAGTGTAGCCTGGGTCTGGGAACCCACAATCCAAGAATAAGGAACCATTTACATACAAAAATGTTGGATTTGGGAGGATATTAGGTTTAGTATGCTCATGAAGCCACTGACTTACAGGGTCAAAGAGCTTATTTTTCAGGCAAGTATATTTTACTGTTTATGGGCGACTACCAAAATAATTATTTCCTGTGTGGGTCAGCAGGAGTGAGGTAATCTCAAGGAAAATGTTCCATTGTGCTTATTGGGCTGGGTGGGCAGTGACTCCAGACATCCCTTAAAGGAACAGTCATTGTATTAAATGGTGAAGTCTGGTTTGTAAGTCTGTGGGAAAGAGGTTCATTTTTCTTTCTTTCTTTCTTTTTTTTTTAATTATACTTTCAGGATCTCACGAGAGGCAACAAATATGATTGTACATATATATTTGCACAGTCTCATTCATTTTTCTGTGGTTGCACTTATAAAGTGGGTTCATTTACATAATGTATGGATGTTCTAGGAAGATAATTCTATGTGATCTGGAATATAACGCGTCCTATTTCCATTAAGTTAGAAGGAGAAATTTACCTTGTACTTGTCTGCCTTGAGCTACTTGAGATGCTCTATTTGCCTTTATCTTCCCAGCCTGCACTAAAGGGCCTGTAGTAATCACATTAACCACTTTTGAATGAATGAATGGCTTGCCAAGGAAGTATATTCCAGTGGGGTGATATCTACCTCCAAGCTAACCTGTCCTGGTACTTTAACTCTGGCTGAACGGACTAGCCAGGACGAGAATTTGCTAGCCAGGACTAGAATTTGCCTCAGGCAACAAACTTCATATGCCTATCCTTCTAAGAATGGGAGAAGTAGGCACAGGATTGCCCACACCTTATGAGATATTGGCACAGCATGCTGAGTGATCATGACAGTTGGATCAACAGGTGACAGACCGTCAAACCACATCAACTAGGATTCCACTTCCGGTCCATCTGCTAGAGGACTTTGGATACATACTGCCTGATATGATATACTTCATTCTGCTCAGCTTCCTCAACTGCTATAGGAGCTTAGAATATGCATTGCAGTTTGTTGAGTTTCATATTATAATAGAGAATGTTCAGTAATTACCCACTTTCTTTGTTGTTGTTGAGTGCCTGTTAGGTGCAGGCATGTATTGGTACTGGTATGCAGACGTGAACAAATCGGGCATGGTTCCTGTCTGTAAGAAATTTAGCCTCTAACAGAGGAGATAAGCATAAACAAACACATAAACACATGACCTAATTCTAAGTTGTATTCATTTATGGGAAACAAACTGCATGTTGAGGTAAGGAATACATGGAAATTCACAAGGTGGTAAAAAGTTGTCTGTCAGGGCAAGATGCACTCACTGGCACAATAGTGGCATGACATGTCTGGTACAGTAATAATAACTGTTTCCTGGTTGGGTTTGAGGCTTGTTCCACAGGAGAGGATTAATGCTTGGTACTATAAACTTGGTTAAAAGCTCATGGCTGGGAGAAGGCCTAGGAGTAACAACCTACAATTGTTAAATGGATAATGGTGTTAAACTTCCTCTAAATATTTGTGTTTATGTAACACGATTGCTAAAGGTCTTATTAATAGCAAAACCTGGAGCCAGATATTGGGGTGAAAGCTGAAAGATCAGAGAGGCCGAGAGCAAGCCACTAGTTCGTATCTTTACAAAATCCTCTGCTGAAAGAGAGAGAATTCTTGTTTCCTCATGCCTTATATACCTTTCTGTGTCCTGCCATATTACTTCCTGGGATTAAAGGCGTGTGTCTTTCCCAAGAAAAGATACGAGATCTCAGATGCTGGGATTAAAGGTGTGTGTCACCACTGCCTGGCTCTGTTTCCAGTATGGCCTTGAACTCACAGAGATCCATCTGGATCTCTGCCTCCCTAGTGATAGGATTAAGGGTGTGTGCCACCACTGCCTGACCTCTAAGTCTAATCTAGTGGTTAGCTCTGTCCTCTGATCCCCAGATAAGTTTATTAGGGTATACAATATATCAGCACATGTTTATGCCTATAAAATGGTGCTGTTCTCAGCCTTGGTCAGAGAAGCTTCTCCTTTCAGTGAGCAATGATTAATGTAGAGACTCAAAATTGGTTCAATCACTGAGAGTAAGTGGCTTTTGAGTACTTGTCTCTAAGTGGGATTTCTAGATTACTCTCTCCTGCTGTGGGATGTCTTTCTGTACACTGTGAATATGTGTTGCTCTGACTGGCTAATAAATAAAGCTGTTTTGGTCTATAGCCAAGCTTTGAGTGATTATTTTATAAGCAGCTGCAAACTGTGAGTGGGAGAGATTCATCCAACTGTGGGACCGGGCAGGACACAGGAAAACTTCCGACTACACTCTCCAAGGATGAAAGAACATTGCAGAAAAATGCGTAGGGGGTGGAGGAGATAGAAAGAATGAAATGCTGTCTGTGCATATCACATGGGCATTTTACTCACAAATTAAGCAGTTGTAGTTACTTGCACAAGACCTGAACAAGATGAAGACTTATCACATTATATCATGAGGCTGCCACCTCTTCCTGAGGTGGTGTTGTTGGTAGTCATTGGTTGCTAGGAGAGGGAGACGCATATTCTTCAGAGGTGTAGCAACTGTTAAGTTAACCATGCTCTGGAAAGCACACCCACCCAAGTTTCATGAAAATAATCCAACTTAGACTCAATAAGTCACATCCTCTACTTCCAACAAACAAGTAAAATACATGAAAACAAGAGACTCTCTGAGAAGAAGAAATTCAGCAGAAATGGGCAGGAGGTGTGAGAGGCTGGCTGTCATGGGTGAATTCGAATGTCCTGGTTTGCTTTCAATTGCTGCAATAAGCACCACAACCAAAAACAACTTTTGGAAGAAAGGGTTCATTTCATCTTTCAGCTTATAGTCCTCATGAAGGAAATCAGAGCAGGAACTCAAGACAGGGACCAGAGGCAGGATCTGAAGCATAACACAGTGGGATGTTGTTTACTGACTTGCTCCTCATGGCTTGCTCAGCCTGTTTTCCTACGGAACTTAGAATCACCTGCCTAGGGGTGTTACCACCCACAGTGGGCTGCCCCCGCCAGGTCCATTATTAATCAAGAAAGTGCCCCATAGATTTTCCTACTGGCAAGTCCAATAGAGGTATTTTCTCAAGTGAAGGTTCCTTTCCCCAGAAGACTCTAGCTAGTGTCAGATTGACAAAACCAAAACCAAACCAACCCAACCAAGCAACAAACCAACCAACCAAAAATCAAAAAACCTAACTGGCACAGTAAAAGGAAACAAAATCATTGTATACATATATGAAATTTTCAAAGAATAACATATATATTTTTTAAAAAATGAAGGAAGACAAATTAAAGAAGAACAAGTAAAAAACAAAAACAAAAGAACCCAACAACAACATCAAAAACTGCCAGGAGAAGGCACAAGCCTTGGGGAGCGTGAAGAGGGAAGACCATATCACAGGGAGGCAGCAGCTTGTGTGAAGGACCTGAGGGCTAAAAGGAACTGGTGTTTTGGAGGAGAAAGCAAAAGGAGACCCAATGTCAGGGAGTCTCCTGTGGCATGAGGGGGTCATGTGTCCTTACTGGCAAATGTCCTCCGAGGATGGTAGAGCCACGGGACGCAATATGTAAAGGCACGTGTTGAATGTGTACAAGAAGTTGGGGGCTTTATTTCAGTCTTTAGAGCAAGAATTCTTTGGGCTGGAGAGGTGGTTCAGAGCTTAAAAATGCTTGCCATTCTTATAGAGGTCCTGAGTTCGGATTTGATCACCCACACTGGGGCACTCACAGGTGCCTGTAACCCTAGTTCCGGATGATCCAACTCTCTCTTCTGGCCTCCACGGACGCTCCCCACATACATGGTGTACACATATATACACATAAAAAATAATTAAACATATAAACAAACAAACAGAAAAGCTTGATTGAGGTCTTCCCTTCTGAGCTTGAGGGAGGTCTTCCCTTCTGAGCTTGGTGAGGTCTTCCCTTCTGAGCTTGGTGAGGTCCTCCCACCCTGGATTTAAGTTCTCATCTCAGCTGATTAACGGTGGTCAGAATGGAAAGTTGCACTTCATCTGAAATGCAAGGAAGAAAATAAATCCTAGACGAGGAGCTGGTGGAGTTTGTGATTCTGCCCCAAGCATCAAAACCACAGTGGGAGCTGCCATCCACATTCAGGCAGCATTTGGGAATGGAGGTTTGTGAGCGTGCTGAGGCTGAAGCGTATAATGTTATGTACGCTGTCTGTTTTGTGATCTTTTAGCACAAAAACCATCTGGGAGGCATCCTTGCTCATGGACGTCCTTAGGAGGCCCTCAGATTCCAGTTCTCAAATGATACAGTGCTTGGTGTATGTGCGTGAGTGTGTATTTATTACCCATGTGTAGGTAGATGACATGCTGACGGTTGTCAGATGTTCTGTCTTCTTCGGGGCATTTTAGCTCGGGGTCTCTATAAACTTGGTAGGGAGGAAAATTACATCTTCATTTCCACTATCCCCTCTAGCTGAAATTTAACACTGATATATTTAGGCAACGAACCATGGTAATTTTAGCTTAACTTGTGACTTTGTCATCAGTAGAAATCACAGATATTTTCTTACCACAGAATGTTGGTGCAAAATATTCCTTTGGAAAAAAAAATTAAAGCCAAGTGTTGAGACACACACCTTTAATCCCAGCACTTGAGGGCTGAGACATGACTGATGTGGGATCCAAACTAGACTGGGCTATACAGTGAAATCCTGTATCAGAAAACTAAATGGGGGTCTGGGGATGTAGCTCAGTGTTAAAGTAATTTCACTTGCACAAGGCTTGAAGTTTGAGCCCCAGCAGTATACCTACTCACCCACACCCACCCTCCCACCCACCCACCAAACTAACCACTGTCCCTTCCCTCAAATATTTGAAAAATCATGTTTTATTTATTTGTTTGTTGTTGTTGTTGTTTTTTTTCAGGACAGGGTTTCTCTGTGTAGCCCTGGCTGTCCTGAAGCTCACTTTGTAGATAGACCAGGCTGGTCTTGAATTCAGAGATCTCCCTCTGCCTCCCTTGTGCTGGGACTAAAGGCATGCGCCACCGTTTGAAGTTGCTGAAAACTGTGTTTTAATAGTTTAGGTGGGTTTTTGATTTCACAATTATATGCATTTTACTTTATAAATTAAAAAATATTGAGATAAGGCTTTCAGATGAGTAAAGGGATCCTGGATGCAAAGGTTAAGGATAGTCAGCCTTAATTACTGGAGTGTAATAGGGGTGCTGTATTTTCAGCAAATCTCATTCTCGTATCCACTTCCATATGATCTGTTACTTGAGTTTGGGTAGCAAAAAAGGAAAAGTCAAGAAGTACTTGTGAACCCCTCATCTGCACAGATACATCATACACATTTTGTTCAGTTTGTAGACCAAGTCAGAGACTGGATTTCCAAGAATTAGAAAGAGGGATAGATTTAGAGATTAGACAGACCTGAGAGACTGTGCCCATAATCTCGGGTACAAATTGTACATTTCCGCGACCATTCTCTAAGTAGTGATCTGAAAGAAGCATAGACATCATATTTTTTTTTTTTTTTAAGCTACGACCTCTAAGACATGGATGAAGTCCAGCAGCCAGCCAGAGCCCTCCCAGTGCCCCTGGGCTGTTGCCTCAGAGTCCTCTGGGACCACATCTGAAGACATGGTGCAAATCATTATTCAGTCTGCCATTCCCACTGCTCAGCCACCTGACAGACTCTATTTTTAGGGAGTCTGAATTTCTCAGCAAAGACAGCAACAACAGTAAGCCTGAGAGGTTAGCCGAATGTCTGAGGTGGCACCCCGAATTAATCACTGTGTTCTCACTCTCTCTGCTGGAATGAAAATGCTTCTATTTCTGCACTTGGGAGGGAGGGAGGGAGGGAGGGAGGGAGGGAGGGAGAAGAGAGAGAAGAGATGTCTGATCATGTCATCAAAGATTTTAAAAACTGGATGTAAAAATTAACAGACGACATGCCCATCATACTCCTCACTGTATGAGCTAACCAGCCTTGCCCCCCACCCTTCTTCCTTCCATGTCTCACATAGATAGCCCAGGCTGACTTTGAACTCATGCTCCACAGGACTATAGGGATTCTAAACGTGTGCCACAGCATCTGACACCCAAGGGCTGGTTTCTGATAACGCGTCTCCTCTCCATGCACACAGCCCCGGGGAAGCTTTTTTCGAAGTTGTGGTTTAATGGTAAGGAGCAGGAAGTCAAGTCCTTCACCAGCGTTCCCTAAATCAGAATTTCAGAGCCGGGAGCAATGCGCCTGAGTTCTCTGTGGACATTTCCTAGGTCTTCTTGATCAAATGGACTAAAAGCTCCCACGTGAGGCTTTTCTTAGATTATATGGGTGAACTGGAAAAATGCCTGACCAATGTTTGTCTCTCTGTAGTTTCTGTTTTCCTAGACAACGAATACTAAGAAATTGGCTCATGATCTGGGCCACTTCCTTCCCTCCTTTGTCCCCACCCCCACCCCAAGACCATCTCCCTCCCAGGCCTCCAGTTTTCCTCTCTCTGATATATCTTGTCGTCGGTTTGAAATCTTGCTGCTTTCTCTCTCAACCCCCAGCCCCGACTTCACATCTCCCCTGGCTCTCTTGTATCCCATCCCCACTGTGGACATCGACCTTTCTCTGTACCATGTGCTAGCTTAGTGGGAAAGACTGGATCCCTGGAGGCAGAGCCTGTGGTTTCCCAGGGATGCCTATGCCTGCCAGAGAGATGTGTTGAATTCTGGGATTCATGCTATGACCACAGGTCTCAGGCACAGTCTCCAGCAGTTTTTCTCGGGGATAGTGTTCTGCCCAGTGGCCTTGCTTCTTTGCCTTCCTTGGTCTTTCTTACTTGATTTAAAACTGAATTAGCGGCCCGGCCGGTGGTGGCGGTGCATGCCTGTAATCCCAGCATTTGGGAGGCAGATGGATCTCTGTGAGTTCGAGGCCAGCCTGGTCTACAGAGCTAGTCCAGGACAGGTTCCAAAGCTACATGGAGAAACCCTGTCTTGAAAAACAAACAAACAAACAAAAAACCAAAAAAAAAAAAACAAAAACAAAAACAAAACAAAAAAACAAAAAACAAAAACAAAAAACAAAAACTGAATTAGCAAGTGGAAGATAGTGATTGATTATCCTTTCCAAACTTCCACAGTGGAAAATTGCCAAGATTTAAGGGACAGGTGGGGAGGAGCAGTTTGCAATCTGACCCGAGTTGAGTGCACAGCTTGCTGTGGTCCTGAGCTGGGGTCCCCTGAGTGGCCACTGCTTAAGCCCCACTTTCCAGTTCCCACGCTACGAGCACTCAGCAGTCAGGTTGGGCCCAATGCGGAAGGCAATTGATACCAATCATACGAAGCAGATGTTCTCAATCCTGGATCTACGATGCTGATGCCTTCTGAGTCCGTGACAGGGAAGCGGGTGTGTGTGCTGTTCCACACTGCGAGGCTTCTTCACTGAGCTCAGTTCAGAGAGGACGCTCTAAAAGCGGCGTGAGGAGCCATGGGGACTAGGCTGCCACAGCTCAGGCCTTCCTCAGTCTTTTCATTGCGGCCTCACTGAACTCTCTCTGGCTCTACAAGCAGGCCAGGCAGTTTTAGGCTTTTATTGGTAGCATACACTGTGCCTGAAAAGTAAGTTCACCTCCTGACTGTGGTCTGGACAGTTCTCTTCATCCTGCCTACGCCAGCCTCTCCAGGTAGCTTAGGGCTTTGTTCCCCTATGTTTTCTCAAAGTGTAAATTCTTTGGGGATAAGGGGATGCCCTTTGCCTCCCTTGGATGCTCTCTGAACCAGTCTGTTGGGGGGGGGGGAATGAATGCGTTTTTTTAAGATGACTTATGCAACACATAGACATTTCTAGTCTTATTTTTCTGTTTACGAGTCAGCTGCACGACTGCAGTTTTTCCAGAAGAGGCCTGTAATGATTTGGTGCTGCAAACATGAGTAAATGTCCCCCCCTAGGAGCAAGAGCAGGAGAAATCATCCCAGAGCTAACTCCCAGGGGATGAGATTTCTCCATATTTCTAGTCTCCATCCTGCGTCTGCCATGAACAGAGTAGGGTGCCAGGCCCTCCCAATCTGGGCAGCCTGAGCTATCAGAACAACTACATTCTGTGAGCATAAAAGCAGTCTGGAATTGTTCTCAAGGCAACGTGTAAAAGACACCACACCTACTGTTAGTGTTATGGCTGTTCTAGACAAACACTAGATTCACCTGGACCTTGCCTTCCTTCTTTTCTTTCTTTCTTTCTTTTTTTTTTTTTTTTTTTTTTGTTTTTCTATGTAGCTTTGGAGCCTGTCCTGGAACTCGCTTTGTAGCCCAGGCTGGCCTGGAACTCAGAGATCCACCTGCCTCTGCCTCCCGAGTGCTGGGATTAAAGGCATGCACCACCACCACCTGGCTTTGCCTTAGTTCTTTATAGTATTCTCCCATTCTTTTTCCTTGCTCTTTCTTTAAGAGACAGAGTCTCATCATATAGCTCAGGCTGGCTGCAACTGTGTAGACCAGGATAGCACTCAAACTCTTGATCTGCCTGTTTTTGTTTCCTGATAGTTTCTATATTCTCTCATGTTACTGCTCAGCTCCTTCTCCTCTTCCCAAGTACCTCTCCTTCCTGTTTCCAGAAGAAAGCACATAATTTCAATTTCATCGTGTGTACCTATGGGAAATTAGTAAAGACTCTGTCTCTCTCTCTGTGTGTGTGTCTCTCTCTCTCATTTGTGCTCACATGTATGTGTGTGTGTGTGTGTGTGTGTGTGTGTGCACACGCGCGCGCGCATGATCACTTACAAAGAAAAGAATACTGTTTTTTTTTCCTAGAAAAATTAAGTATTAAAGTTTTGAGATGCTTCTACATAGGGCATATAGCAAATGCTTAATAAACTTTAGCCATACGTATAATTATAAGTAATTTGATCCAGTTCTTAAAAGCAGGCTGCATTTATGCCACAGTCAAAGCCCCGGAGAGTGCACTGTCCTAGCCCTACATTCTCCGTAGGAAGTAGAGATTGTATATATTAGCTGGAGTTTGTCCAAGCTGCCTTTGGGACAAACAGGATAATGTGTTCGGAACAGAGGTCAACAGCTGTTACTCTTCTGTGACATTCCAGAAAGTGACAGATGTGTTCAGATTGACCCTCCTTATTCTGTGAGTGTGGGAACTTGTGGGACAGGGAGCCACAGCCAGGCGGGGAGGAGGAACTGATTCCCAGGGGGGTCAGTACCATGAGCGACCACAGAGAACAATGTTGAAGTTAACAGCTTTATTTCCTGGGGGTGCTGCTTTCAAGCAATATGTTAAGAGGATGAAGGGCTGTAAGAACTGTAGCAATGGAGGAGGAAGCCAGAGCATGACAGTTTTCCCAAGACTGGGACAGGGTTGCAGTTCCTGGAGAGGTCAGAGGTGGCCTGCTTATCCTCCCGCTGATTGCACAGTTAGGAAAAGAAGAGGGTCAAGCCAGGCTCAACACAAGAAGCAAAGTGAAATACATCCCTTACCTTGCCTCCTACTCCCAGTCATATTTAACTACCATTCTGGGCTCCAGAAAATAGCCAAATATCCCAAGTTTTTCATTTGTTTAGTTTTGTTTTTCTTTTCTTTTTTTTTTTTGAGCTGAGGATCAAACCCAGGGCCTTGTGTTTGCTAGGCTAGTGCTCTACCACTGAGCTAAATCCCCAACCCTAGTTTTGTTTTTAATGGCAAATCAGCCAGACACAGGACACTCGCTGCCTCCGTGTCATGCCAGCCCGGTGGTAGGCAGGAGTCTTTAGAGGACCTCAGTGAAATCATCAGATTTTCAGAAATTCATAAGTTGGGGACTAGTCGGCCACTTCACTGACAACCATCTTCTCCTCCTCTTCCTCCTCCTCCTCCTCCTCCTCCTCCTCCTCCTCCTCCTCCTCCTCCTTCTTTTGGTTTTTCGAGACAGGGTTTCTCTGTGTACCTTTGCGCTTTTCCTGGATCTCTGTAGACCAGGCTGGCCTCGAACTCACAGAGATCCTCCTGGCTCTGCCTCCCGAGTGCTGGGATTAAAGGTGTGCGCCACCACCGCCCTGCGACAACTATCTTCTTAATGAATGATGTCAGATACTTAAGTCCACTCGGTTGTAACAGCCTGGCGGGATTCCGGGGTCAGCACACTTTCTCGGTGCTCATGATGCCACGCCCCTTTGCTTTCTTCAGACTGACAAGCACGTGAAGCTTTTGTCAGGGCCTTGTTGTCTGGGTTCACAATACATCCGTCTTGCTGACAGTATGTGAGTCCTTTGTCTGGTACGGGCAACTTCCTTTAAGATGCTATCAAGACTCAACGGGCTTTGCTTCCTCTACTGATGGGGGTCCACGTGAACATAAGGTCAGCACGGAAGGACTGCAAACCACGCCTTCCTGACTAAAGAAGGCTTTAGAGCCGCAATTCTCAGCCTGTGGGTTGAGACCCTTTGGCGGTCGCATATCAGATATCCTGGATATCAGATTTTTACTAGATGGTCCACAACAGTAGCAAAATTGCAGTTATGGGGTAGCAATGAAATAATTTTATGGTTGGGGGGGGCGGTCACCGCAACATGAGGTGTTAAAGGGTCTCAGCCTTAGGAAGGTTGAGAACCACTGGTTTAGAGTCACATTTAGCAGAATGAAACAAAGTAAGACAGCTGCTTAGAGTTGCATTGTGGGCGCATTACTTAACCACACTGCGCTTTTGCTTCCTTAACCATAAAATGGAGATAATGATGGTGCCGACCTCCTGGCGTGGTAGTGGGGATTAAGTGAGATGAACCATGCCCAGTGCCTAGCACAATGCAGCTGAAAGCCTCTAATAAATTTTAGCTACACCTTTTATCAGCATGATAAGCCTACCTCGCTAAGTGATCAAAGTTTAGGTAATTGCTCTAAGAAAATTCCCCCAATACTGTTTCATGTAATTCTAGGTTAAAAACCCCCTAAATTGTTCTTGCAAAAGTTTTTTTAACGCTAGCTTACTCAGTGGGATTAGACGATCAATGGAGCAGCATTTTCCTGCTTTTGTAAGGCTTTGATTCTGCTGATTTGTGATAATATCCACAACTTTCTTAACTTCACCACTATCATTTTAAATAAGTTCTTAAAAAAGAATGCTAGTAGCTGGCATAATGCCATAAAGCCCAAAGGCAGAATCTCTGGTTTCATTATTTTCCTACAACCACCATGGGAGCATTCGAACCTCTGTAAGAAGGAACTGTAGGGAGAATTAGGAAGGAAAATGAACCGGAGGCTTCCAGCTGGAATCCAGATCTTGCTTGGCTTGTTCCCTGTGCCAGTAGCTAGCTACAGGTCTTAGTGATAACAGCTTGCAACTTGGCAACTGTAACTCTTGGAAGCTTTCAAGGCTACTTCGTAGTTTATACCTAGATGTGGTAAAACTGCAGGACTGTCCAAGAAGAAACGTAACGCTAATTTCCAAAGCAGAGTTCTGGAGGAATCCACCCAGTGTAGTAGAGTGGATTTATCTAAATAGACCACATCTACACTCAATGATCTGTTCTGATTGACCCAACAAACATTCATTCAGCTTCTACAAGCAGTGTGAAATCTATCTCTAACTTAAGGGTGGAGGAGATTCACACACTGTGTGGAATATGAGCAACATATTGAGTGAGATATTTTTTATCTCTGTTTTATATAAGAGAGACTGAGACCGTAGCTCTCAGAACATTTAGTTCCCAATTCTGTGCAGCTTTGAATTCTGTGCTTTTAGCTAATGGAATCCCCTTCTGTATCCAAAAGGGCAAACTAAATCTTGAGTGTGTGTCCTGTGTAGGAAACATCCCATTTTCTCCAAACCATAAGGGACCCACAGAGGGTCCCGGAGAGAGGGGGAGGGGATGCCGAGTGGCTAGGTGTAACTCTGACTTTGGCTGCAAGATGAATGATTTATGAAGGAAGCAGGTCTTTGAGACTCCTACCATCTTAAAGGACATCATAGGGTAGAGGAGCAGACAAGAATATCCTGTGAGGCCCTAGCTCGAGGTAAGGTGTGTTTTGTTCTGCAGTATTCTTGGTATCTGGTGTTTAAGAATCCATTCAGGGTAAAGACTTCGCTGGTTGCTGTGGAATGCAGAAATATGAAGTAGGAATTCAGTTGACTATGACAAGCTGTAAGAAGAGGATAAAGCCAAGGAGTCTTGATGATATCGGCTTTTAAATATTAGCTGTTTCCTGCTATGACTTTCTTGTGTGTTTGATCATTCATTGGGCACAATTTCCCCTACACAATTAAAATATTTGGATAACATCTCCCAACTGTGCTAACAGCAGTCACACAGCCATACCCCTAACTTCAGGCCTTTCTGTAATTATCGTCATTAGCAACATACAACCAGGACCATCTCCAGACAAAAGTATCTTATCTGCGATACTTCCCAGACTTCCTAAGTACATACTGCAGATAGATGGCATCCAGACTGTCTGTTAGAGAAGGCCTGGTGGATGTGCTAATTAAGCTTAACCTTCTTTTCTTCCATAGTGCCATCATCAGTTCCAGATCTCCCTTTAACAATTAACCCAGAACCAAAAGGTTTTGGTTTTTTACATGCCAGGTACGTCAGGCTGTGACTCAAGTTGCCTAGCTACTGAGTACTTCCCGCACTCTGCCAGAAAACAGCACAGCCAAGATAGATTTTGGGCCATAGGAAAAAAAGCAGTTTTATTTTCACTTGTGACTGATAGACGGTAGTGGTTTGCTCTGTCCATGACCCTAGGCTCTACGGCCCAAAGGAGGTGGTGCTTGCTGCCTTGGTACATGACCTGTGATAAGGAGCCGGAGGACACAGACCCCTTTCTCCTGGCTTCTGGCTGGTCAGATCAGAGGATGACCTCTTGCTGTCTACTCCATTCTGTAAGCGTGAGTCTATTTCCTCAATTTGTATCTTAATAAATTCTGTTACCCTTTTAATAGACTCACGTGGATTTATCATAATAGTAGACTCTTAACATTTTAACTAACTGCTTCTAAGAATATAATTTGAGCACATATATCCCCTTTCTTAGATCTGTTAACCAAATTTAGCCCTCAGTTGATTCATTCCCCATTAGCCACTTCCCTTTTGGGTTGCTATGATGGCTGACAATTACTGCTCTTTGTGTGGATCTTATATAATGTCCTTCCTTTTGACCCTGAGGGAATGCAAGCCTGGTGCCTTGCCTTAGCCAGAGCATTGCTATTGCATGGGTATACAACTGAAAACCTTGGAGACTGAGGAAGGACTAGACCGAGCAATGAGAAGAACGAGATGAAAGATAAGAAAGAACTGGATGGGGGAAGATCTAGATGGCAGGATTAAGATCAAACTTAAAGAGAACAGCAGAAAAGTGTAGCAAGAAACTAGGCAAGAAAGGAGCTAAGTATGCGAGCAGAAAAGAAGGCTGTGTAGAGAGAGAACTGACTCAGAAGAATAAAGTGAACGGACTAAAGAGTTTCATGTACATAGATTCATCTGATATTGTCTAAGATTAGATTATCAGCTGATTGTAGATTCTCCCACCGATCCTGGGAAAAGACTATCAAGGGGCTGGACCCCAATAGTCTTTGCTAGCTGATCAGAGTACTAGATAGAGAAATCCATGATTGCAGCCATATTGACTGGAAGATCAGGAGAGTCACGGGACAGGGTGGGGGGGGTTATGCCTTTTATTTTTTCATTCAATGTCTTATTGAGCATTCACTGAGTGCTAGACATAGGGATGCAGCTGCAAATGACAGAGATGTGCAGAGATGTGGATTCTATCCTCATCCTTACATGGTGCTGGAGAGGCATTAGACAAATAACCGCATACACGAATCTGTGGATACTTTGTGTTATTATATCATGCTGTAAGCAGTGTGATAGAGGTGATAGCAGGGAGATGAGGTTTATACAGTTTGGAAGTGGTGTGTGTGTGTGTGTGTGTGTGTGTGTGTGTGTGTGTGTGTGTGTGTTGGTTAGAGAAGGTATGACTGCTGAATGGGGTCCTATTTACTTTGAACTTGAAAGAAAAAGTATGAGTTACTCAGACAGATTGGAGAGAAACATACTAGCCAGCTAGCAATGAATGGAGAAAGCTCTGGAATTCATTTTCATCCCCTTCTGGCTATGCCTAAGCTTACTTGCTATTATGTTTCAAAGGACATGTAGAATTTAGTCACCTTATATTATATATATGTATGTATTTTTTTTTCTTCAGTAAAGGCTGTGCTTGAGATTTGGATTACACTAGTTGATTAATTAAAGTGATTTACTTCACCACTATGTAGATGGTCTTAATTTTCAAGAATGTGTGGACTTACAGTATCTGGAATTATTTTAGTAACATACTGACACATTTTAATGAAGTTTTCAAGTGTTATTGGGACCATTCTCCTCTACTTGAGTGACCGGCGTTACTGATAAGATAATGTGTTAGATGTCAACTGAATGATATTATAAATATTACCTTTTTTTTTTGTCCTGAAGAAATCTTTGATACCAGAGTATCAAAGTTAGCAGTTACAGTTAGTGTATTGTAAGGCTTTGGTTACATGATAACAAGTCAAGTTAGAAATGCCTAGATTCTGGTCTTGACCCCATTGTTTCTTGAGTCTTCTTAATCCTCACTGGGATCAGTATTCTCTTCTGCAAATTCAGGTGGCAGTTACATCTTCTCATTGACTGTCAAATGACATGAGGAACGTAGAGTATTGGTACATTGATGTTGGTGTTGTTTTAGTGCTCAACTGGTCTAAAGACACACACACACACACACACACACACACACTGGTGCACATTATTTTCAGACACATAACAGGATAGCTTTTCATTGATAGGGTTAAGATTCTTTATTTTATCTCTGTCATTTCTATTTATGAGAATTACATAAATGCCCCTGAATCTCAAGAGCAATTGACAAATAAATAGTTGGCTTTTTTTTTTTTAAAGAGAAGATCCTGTGACTTCAAGGTGATATGGCCATAGAGTGTTTTTCAGTGTTATACGTATTTTTTTGAAAGGCAAAGGAACAAATGTCAGCTTTTTTTTTTTTTTTTTTAATTCTAAAGAAAGAAAACAAAATTCTATTGGTTCATGGATAACAGCCATGGAGGGCTGGAGAGATGGCTCAGCAATTCAAAGCTCTTGCTTCTCTTTCAAGGGATCAGAATTTGGTTCCATCACCCAGATTATGCAGCTCACAACTACCTATAACTCCAGCTCCAGAGGAGTACGACACCCTCTCCTGGCCTCTGATGGTACCTGCACACATGTGGTATACACATACTCACACTCACATACATAAATTAATAGAATCAAATCTTTTTTATTAAAGAATTGAGGATAATTAATTGCTGGTTTTTAAAATCTGTGTGGGTCACTTTCCCCCTGTGCAATAAAGGAATCAAACCTTATCAATTACACTGTTTCATTTCCATGTAAGCTTGATTCAATTAAGCATCACCATATGTGTAATATGAACCAAATGCTATTTCACTGTCTTTAATATGCTTGAGAACAAAGTTAACTCATTTTTACCTTTGTGTTATAAACCATAGAGAACTGTGGCATGTATATGTGTATGTGTGTGTGTATATGTATGTATATATACATACACACATGTATATATATATGTATATGTTTGCTATAAATCGTAGAGAAGCATGGAACACACACACTCACTGTAACATTCTAAAGTAGAAAATGAAAAACCACATAGGGTAACCAAACTAAAATTTATGTACCAATTAAAATGATGTTGATAAAGAATAAGCTTCAGGACATTGGACCAGGCAAAGACGTTTTGGAGAAGACTTCAAAAACAAAAACAAAAGCAAAAACAGGTGACTGCCACTGCATTAAACTTAAAAGCTGCTAAGGAAATAACAAAGTGAAGAAATGATCTATCTATTAAATTCAAGGAAACATTTGCAAAATGTGCATCCGATAAACGATCGATACCTAAAATATATAAAGAACTTTAAAACCCAATGGAGAAAAATGTAAATAATTAAATTAAGAATGAGTTTTTAATGGCTTTGAGGTTAGGAGCACCATCTGCTCTTCCAGAGGTCCTGAGTTCAATTACCAGCACCCACATGGTGGCTCACAACCATCTATAATGAGATCTGGCGCCCTCTTCTGTGTACATAATAAATGAATAAATCTTTAAAAAAAAGAATGAGTTTTTAACTTTGAATGACATTTCTCAAAGAAGACATTGTAAATGGACAAGCAAACACAGAAAAAATGCTGGACATCATTAATTATCAGGAAAGCGTAAACTGAAGCCACAGACAGGTACCCTCTCAGTACAGTCAGAACAGCTGTTGCTGGGAAGAAGAATGGCAGATGTTGGTAAGGATGTACAGGAAAAGGAACCACCGCATGCACTGACCGTCCTACTAATGGGTGTGTAGCCAAGGGAAATTAAATCAGTAGTAGAAGACATAACTACGCTCCAAAGCACGCTGCACCACCATTCACAACAGACGAGATGTGGGAACAAGCTCTTAATTCATGAATGGCTGCAGAGTGATGGGAAGGAGTGAGACGTTGTCGTGTGGGCAGAAATGGAGATCAAGACATTAAGAGAAGTAAGTTAGGGGGCAAGAGAGATGGCTCAGTGGTTAAGAACACTGGCTGCTCTGGCAGAGGACCTGAGTTCAATTCCCAGCACCCACATTGAGTGGCTTTCAACTGCCTGGAACTCCAGCTCCAAAGGATCTGGCATTCTCTCCTCAGTTCTGTGGGTATTTGCACTCAAATGTACACACACACACACACACACACACACACACACACACACACACAATTTAAAATATAATAAAACATTGATTGTCTTGAACTAGAGTAGAAGCAGGTATTAGGGTCCACATCTATAATACCACCCTTCAAGAGGTTGTGTCAAGAGGATTACATGTTTGGCTCCGTATAGAGACCCTATTTAAAAATAATTGAGAGTAGAACCATGGTTATCAAAAGATGGGAAGAGAAAAAGGGAGGAAAGACTGGAAAAGAGGAGAGGAAGGTTGATTAATGGGCCACAGTTAGATAAAAGCCAGAAATTTTGGTGTGCTACTATAAAATAGAATAACTATATATAATATAATGAAAAGTTGAAGCCCAAAAAAGTATAAATATTTTGACCATGAAAAAAATGATAGATGTGGCTGGAAAATGGCTAAATTTATAAAGTGTTTTCTATGTAAGCATAAGGACCTGAATTCAGGTATGGCACGTGTGTACACACCAGTGCTGTGTTGTGGGGAAGGAGTGGATACAGGTGGATTCTGGGTTCAGTGAGTGACTCTCTCTCAACAAATAAAGTGGAGAGTGACTTTAGAAAACACCGGACACAAGCACAACCACCTGTACACACACACACACACACACACACAGACACAGACACACACACAGACACACACACACACACACACAGACACACACACAGACACAGACACACACACAGACACACACACACACAGACACACACACATACACACACAGACAGACACACAAACACACACACAGACACACAGACACATACACAGACACACACACATACACACAGGATATAAGAAATACTTGAAGAGATAATGCTTAGCCTGATGGAAACATTTAGAAATGTGTACCTATATCAAAACATAATATGGTGCTCCATTAATATGCTTAATATTTAAGTTTTATGTACCAACTAAAACTTAATAAGAATACCTATATCACATAGGGATGCATTTGATATTAACAAGGGATAACATATATCTGTTGAAAACAATAAACAAAACTTCATGGAGAGTAATGGCTCGGACTATTAAGTATTTTTGCCATTCTGATAAGAATATAGGTAAACCTTGATTTAACATTTATATTTCTTTTGCTAAATTTTCTGTATGCAATATAGCTCATACTTTTGTAGTCAGAATAAAAAGCAATACAAATCACTCTTACAAATAAACACAAAATCATAAATGAGGCTGGCTACATAAAGCTCAGGTGATGAGGAAATGAAAAAATAATTATAAGGAAAGTTTTGAAAAAGCTAATGAGTATAAGATATACACAACCACAAACTAGAGTGCTTATATAAAAGCCAGACTATCAGGAAAGCTGTTGAGTATTGATGCTGGCCAGGGGGATCAAGGAAGGCTCCAGAAGAGGAATATGGAATTGGCCATACTGGTGCACACTAGCCCTGTGTACAGAAGGCCAGGAGCTGGGGAGAGGTGTCGGAGCTGTAGAGGCCCTGGGATGCCTCTGTGGAGCATCTTCCTATGCTCTGCTTTTAGAATGGTTCTTTGGGGGGACACAGAGAACATGAGGCAGCAAGGGGATTTCGGTTGCCTTCCTGTTTCCCTAAGAAAATATGGTGTTTTTTACAGCTTCCTCTTTGCTTTGGAAACTTCTGCAGACACTCAGATGCCTGGGTGCTCAGCCAGTGGGTGCGTGAGAGCCTTTTGCAAAGTTCGTAGATGTGAGTTGTACATGCATTCCATAGGGCTGCCTTATGACTATCACAAACTTCGATTCCGTAACATTTATGTAGAATCTAAACACTTAGGTAGAAATCTCCCAATTCCCCAAACAACCTTGCAGTTTGGACAGCCTGTCACTCCCTGTGAGAACTTCTTTTCTGCAGAGGTTTTCTCTCTTCACTAGAATGCCTCATTTGTCTGCTCTTGTCACTGCGTCCTAAGCACCCTCCGTTCACAGCACTGATACTCATCGGCAAATAACTCTCCTGAGCACATTCTCCTGTGATTGACACTCTTCAGTGACAAAAAAGAAGAAAAAAAAAAGAGGACTTGTCGTTAAAAGAAGTAAAAGTCTAGTCATCAAAAACAATGTGATATCCTGTGTGAAAGTCACGAAGCCTTGTGGTTTGAGCCCCTTGGTCACGTGCCCTGTAAAGTAGCCTTGGATGACAGGGACTCAAAGGCCTTGGCAGGTGCGACTTCAGTTCACTTCAGACTCTGCTCTTCTCAAGGAGGAGGGGCTGCAGCCCTGACCCTCTTGAGGACAATGACGCTCATGTTGCTGTTCTTGGCCCTCAACTTCTTCTCCTCAGTTCAAATAACAGGTAAACAATATTGATTTTATTTCTAAGTTTTTTTTTTTATTTGTGTTTGTGTGGTCAGCCTGGTTTATTTTAAAACTGTAGTGAACTGTGAAATTTGAACACATTTAAAGTGTTTTGTTCTAATATGATAAACTCCTTTAGAAACTAACAAATTTCATTATACAGTATATAATACTTTATCAAAAGTCTTTTGGAAAGAAATAGCATTTTGTTTAACAACTAGCTGGTAATGTTCCAAGAACTTTTATCTTATATTCAGGATTTTATTTTTTAAATCCTAGAAAACTCCAATAAGTGGGTAAGTTCTGAAGGCTTTGGAATAGCTTGCCTGGGTTCATATCTCAGAGTTAAGTCCTTGTAGCTGAGTTTGAGTGAGTATTTAAACCACCCAAATCTCTGTAAAATGGAAGCCTTAGTAAATATCACCTCAATTTCATTGTGAGATAAAGTTAAACGACTGATGTGAAATGCTTAGGTTACTCAGTTGCTTGGCCAGGAAGCATGGTGTTCATTTGAGTACTGCCTGAATTAGCGAGAGCCAAGAAGATTCTGGTAGTAAGATCAGATGCTGGTACAAATATTAGTAAATTTCCTTTGACTGTTGGCTGCAACATGTTTATTTAGGTTAAAATCCTTCACACTTCCGATAACAATGGCAAGGAGTCTATACCTAACCATTAGAAAGCTCTCCCACTGAGGAATGTTCAATTCTCACAACTGGGAGTTGCTTGTTGTCATAAACTCCCTTCCAGATAAGGAGACCATCTGATGGAAGCCATCTATTAAAGAGCATGTTCAAGAATTTCCCCCAGAGGATGCAGGTCCCAGCTATTGGCTATAGATTTCAAACCACCTTAGTCTGACTGGAGAGCCAATGCCCTTGACCATAATGCTCTTCCAGCTAGCATGATAAGATTCGTAGTTTTATAGACTCAGGTAAATTCAGGGTTACATTATCTGTAGAAACCATAGTCCCCTACAGAAAGAGGTAGCCATATTAGCTGCTGGAATAGAACGGGGTGCCACTCAGTATGAAAGTGGAATATAAGGAGTCCATGGATGTATTTAGATCATGACATTTCTCTGGGGAAGATGCATTATGAAGACAATGTCTTCATTTCTCTTCTCATTCATTTTGACAGTGCAGATGCATTATTGGTAGGTGTTATTCTTAAATACCATGAATGCTCTCTTCAAAGAGTATCGTTTCCAAATCTGAGGAAACACAATAGTCATCCATAGAGGTGCCCATAGATGTTATCCATCTACTTTTGTAGCTTGGTTGTGTCAGTGACCATGAATCGCCTATCTTTATAAGAACTGCTGCTGGAGTGAAAGATACAACCTGGTGGGAAGTTATGCCCCAGTGTCTGGTAACATACATTTACAGCTAAAGAATCTTTAAAACTGATTTTGAAAAAGTTTCTGAGCTTCATGCTTATGGGGTCTCAAGTTTCTTTCAAAGGAATAGTTAAGACATTCTAATTTCTTAGATAATACAAGCCTTACCCTGATTGAAAGCTACTCAGCATTGATAATTGGGCACAAAATGCTTTCCTGATGCCCTCTGTGGACAACCATCTGTCACAAACTCATTTGCTGTCTTTGGAAACTCTCTTGGTTGAACTCAAAACCTTATATGTTCTTCCTTTAGAAACTTTGTTAGCGGGATAGCTAAAAGAGAAGTTGGAACGTTCACACATGTAGACCTTAAACATATTTACTTCTTAGATACCAATTCATTTTCCTACCAACTCTTAGGATTTGATGCCAAGTGGCCATTAATGAAGTAGGACACAGTGGAGGTAGCGAGCACATTTTTGAAATGCCTCTTTCAGTGAGGAAGCTCAAGAGAAGGAAGAAAAAAGAAAAGGACAATAATTACTATCTGTAAAAATGCATGACCCATGCAAAATGGTGCAAAGCCTCTATGTGCTGCTTCTTTCCTCGTGTTCACCCCCCCCCCCCCCCCCCCCACACACACACAAAGAAATTACACGAAAGGAAATTCTCTGGCCAAGTGCTATTGTCCACGCTAGGGATGAAGTAGGCAGAGTGCTTCTCTGGCATACATGAAACCCTGGGTTTGATCCCAGCACAGCATAAACCAGGTGTGGTAGCACATTCCTGTAGTCTAGTGGAGGCAGGAGGACCAGAATGATCAAGGTTATCCATGGCTACATAACAAATATGAAGTTAATTTGGGATACATAAGACTGTCTTTTTTTTTTTTTAAAGCAATTGTCTTTGATCTTCCTAGATGTGTAAGAAACTGCTGTGATATCTGCATTCAAATGTGTGTGTGTGTGTGTGTGTGTGTGTGTGTGTGTATGGGGGCAGGTCTTTATTTTCATTAATTTAATAAGTTTGATTCATTGGCTCACAGCATAGATTAGCATACTTACTTGATGATGGTTAAATCTAACCCAATTCTCATGTTTTGGGTGATGTTGCAGAAAGATCTTTAAGGCTCAATTAAAGAAGTAAGATATGGGAAGAGTTAGGAAGCTGTACCTTAGACACTTTCTCTGCTAGAGTTTTTTGTGTGTGAATATTGGATAATGTTGCCAGTGAGATCTGGAGACAGGATTTTGCTGGACTTCAGAGTATGAGTCTAGCTTATAGTTGCAGGCAAGAGCAAAATCATCTGTGTTCCATGGTAGGAGTGGATTGGTCATATATATTTCCTAGCCAATATTTGTCTTTTTTTTCAGCAAACTGACCACATAGTATGGAGACTAAAATCAGAAAACATGCTTGCTTCTCCATGAGAGCCTTCCTTTTCCCTTCTCTCCAAATCTTGGCTGATAAACTATGTCAAAGTGGCCAGTTTGGACCAGAATGATTTCTCCAATGATGATGGGTTCTGCCCGGTGCTTCTTTTTCTTAGAGAGGCACTATAAGTGATTGGCATTGGATAAAAAGTCATATCTACAAAGCAAAGTAATTAAAAACTTTATCTTGGCTCAGTCTTTGGCAAACAGTTTCCTCTGTGGTAGATGCACAGAAAGAAATCATTGCCTTCTCACAGTTAAGCGTTGCTCTGAGTCTGGGCTTCGGAAAGTAAGATTAAAAAAGATGACCAGTGAAGAATGCAATGTAATCAGCAGGACCTCTGCACCTACACAGCTTTAATACACTGCCACCAGCTTCCCTGACTCTTAAGAACTGACCAGGTGTTTTGTCACTTGAAGTCAACTGGATAGCTATTTCCAAAATACCAAATTTGCCAAGAACTTGGTTCATTACCACGCCCTTAATTAACACACTATCTTCTTAGCTCTCTTTCCCCCTTTTAAAGGCAACCTATCTAGCAAAGGTTTAATAGCAAGGACAGTTAGAATTAATATCGATTGATCAGTTCCCAGAAGCGGAGTGAGTCATCACCACAGACAGATCAGAAGAAATGAATCTGTGATTGTAACTGCAAAGAGCTCCCATGTGAAGTTTTGCTGTGGGGGAAGGGATCTTACTGCCTCCCTCCCTTAGATGTGGACTCTCCTTCTCAATGACTTTTTTTTTTTTTTTTTTCTATTTTCACCAGTGAAGAAATGCCCTGTGATTACCACTTGACGTTTGTCACGTGTGGACATCTTCCTTCAAGTATTTCTTGTATGAAGTGTGCTGACCTTTACAAAATGAAAAAAAAAAAATCATGCCACCAACATCCCAGAAGTAAATTTCATGTGTAGTTTATCATCTAAATGCGTAGTTCTGTTGTGCACTAGCATGGTGGCGATGGAGACAGGGGGTTCACTTGTCTAGAGAGTCGAAGGCTGGTGGCTCCTGTGAAGGACTATTATTGCACAGTAGGCGGTTTCCTGGGAAAAACCCTTTTCTCCTTTCCTCTCAGTTAAATAATAGTTTGCCTTTTTCTTTAAGAAGTTCATTCACAGAGGTTGCAGCTTTTCTGCTGAGGGTTTACTCAAACTTGGGGATAGATGGCACCTGGGTGCTTTTGTGGCTCACTGGAGGGGGTCTCTGGTTTTCTGAGTCATGTGAGGCTTTCTTTGGACTCTCTTGATCAGTGATATGGTTATTGCACCACCTGCCACCACCCACCCCAACAACCAGTGAACCAACCCAAACAACAAAAACTCAACACACCCATATTTTAGCAGGAGACGTGGTGAGTGACAATCGGTCCCTGAAACTGGAAGGTGGGGGGAAAGACAGTCAGGCCTCAGGGGAAAAAAATTCACAAAGTAGGTTTTCATGTTTTTGCTTGTGACTCTCAGTTTGATGACCCTGCAGAGAGGTTTGCTGGGTGGGAACAAGAAGTCCTCAGTTTCTCGGCAGAGACTCGGAAGAGTGTTCTTTGGCCTGAGTGATTCAGTACTAATGTCATAGGAACCATAGTTTTGTCTATGTATCAATATGCAAATTGTATTTGTGTTCTTCATGCGTAGGAGACACCACAGTGGTGGAGGATTTTTTTTTTTTGGCTTAACTTTGGGCTCCTTTATCTCCACATCATGATTACGGTCACCCCTTTGTCACCATCTCAGTTATCTTGGGGATGATGCTGGTTGACAAGGGAACCAGGGTAATGGTGTCATTCAGAATTACTTACAGTTCACATCAGTCTCTTATCTAATCATGATAAGCTTCTGAATCACTTTGTTGGCTCATAATCCACCATACAATGTATAATCACAACATTTAGGTTTCTCCATCATCCACTAATTCATTTAGACATCTGAATTAGTTGACATGTCCTTCATTCTAGCAAGACATAGGTTCTTTTGTTGAGACCGTAGGTGGGCGTTTGAATTTTTATCCTTGGTTTTCGTATTTTGTTGTGTGTATGTTTGTGTATTTATAGGTGTATGTGCACATGTGTGCATGTGTGTGGAAGTCAGAGAGCAGCCTCAGATTCTATTTTTCAGGTGCTGACCAACATTTTTTTTTTTTTTTTTTTTTTTTTTACACAGAAGTCTCTCACTGGCCCCAAATTTGCCAAGAAGGCCTCTGTGGAAGGCTAGTTAACACTAGTGATATGCTGTCTCTGTCTCCCTGGCACTGGTATTACAAGTGTATACCATCACACCTAGTTATATTTTTTAATGTGAGTTCTCATCATTGAATTTGGGCCCCCACACTTGCAAAGCAAATACTTTACCAACTGAGGTATCTCCCCATACTCAAAAATTTAATTTTGAAATCAGCAATCAAGTAGAAGGTTGTGACTGTCATTGCTAAAGGTTGCTCAGGGAGAAAGTGTTGGAACATACATTTAGATGTATTTGCAGCTTGTTTGGGGCCTGATGACTGTCTTTGACATTGAATACTACTAATACATCATTTGAGATCAGCAGGGATCTAGTGAAACACACAGATTCTATCTTTATACAGTGTGGATATGAAAGGCCATATTAGAAGGAGAATATTTTCTTCCTCTGTGATGCTCCTGGGACCCCAAAACAGAGTTCTAGTAAGTTTCTCTTCTATAAAGTGCCTGCTCCTTCATGTGCTTTGGTGAGACAAGTTTTCATTCATGTGTTCCTCCAACAGGTATTTATCAAATATCTTCTATATTCATGACACTAGTCTGGTTCCTGTGAAATCTTTAAAAAAAGAACACTTTAGGATGTAATAAAGTAAAATGAGAATTATAAAATTCTTAGTTTTTTTTCTTTTAGTCCTAGGTCAATTATGAATAGTATTCTCTGCACACTAACTTATGATTGCGGAAACAACTACAAACCACAGATGTTTAGAGGTGGGAGGAAAAAGATTTTTCAGTTTGCAGAGACAAAAGCTGTGTAGATGGTCCCTAGAAGATGTCAGAGAAAGATTACATTGTCAAGTTTCCTGGCATTTTTGGATGCCTTTAGAGGGGTCTTGTCTTAATTTATCCACACTAATTTCTTTTGTGCCCTAATAAAGGACTCTTGCCTCAAATACCCTTCCATGTTTCACACACCTGCACCCCCTGTGACTTCACTGGGGCTGTACTCCCTGTGATTACCCCTCCCCCCCAAAGCCCTGCTCTTCTGGATCTACTGTTGGTCACACTAGTTTTTTTGGTGGAAGACTCACCTCCTTGAGGAAACTTCGGCCTTTACTGTGGACCTGGAAGAGGTGGTCCAGCGGTAATGTAGCTCACTTTAAACATGTTTATCAGACCTCTCACATGTTCACCCCCCATGGCTTCCAAGGAAATAGAAGGGAAGGCCAAGACGCACAGACACACAGCACACATGACCTGCCTGCATCAGAGGCTCTCTGTTTTCAGGGACCCAGCAATTTAGTTGAGAAACTGCACATCTGGAAACAGGCACATGATGACAGTTGGCCTTCTCCTATCTTACCTCACGGTGCTATATGATATTTGTACTATCCTTATAGTCTGGAACACTCCTTCTGTCTGTCACTTGAAGGTTTTCCTTCAGAACCCCAATATCAAAACAAGTGACTTCTCTTTAGAGGTCCTGAAATTGTTATTGTGGATTAATAACATCTCTCTTGCCTACCAGACTATAAGCTCCTTGGAATAGGCTCTTGTCTCATTCACTCATGTAAACTTGGTGTTGGGTACAATCCTGGAAACATGTAGGAACTAACCAAATATTCGCTGAAAAAGGAAATGAATATGCAGGTGTCAAAGTGGAGAGAAGCAGGCAACACTCTGTCAAGATTAGTGTAGGAGCTGGGAGTGGTACCTCATGCCTGTAGTCCCAAATCCGAATACTCAGGAAGATCACCATGAGCTTTGGCCTAGTGTGGGTAACACAGTAACTTTCAGGCCAGCCTGGCTACAGCATGACACCTTGCTTCAACACCCCCACCCCCAACAACAAATTAATGTAGGATGGCAAGTCTTTATGAAGAGCCGGGAATTGATGCTGTTGGTAGGAAGGATTATAATGGATGGTGTTGTTGATGAAAATTGCTGGCTAACATTGAGTCTGCACTTATGTTGCAGACATTGTTCTACTTGGTTTCCCATTATCTAAGTCATTCAACCTCCTCCCAAATCCTATGAAGTTGTTACCACAACTATATTAGTTTATAGATGGGAAAACTGACATGCCAAGCAGGTACAACTAGCTTGCCATCATACAGCTATGAAATATGTGAAAATCCAGGGCATTGTTTCAGAGTCTATATTCTTGCCAGGCTTATGTGGCTTGAGAAAGAAGGGGTATTAATAAGGAAACAAAATCAGGAATACGGCTCCATGTTCTTGGAAGTCAGACCTGGAGATACCACCAGGTTACATAAAGGGCTGAGTAGGGATAGAAACATTGAGACTTGATTTTCAAGGTGTCTTGAAGTGGTTGAAGTGACTAAGAAGAACGCACTTAGAAATGCTTATCTGCAGCATGGAGCAGAAGACCCAGGAGAGGCAGGCTAATTAAACAGAGCAGGAAAATGGAGATGCATAGAGTCTAGGGGGTTCCTCTGGTTAAGAGGCAGCTGGAGTGAGTGCTAGAGCAGAGCACTGGCCTTGCAGGGAGGCGGGGAGAGAGCTAAGAGAACATCAGTGAAGCCAATGGGAAGGGGGGAGGGTCCAGAAGAGACTGGAGGAAGAAGGAGGAATAGGTAATGCTGAGGAGGAAGGGCAGCCAGACTTCTGAGTTTAGGCAGAGCTTTGGGGAAGGAAGAGAAAACTTCCCAAGATTAAGAGGAAGCTTGTGGGACAAAACAGATCATGCAAAGAAGAGGGAACTGGTAGACAAGACAAGACCGTTAGGAGCTTAGAGTCCCTGAAATATCTACCATGGTACTTTGGACATAGCACCAATGTGATAATTATGTGGTGCAACTCAGTGGCTTAGCTGTGTTTGATCTGTGCAGGAGCTAAGAGCTGGACATAAGTGTGTGTGATTGTGCGTGTATGTGTGTGGTTCTGTGGGGCTAGAGGGGAGAACACTCTGTTAGGAAAGAAAGGAGGATGGAGAAGGGGGAAAGGGAGGTAGGGCAGTTTCCTCAAGGAGACAGGAAAATTAGAGAGGACAAATCTCTAAGGGCACAGTGTGGCTGGCCTCAACTTCAGCTCCTGGCTGAGAACAGGGTTACCAAGTTCAAACCAACATCATGGGCAGGCTTCCAGTTTCCATTTAGGGACATTAATCTTAGCTTCTCTCTCTCTCTCTCTCTCTCTCTCTCTCTCTCTCTCTCTCTCTCTCTCTCTCTCTGTGTGTGTGTGTGTGTGTGTGTGTGTGTGTGTTTTGAATAAGAGCATGGCTGCTTGATCTTGACTTTGGGAAGATCGAGCCTTTTTTTTTCCCTTCTTCCTATTCTACCCCCAACTCAAAATGTAAAGCTAAGGATTTTTCAGGGTAGGGAGATGTGATTAGAAGTTTTAATTTATCATATCATTATATACATTACATAGGTACCAGTTTGCTCATCCAATACATAAAGGGATTAGTTTAGAGAACACACACACACACACACACACACACACACACACACACACACACACACATACTCATGCACCCACACTCTCATGTACCCACACACATGCAGAGAATTGCAAGCCAGATACTTCTGCAGTTTCTTAGATCTGTTATTTAGGATCTTAGATGCTAATGTGCTGAGACATGACTGCAGGGTTTGGGGAAGCAATATTGCCATTGATGAACCCTGTTTTCCAGTGTAAAGTTATGGTCTAAAACAGAAATTATTTCCACCTACCCAGAAGAGCCTGTGGATGCCACAGTGACCTTGAGCAGACTCTTCAAAGGTATAAGACTTATAGAGAACAGAGCAGAGGAATGTTCTGCTGTCTTCTTTACATAGATGACTGGAATAAGAGATGATGATGATGGCTCAGGACTCCCAAGATCCGGCCATTAGATTAAAATACACATGTAGAAAACAATATATGAAGGTAGCCAGATTAAGGCAGTCACCCTAACTTAATCTGTGTAATCTTCTCATTTCTGAATTTATACAATTAAGTGCTTAAAAATATTACATTGATGTAAGTAATTCCTTTATATCTGTGTTTTTTCTTTGATTTGAAAATTGAATTATTGTCAAAATGTTTGTGTTGAAGGTGAATAAATGTTACCTACTCTTTGGGTCCTAGGATAATACAACTTGACTTTTGCGAATGGTTCAGTGGTATTTGATATGATATCACTTCCATGTAATTAAATTGCTCTGCTGTGGTGTCCTTCTGGCTCCAGGGCATGAGAGGACAATGGTTGACCAGTGAATGGTAGGTGACATTGTTCTCAGGCTTATGAGGCTGTATATTTAGGAGTTTCAGTTCTGTAGTGGCATCCCTGAGAGGTGGGGATGGATGACGCAGGACGAGGTAATGACTTTCTAGACATCTTAAAATGATCACTCACCCCAACACAGGTGACCTAAGTACATGTCAGTCCCTAAGCAGCTTCTTTAAACTCTGATCCTATCCTGTTTCCTTCCTGATCTTCCTTCTAAGAGGCTTTATCCACCCTTCAAGCCTAACATTTCTGAAACAATCCATCAGTTTCTTTTCTCCAAATAGAGTTCTTTCATTAACTTAACCAAATTTGTCAATGGCGCCTCTTTTCTTGCTCTTAGCCGGCCTTGAACCTCATGTCAGTTTCCAGTCCTGCTCACTGTCTATGAGTCCAGACCAGTGCTTGGCTCATCCCTTTCACCCCAGCTTCCACTTTGCAGCTCAGGCCCCACCAGCTCACGTCTATGTTCGGGCAGCAGTCTCTGAATTGTCTATGTTCGGGCAGCAGTCTCTGAATTGTCCTTAACCTAACTGTGAACTAATGCCTTCCTGACTGCTGGGCTAACTCTCCCTAGCAGGCTCCCTTCTCACTTAGCTGTAGAGAATCTTCTTTTTCCTTTCTGGTAGAATCCATGTTCTTTTTCCTGTCATTAAAGGCCCCTCATGACTGGTATAGACATCTTACCTATTTCTTCCTTAAATAATTAAAAGTCTTTGTTACTTCTTAATAGACACTTGCAGTAAGATCATCCCCTTAATCTTACCCTATCTAAATTTGCTGTAGACTTCACGGTCCAGCTAAAGGCTATTCTGTATAGAAAGAAGCCTCCAGAGTCATTCCATCTGTGATCAGAGCCTTTTTCTTGTGACTGTCAATGACTCTCTATGGGGTTCATGCTCCATCCATAGGTTTGGAGCACAACTGTGTACCTAACAGGATTTCGCCTACATCTTCCCATCTCCAAAGAACCAAACACATCAGAGCCCATTACCCATTACTTATTTGCTGAATAAAAGATTTTGTCATGTAAGAATTCAGTATACCAGAGAACAATTTTCTGACTAATCAAAATTTGTTTCAGAGTGTATACATTAATTATTCTGAAACTTTTTCTCTCTTAGAAATGAATGCTTTATGTTTCAGTGCTCAGATGGGACTTTTTGGTACCAAACTATCTGACCTCTGAGTTACTTTTTGACAACTGTATGCAGGACAACAAAATTTTAAAGAGGCAAAGACAAGTGTCCTCTACATTGTTGTGTATAAGAACAGAGGTCAGAGTTAGGGGTATGGCTTAGATCAATGATGGTCTAAAGTAACTTATTTAGTAAATTCATTATCAGGCTTCTATTATTGTTTTCATTGTCACCTATAATCATTTGCTATTGTTTGAGTTGAGTGATATTTAAGTTTGGTTTAAAAATCTTACATTCTATTGATAAGAGTTAGTGTCCTTGATAGAGTTGAAAGGTACGTCATACACAGGCTTGGACAAGCTTTGTTGGTTGGCTTGTTGTTATTATCAGCAGAAGCTATGCTTTGTCTTAGTAGCCTCTGCTACACTGCTGTTTTCTTCTGGCTCTGGTAACCCTGCTCTTCAGATCTAAGAGTGGTCACAGCTGTGCTGCTCCACACCTCAGGTGTTCCCTGCTCCCACTGGGTTCTGCTCTCCACACCTTGAATGGTGCATGGACTGAATAGACCATCTGTTTTCTGTTGGAATCCTGTAGGAGACAACACACACACCTGTATATCGTACTGTTCAAATTCTTCTCTTAGAAATACTTTACTTATACTATGATTTGTTATGAAACAAAAAGATGAGAATTTCAAGAAAATAGTCAATGGGAAAAGAGAGAAAATGACCATAGGTATTTTGAAACTTTGACTTGCATTAAATTTTTTTTTAAAATATGAGTGTCAGAGTTTGGGGTCATCCAAAGCAATGTGGGTCATTAACAGCTTTATGTTACCATTTTAGTAGACCAAGGAGTATGATGAAAGGTATTATAGTCTGATGGGCATTTGTGCTTCCTTTCTTGACAGTTGAATAAACTAAGCTTTGAGCTAGAGTTACCTGAACCACAGATCTGTTGAGCCCACAGCTTGACTTACAGGTTCCAGAGCAAACACTGGATTGGCTCTTCAGAGAGCCTGTGTGTGCCTGATGGAGTCTGGATGGAAGCAAGTAGTCAGGGACCAGAAGTTGAAGGACATCCTAGTCCCAAACAGGAAATCAACCCAGGGGAAAGTTACAGTAACTTAATAGGCTCTGGCCAGAACAGAGGCGTTCTCTGCCAGGGCAGCCAAAGACACCTTCACAACTGGCTCACAAACACCAGAGTGCTATATGGTCAAAGGTAGAAAACCTTTTTTTTTTTTTCTTTTTCAGTCCCTCCCTAACATGTTACTAACACATCATATTTTGTTCAATTAGAATTTTTAAAAAAGCATCAGAATTAGGAAGCTGTGACTTCATTTTTTTTCAAATATAACAGAAACGTTGTGATGGGAATAAATGAAATCCATCAGAATTCCTAGAAGAAAAATCAGTTTCTAACTGCATGCATTATGTCTTTCTCATAGCTTCGTTAGCTTCCCAGATGCATCCTTCAATCTTGAGTTCCACCGGCCTTGGTGGGCCATTTTATTTCACTATGATGCTTATGATATAAAAAAGGAAAGATAGAATGTTATAAAATTAGATGTGATTAAAACTATAATTTTTTTAGTTAACGATTCACTCATTAAAAGTTGAACTGAAAAGTGACCTTATGAGCTGACTGACATCCCTTTTGCACCGGGGCCAAACTGAAATAGTAGGGCTGCAATGGATAATCACCACTTGTGAAATGGAAATTATTTGTGAGAGACATTTTGTATTATAATATTGTCTGTAGGTCTTGCCTGAGATTCATCTATGACCTTTAGACAGTCTCTCCAGTTGTGAGCAAACTCTTTGTGAATAGTTATCCCTCATTATCTTGGAGCATATTCCCATGTTCCAGACCCTCAAGAGACACCTGAAACCTCAGGTAAACAAACTGTAAATGAATCTTCCCATCTTCACCGTGACTGCAGCTTTTACAGTTCTCAGTGTACAACCTCAGCACCCCAGTGTGTGGTGTTTTTCTCTCTTTAATAAGTGAAGAAGTTTTGCCAGAATCACTGTTTTTACACTGGAGGCCATTGTTAAGTAAAATAATGGTTGACTGAACAAAAGCAGGGAGATGTCTCAGTGGTTGATCTGATAATTTAGGGAGCGATTACGTGGCTAGCTGGTGGGGGCGTGGAAGCACAGGCACTGTAGAACCACTGAGTAAAGGGTTAATGACATTAGATTTCGCCACCCTTCTCTGAATGATACAAATTCAAAATTCATAAGTTGTTTATATCTAAAATTTCCCATTTAATATTTTGGGTCTATAGTTGACTGTGGGTAACCAAGACTACAGAGAGTAAAGTCATAGACAAGGGAGAACTAGTTGGAAACATACTTCCTTTTAATATGAACACAAAATCAACTCAATCTTGTTGAGTGAACAAAGTTGTATTTTTCCCTTTTTATTCATGATTGAAAACACCAGTCTTTATACCTACACAAATAAATTACACATTAGCTTTTCAGTTATTTGTGTGACCTTACTTAAAAAAGTCATTTATTGCTTTTGTTTTCAACAGCCTTTTCTATAAAATAAGGGACTGGCTTTAGATAATCTTCAGTTCTTTCCTGCTAAGTACTTTTGAATGTAGCAGTCCACTGAAATGATGGAGAAAATGATACTTGCTTTGGTCCAGGCCTCTTCCCATTTTATTTATCTAGTACTCAGTGGTAGTCTTGCTGGCTCTCACTTGAAACTCCAAGTACCGGCTTCTTGATCAAGAATCAAGAAGAGAGGATGTAGAACCAAGCACTAAAATTGTGTTAGAATTTTGATGTAGTGATGTAGAGGAAGAAGAACAATAGATCAGGATCTGCTGGAAGGCTCTAGTTCAAGTCTCAGAGGTCACTTATTTGTCCTGAACCTTGCACTCTTTGAAATCCGTTTGCAGCCTCATGAATCCTAAGCCAATACCTTCCCCACAATGTACTTTACACTTCATACTCTTTGTAAAGACAGAATTTAGCTTAGCTGGGAGGGGTGTGTGTATGTGCGCATGCAACCTTTCAAGGCCAAGGTTCTTTGATGTTAGGAGCTGTACCTTAGAGATGGTTCTCCACGGCACCTGTGCAGAGGTTGGCTTGGTTCCTAAATATAGTAACTGACCTACTTAGAATTGATGAGAAGGAAAGAAGTTGCCTTTGTAAGCACCCCATTCTCTTGGAAACACAATCAATGTTCAACCTTCCAGAAGCCGGTTCTACCAACAAGTTTCACAGATTATCGATGGGAAATCTGGCTCTCACAGCTTTGCCCATGGGCTGCAGATAAGTGTCTTCTCATCTCTGATCTTGCTCTTCGGGTCCTGTTGTTGAGCAGGAGTTGTGAGGGAAAGAGTTTTGAGGTTACTGCTTCCTGTCTCCACACCTTTAGCTGCTAGGAGAGGCTTTGAAAAGCAAAGCACTAAATTCATCATCAAAACAACCCACTGATATGCAGAGACACCCCAGCCAAGGCAGTCTTTCACTGCTTCAGGCAAATGCAGTTGGGAGGCTGTCAATGTTTCTAGTAGGTGTAACCTAGGTAAACTACCCCCAAGAAGGAAAATGGAATCAAGTATTTGCAGAGGGAAAGAAAGGTCATCCCTAGCATGATTTGGAAAACAGCAAATCTTCAAACAGAAGCTAGTATAGGAAAGCTGAATGTATCTCTAGTTTCTTCTAAGCCAGGGTTCTCAGTCTTCCGAATGCTATATGTTCTAGATACCACAATGATCACACATTTAGGATAACTGTATGCCAATATCATTTAGGATGACTGTAATCTTTCTCTAATCCCAGGTATAAATTCAGTGTGTCTCCAGAGCAGATGTAGATTTTTGAAGCCCTGTCTAATAGCTTCTTATGTGGACTTTTTTGCATCACTGAAATAAATTAAGGTGGGACAAAATCCTAGAAAGGTATTAACATTAAAAAAAGAGGTTTTTATCAGCTTGAATTCTAAGCTAGGAAGCTGTTAGCCACTTATCAGCACACAGCAAGAAATTACGCCAAATATAGTATTTCTTTTTAAGCATCAGCAAATTTAAAAATTGTCCGTTGACACAGAAGAGTAAACATGTAAGCATTGACAGATAAATTGCCCATCTTTTCATAGTTCACAGTTTCCAAACTCTCAACAAAATTCCTGCATGGTCACAAAATGAAGTATTTTCCTTTTTCTTGCTCAGTGGCTGCTTGTGTCATCAGAACAGTGACATGTAACAGACAGTCTTGACCCAGGGGCCGTTGAATTTTCGGTGAGAATGATCTAGATTTGTGATCTGAGGTCAAATGGGCTCAGAATAAATCAGACAGCCCCAACTATGCTGAGGCTTGAACTTGGAGGCCCCATGACGGGAAGGAGAAAAAGCTACCTTCTAGTTATTATATTACTCCTTGTGAAGAAAAACCGTTTCAGAGAGTGACTGCAGCCTCTTCCTTCTGAAAGTTTCCATCCTGTGTCATGACCCCCGAGGATCATGCAAACCTGTCTTCTTTATAGCCTGCATGTCCAAACTTGACTTTGGTTTGGGAATCTGTCTACTCTGGCCATGCAATGAGGTAGAAATGAGTGAAGAAGAGGTATGGGCCAAAAGAAAAATAGCTACTTGTTCCTTGGTCTGTGTGACTGAGGAAGTCATTTTCAACTCTTCCTTTTCTCTTTAACCACACCTAAATTACTGTCAAGTTATGTAAGTGTTAGCCTGTAAACATTTCTCACTTCGCCTCTGACCCAGAAGACAGCCGAATCTTGCCTACTCTCCATGCCTTTGCTCTTGTACACTCCAAAGTACCACTTCCATTTTTGTTACAGTGGTCTACACACATGAAAAAGTTGTGCATGTCTACTTTTCTGCTTAAAAGCCTTCACTAGGTCCCCATCACTGACAAGCAAGGGACCAAGGTCTCTGATGTGGGGAACAGGGCCTGCTTTTCCAATCTCGTCTTTCCTAGCCCTTGGCCAGAAAGAACGGAAGGAGCTGTAATGCCCTCCAGAGTGCCACACTCATTCTCAAGGCCTATTTTCTTTGCTGCTTTTCCTCTTATCTCCCCGCTCCCCACTTCACCAACTTACTGTTACTATCAACAGGCACACACCTACCTCGTCCCCCCCACCAACTGGAGGACACATCTTAGCCAGGCTAACTTTTTACTTGATAAACATTTATCATTCAATGTGGGCATCATACTTTACCTCTCAGATCATGTCTTCATGTGTAGGGAGAACCATCCCTGTGACTGGTTCTTCAATTGCTCCCAGAACCTGCAGGTCACTGTCTACTGTCTTAAAATTAGCTGGCTGTTTATACATTTTCTTCCATACTAGACTGTGAATTGCCCAAGGAATTCAGGTTTAGGAAATCTGTTTTCTCTCGGATGTGTGAGTCTTGGGAAGATGTCTTCTGCTGAATCAGACAGGAATCACTAAATGAACATCGGAGTTTGGATGCTGGGGCCTCTCTTTTCCCATCTGGCTCATCCCTCTCAACTCCCATACAGATGCTCATAGTAGCATTGTTCACAATACTCAATGTTGAGTGGAAATGCAAAATGTGTTATATCAACACAATAGAGTATTATCTAGCAAGAGAATAAAGTTCTGATATTTTATAACAACATGGATGGAACTTGAAAATTGTCCTGGGAAAGAAGCCAGATACAAAATGACACACATACTGTGATCCCATGCATATGAGATGTCCTGAATGGGCAAATAGAGACAAGAAGTAAATGAGTGGTCACCAGAGGCTGGAGAGAATGATGGGAAATGAGAGCTAATGGGCATGAAATTTCTGTTTCACGTAATGAAAATATTTTACAAACAGATAGTTGTGGGATACTCACAACTTCCAGAGTATTACTCTTTAAACGGAGAACTTTATAGTGTGTGAATTACACTTTAGTAAGGTTATTCCAAACCCTTTCTACCCAAAACAACAAATAAACAAACAAACACCCCACCTATGTACATGAATTCAAACCCAGGTTAAATGACAAATTCTATCTTTAACAACTTCTGATTCTAGCTGGCTTTTGGGTACAAATAACTTTTTAAAAATTATAAACAGGGGGCTGAAGAGATTGCTCAGCTGTTAAGGCCAGGTTCACAACCAAAAAAATCATAACTAGGTAATTATTCTCATGCCCCCCCTGCAAAAATTGTTTTTATTTATATTAAATTTCTTCCACAGACAAACAGAAATTTGTTTAATTCTAAAAAATTGAGGTTATGTTTCAGAAAAAGGTTGTAGGGTCTTTGATCTGTGACGCTGATTCTCCTTGCTTAAGCGGTCAGCTATTTATGTGGTGGCATTTGGTTTCAGTTCTGGTTTTATTCATTATGTCTTCAATGACTTTAGATGAACCATTCACGTTTCTAGACATCATTCAGACATCCCCACTCCCATCTAAAGGAATATATAGGCATGGTGGCCCACACTTTTAATTCCAGCACTCAGGAGGCAGAGGTAGGTGAAGCTGTGAGTTCTAGGCCAGCCTGGTCTGTGTAGTGAGTGAGACCCTGTTTTGTTTGTTTGTTTGTATTTTTGTTGTTGTTTTGTTTGTTTGCTTGCTTGCTTGTTTAGGAAAAGAATATAGCGCTAAAGACATGGTGGGCACCTGTTCCCAAGTCTGATCCTGGGTGGAAGGAGAGAACCAACTCCTTCAAGTTGCCCTCTGACTTCCGCTTATGTGCTGTGGTATACACACACACACAAACACACACACACACACACACACACACACACACACACACACACACACACACACTTACAAAGTAATAATTGCTTTTTAAAAAGGAACATATTTTTGTGTTCTGGAGATCATATTTTGGAAAAAAACGATATCAATGTGGTCTCCTCCCTAATGGAGTTGATAATGTACTTTCACTTTATTTGCTTTTGAAGTGAGAAATTAAACAGATGATAATCAGATTTTGGATGTTTATTGCATAAAGGTAGAACTCTTCTTGATTTAAGAGAGCGGACATGCAAGGCTCTTGGGAGGCCGTTCTCTGAATTTGCTGTGGAAGAGAAATGAGTTACAGATTTCCTCTCCTCTTCATCCTGCTCTTGGTTTGGTCAACAAGCAAAGCCAAAATGTTCTGAAGCTTTTAAATTCCTTTATAGAAACCTGTCACCCAACTGAAAACAAATCCATCTGGGTACCAGTGCCAGGCTTTCAGGCTGCTCCCAAACATATCACTTAATCAGAAAGTCAGCCTCAGGCCTGATTAACATCTTAAAAATCTCAATTTGATTCAAAAATTCCTAGTGCATAGTTCTGGTGCTCAGCACTGACAGAAGGTCACCTTTTGCCTTCCAGATGGAAACACGCTCCATTTTCCCATTCAAGAAAGGATGCCAATATTATTGAAACAAACTTCAAAACTTTTGCTGACGTTATCACTCCAAGAAGAACTATTATTCTATCCTTGTCTGCCAAGAGACTAACTTTGTTGGAGATCCATTCAGTTGGCTAATTAATTCCTTCTGATTTCAGGACAACAGAATTATTACTCTTATACTCCTAACTAAATTGTTTCCCCCTCAGAAAACAAGATTTCGGTGAAGCAGTCACCCATGCTTGTGGTGGATAACAACGAAGTCACCCTCAGCTGCAGGTACTCATACAACCTTCTCTCAAAGGAGTTCCGAGCGTCCCTTTACAAGGGAGTGAACAGCGACGTGGAAGTCTGTGTTGTGAATGCAAACTTCTCCTACCAACTTCAATTTCACTCAAACGTGGGGTTCAACTGTGATGGGAATCTGGACAACGAAACAGTGACATTCTACCTCCGGAATCTGCACGTTAACCAAACAGATATTTACTTCTGCAGAATCGAGGTCCTGTACCCTCCTCCTTACCTAGACAATGAGAAGAGCAATGGGACTGTTGTTCACGTGAAAGGTAACATGTGACTGACTGTACTTGTGTTTGGCAATGCTGACATCGAGGTTGGGGCAAGCGGTAAGGCTAGAACACTCACCAGTGACTTGAGACTCAGAGACAAAGCATGTTTAAGCCTGTTTTCCTTTTACTTTAGAAATGATTCCAGCTTGTATTTTGAATGCCTGTACCTTTCCTCACTGACATTATGTGGAAGAGAGAGAAAAGGAGTTATGGTCCATGGGAATAGAGCTTATAACATTATTTTTGAGTCAAGTAGGTCATGTCAGGAAAAAGTTTGCCATTGAATGCAATCAAGTATAAAATTAAGCACAGAGTTCACTAAGATGAAGCATAGCCTGATGGACCAGGGCTATGGAAGAGTGGGTTGGATATCAAATTAATTCTCTCTCTGTTTTTTTTTTTTTTGTTTGTTTGTTTTTTTTGTGGTCCATGGTCTTCCTCCATTAACTTTCTCCTCATTTTCCAAAACATGGAGAGGATGCTGAACTAGAAATTTAGGGGACATGAAATTTGTGATCTTGAGTAAGTTAATAGTCCCTAACTCAATACAATTAAGCAGTATTCATGAATCACTAGCAATAAGTGTTTATGTTTATGTTGAGACTAATGTTCTGTCTAAACATTGGGAAGAAAAATAATGAGATTCTCAAACTCAGGATACAGTTATTGGCATTAACATATAAAACTAAAAGAGGCCAGGTAGATTTTTGTGTATGTGCCTATATTATAGCTTTTCTTTCCCACAGAGTGATAAATAAGAAAAAGTATGCCCCATTTTATATTAGATTCTAGCACAACTGCAATAAATGCATTTTCTTTTATGTCAGAACAAAGATGTCCTTGAGAAAAATCAAATACTAAACAAGAAAAGAATTATTATCTTAATATGGCAGAGTAGCTTTTGTGTTCTGGCAAAGACAGGGACAATTAATGTGAGAACTCAGATTTCTAATATCAGTAATGCTCAGGCAAAATATTTTGATTGGATTAAGTCAAAGGGTAAAAAAGATATCCTATTTATAAGCCAAGAACAAAACATTTCTTCCATATAAATGATGTATTACTTAGGCAAGTAATTTGTATGTATGCATACACATATATACATTCAGGAGAACTGGAAAATACACAGTGATTCTGTACTTAGCAGCTTTCAACCCTGTTTGTTTATTATGAACCTAAGTAGGTAAACAGAAAAATGCTTGCACTCAACTTTGAGCCTCTGACTTAATCAATATGGCTTGAAAAAGGGGAACTAGATAATGTTTTCAAATCTTGTCAGATAATTCTAATGTGTAGCCAGGATTAAAACTTCATGGACTACAGAGTTGTTGGTATTCTTTTTATTTATGTATTTTTATTACAACTTAATTATAAAGAACTTATAAATAAAAAATGTCATGCATTGAAAATAATCAGACCCAAAGTCTATACTTTCAATGAACTGTGAAGTATTCTTCCTAGTTATAATTTTCTATGAGTTTCAATAGAACTGCATGTTTTTTTCCATTCCCTTTCTGATACTAAAGATATAATGTGACTCATTCAGCATCAGATAAACTGTTGGAGTTGGAGCTAGATATTTATCTCTCTAATTTTTCCAGGCTAGTTTTCTGACTGCCATGTTAAGGTTTGAAAACATTTATCGTTTTACTTGTTTCAAAGATAGAGTTTAGTGTATAGGTAAAATAGCTTTTGATGGGGGTAAGGGGATGGGCTCAGTTTAAAGTCATCCAACATCACCATTTTGGATTATACAGTGTTCAACAAGATTCAGGGACCACAATGCCAGCAGTGTGCCACTCTAAGGCAATGTCTTCAACCTCAGCCTTGTATACTGACAAGGCTGTGATCAGTGGTGGCCTTGAGAAGGTCCCAAAGAGCAAGACTAGAGAACATCTAAGCTGGTGATGTTTTGCATATTTTAGCACTTTGAACTTTTTCTCTGATGTTCAGGACAGACATGTACTCAACTGCTGTTGCTGTATCCATAACCCACTCTGTTATGTTTTTCAGAGAAACATCTTTGTCATGACCAGGCAACTCCTAAGCTGTTTTGGGTAGTGATCGTGGTTGCTGGAGTCCTGTTATTTTATGGCTTGCTAGTGACAGTGATTCTTTATAATGTCTGGGTAAGAGGAACAACGTGGCTTTTATGTAACTTCTCTGCACACGCACTCTGACTGTATTAAGAATCCGGCCTGCATCTTTTCTACTGCAATGTTGAAATAGGTGATGGTTTTAGGTTCTTCAACCTTATGTGAAGTAATGATCTGACGTGAGTTCTGTTTTCTAGAAGGCACTTCGTGGCCAGGAAGGACTAGAAACTAAATGGGGAGATTAGAGGTAGTTAACTTTCTTATCCTTATTTTTGCAACATAATAATTGCATATAAATGCATACGTAAAGTATTAAAATCAGAGCCCCATCAGGAAGCCAGGCAACTGAAGCCGATGAACAGCTTTGGCCCCAGGCCAAAAACCAGAAGAAAGTAGGCAGCTGAAATTCTGTATTCAAACCAGAAAAAAACAGGTTTGTTTATGATGGTCTTGTTTTCTGTCTCTTCTGAAGCAGTTGCATCGTGTGAGGCCAAGCATGGTGCTGTCATTCTGAAAGCCTAAAGGGAGAGAGACTGTCCAGAGCTCTCCCCACTGAGGAGAGCTTGCCTGCCCCTAGACGTTTGTGCAATAAGCTTGGTGTATGTTATATATATACATAATTTTACTTTTCTCAGTGTTGAATTTTTGATCCAAGCTCGAACTTTCTGTTTGTTTGATTTTTCTGAGACAATGTTTCACTACGTGGCCCAGATTTTCCTGGAACTTACTATGCAATCTAGACTGGTCCTGACTCACGGTCATCCTCTTGTCTCAGCCTCCTGAGTGCTGGCACTATAGGTGTGTGCCACCATGCCTGACTTTTGAACACATCCAAAAGGTTTTAACATTTTATTTTATGTGTTTGAGTTTTTTGCCTGCATGTATGTCTGGGCACCATTTGTGTGTCTGGTGCCTACGGAAGCCAAACGAGGGCATTAGATTTCCTGAACTTGGAGTTACAGATATTTGTGAGCTACCGTATGGGTGCTGGGAATTGAACCTGGGTCCTCTGGAAGAGAGGCCAGTACTCTTAACCTCTGAGTCATCCTCCCCACCCTCTTTTGAACACATTTTGATGGATACATTAACTGTTAAGAAGGAAACGCCTTAGCAAAGGTCCTTTCCTTAGAAACTTGTTTGTACACAAGGAACAGAACAGCTCATATGTTGATTTCACGTGCCTTTGAATATTCAATAAGAACTGTATGCTATGTGAAAGGGGGAAAGATCATTTCTCTTCTTATTTTCACCCATCTGCTATTAAGTACACTTAGGATTTAATGAATGCGTATTGGGTTACTAAATAGGTAATCCCTATAGAAACCAAATAAAGACCTAAACTAACTAAGCCTGCTTGAAATTCGATACCCATTTTGAGGCACAATCCATATATTTAACTAGGCAATGTACAGTCAGGGACTTCTGGAAGTAAGGCCATGTGATGCCATCTTGCTTTTACTCTAGTGTTGGTATGGGGACAGGATAAGCCTAATTTTAGGTCATGAAGTTCTGTCATCCATTCTTAGATTTAAATTGTTTATTTTCTTATCCAAAGATGTCTCTCTACTATTCCCCACATGTTCCTGTAGTTCACAAGACCATAGAGGGCAGGTGGACATTTGTCAGGCTACTTTTTAACAAATCTAGAACTTCTATAAAGTGGGGAACATAGTGTTTGCCTGTGCCTGGGAATTCTTCCTATCGTCTTGGAAATCTGCCTAGCTTCTACAAGTTGTCCACTTACAATATGGTGACAGGAAGCTTGGTGGAGGAACATAATCCCAAGTTCTGCCTCTGGTGTTAGTTGAGAACTTTCTTCCTTCCTGGACTTCGGAGTGTACATTTTTTTGCTGTCTTGTAGCTCGACAGTGGTTGCCAATGATTTTTGAAACCTTAGGTTTGGCTTGGTTTTTCTAAATCTCAATCACTGGCTTTCTTGCTTGCTTTGTGGATTTCCAAATCTCTGAGAACTTCCATTTCCTAATCTAAAGGCCAGGTGCGGTGGCCCTGTGGGTTCCCCTTCCAGAAAAGCAGCTCCCTCTTCACATGTTGACCTCGGTCAACAGGAATTCACTAGCTTCGTGGAAAGTAGTTTTGGAAACTGTTTTATCTTTCAGTGGTCCCACAGGAACCACTTTAAAACATGTGGTAAATGTGCGTCAGGCAGCCCGCTTCTAAAATGAGACCTTAATTTGCTGAGTGACTGGAGTCACCCCAAAATGACACAAGCAGCTTCCCACTTTCAATGAGTTAAAAGAATTCACCTTCCAAAACAGGCACCATAGATGCTTTGAGCTTTTCGTTGGCAGCCCCATAATTCCTGGTAAGAGTCATCTCTGCCCTGAGGGAGCTGCTTCTGGCTTATCTCACAAGGTCACTGCGACTTGGACAGTCTTGGTGCTTGATGTCATGTCATCTGTGGCTTTTGGGAGTCAAACTGGGTTTTCTAATAAGAACATCACTTACTTGGACCTCAAACCCAGGTCTTCGTACTCTCCGATCAATTGGGGCACATAAACATAACTTACATTTCACAGAACAATAGAACAGTTTTGTCTTGGACTCATCTTCTCCTCTCTCTGCCATTTGATCAATAAGCACCTAGGCATCTAGGGACCCCCAGGGCTCAACCACTTTCTGGGATCTTATTTTTGGCTGGTCAGCGGTATGCCTTGGTAGAAGTTAGCTGTTTTCCAGAGACCTGTCACATGCTACTAGGCTGTGTGAGTTTAGGAGCAGCCATAGATTCTGTCTCTGTGCTTGACCTGCTATTGGCATTTGAGTCAAGAAGACACTTCTCAGGCTGCCACCTGTCATTCTCAATTCTTTATTGCTCAGATGAGCTGTTAAACTACTTTCCCTTACTAAGCTTAGAGAAGAGTTTGTTTGTTTATTTTGTTTTTAACATACTTTCTGCCAGTGTGTACCACAGTGTGTGGATAATGTGTCTTCAGGTAACATTGGCTTTGAAATCTACTACATTCTTGACCATTTAAGTACATTGTTTCTGTACGCCCTGTATGTTGCTACCTTGTCTAGAAAACACATTGGTAAGGCTGAAGTGGAGGAAGGGTAAAGGTAGAGTGAGTGGCCCTGAAGTCCTGAGTGACAAAGATACACAGACACAAGAGGTGGGTACTCTATGGATACATACATACATATTGCGGGTGCACATGAGCGCTGTGGGTTCTGGATTGGCTTCCCAGCCATTTCCATCTCATTAGTTTAGAGTCAGGGTGATTGATGCAAGCTAAGCCCGATGTCTGATCATGGTGCTGGGGTAGGCGTGGGGACTGATTGTAACAGATTTTCTTTATCTTTGTGTGTAATTTGGAGAGCCTCAGGGTCATGACACCTTTCTTATTGAGGCCTTTCTTTAAGCTGTCGTTTCAATGGAGTATCCACAAGCAAGGGTTAACATTTGGAGGCTGGCAAGGGAAACCCTAAAAGTTAGCATCTGTGCTGAAAATGCTTACCTAGGCAGCATCAGCAACATTCTTTACTTACCCGAGGCCTCTGAAAGGGGCACGTAGAAACAAGGCCAAGGCTGTAGTCACTCTCTCATTTGTCTGTTCGGGAAAGCTTGTTACTCATACCCAGTGCATCGGGCCTCTGTGCTTAGAAATAGGCATTGGTTTTTCATAGCAGAGAATCCATGATAGAATTCCATAATAGACAATCCACATGGCTTTCTGTGTTTGACAACTTTACAAGCCTTTTGTCAAAATGAAAACTTTACCATCACATTGATCTGACAGTGATGCTCCTAATCCCCTGGTGAAAACCCTGGTCAGGATTCAAAGTGAGTGTTTACTCACGCTCCAGGTTCAATGTTGTTCCTCGCTCTAGTCTACTCTTGGGAAACAGTGGCGGGTGCCACTCTTGCCTTTGCAGAAATATATACACCCAGGGAATAGGAATGTAGTGTTCAGAACTGAAACTAGAAACCTTCATTCATTTGGCCTCTACTGACATAAATTTATAATTATTCTTTCAGATCCTGAAAGACTGAAAGGTTTTTTTTTTTTTTTTTTTTTGGTTAATTATGGAAAGACAGCTTACTTAATGAATGATTAAAATGGGAATGCTTAACCTATCCAAACAGAAAGGGCTTTCAAATGTGTTTAAATATCAGTGATGAATATGTGAAGGGTGCTCTTGAGCTTTGGATTAGATGGCAATGTTGGGAGTAATGGACCCATTTCTACAGTACAGTCCTTTGACATTGACTTTTTTCCCCCTGCCTGCAGACAAATAGCAGAAGGAACAGACTCCTTCAGAGCGACTACATGAACATGACACCCCGGAGACTTGGGCCAACGCGCAAGCATTACCAGCCCTACGTCCCCGCGAGAGACTTTGCAGCCTACCGCCCCTGACAGGGACCCCTATCCAGAAGCCAGCCGGCTGGTGCCACCCTACCTGCTCAACACCACTGCTCTGGATAGGAAAGGATAATCTCGTCTTCAGCCGGCCACTTTGGACCTCTTCTGGACCACCTTTGCTAATTGTTTCGGAGTGTCTAGATCTAACATCACCATCATCTTGAGACTCTGGAATGAATTTAGAGAAACTTCCATGGCAGGTTAAACTCTGCATGCCTTGACCCAAACTTAAGCTTAGTATATTTATTAACTTGGTTCATAAGTTAGGAGAGAAAACAAAAAGTGAGAGGATTCTTTCGGCTGTGGAAGACAATTTCCAGGCTGGATCAAGCCCGGTTCCTTCTCACTTACTGGCATATTTCAGTCATGTGAAGTATGATAGCTTTAGCTGTTTTAGATGGAGTAGAAAGGATACAACAGCCTTCTCTTTGGCTAAGTAGGTGTTTAGGGTGGGAATAGGTTAGAGTAACAGAGTATAGTACTTAAGTATTTGAAAATAATTAAAACACTGTTTCCCACTCATGAAAGGCACCACTTAGTTCCTGTTAAGTGTTTGCCTGTTAGTTTAGAAAGCTGTGGACATATTTTTAATGAATTCTGACCATTTTTAATCACTTTCATCCATGGAATGCCCTCAAAGCACCCCAGGGCTTACTTCCCTTATTCCCTGTCATGGGAATTCAATATTATTAATAGTCACAACATGATCTCAGAACTAAATATCCCTCCCACACCAGGAAGAATGTGAGAGGAAATAAGGTCACTTTATATATTAAGAAAAAAGTATCTGAAGGCTATGAAGGATCATCTGTTTAGTAGCTTGTTACAGGCAAACCATTTAAGTTTCAACTTTCGGGCTGGAGGGATAGCTCAGCCGTTAAAGGCTAGGCTCACAACCAAAAATATAAGTTTCAACTTTCCACGGTTGGTTTCCTTGTTGTCTTTGTGGGTTTCTGAAGTGGAATACTGAAATTGCATCTATATAGCTTCTATGATACTGTGAAAAAGGGGTGTTAGCATTTAGTATGTGGCAAGGATGAGTTCCAAGGAGCTTCCTCTGAGGAAAGGGATGAGGCAACTTTCGCCATGCACTAAAGAGGTGATTATTTTCCAGGTAGTATCTTAGGGAGCCCAGCATAAGTTCCTTTAGACTCAAAAGTTTGGAGGGACTGTAGATGCTCTAGGGCTCAGAACTCCAGGATTTTGTGAGCTCAGTTGCTTGGTACCCTGTGGATTCACTGACATGAGAAATTCTTGTGGAGTGTGTCTTTAGGGACAACATCGTAGTTCTCAAGAGAACCTGCAAAGGCCCGATACTGGAATGAACATGGACTTCCAGTTTGGGTCAACTGGAATATATCTGGGGACCTTAAGGAATGAGTCTACAACTATCTGCACCATTTGTTCAGAGCTTTGAATTATTCTGAGGATTTAGAGGCAGGTAGACCTGGTAAAAATTACTAGTTGAATGGCCTCAGGCAAGTCACTGTTCATCTAAGACTACTCAACCGTAAAATGAACATCATGAAACCTGCTGTGATCCTCCTGCCTCTGCCTCCCAAGTGCTGGGGTTACAGGAGTGTCCAGTCATGCCCAGCTCGTAACAGACATTTAAACCCAAACTCATGAGGATCTTTTCGCTTCACTAATTTTCTAGCTAATTGGAATAGTTTTTCTTGCATTCAAACATGAGGCATTTCCCCGCTTCTGTTGTTTTTATATATAAAGAGATCTTTAAACATTTTTTAATATGAAGAAGAGGAAGGGATAGGAATCTTTTAATTATAGACAGACAATGTTATGCTCTGATAGATTTTTTTTTTTTAAATTGGCTTCTACTCTGTGCCTTTGATTAAACTAGTGAAGGCCAAGATCAGCCTAACTTGTGTGCTGAAGGCCTGCTGGCTTGACCCTGGCACTTGGGATTGCAGCCAGCCTTTTCACAAGTAGAGTTCTTGATTCAAGTTATGCAATCATATTTGAAAATGACATCACTGGAGAGTTTTTAGGAAGGGCAATAGCAAATAACAAACACTTTTTTTTTAAATGGAAAGATTTGATCTTTGGTAATCAATAACTTTGTTTTCTAACTGGAAAAGGAGATGAGTCACACCTGAGGTGTTTCATACCTACTCTGAACAGAGCTAAAGCACACGAGTCATAGGTGTTTCACTATTGGTGTGAACCAACAAATGGTTTGAAAACACTGGGTTAGAGTAATGCTTTTGCCATTTGGGGATGTAGTGTGTAGGTTGAAAACGGTGTCATTGCTGCTATTATTGCAAGAGTCTTGGAATTAAAGGTGTGCCTGTAATTTTTAATTGTGAGCTCACCTATTTGGGACTGAGTGTGCCAATTTAAAGAGAATCAGTGTACCTTGTTCCTGCATCCAGTGATAAAATCACCACACTAACATATGCCTGTTTTTAAAGTGCTTTAACGCTGTCACCAGGACGGGTATGCAGCGAATCTGGAGACAGTTTGCTATTTGAAAGAGTGTATCATAAATCTTTGTATCTCTCTCTCTCTCTGTCACGCGTGCACGTGTGTGTGTGTGTGTGTGTGTGTGTGTGTGTGTGTGTGTGTGTGGTGTGTGTCCTGCCTCCCTCGACTTTGTCTCTGTCTCTTTTTCTCTCTCTCCAGATTTTCAAACATTGGTTTCTCTTGGAAGAAATACAACTTGTGACTTCTTTGCTTGGCTTCAGTATTAGTTTATCAACAGGCCAACGTTTTGCCTCTTTGAGATGTCAAACTGGCTTTACCTATGTGGTCTGTCTGATATGTCTGCCATGGGACAGCTATAACTGGACTGAGCCTTCAATCATTTAGTTCTTCAATCATTTAGTCGACTAACTGAGCCACTAATCTGCATGGCTGTTTTGATGGGCATACTGATGGTCAAATGGACGTCTGCTCCTGCACCCCTGCCTCTGTACTGCCCTGTAAAAATACAGTGGACTTGTATTCTCACCTGGAAATGTTAAACTCAGTTACATGAGATGGACCTGAAACCACAATAGTCCTTTTCCATTTAGCCACCGCTAACCCAGGTCAGACACCATGGTGTGGATTCTTTCAGGACTTAGCTGCGTGAGTTTGTGCTCTCTACAAGGCCAGCTGAAGCTTGCTTAAATCTCTCTTGCACTATCAAAAGCTTGTCCCCATATCAGGGACTTTATACATATTATTTTCTCTGTCTAGAATGTTATTCCCTAGACATCTATTTGGTTGGCTTTTACTTCCTTGACACATTGGCTTAAATGATACTTTCAACCATTTAATTATCCCTACAACCTGTCTTCCTGCCTTGTTTATTTTTCGCTATAACATGTTACCATCTCTTATATTAGACGTTTTCCTTATTTATTGGTTTATTGTTTGTTTTTTCTAATCTAAACTGGCTCTCTGGAGGGAAAGAACTCCATTTGCTTTGTTTTTTTGTTTTGCTGTATCCCCACTGCCTAGAATAATGCTTAGCATGCACTAAGTATTTATTGGATGAATAAACAGATTTCACATGGGCTTATGAATGAATGGTGAGTCTAACTGATCTAATCACACTCTGAGAAGGAAAGAATCACTTCTGTTTTCTATTTCTTATTATAGATACAAGAGCTAAAGAATACACACAGAAATATGGTGGAAGAACATCTAATTTATAGAAGTTCATTTACAGTTAAGAAATTTTTGTGCAACCTGAAAAATAAATATAGTTAGAAGTATTCTAAAAAAAAGTTATTCTAGGGGTTGGGAATTTAGCTCAGTGGTAGAGCGCTTGCCTAGCAAGTGCAAGGCCCTGGGTTCAGTCCTCAGCTCTGGCCAAAAAAAAAAAAAAAAAAGTTATTTTAAACAAACCTCACCTCTTAGGAGTAAGTTGATTTTCCATTTAAACTTCCCAAATTCTCTTTTAATAGATTGTTGATAATATTTTATTTTACTTTTAGATACCTCTTATTTATTTATTAATGGGACTGGAGAGATGGCTTAGTGGTTAAGAGCATGGGGTGCTCTTCCAGAGGCCCTGGGTTTGATTCCCAGCACCTAAATCTGATACTCTCTTCTGGCCTCGATGGACACCAGGAACTCTCATGGTTGCAACTGACATACATTTAGTCAAAACACCCATACACAGAAAATAAATAAAAATAATTTATTTGTTGGCAATTTTATGTATGTATATGATGTGTCTTGATAACACCCATACCCAGCTCCTCACCACCACATCCCCCTGGGCAGTCCCCAGGGCACCCCCCTCTCTTTTCCATGTCTTCTCCCTTATCTTCCTTTTCTTTTTGGTAGCTCTCTGAATCCAGTTAGTTGCCACTTGCTGGAATGCTTGCCAGTCTTGTTGGCTTGACCTTGTGTGGGTCTTGTGCAGTAACCATAGCCGCTGTGGGTTCACAAGTTCAACGCCACTTCTAGAACACATTTCTCAGTGCTCCTCTACACTCTCTGGCTCTTACATCCTTTTTAGTTCCCTCTTCTATGATGTCCCCTGAGCTTTGGGGGAAAGGTTGATAGAAATGTCCCCGATTTGGGTTCGAGGACCCAACAGTCACTTATTCTCACCAATATGACCAGTCAGGAATCTCTGCATTGCTGCCCAGTGCAGAAAAAAAAAAAAGAGGCTTGTTTGGCCAAGGCTGAGAGCAGGACTGATCTAGGGGTAAGAATGGAAATATTTAGAAGGCAGTCTGATATGTCCATTCAGAAAAACAGCAGTAATCGTTTCCCTATTATGACCTATGAGCCTTATGGACCAGGTTTATAGTATCAGGCATCAATTCCCTCCTATGGAGTAGGGCTCAAATCTAATCAGAAAGTAGCTGGTTGCTCCCATAACCTTTGTGTCACTCTTGCATCCGTGGGCACATCTTATCTGGCAGGTTGACATTGTGACCTTCAGGGTCCAGTTCTAGGTGAGAGTGTTTATACCCCCTCCCCACCCCCCAGTGGCCTTGAAAAGCACCTCTCAGCACTGTGAAAGTTAGCCAGCCGGGAAGGAGTTCTCAGTTCAGTTCTAGCTTGATTTCTCTGTTCTGTAATCAAAGCATGCTGTCTCTCTAGCAACAGGGCTTTACCATGTGGTTAAGGTGGGCAACCCAGAGCAATGACAGTAGCCTGTGTTGCTTTACAGGCCTCTGTAGTCTCCCTGACTAGTAATTTGTAGGGACGGAGCCCATGTCTGGCACTGAGATTTTTCATTTAAAATCCAGGCTTTCTGGGGGGAAGCTTTTTTTCTGTTTTTTTTTTTTTTTTTTTTTTTTTTTTGGTTTGGTTTTTCAAGACAGGGTTTCTCTGTGTAGCTTTGCACCTTTCCTGGAACTCACTATATAGTTCAGGCTGGCCTCAAACTCACAGAGATCCGCCTGCTTCTGCCTCCCGAGTGCTGGGATTAAAGGCCTGCGCCACCACCACCCGGCTAGGGGAAAGCATTTTTCAATGCTTCAGACCTATCTTTAGCTTATGATTTCTGAAAATATGGCTTTTGTAGTTAAAATTTGCCCTACAGCTGAATTGCTACTCTTTTCTATGGAGTGATTTTATCTCAATGAAGTCTACAAATGCTTTGTTTGGCTCTGATCCAAAAAGATATAAAAAAAAAAACAGAGAAGTCAGAAAATGTCAATATATCCACCTGTTGCATTCATGACATAATTGAGTGCTTGAGAGAAACTAAAAATTTATACCAAACCAGTGTGTAACACACATGTCACCAGAAGGGGGCGGTATGGGGAGGAAAAGTCGTGTTGGGAGTAAGCCCTTGAACCACCGACAGAAGAGCTTGTCTGATACCTGATAATTATGTAGTTATTTCTATTTGGCTTCATGTTTTACTTTGAAGATGACATGGAGTAAAAAAAGTGTATAATTAATTCGTCTTTAAACATACTCTTTCTTTGTGTTGCAATGAGACTTATTAAACTTAGTAAATGTAAAAAAGCATGGAGAAGATGAGCTCTTATGCCTGCTACTATTCAAGAAAGACTGAAATTAGCTAGTCTCATGGATGTTTCAACAGGGATATCAGAGCAACTGGAAAGGTACCGGATTGATGTATGTGAAAAATTCATCTACTACACAAATCTCAGTAAGGATGTCTTTATTGTACTACTGAAAATGGTATAACCCATTTCTGTTAGAAAATAAAAGTTCAAGTGCCTTCAAACTCCTCTTCAAGGTGGAACACAATACAGATTTCATGACATCACCAGACAGACCCCTCTTGCCATGCCTTAACCTTACAAATGTGCGTATTTACAATCATCAACAACCCCAAGTGCACTCTTTTTCTTTGTTGGGGGTTAAGTTCAGGGCTTCATGTAGGCAAGTACACAGCCAACTGAGCTGCATCCCCAGCCCAGATCAATTTCCTTGCAGAGTGGGGAGAATAATATGTGTACATATCTTCATGTACTTGCATGTGTGAGTGAGTGCATAAAGCACATGGATGTGCATAGACATGTTGATGTTGGAGATCTTCCTCTATGATGCTGCACTTTACAGTGTGAGACAGACTCTCACTCAATGTGGAACTCAGCCTAACTCACGGAAGCTCCTGCCTCCACCTCCCCAGCCCTGGAATGACAGGCAAGCACCACAATGCCTGCCTCTTCATGTGAATGCTTGAGATCCAAACTCAGGTCCCGTGCTTGGGCAGACGGTCCCTTCCTGACTGGGCTACCTCCCTAGACCCACATTCCTATTTAAGTGGTACCTGTTATCTTCTCTCATTGTAGCTGGAGCAGAGATAATGTGTAGGTAAAACAAATCAAAGAAATTTCTAGATTCCTTGCAACGGAGGTCTGACCTCCACAGTAAGAAGCTGCACATAGATGGTCCAGGACCAACTCAGAGACTTGCTGGGAGTGTGCATCTCCTAAGCTCTGGGAGTTCTCCTCAACTAAGGCTCCATTGCCATGCTGGCAGCGGTACTTGGGGGGCTTGGTGCTTCAGGAAGACACTTTTCCTCATCTGGTAACGCTGAAAGGAAGGTGTGGTTTTGGTTTTTGTTTGTTTTGTTTTAAGATTCACGGGCTTCTGGCTCTTAAAAGTTCAGACTTCTGTCCAGAGCAAGATGCGGAATACTTGCTTAAGTGCCTTTTGCTCATCTCAGGGTTGACATTGGACAAAATGCTTGAAATCACTTGCATTGAAAGTTGCGGTGGGGTCCAAGCTTATGCCAGATTTCCTGAGCTGTCCTCATTCTTGGGGCCAAATCAAAGATCAGATCAGCGCTTCGCACAGGCCAGGCTTTCTCCATTTGCCCACTTGAGCCCTGTGAAGGGACTCGATGGGCCACAAACTCAAGGGGGCAAAAAGCTGTAGAAAGGAAAGCTTGTGTTTCGCCTAGACTTCATTATGCAAAGGCATCTCAGTGACAGAGAATCTCCTTTGTCTCCAAAGGGCAAACTGTGAGCTGGGTGGAAATGTCAGTTGAGGCAGAAGAGCAGCAAACAGCTTTGTTTTCCTATAGTTGTGGTTTTACATGGTGACGGTGATACACGAAGATGAAAATGAACAGCATGAACTCCAGTCATTATCTGAGTGAGCATCTCTGCCAAAGCTGAAGGATATGTGTGGGCGTCACCTGCAAGCAGGGAGGGAGGGAGGGAGGGGGGAGGGGGGAGGGGTGGGTGGGAAGGGGGTTCAACAGGTGGGGTTGAATTAGCATCAGTGAATTTAACAAGAGTCATAGAGACTTTTTTTTTTTTTTCAATCTCTAGTGCACACCCTGAGCATTTGATATGTTGGCTTCCAAAGTGGGGATTTTTGCTAACTTCTGGGAACCAGTGATGTATGTTATACAGAGTAGACTAACTGGAGGTTGTCACGGGGACGCTCTTTCATTCCCACCAGTGAGTGACTCACGTTTCATCTGCTTTCTGCCTTTTCTCTTCATTCCTTCAACAACTTCCCGGTCCTGAAAAGTGAGCTGGGTACAGGAGAAATGATAGAGAGCAACACTGTTTCTTATCTCTGCGTGGACCCCACAGAGTATAGCTTTATAACCTTTCACCTCTCGCGCCCTGTTCATTATACTCTGCTCCTTACGGCAGCACCTAGTCTTGACTGCAGGGCTCAGATCCTGTGCATACACTTGCTAGCCTTTGCTCTCCTGGTTTGCCTGAAATTTATTTCTCTGAGATATTTTTGTTTAACATCTCTAGCATCTTTACATTCTTAGACCAGGAATTGGAAATTTCTTTTTTTTTTTGTAAAGAGACAGATAGTATATCTATATATGGGTTGGTGACTGTTAACCAACAATAATTTCTTGTTGGTACTCAGTCTGTCATTGTAGTATGAAAATAGATGTAAATAAAAAGATTAGCTGCATCCCAGCAAACCTTTGTTTGTGGATATTGGTATTTGATTTTCATAGAATTTTCTTGTCAGATATTATGATTTCCTTGATTCCTCCACGCTCCTGCTAGCCATATGCACATGTAAAATCCATTCTTAAGCTCACGGGCTGTACAGAGTCAGACAGTAGCTAGACTTGGCCTGTAGGCTTCTAAGAGAGAACCAAGCTACCATTTTTAAGCTTCAAGCTTATCTTGGAATGCCAGCCACCACCTTGAAAGGGATGGGTCTGGATTGGTGTAAAGACCTTTCAGGAGTGTCCGGGTATCTGTTTTAGAGAGAAGGGTGTTGTTCAGTGGAGAGCGAAGGAGAAGCTTCACCTAAGGAAAAGCTGCCCTGGGGAAAGGAAACAGGAAGTTAAAGTCAAGGCAATGAGAATTTCTCTCAAGACGAGAGAGTCCTCCAGAAATTAGTGCTCAAAGCCTAAACATTTTGGGAGTTACTGTTACATTTCCTTTGCTCTTTTCTTCCTTGCCTAACCATCAAATCCTTGTAGTCTCCAAGGAAACAAAGTAAATTTTTATTCACAGTCAGCAGAGGGAAGAATATGGCCTGTGTCCAAAGTAATGAAAAAGATTGATTGCCCTGCGAATCCTTCCATATGGAGCACACGCCACTCCAGTGCAGAGTGGGTGGGTGGAGTGCAGCAGCTGCCGCAGGACTGGCCTCCCACCTCTTTCCATGACTTTCTCAATCTAAATTTAGCTACTATTTATAGGTGACCAGGGGCAGTCACCCCACTCCCCACCCCCACCAAAGGCCAAACTAAGTCTTAGCATTTCACAGGTAACTGGTAAAATCAGTTTTACACAGATCAAAAAGGCACTGGCCTGACCTTTGCCCTCTCTTATCACCACTCCAGCCTGCCTGTCTATAGCTGCTGGTTCCACCCAAGGTACAAATAGTTCTTTCTGGAAACAGTATAGCCTATTGGGGAGTTCTGAGCCACACACCCATTCATACCATCAGGACATTTTAAAAATAGGGTCAAATGTAAGATTCAGCTTTGTTTGTGCAGCCAAGAATAGAAAATTGCCACCAAAAGGTCAGAAGCCTAAGATTTATTATGCCAACAGTCCAGGATATCAGGAGTGGACATGTCTTTGTTAGAATGGCGAATCCTGGCTTTGTACACACATTCAAGTTAAAAGTCTGGGTGAACAGCCTCAGGAACTCCAAGACTTTCCTTACACAGAGTGTAGGGTTTCTGTGTATGTTGTTCACTATGTATGTTATTACCATGTATGTTCCCTGCACAGGGGCCTCTAGAGAAGGGATAAGAAAGTCTGCAATCTGTTCAGCCTCCTCTTAGGAAGCTATCAGGGTGTACTTGTCTTCAAGGCTTCACATGGGCCCTAGAGAGATCTTCCTGCCATTTGGTGACTGAGACACACTCTCGTCCTCAAATGGAAATGACCTAGGCTGAAAACCAACCAGAAAAGGAGGGGTCCTGATGACTATAAACACTTCTCGCTTGTTTTTTGTTTTGCTTTTGTTTATTTGTTTGATTGTTTTTAATCTTCCCTGCCCTCAACTCTGCCCTCTTTCTGTGGGTTGGATTTCGTCACCATCTGGTAAGGTTAGAAACAGAAGAATAAATTTTCTAGTCTAGATATCAGAGGGAAAATAAGAGTTCTTGTGTCCTGTAGAGTACCAAGTTCGGGATTAATTCTTGGGTTGGCCCTTGAAATTACTGTTCACAGTAAGGTTTTGTGGCATAATGGCAGGTTTCTATTTTTTCTTACTTGAGTATGAAAGGATTAGACAAAGTGACTTCTATGCCGAATACTTTTCATATTCTACACTGCAATTGTTTTTTTTTCCATAATATGACTTATATACACACATATATTTTTGAGATTTGTCAGCTAGGATTATTTGAATAAGCCTATAATTTCTTGTACACATTACATTCACTAATTAAAAAATCATGAATCACTTTTTCTTAAAGAAATAGTGAATTATTTGTGGATTTAGACTAGAAATTTGTGACATTTGTGGGTTTGCTGGTGTGGACTTAATTTGAAAATCACTTTGACATAATAGCATAAAAAACTGCTTGATAGTACAATCCTAGGGATTACTGAATTCTTCACAGTTGGTTGTCTTGAGTATAATATATAGGTGCTCAAAACCTCTTAACTGTGAACAAACAGTTAAGAACAAAGAGGTGAATAAATGAATGGACGACCTTTCATTTGAAAAACACACACAAGCTGTTTTGTCTTTTGGTAAATTAGATAAACTAGTATTATGAAAAGTCTTGGGAAATTTGAAAACTACTGACAAAATTTACAATTTCTTAAAATGTCAGTGTATTTTAATACTGTGTATCTTAGGACATTGCTCAGGCACTCAAAATCGAAAATTGTCTCCTCTAACTTGGTAATGAACAGAACTCTGACTGCATTATTTTCCCTCTGTATGCTTTCCAGGAATTCCAAGGTGTGGATAAAGGTCGGGCTAAGCCAGAGCAACAGTAACCTTCTTATCCATGATTGATTGACACATGTATAGACTCATGACACAACTCTAACCAATAAGGCAGAGGGTGTGCCCCAATGACCTCTGGGTAGTTTTCCCTTGCTCTTAAAAGAGATGTTTGGGAAAAAAGAACTTTTTTCTTTTTTTGCTTTAGACTGTTGTCTTCAAGGGGCATCTGGACTCAGAGAATTAACATAGGAAGAGCAGGTTGAGGCCAGTGTTAATATTCTGATCCATTCCTTGAAACCCCACCCCTTGGCACCACCCCCTCCATTTTGATTATTATAAAAAAGAGGTGAGTTATAGAAGCAAGTGGGGGAACAAGGCATTGAATTCTCAAGGCTACTTCAAGCTGACAAGGGGTGAAGTGGGGAGGGGAGGAACCGGGAGTCATGTATGGCGGAAGATCTCAGGAACGTTCCTTGAGGGAGCTGAGGAGGCAGGTTGAAGCAGTGGTATTCCAGGAGCTTGGAGGGAAGTGACATGCCAAATCAGGAGTATAGAAGCCATAGGATAGCATCTGCTGTGTCTCTGGAGGTCAGGCAGGAACAATGAATCTGTAAAACATCCTTGAAAAATAGGTGGGGTCAGAAACGGGTTCTGGAGATTGTTAGTTTTCATCAGTTCCGATTTCTTGATGCACTAGCAAAACTTATCAAAGCTTCATTTATCAGTATTAAAACTTTGAACCTCTGAAGTTATATCTGAAACCAGTCTGTCCTGTACCATGAAGTCTGTGAATGAGGCATACCTGTCTGTAAATGGAGAATATATATAAAAATCGTGGGATTGGGGCTGTTAAACTGATACCCTAGTCATCAAACATCATCAGATCTGGAAGGATAGATTTAAGAATGAGACAGCTTTCCAGCTCCCTAGGCAGCAATCCCAAGTCTTTCTGTGGTCACTGGGGGGCAGAGGCCCCAAAAGCAGCACTTGTTCAGCTGATAGGCCCAGAAGATCTGACAGATTTTTTTCTGTGGAGTAGAAATTTGGGGACCCTGATGTAGTGGATAGCCATCCCAGCATTGGCCTGGAAGTTCCAACCTCCATTGAGGCTTCAGTAATGATCATGCCCACAAGGCGGGGCAGAGGAGGGAGCGGAAGACCGAGGAGCAGGAGGAGGTGGCACGCTTGGTTCCGGGACGGGGGACGCAGGAAGAGACCGAGCAGAGTTCTCCAGAGAACACCGCCGGACTGCGCTATACCTTTGCCAGACCCTGCAACCTACCCCTTCATTTTTAAGTTACCCCACAAAATAAACCTCCCTTTTAACTACATGGAGTGGCCTTAATAATTTCACCAATACCCTGACCCACTTTGACTTTCCAGTATGAGGCAATTGGTCCTCTGTTGTTCCACTTATTCACCGTCTGGACAGGATCAGCTTCTCACTGCATGGCCGGCCTGGCCATAAACTTCTGGGTGGAAATTCTTCTGTGGCCATCTGTCTTGGAGAAGATACAGGATGCTGCCAGGAGCTGACACGTCTCTCTATCATAAAAAGGCTTTGATATTAAACGCAGTATTCTCAGATCTCTCTAGGTATTTGAGGACTGGGAGAACAAAATCTGTTAGATGCATTTATAACTTTGAGAGCATATATATGACTTAAATCTGAATATGTCCCAATTAGTTACAACTTAATGAAGTTAGCAAGGACAGGGAGGTTCACATTCTTCAGCCTGAATAGACCTCGAGTAAGGAGAGACATTCTTTAAGCTGTTGGCAGTGATATCTGAATCTATTACCATTTTTAAGGCACTGTAGATACAGTTCTGATCTTTGAGTACAGCCAGATTATAATTCTGAATGACTTATATAGAAATAACTATTTCCAAAGCTATCTCCTGAGAAGGCAAAGAAGAGTGACAGGGAAAAGATCCCAAGGCTGAATGAGAACAGGAGAAAAGGGGCTTGTGAGTCAGGGTGCAGCCAACTCTGAGAAAAGGACCCTCTTGATGGACCAGAAACTCAACTCCATCCTGATTGATTTATATAGAGTATACAATACCTTATAAAGAAGGTCAAGTGTCTTTTTTTTTTTTTTTTTTTTTGAGACAGGGTATAGCTTTGGAGCCTGTCCTGGAACTCACTCTGTAGACCAGGCTGACCTTGAACTCACAGAGATCTGCCTGCCTCTGCCTCCAGAGTGCTGGGATTAAAGGTGTGTGTCACCACCGCCTGGCTAAGTGTCTTATCTTATTGTAGAACCATTTTAATTAACAAACATCAATGGGCATTAGATAGCCAATTGGTCCTCTATGCCAGGGGTTTCCTTTTGACCCAGCACTTCAGCCTATTCTGGACAGGAAACATGGGACAATGTATTCTCTTCTGGAACTGCTTCAAGCTGGCATTTGGGAGTTGTTGTCAGGGCCCCAAAAAAGTCTGAAAGGCCAGTCAAAAGATGGGCAATGGGGTATTTGTCAGAAGTATGTGGTTATCTGACCTGGCTGTAGAGGCAGGGAACAATTATGTTTGGCTAGGCCAGTCCACGTCACATAGAGAAGAATCTCTGCTGACCATCTGTAGCAGAGAAAGCGTTACAGGCTGTGGTCCATAACTGCTGCTTCTGTGTTTCTGCTAGCCTGCTTAAGTGTAGACTAGAGCTGGGAGTCAAAATTTATAAATTTATTTGGAACCTCTTGGCCCATGGTCTTAGTAATTGGGAAAGGATGACCAGGAGGGAGAGAAATACCATTCTCAGGAATAGACGGGTGAGGACAAAAACGTTTTAGATAACTTAGTATTACCAGTCAGTACTGAAATCCAAATTGTAGAAAAGCAGGTAATGAGTAGCCAAGGAAAATTTAAAATCTTGAGCTTGTGAGCCAAAGTGTGTCCGAATTGTATTATAAAATCTGAAATTTAAAATGTTAATATAATGATACTGCCTGCATGTGGTTCCGCTGATGCCCTGGAGGGGAGTGCATAGGAGTCTCCAGGCCCCGCTCACATGATTGGTTGTGGAGGAATGAACAGCAGGCTGCAACTAGACTTCTGCCCACCCAGATGGCTGGAGCCTGAGAGAGCCTGCAGGGAACATCAGGCCAAGGCCAGATGACTTTTCCTCAGTCAGAAAACAACGGTGAAACAATGTGTGGTGGGAGGCAATTCCCTAATCTCCCTCCATACTGATTAATTGCCTGAGCACCAAGTGTACCACCCATGCTGCCCTTCGTAAAGATGGTGGTTTTGACCTCAGCCAAGATGGTGGCTAGACCATGTGGTTGCCCTTATTTAAGATGGTGTCTTGATCATATGACTGCCCTTATTTAAGATGTGATAGCCCCTATCAAATATGGCACCTGATCACATGTTCATGTGGTTTTTTTTTTCCCCCAAAATAAACTGAGCAGATAAGGAGCAGATAAATTGAAGCATTTAAAAGTCAGTCAGAAGGAAATATAGATGGCCATATCAATCATACATTTCCATTCGCACATAGGAAATAGACTTTGTGAAAGACAGATGGAGAAGCAGCGGTGCAGCCGGGCAGGAGACATGGTGCTGTGGTCTGGTGCAAGCAGCTGAAGGGAAATGAATCCACGTCATAGGTCAGCAGCAGGGGTGGAGACAGGGGGCCATAGGCGAATTTTTTCACCCAGTGGGCGGACCTCCAACATCCCAGAGGGTCCGTGAGGGCCAATGATAGAGGGCACAGGCCGTCTCTGTATGCCTTTGCATAGGGACAGGGGCTGAGGGGCTTAGAACCCAAAAGACATGTGGTACTAGCCAGCAAAATGAGATGAATCCTCACTTGTGGGAAAATGGCCAGAAGGGAAGGTGTTGGTTAAATCGGTGCTGCTGGTGGCTGGCTGCGGTGGCCATGCTGATGTGCTGGAGGAAAGTCGAAAGAGAGAGAGAGAGAGAGAGAGAGAGAGAGAGAGAGAGAGAGAACCAGAGAACCAGGGAGACCACCTGGAGGGAAGAGAGCGGAAAGAGAAAAGGGATGCACAGAGGGCCAGCCTGCTTTTTAGGCTGGGACACCATCACAGGCTGATGACGTAATTAAGGACGTAGTCCTTACAGAAGGGAGCAATCTTACCAATCTGGTAGAGTGAAGAGTCCCAGGTGGTGCTCCAGCCTGAAAAATGGCAGTGGTACAGGATCCCAGAGCCCCTCAGACTGCCGGTGGGATTGCCTGGTGATCTTGGGTACCAACGTTATGAATTATTGCACTGGGGTGGGGGCACATGCTGGGCAGCCGCAGCAGCGGGCTGGTCAAATGCATGCTATGCAGGCATGGTGATGATGGTAGAGGCCAGTACACAACCCAGACACTGCATCCATGTGTAGAGTTTATTATAATAGAGAGATGAAGAGAAAGATAGAAAAGAGAGAGAAGGAGAGAGAGAGAGATATCAAGGGATGCACACCTCCTCGTGGGAGGAAAAGCAGAAAAGAGAGAGAGGAAGGGAGGAGTTTTTCCCTAGAATGAAGCTTTTATATCAGGATGCAGGGCAGAGCCAAAGGGTGGGATTTCAAGGGGCGGGTCAGAATATTAACAGCTGGTAGAGAAGAGCAAAGATGGCGGCTGAGCCTTGAAGACATTGAGCTGAAGACTGAACCAACCCCGAAAGTATCTTTCTTCAGCTTCTTGATATGGCTGACAATAAATAGTTTTATTATTTAAGCCATTTTGGGTTTGATTTTCTTATTACATGAAGAAGCTAAAATCCTAATTAATAACTTCTTCATGTTGACTGGCATATATATTACACATTTGATGGAGAAATAAAGAACCGAATAGTGCTTGACCCTCTTGACATGCTTAGTTATTAACCTCTGAAGAACTGGTTGTTATACGTGTAGTTGTGACAATGTCCTTATCTCAGGACAGATGAAATTCAGGCTTCTTTGAAACATTGCTGAGGTTACTAGAAGTTGGAGAAGAGCAGAGGATTCAAGCAATTATTCAGGTTTTCTCCTCTTAAAAACTACTATCACCAATACTTTACTAAACCAGCATAACTCCGAATTTTCTCCTAATGTATTTAGAACATATACCTCTCATCAAGGAAACTTCTCTTTGCATCAGAAAAGCCTAGTACCAACTGATACATCTACAATACAAGTCCTGCACCTAAGGCTCACAGATCACTGTGGAAGACAGCTGGAAAGATTTAAGAGCCAAAGGAACAGACGGTTTGCTCTGAAATTGTGTCTCCTAAGCATGTCAGAAGCTATGCCCACAATGTCTCACCAACATGACTGCCTAAATATGAGCTGAACAAGGACAATACCAAAAACATGCTGCTGTGGATTGGGGGGTGGGGAGAACTCAGGAGGCCCCAACCCTACACAAAGAACTACATACAGGCAGCTAAAGAGTGCTGAGAGCAATTTCCCTGGTTTCCTTCTCAGTCCATTGATCATTTGTTTATAGGAGGGCTACTGATTTATTTTAGTTTATTTTTGTATCCAGCCATTTCGATAAAGGTGTTTATAAGCTGTAGGAGTTCCTTGGTAGAATTTTGGGGGGTCACTTATATATATGATCATATCATTTGTAAATAGTAATGCTTTGACTTCTTCCTTTCCAATTTGTATCCCCTTGATCTACTTTAGTTGTCTTAATGCCCTAGCTAGAACTTCAAGTACTCTATTGAATAGATATGGAGAGAGTGGACAGCCTTGTCTTGTTCTTGATTTTAGTGGAATTACTTTGAGTTTCTCTTCATTTAATTTGATGTTGGCTGTTGACTTGTTATATATTGCCTTTATTATATTTAGGTATGTTCCTTGTATCCCTGATCTCTCCAAGACTTTAGCCTACAATACATCCTGAGACAAAGGTGGTGCAGAAATTATGGGAGTGGCCAACCAATGACTGGTCCACCTTGAGATCCATACTATGAGAGAGAGTCCATCTGTGACAATGCCTGGAGGGTCAGGACCCAGAGGCTGGACAGCCCAGAGACCTAGGATAGAACCAAACATGACTGTCAAAAGAGGGGAAAAAGGCAAATGATTCCTAATGATACTCTGCTACACTCATAGATCATTGCCTAGCCCATTAGTCATCAAAGAGGCTCCACCCAGCAACTAACAGTCCCTGAACCAATAAAATAAAAGGTAAATATCTTCTTTGGTTATGTCTCCTTCTCTCTAATTTTATCCTTTATAAGCTACCATTTTAAAAATAATTCCCATTCCTCTGTAATTCTCAGGATGTCTATATCCCTGTTTCTTGATTTGTCACGCCTAACAAAATGGATTGCTTCTCTACTGTGGGAGGCTTCTACTAACTCCCACACATGTAGTTTCTGGAAGCGTTTTAGGCACAGAGGGACCTGGTCAGATCTGTGTTTGGGAAGGACGGTTTGGCTAGCATGTGTAAGAAGGTTTGGCAGGTGCTGCAGTAGATAGGCGAGGCTACGGGTTGGAGGATTGGGTGAATGGGAAGGAGCATGGTTGAGGGAAAGGTGAGGTCTGGCTCACTCAAAGCTAGAGGGCAGAAGGTCGCTCCTGAGTCTGACTGCAGTGCTGGCAGGTGGTGCTTCACACTGTGAGGTAGGAATGCACAAGAAAGCTGGTTTCAGATGGAGGAAAAATGATAAACATCACTTGGCTATTGATATGCTTATGGGAAGAGCTACAAATGCTCTTCAAATGTGGGTCAGTGAGATGTCAGGGTACACAGGATGAGCAGAGACTAGGGAGGCATTGATCTGTGAGTCGGTCACCAATGTATAGTTTATTCATTTATCCTTCCCCACTTCTTCCTTCCCTCCCTCTCTTCCTTGAACACCCACTGAATGCCTTGGATGAGCTTCATGCTGGGTAGAAAATGGGAAGAGAACGGGGGACTTCCTTCACCTTATGGAGCTCTTAAGCTGATGAAGATGATCAGCATGTACACACAAACTCATGCATATGTATGCAATTATAGACTGTGGTAGGTGTTACCAAAGAAAGTTAGGTTTATGTGAGAGAGTAACAGTATGAAGCAAATTTAGACCAGGGGGTGGGTGGGAAACATAAGGACAGCACAGCTTCTCTATGCCTAAGCCTGCTGGATGCAGAGGAGCTGGGGAGCCTGTGAGCAGAGGCACCAGCACAGGAAGTCGATGGGCAGGCTCAGCTCTAGTCTGTGACGTCTAAAGAACAATCCATGGAGACCTACTACATAGACAAACATAAGACAACAAACTGTCAATATATTCTCCTACATGGACAATCTATGTTCATAGTGACAAAAATAGATGCAAAGTAAGACTATTGGCAAAATATTAAATACAAGTGAATACAGATATATATCACACATGTCCAGGTCATCGGTTAATGGTCTGACGTGATTGGGAGAGCAATACAATTAAGAGAGGTACAGTGCCTGGCTTCTTGAACTCATTGGTTACTATGTATTTTCTGAGCTATACACATTTGGTTTGTATCCTTTTCTGCATGGCTAGCAAATGTTTAAAAAGTTTAAAGTAGCCAGGCAGTGGTAGTGCACGCCTTTAATCCCAGCACTAGAGAGGCAGAGCCAGGCAGATCTCTGTGAGTCTGAGGCCAGCCTGGTCTACAGAGCGAGATCTTGGAAAGGCACAAAGCTACTCAGAGAAACCCTGTCTCGAAAAAACAAAACAAAACAAAAAAGTTTAAAGTATATGTATGCCATAATGTTACACTCCATGGAAATGTCATAACGAAACTCCTTTATACAATTCATATATATTAGAAAAAAGAATGTCCACAAGTAGAATTTGAAAAAAAAAAAAAGACTTTAAACATAATGTGTGTATCAGTGGCTATACCATTAACCATGGTTCTTTGTCTTGATGGAGATCTTTGTCTTCTTCTCAGATGGCCAGGAAATAGTCTCTAGAGAAATGAGTTTTAGATTATCCAAAGGCGAATCTGCTCCTTCATGTCCATGCAAACATTTTTTTGTTGTTGTTCTAATTCCCTATGTTTGTTGAAAGGCCATTTTAATAATGTGGTTTTTTTTCCACATGTAGCTTCTTTTCATGGAAAACTTATTTACTCTAACTAAAAAGGCACTTTAGTTTTAAACACAGAGCATCCAGATCTGCTTCTTTTTGCAATAACTAGCAAGTGCATCTCAAACAACTATAGCTGAGGTAACTGTACTACCTCAGAGGTAACTTCATTTTTTTGTCAAGTGTGCAGTGTGCTCCCGGAGACTCCTCTTGTTTCATTTACCCCTTTAAATGCATCCTACATCTGTCTAGGTTCTATCTAATTGCCTTAGTAGTGTTTTGTTGGATTTCTGTTTTTGGTTCACCCTGCCAAGACAAATTACCATGAACAGACATCTTTTTCTCACTCTTCTGCAAGCTGGAAAGTCCAAGATGCAGTATTGGTAAGGGCTCACTTTCTGGTTTGCAGATGGACACCTTACTGTGTCTTCAGATGGCAAAAGATGGAGAGAGGGGAGGCACACTGTCGGGAGCAGCTTCTTATGAAAGTTTGAATCCCATCCCAAAGGCCCTAGTCTTGTGAGCAAGCGACTCCCCAAGGCTCCACTTGCTGATATCATCACATCAACGGGGAAAGGTTTAACACAGGGATTTCTGATAAAACACAAAGATGCAGTACATAGCACCAATCATGCACTCAAAGAAGTTGCAAGGCCACCTTTGAAGAGTGTTCCATCAGTGTTTCCATCTTTGGGTAGATCTGTAAAATACTGTTTATAACTACTGAATATTTTCATACAACAGCATCATTGCCTGCATATTTGATGTCATGTAGATCTGTAAAATACTGTTTATAACCACTGATTATTTTCATATAATATGCATATTTGATGTCATGTCTCCTAGTACCAAATAGAATTAAAATCATCTATAGCTTCTGTGTTTGGGGCCAAAATTCTGCCCGGTACGTATTTCTTCCCAATATGACAGTGCCATTCTCACAGACCTTCCTTTGAGAACTAAAACAATTAACATAAAGCTAAAGTTATTTTAGTGTTGTGATTGAAGTAAACTAGATTAATAGTCTTATAAAAGTAGAAATACTTGCAATTCTACCATTTGGTATGTTGGGTGCTGATGTAGATGTGGTTGCACTGGGATGTGGCATCCAGATTCCCTGTAGACCAAGGCAGTGGTTCCTGCAGCAGCCAAAGTATTCGCTTCTGACGGTTCACAAATGCATCCCTCTGTGGGAACTGTCCTCTTCTGAGCAGCTGCCTCACTTAAGGTCACTACTTCTTCCTGAAACAGTGTCTGTCCAATGGTGGGGTAGTTTGGAGGTGCCACCAGGGAGGCAGTTGAAAAGAGCCATCTATCCCCACTGCAGAACTTCCAGTAAGCTTCTGTTTGAACTTAAACTACACCAGAATCAAAAGTTCTCCTTTGCTCATTCCTGCTTCCTCTTCCAACCCTATCTACTGAATATGTTCTTCTGTAAAAACGCTAACAAATTTCAGAATCTCAGAGTGTTCTTTAGGTAATATAGACACACACACACACACACACACACACACACACACACACACACACATTTTGGAGTTATTTAAAATATTTACTATTGTATAATGTCCCCAAATATCAATTAGAACTCCTGCAAATAATGTACTGACTTTTGAAACCACACATTGGAACTTCAGAGGATGTCAGAAGTCAAGTGCTATAAACTGGGTGGAAAGAAATGGACTAAAGACTCGTGTTTTTGCAAATCAGCATCTTCTATTCTTCTGTTGGTATCAAATGCATAGAGGTACAAAAACACAATAGTTAGAACATATATTCCCTTTACACACTCAATGAGGGGTCAGTGGCTTCTTGTGGGGGTGCTATACCTACAAATAATGCTAAAAGATATAAGGGATTTTCTTTATTTTTAAAGACTTGCTTTCTTTTGAATGATGTTTATGTGTATACATATGGGTGTGGGTATGTAAATGCAGGTACCCAAGGAGGCCAGAGAGAGTGTTGAGTCCCCTGGAGTTGGAGTTCTAGGCTTGTGAGCCACTTGAGGTAGGTGCTGGGAACTTGGAGCTTGCAAGAGCACTTGTCTCTTTGAACCACTGAGCCGTCTCTTCAGCCCCATGTGATTTCCTTTCCTTCTGGACCTCCATTCCTTTATCTGTTGACATGTGACAAACTATCCTAAACTTTACGGCACAAGACAATGGCCACACACTGTTATTATTGCCATAATCACTTCTTGCAGTTGGAGGCTGACCTTGCCAGGAGAAGGCACTGGATGGCATGGAGCTGGACAGTTGTGAAGTCACCTGATCCAAGTGCTGGGAACTGAACTCTGATATTCTGCAAGAGCAGCAAGTTCTCTCAACCCCTGAGCCATCTTTCCAGCCCTGTGTGAGGGGTTATTTTAATTGGCTTAAATGAGATGGGAAGACCTTGCCTTAAAGTGTACAGTGCTACTCTGTGCTTAGAGTCCTGGACTGAACTACCAGGGAAATACAAATTAAAACTTACTTAAGATTCTATCTCATCCCAGTCGGAATGGCCATCACAAATGGCAGCAAATGCCTGGGTGTGGAGAAAAAGGAGTACTTATGGACTGTTGGTGGAAGTGTGAACCAGTGTAGTCTGGAAATCCATCTGGAGTTTTCTCAGAAAAACTAGAAATGTGTCTATCATATGGCCTAGCTATATTACTCCTACATATATACATAAAGATTCCATATCCTACTACAGAGATACTCACCTGTCCCTGTACATTGTTATTTTATTCACAATAGCTAGGAAATGGAATCAGTGTCGAGGTTCATGGGTGAACAGATAATGAAAACATGGCACATACACAAATACACATACTACTTAGCTCTAGTGAAAATTTAATCAATGAAGTGTACAGGTAAATAGATGGAGAAATTATTCTGAATGAGGTTACTCAGGCCCTCCAAGATAAACCTCACATGTTCTCTCTAATATGTGGTTTCGATCTTATTTTTTGTTTTGTGCGTTTAGCCTAAAAACACGTAGAAGCTAGGAAAGTAGAAATGGGCCATGGGTGGGAAGTGATGCAAATAGAGAGGGAGAATAACAGGGGTAAAGGTGTTCAAGCAGGTCCTGGGGTACTGGGGATGAGGAAATGAGGGGCTAGGGCAGGGACTAATCCAAATGAAGTGCTCCTGAAGAAGCTATTAGGAACCCATGGTCTTGCAATCCAAGTAGGGAAGTTGTACGCCTGAGGGGAGAATCCATGGATATTGTTTCTAAGTGGTTGTGTTGACAAACTGCCTTCTAGATATTTTTTGTGTATACCCATCGATTGATTCTGTCTCTGACCTTGGTCAGAGAAGAATTTTACTGCAATGCACTGTGGTTAATGCAGAGACACATTGCTGCTCAAAGTGCAGAGAACAAGTCACTGTGAGTGTCCAGCCATTGATGGGCATCTCTATCAACTCCATTTCCCCAAGACTTAGACAACAGTGCAGAGGAGAGAAGTTAAAGAATGGAAAGTGCTTTGAAATGCTGTCCTCTTGACATGACGTGGCTGTCACTCACATGAATCCCCAGGAGTTGTAGTTACCAGCACAAAATCATGCCAGTTCAAGTTTGCTGTATGGAAGCTATTGACAGTTGAGGGCTGGTAGAAGAGGGAGAGTCAGTTTTCTTTAAGGGGGTGGCCCCTGGTAGGTTGACCATACTCTAACAGATGGCCTTATTCTCATGAAAATATGGGCAGCACAGACTGGGATGGATTTAAAGAAAAGGCCAACTGGTTGGTGGTGGAACACAATTTTAATCCCAGCACTCGGGAGGCAGAAACAGGCAGATCTCTGTGAGTTCAAGGCCAGCCTGGGCTACAGAGCAAGTTCCAGGATAGCCAGGGCTACACAGAGAAACCCTGTCTCCAGATAAATAAATAAATACCCCACCCAAACCAAAACCAAAACCAAAAACTAAAAAGAAAAAGCCATGATTTAGGAGGAGGTTGAGGGTGGGAAATGGGTCAGGAAGGATTAAAGGTTGCAATGGGGCATAAATATGATTTAATTACATTTTATATGCATATGAAATTTTCAAAGGATTAATAAAATACTAAGTTTTTAAACACAAGAGGAGAAAACGAGCTTTCTGATGTGGATGTGATGTAGTCAGCTTTGCTTCAAGTTCCTGCCGCCACAATATCTCACTGTGATGGATGGGACCTTGAACTATTCACCAAAACCCCCTTCCTCCTGGAAATTGCTGTCAGAGTATTTTATCACAGCAACAAGAAAAGAAACTAAGATAACCACAGATCTGAAGCTTTTTCTTCCTAAGAAGTCTAACTGTAGAGGGGAGTAACCTAGCTAGAGAATAAGCCATGTGACTAACACGCCAGGGCCACCATCCAGTCCTTGTGAGACAATTTCTGTAGTAATTCTTTGTGCACATGTGTATGTCTGCATGAATGTACCCACATGCATGTGGAGGCCAGAGGTTGATGTCAGGTGTCCTTCTCTATCCCCTTCCACCTTGTGTTCCACATGGTTTCTCACCCAGTCAACAGTTTGCTGATTCAGCTAGACTGGCTGGCCAGCAAGCCCAAGGGACCCTCCTAGCTCCCCATCTCCAGTGCTAGCTGGGAACACAGGCACACTGGGATTCCAGGGGCCAAGCTCAGGTCCTCATGCTTGAGCAGCAAGCACGTTATTAACTGAGTCGTCTCCACAGTCCCTCTGCATTAATGCTTATGGTAAGATTAAAAGTAAATCTTTGGTTGGGTAGAGTGGTACATGCTTTTAATCTCAGTAGAAGCCAAGGTAATCAGATTTCTGTGAGTTCAAGGCCAGCCTAGTCTACATAGAGAGTTCCAGGATAACCAGAGCTACATAGTGAAACCCTGTCTTGAAAACAAACAAATAAACAAAAAAAGTAATAAATATGTCAAATGTTAATGGATTGGACATTGTTAATGTATATAATGGAGTTTTTTGTCTGAGTCTGTCAATTGTTAATGGACTAGACATTGTTAATGTAATTCTTGACTGTATACATTGTATATACTTATTATATATACTTTTTCTTATTAGTTATAACTTTTTTATGACTTTTTTTTGGTTTTTCGAGGCAAGGGTTCTCTGTGTAGCTTTGTGCCTTTCCTGGAACTCACTTGGTAGACCAGGCTAGCCTTGAACTCACAAAGATCTGCCTGCCTCTGCCTTCTGAGTGCTGGGATTAAAGGCGTGCACCACCACCGCCCGGCTAACTTTTTTATTTTAAACAAAAAAGGGGAAATGTGGTTGATATATTATGTACCTCAATAAACTTATCTGGGGGTCAGAGAAAAGAATAGCCACTATATTAAACATAGAGTTTAGGCAGCGGTAGCACATGCCTTTAATCCTAGCATTCCGGAGGCAGAGAGCCATTCGGATCTCTGTGATTTCAAGGCTACACTGGAAACTGAGACAGGCATGGTGACTCACACTTTTAATCCCAGGAAGCGATGGCAAGAAGCAGAAAGGTATATAAGGCGTGAAAACCAGGCTTTTAAACTTTTAGGCTTTTCAGTATATCTTTGTTCTTTATTGAGAAGTAACCTAAAAATGAAGGGACTACTAGAGATGATACTGAATATAAAGTGGGAGTGGGTTAGTAGCTTGGACAGGAAGGGGACAATGTAACCATGGCACCCATGCCTTTAGGATTGCTGCCAGGTCTTGCTTCTGGTTCCTTATAGAAATACACTCTCTTCTCCTTTCTCAACAGGATTCACCATATTTGATAAGTATAAACAGAAGTTTCTGCCCCACCAGCAACTCCCAAATGCCCAGCAGCTACTTCCCAAACTACCACACAGAGGCTTATATTAATTATAAATGATAGGCTGGTAGCTCAGGCTTATTACTAACTAGCTCTTACACTTAAATTAACCCATAATTCCTATCTATGTCTAGCCACATGGCTTGGTACCTTTTCTCAGTGTGGCATTCTCATGTTGCTTCCTCTGCATCTGGCTGGTGGCTCCTGACTCCACCCTTCTTCCTCCCAGCATTCCTAGCTTGGTGTCCCACCTATACTTCCTGCCTGGCTACTGGCCAATCAGCCTGAAGAATCTCAGGAATTATTCTGAGCTTCTCATCTTGGATGAGTGCCAGTGGGAAGAAAACTTACTGGGAGGAGAGCAGAACATGAGCGTGGCTGCTGGAGAGGTCAGGTTGAGTGGGCAGCCATCTTTTGCTTGTCCACCAAAAGTCTAGGAAATGCTCATTATAAGAAAACAGAATATTTGGACTATAACATTGTCCTGCTCACTGTTTTAAGGGTGCCAATTTATAATTTCCATATAATCTATACTGTGAGTTCATTGATATTTTATATCTGAGTTGCCACCAGATTCAAGTATTCATATTCTTTGAGCCCAGACCCTTTGGGAATCTTAAAAGTCATGATATTTCTTGCCAGAAAAAAGCACATACACATACAGTCTTTTCTATTTCTTCATATTATTTATTATAGTTCACGGACCTGTGGAGTACCCTTGAGTAAACTGATGTAGAGGACACATTTTAAGAAAGAAAATAGATGTTAGTTTGGTGCGAATTTGGACACATTAACATGTCAAGTGATCTTCTATTACTTGATCTAGCAATGTATGTTTTTTTTAAAAGCAGTCTTCATATTGAATCAATCTATGGAGATATATACAAGTCTGAGTTGCTTTTGTTCAAACAAGTTTGTTTTTTTTCTTTTAGTTGATTGCTTTGTATTTCTGGATATCATATATTTGACATATTGTGGACAAGATACCTGGATATTTGACTATGAATTTGATTTTAGTCTTGAAATCCTCAGGATAGAAGATAGCTGAGTCCCATTTTAGACTGAAATAGGAGAATGTAGAATGTGGGGCAATGAATGCCAGAACTAATTTAAGATTGTTGAGTGTCTGCTTCCTTTCATTCCAGAACAGCAAGAGTTGTATATTTAAGACACAAATGAGATGCTTTGGTTTGTTTGGGAAGATCGATTTGTTTAAAATATGGAACCAGGGTGCCCCACTTTTCAGCTCTTCACCCTAGGTCAATATGGGGAAGAGAGGCTTGTTCTCTTGAGTGTACATGACCACTGGACACCACCACTACCTTGGCTAACAACTCATTTCTTTTACAAGGGACTCAGGACTTCTTACCTCCACTTCCAAGATTCTTAAGACAGCAGTATAGGGCTGCTGAGATAGCTCAGGGAATAAAAGTGCTCACCATAAAAGCCTGATGACCTCAGTGCTACCCCAGAACCCACAGTGGAAGGACAGAACTGACTCCTGAAAGCTGTTCTCTGACCTCCACGGGCATGCTGTGGCACAAGTCTGTCTGTCTGTCTGTCTGTCTGTCTCTCTCTCTCTCACACACACACACACACACACACACACACACACACACACACACCCTTCCTACTAACAATAAATGAAATATCTTTAAAAAATTAAAAGTGTAGAGAAGTGTTGGTTCCTTGCCTTGGGTCACATGATTTCTCTTTTTTTTTTTTTTTTACACAGGAAAAGCACAGACACTATACCTGAAGCTTCCTCCTTAAATACTGTGATGACGTAATTATCCTTGCCATGCTGTAAAACTCTAATTGGAATCATAGTCAACCAGATGCCCCATGCATCTCTTACATATCTTCAAATCCTCTCAGCCCTGCCTATCTCTTTTTCTTTCCTTCTTTGAAGTAAACATGCAGTTTCAACCTGACAGGCCCTCCTCTTGAGGTCCTTGAGTGTCTCTCATCTGCTACGGGGCTTCTGTGTAGACTCCTCACCAGCACTTTTGATGCTTACAATTGTTAGATTAGATGATGGCTCTCAGTCTTTACTCCCTTCCCAGGGTACTCATTGTCAAGTAGTTTTATTTTTAGTGCCTCCTAGCTTAGGTGGTGACTTTAATTCTGTCTCCTTGACTCCGGTTTTATAACTTGCTGCATCCCATGGAATTTGAGTACACTCAGCAAAGAGAGGAGCTTTAAATGTGTTCCTGTGGTTTGAATTGGCCTAGTGTTTCCCTAGTCATCATGAGAAGCATATGCCAGGCACTTTTTAGTCCAAAGATAGACATGTAGACTAGAAATGAACCTAACCCCCTCACAGAGCCTGAAGCAGAGCATGGCCATCTAACCCTTACGTGAGACCCTTAAGAGAAAGAATGAGTGTTTTGTAAGTCAGTGAAACTTTTTAGCTAGTTATCATACATCATTTTCAGTAATAGTTGGCTAACATACATGTGCAGCCTGTAAGGGTGAAGCATTAGTGTCCTGTGGGAATGGAAGATAGTCATTAGGTGTTTCCCTCTTTTAATTCCTGGATTTCACACCCCATCCCACGTGATTCTAAAGGATTGAGCAACACGGCATCTACATCGGTGGCCAACTAAAGGTATTTCCCTTGAATTGATTCTCCCCTCTCTGGTTTTGCATTTGCAGGCCACTGATATTGCTTCTTGAACTCCATTTCCCAATAAAATATCCATATTGAAACCCTTGTTTCACACTGTGCTCTCCGAGGAACCCAGGTGAAGACATTCTACATTTAATTGATGACATTCTAATTTTCATGGATTACAGATTTACATACAGTGTTCAGACACCGGAGGTTTCAACTGATTCATTGTCTCTGACCATCATACTTTTGCTGGTAACTGGACAGCAGTCAAATTTGTTCACTCTTCTTGAGTGCTTCTAAGGGGATGAAAGGAATGGCGGGCAAGAAGGTGAGGAGCAGATGGTGATCTGACGGAGCAGGGAATTTTGTTTTCTTTTACTCATCTGCCTCTATGGCCTCCTCTGTTGGCATAAATACAGCTCTTGTGATAGCCCACCTCCATGCAGCCTCTTCCTCCTTGAACAGTTGGCAAGCATGGTGTTGAATATGGACTTTGTAGCTTGGAAGCTTTTCCAAGGACTGACTCAGGAAGCAGTAGAGGGGTAAAGTTGCTGGATGATCACCATCAAATGTGTAGGAATTAGTTAGGCTAATAAACAGTGTCATACTTCCCATTACTTGGTGTTAGGCACAGCATCTTAACCATGCTACCTCATCATCGAGATAACACCTCACGCCATCTATTTTCTTTGCTTTCCAGATGAGGAAATTCAGGTTCAGGCAAACAAAGTAATTTGTTTAAGGCTGCTTGTATAGGAAATGGCAAAGAAAACTTAGTTTGTCCAGCTTCAAAGGGCATTCTCTTTCCAGGAACATGCATGTCACTTGATGAGTTAGATGCTGTCTTAGCATTTCTACTGCTGACACAAGACACCATGACCAAAAAGCAAGTTGGAGAGAAAAGGAGTTATTTGGCTTACACTTACACATCACTGTTCATCACCAAAGTAAATCAGGACCGGAACTCAAACACGGCAGGAACCTGAAGTCAGGAACTGATGCAGAGGCCATAGAGGAGTGCTGTCTGGCTTGCTTTCCATGGCTTGCTCAGCCTGCCTTCTTATAGAACCCAGGACCACCAGCCATGGGATGGTACCACCCCCCATGAGCTGGGCTCCACTGATCACAAAGAAAATACCCTACAGGCTCACCTGCAGCCTGTTCTTATGGAGGCCTTTCCTCAATTGAGGCTCTTTTCTCTCTGATGACCCTAGCTTGTGTCAAGTTGACATAATAAAATTAGCCAGTACAACTGATGTTGTCACCTGACACACAAACACATCACTGTTAAGACACAACCCTTTCTTTCTTATCCATTCCCAATCTCATATTAAAAACAAACAAACAAACAAACAAACAAAAAAAAACTTTCAAAGTCCCATTGTCTTTACAAGTTCAAAAACATTAAATTCTCAGCCCCTTTAAAATAGTCAATCTCTTAAAATTCAAAGTCTTTTAAAATTTGAAGTCTTTTCAACTGTGGGCTCCATTAAAATAAAAAATAGATCAAATACATTCTTACTTCAAGAGGGAAAAAATCAGGGTACAGTCACAATCAAATCAAAGCAAAAGCAAACTCCACTGTCCAATAAATACACAGAGGCTTATATTAATTATAAACTGTTTGGCCCATTGCGCAGGCTTATAACTAACTAACTGTTATGCTTAAATTAACCCATAATTCTTGTCTGTGTTTAGCCACATGGCTTGGTAGCTTTTCTCAGTCCAATATTCTCATCTTACTTCCTCTGCATCTGGCGGATGACTCCATCTCTGCCTTTCCTCTTCCCAGCCTTCTCCTAGTCTAGCCACCCTACCTACACTTTCTGCCTCGCTACTGGCCAATTGGCATTTTATTAAACCCATAGGAGTGACAGATCTTTACAGTGCATTATCCCACATCACACCTCCAAATAGTTCTACTCCCTATGAGATTATGGGGGCCCATTACACTCAAGCTTCCACAGAGAGGAAAGAATGTATTCAGCTTACTCTTCCACATCACTGTTCATCACCAAAGTAAATCAGGACAGGAACTCAAGCAGGGCAGGAACCTGGAGGCAGGAGCTGATACAGAGGGCATGGAGGGGTGCTGCATACTGGCTTGTTTCACATAGCCTGCTCAGTATACTTTTTTATTTTTTTTAAATAGAACCGAGGACCACTAGCCTAGGGATGGCACCACCTACCATGGGCTGGGCTTTTCCCCATCAACTACTAATTAAGAATATGCCTTACAGTCTAATCTTATGGAGGCATTTTCTCAGCTGAGGCTCCTTCCTCTCTGATGACTCTAGCTTGTGTCAAGTTGATACAAACCAGCCAGTACAGATGCGAAGCCAACCTGATGGTAAGACCTCAGACCTCAGGCTTTCAAGTCTTTGAACTTGTGAACAAGGCATGGCGGCAATGGAACGAACTAATACTGTAGGAGATTTCCTTTCCTTCCCACCTGTTTTTCTTTTTTTGTCCCCTCCCCGCTCCCCCCCCCCTCCCCCCCCCCATGCTTTTAAGGCAATGGGGGTCTAGAAACTGAAAAGAGTAAAAACTGTTTCAGCAAACAAAGGAGCATAGTGGTTTTCACATTCAAATCAAGCCCGAGGTTGTTTTTCTGACTCCAGATAGGCCTCTGTAGTCATTTACAAATTGGGTGAAGCTTGTGCTGGGCAGCTGGGGCTGGAGCGGAGAAAATGAGCCACTAAGGTTTGTGGGAGTATGGGGGTCACACTAGGGGAAGTGTAGGTGATATTTAGAGAGACAACCATTTGTAAGTCAGAGGTGTCCCGTACCGGGCAGCCTCCGGGTGTTTGAGAAAGATTCTAAGTGCTAAAAATGATACAAGAAGGAAAAAGCAGGGCAGGGGTGTTGGGTTTGGCCCAAGAACTCATGGTCTGAGTCATAGAGACGAGAAAACACTCGACAGAAGGGAAGAGGGTGTGTGTTTGGGAAGATATGAGTGCACAGACAGAAGGCAGCAAGTCTGTGACATTGAGAGACTGCTGGGAACTTTTCCTACCTGAAGTAAGGAAATGAGTGACAGGCTGCTCTGAGGCCTGAAATGCTGCCCTCTGCATTCACCTTGCCATGCACACCAGTGGTTGCTGAGTCCTATGATACACAGTCAGTCTACATTTAAAACTACTGTATAATTTGAAAATATGTTATGGACAAACTATGTTTCTAAAGAGTCTGTAGTAGTAGGATGGGTAACATATGCCTGTAAGAATTATCCTAGTAGTCAGGAAGTTGAGGCAAGGATATTATGAGTTCAAGCCTCCTCACCAACAAAAAAACAAAAACAAAAACAGACAAAAGGAGAAAAATAATCTATAGTAAAGAGAATTGTGATTAAGATACTTCATGACGGCTGGGCGGTGGTGGCGCACACCTTTAATCCCAGCACTCGGGAGGCAGAGGCAGGCGGATCTCTGTGAGTGAGTTCGAGGCCAGCCTGGTCTACAAATCGAGTTCCAGGAAAGGCGCAAAGCTACACAAAGAAACCCTGTCTTGAAGAAAAAAAAAAAAAAAAGACACAAATGGAGTTGACTGTTGAATTACTTTATGTAAATCGAACCTCTAGTTTGGGAAGGGGCAGGCTGATGCAGTATAGTTTGTAGTTCCATTGCCTTGGATCCTTAGTTTCTTTCCCCATTTCCACACTCTATATTACATATGATGAGGCCAGTTATGTACTTTTGCTTCAATAAGACATTTTTGAAACATTTGTTATTTTTTTTCTTAACAGAAATCTAATGTAACCAAAATTATAGAGTATGTTTTAAGAATTAAGGATCATGAATTAGGATGAGAGGAACCACAAAGAAGGATCAAGAGATAGGGTGCATCTATATTGGTTAAGACGGTATTGGGGGTAAATAAAGGAAGAAAGAATGAGGTGAAAAATTGATATTCCTGTTAGATTGTCACATTCTAACACACTGAAATTTCTGAGAAGTGTAGTGATAAGAAGAAACTGACTTAACTCCATGAGACCACTGTTTTCCAGTTTGCTGATACTTGCTATTTTTGGTGTGGCCTAGAGTCATGGTAGAGTAGAAGCTTCAGCTGAGGAACTGCCTAGCTCAGACTGGCCTGTGGGGTGTCTCTGGGGGAGTTGTGTTGATTAATAATTGGTGCAGGAAGGCCCCGCCCACGGTGGGTGGCACTATCCCTACACGGGCAGTCTGGGGTTGTCTAAGAACGCTAGCTACAGGTAAACCTGTGGATGGCGAGCCAGAGAGGAGCCAACAAGCAACTTTCATAGGTTTTGTCTGGCATTGCTACTTAAATTCTTTCCCTTACTTCCCTCAATGATGGGTTGCGGGCTGGAAGTGTAAGCCAAATAACCCACCAAATTGCTTTTGGTTAGCGTGTTCTATCATGGCAACAGAAGAGCAACTAAAATACCCTTACCCCCAAGCCTCAGGGAACTGATGTTTTATGACCAATTCTGGAAAGATGGTCCTAACGCTCTTGGCTCCAACATTGGCCTCCTATTCAAGGTTACTAACGCTGGCGTCCAACTGAAGCAGCAAATCAAATAACAGTAACCTTCAACTGCATGGAGCTTTTTAGTTTAGGAAATGGCTTTCTCTGTCCATCTCCATGGCGGGGGCTCGGAGGTAGAGACTGTTTGTTCCCATTCATAGATGTGGTTACCGAGGCATGGAGAGTTTAACTTGTTGTTATGACAACACAGAAAAGAGAAAAGATTTGACTCCTCCCCATCTGTTTCTAAATGGCAAGCCTGTATTGAGCATGCTTTTGAAATGGTTTTGTGTGGCGCTATATATTTGAGTGGATGTGTGCACCTTGCTTGGAGGGGGACAGAAGAAGAAGGACTTGGGATGTAATGAGTAATCTGCCTATTCTTTTCAGGCTGGGATCTAGACTTTAGACTAAAGATGGAAGGCTAGACACTGGAAGATTAGGCTTTGGGAAACAGAACAGTATCTTTCTGTATCTGCAGTTGATACTGGGAAAACAGTGTTGTGGAATATTATTTTAAGGTGTGTTACTTTTGTTTATGTTGCATTTATTTAACTCTGTGAAGCTGTGTTATTGTGCTTGTGTGAAACACCTGATGGTCTAATAAAGAACTGGCCAATGGCAAGGCAGGAGAAAGGACAGGCAGGTCTGGCAGGCAGAGAGAATATATAGAAGGAGAAATCTGGAGGTGAGATCTAGCAGCCAGAGAAAGAGGTGGACTCCAGGGGCCAGCCACCCAGCTCTACAGCAAGCCACAGAGTAAGAGTACAATTTACAGAAGTAAGAGAACAAGGAGAGCCCAGAGGCAAAAGGGAGATGGGAGAAGTTAAGGAAAGCTGGCAAGACAGAAGCTAAGCTGAGGCTGGGCATTCATAATTAATAATAAGCCTCCATGTATGATTTATTTAGGAACTGGGTGGCGGGCCCCTAAAAGAGCAGAAACAAACAACAAAACAGCTGATTTTGCTTATTCACTTGGATTCCATAATGGTTCCACCTTTATCTTTACATAAGTTATTCAGGAAAAAAAACAAAAAACAAAAAACAACCAACCAACCAAAAACCATTTTTTGTCACTGGGATGAAAGGCAGCCTAAGACGCATCTCAGAAAGGAGGGATGCTTCAGGCCTGTGGCTGCTAATTAGACCACGGGCAGCAAGGGGCAAGGCTTTCCAGACATCTAAGACAGAAAGTTCTAAACAGAAGTGGTCTTACATAGGAATTAAAATTTCACCAGAATAAAAGGCTTATGTTTTTTAAACATAGGTGTATGTATATGTGTGTGTGTGCATGAGAGAGAGAGGGAGGGAGGGAGGGAGGGAGGGAGAGAAAAAGGAAGCATGATTGAAAGAGAACATAAGACCTTGATAACTCAAACATAATTTTAGCCCAAGTAGAGATTTTCATATTGTGAATAAAGAAACAACCATAAAAAGAGAAACTTATGAATAATACAGAAGAAAGACTCGGGTCATATTATATACCCAGAAGTGATACTTCTTTCCTGCCTCAAGTAAGGTCTTAGTTTTTTTTTTTTTTTTTTTTCCATAGACACACAACATATTTTTTTTTTAATAGCAGTATTTTGTAGGAAACATTTTCAGGCACCATTCTATCCCATATTTCTCCATAGGAACTTTGTGCTTCCTGCGTTTTCAAAGATACCGAACATACAGGAAGCACAAATCTAGGGGGCATGCACAGATCTGGGTGGGAAGGTGTAAGAGCAGTAGACGGCAGGTCCACAAAGCATAGAAAGTATTGTTTAAGCCAGAGCTCCAATAGCGTTAGAGACACTCTAGTGTGCTTTGGGCTGATCTCTTATATCAGGTCCAGGACAAGAAGGGGATGTAGACAGGTCGAGGATGCCTACATGAATGTGGTCAGCTGTTCTGAACAGAAGATTGCAAGGGAATGGGATCTACAGAGCTTCCCTTCTACTCCATTCCCTTACAATTCCTATTTAGCTGAGAGTAAAACAGTCCTATTTTAGTAAGAAATTACAACAGAAACCTAGGGCTGGCTACCCAGGCTGCTTCTGTCTTCCCATGCCACCATCGTTAACCAGTCATCCTCAAAATTCTAAGTAGTGCTTCATTTCTAGGAACGTTTCATTTCTAGGCATAGTATCTGCATGGGAAATATTCCAGAAGGAAACTGAAGGGTTAAGCCTTTATTCTTTGTTTTTTCTCTCAAAGTGTTTTTCCTTATAAATGTGTCACATGCAATGAAGTAGCACAAATAATATATGTATAATTTGTATGTGCATATGTGGTTCAAAGTAAGATAATGCCATGTATGCCAATGTATACCTGCTCTAATATAAGAAATAGAATTTAACTAGTAGTCTTGATCCTTCATCGATTCCATTTGTCTTCCTCCTTACCAGACTTTACATATTTTAACTTTGATTTAAAGACTCACTATGCACTTTCTTTGACAACTTGATTTCTCATTCAGTAGAAGTGGCAAGAATAGGTCTTCTCATCTTGGTCTTGATAGAGAAGTGAATGATTCGGCGTTTAAATTTAAGTGGGAGATTTCCTCTAGCTTTACCCCAGGCTTGGTGGGCAGCATGCATCTACCAGTCAAGGGTGTTCACTTGTAGTCCCATTTGCTGAAGAGTCCTTTAAAAAGTTGCAAGCAAACACTGAACTGAAGCAAATATTGTCCCTTCATCTTTTAGACCTCATCTGAAGGCTTCTCTGATTTAAAACTCTGAATGCTGTTTCAATAGGTATGACAACGTGTCACTCAGTTCTCTGCGGGGAGCATAGTTGACTGATGGCCCCAACTGCTACTTTACTGGATCCAAGGGCTAGGTTCACACTAAAGTCAGCCTTTTCCTGGGCTCTACCTAGGCAGTGACTAAACAGGGTGAGATGACAGTTGTGGGGCTATTTCCACAAGTGACAAACAAGCCAGGAACTCAATGTTGACATGTTTAGTACGCCATTATTGGCTGTCAAGCATAGCTTGAAGAATGCTTGAAAATGGCACCTCTGGACTTGCACTGGAGATTTCAGTCTCCTAAAAATGTGATGTTTCCTTTATCACACATGATTTACTGAATCATAAGCATTTTCAAATGTGGAGAATAAAAGAGAAGGGCCCTAGCAATAGAATAATTGATCATCAGTGAAGAAATAGTCTCATTGAAAGTAGAGCTAATATGGGGAGCTTTGAAATGAATGAATTAATGAGTACAATATTGGGCTTATTTCAAAATGTTTTGGTGGATTTTCAAAGTCTTCAAAAGGGAGATAATGCAAAGTGAGAGGGCTTTTTAAACATCTATCTATCTATTATCTATCTATCTATCTATCTATCACCTATCTACTATCTATATCTATCTATCTACTATCTATCATCTATCTATCTATCTATCTATCTATCTATCTATCTATCTATCTATCTACCTAATATGTGTCTGTGTAAGTGTCTATGTAGATAATGTGTGCCCTAGTATTTGTCTGGAGGTCAGAGGAAAAGTGGGTTCTCTCCTTCCACTATGTGGCTTCTGGGGGTTGAACTCAAGTCATCAGGCTTTGGCAGTGAGTACCTTAACCCACAGAGCCATGTCATCAGCTGGGCTTTTCTTAAAATGAAATGGAGATTCTTATAAACAATTGCAGTAAGGAAGAAATGGAAACAGCAGAGCCAGAGGGGAAGGAGTTGATGATGAGCTGAGAGTTTAAAAAGCCACATCCAATGCTGGAAGATAAAAATCTGCTCTAATATTACTGGATCATAGTTTAAGATACCAATTCTTACACCTTCCCATTCCCCTATCTTCCTTTTCCATGTGGGCTCAACCAATGAGAGGCATCAGCAGGATTTTAGAATAATGGAGCGAGAGTGAGGCTGGGGTAGTTATTCCTCGGTCTCCCCATCTTTCTAATACCTGAACCCCTGACTGTGTTGGATGGGCCATCCCATGTGACGGTCTCTGGATTCTAGTAATAACTTGTGCTTCATTCTGGCTCAGGGGATAGTCCCTTCCTTGACTCTTATTCACACTGAGGTACCATATTCAGTGTGCTCTTATTTACTGTAAACATTGTCTACAGCTTTGTTATATGAAAAAGACACAAAAGAAAATGAATAAGTGGTTGGCATAGACATTCCTAAAAACAGTTAAAAAAAAACCCTCATATTCATAAAAAATAGGCTCCTAGATTAATTCCAGGATGGACTTTTTTTTTTTTTTTTGAGCTGAGGATTGAACTCAGGGCCTTGTGCTCACTAGAGAAGCGCTCTATCACTGAGCTAAATCCCCAACCCCAGGATGGACTTTTAAATGATGTATTATGTTAACTAAGAGAAGTGATCCCCATGAAGACTCCAGCATAGATTTCATTTAGAGAAAGCAGTAAATTTTTTCACATTTTAAAAAGAGATAGATACTTGTTGGACCTTGACCTCTATGGAGTGCAAGAACACTCTGACAATAATATTGGGATATTCTAGTAGAGAAATGAATGCTGGCTGAAATTTATTTAGGTTGTTCAAGTGAAGATTTGTATTCTTGCATGGGGGGAGTGTCAGCTTGGAAGTCAGTCTCCTGGGCATTCTTCATGGCTTTGTTTTTAGTTTTGTTTTAAAACGTCTCCTGGACACTGATTTGAAGTACAGGGGATGAATATTTAACATCTACAAATTTGATAAATTGTTGAAGAAAAGATAATATTCTGAGTTATAAAGTCATGATTTCAAATTACTTCAACCAGTTGGAATTTTTGACTTAAGAAGGAAAGATAAAATGCAGTAGAGAAAGGCATATGGTTGGAAGGGAAGAGTGACATTATTCACAGATAAGATACTTGCGTATGTAGAAAGCCCAGAAGAATCTACAAACTATATTGGTATGTGAGGTTGACAGGCTCTTTGGGTAATTGGCCTATGTATGAAATTAGTCATATTTACATACTGGCAACAAATAGAGGATAAAATAAAAGATGTTATTTGTAATAGCATAAAAACCATTATATATCTAAAAATAAATGTGGTGAAATGCTTGTATGGCTTTTGTCCTAAACAGTATAAAACATTACTGGGAGAATTAAACAACACCTAAACAAGTGTAAGAAGGGACCAGGTGTATGGATTCAACCAAATTCTTGTCAAGACACCTGGGATGATTTTATGGAGTGTGCCAATATAGTTCTACAACACTTAACAGAAATAAAAACAACCAAGAGTTATAAAGGATAAGCAAGTTGACCAAAGGATCAGCATGTAATATAAAAACAAAACCCACGGGTGCATTTTACCTGATTAATGATAAAGAAACCACTCAATCCAATACAGAAAGGAAAGACTTCTCAATAAATGGTGTGGAGTTTACTGTATATCCAAACAGAAAACAAAGAACCATCAAACAAAAATGTATCTTGGTCCTTGTCTCATGCTCCCAACCATAACCTTAGATGAGTCACCAATCTCAATTTGAAAAATAAAACACGATGATTATGGTAATAACAAACCACTTTCTGATTGACTCTCAGGGCTGCTCCACCTGAGAGAATTAATATCTGGTAGAGTAAGTTGGTCAAAAGTTCATGGCAGGCTGGGTGTTGTGGTACATGTCTTTAGCCCTAGAACTTGGGAGGCAAAGGCAGGAGGATCTCTGTGAATCAAAGGCCAGCCTGGTCTACATAGTGAGTTCTAGGACAGCCAGGGGTGTAGTAAAGAGACCCTATCTTTAAAAAAAAAAAAAAAAAGCTCATGGCTTGGGAGATGATAGGCCCTAATGGGAAGCATACTCTTGATGTTTCGCTAAATGGTCATGTTATCAAACTGCCTTTAAATATGTGTGTGTATGTTCATGTGTTAGTGTTGCTCTCAGCCTCTGCCAGAGAAGCTTCCCATGTAGAAATGCAGAGACACATAACTGGTCCAAGTACTGAGAATAAGGGCCTGCTGAGTGCTCAGTCCTCAATGGGACATCTCTATCATGTTCCATACTCCCCGGCTCAGGAGCTATCACGGAAGAGGGGGCGGAAGGAGTGTAAGGCCCAGAGGATGGGAGAGGTGTGGCGACACGCTATCTCCTGGACACAACACGGCAGTTGAACTCATGGAGTCAATGTGGAAGATCACCCCAATAAGCCAACGTTCCAGCAGGTAGCGCTAAGTAGACTCAGTGGGTTAGTGAGAAAACAGAGAGGACATGGAATTAGGAGGGGGATGTGTTGCCAAGCGTGTGGGGAGAATGGGAGAGAATGCTGGGGCTGTATGTGATCAATGTACGCACATAGGAAACTGTCAAAGGTGAAGTAAAAGATAAAAAAGTAAAACGAAGTCTTCAAGAGAAAACATAGTAGGTGTCTTAGTTAGGATTTCTATTGCTGTGAAGAGACACCATGATCAAGGCAACTCTTACAAAGGAAAGCATTTAATTGGGGTGGCTTACAATTCAGAGGTTTAGTCCATTGTCATCATGGTAGGACATGGCAGCATGTGGACAGACATGGTGCTGGGGAGGTATCTGAGAATCTATATCTTGATCTGCAGGCAACAGGAAGTGACCAGAATGTCACACTGACTAGTGTAACTTGATCAAAGAAGACCTCAAAGCCTGCCTGCACGGTGACACACTTCCTCCCACAAGGCCACACCCACTCCAGCAAAGCCACACCTCCTAAGAGTGCCATTTCCTGTGAGCTGATGGGGGCCAATTACATTCAAACTACCACAGTAGGATAATCTCATAATTTGGAGTAGACAATGATTTGCTGAAAAGGTCTTAACATGTGCTATTATGAAGAAAAAAGAATTAGGTAGTTGTACTATGTTAAAATTAATAAATTCTTTTATAACTATAAGAGAATGAAGCGACAGTCTGATTCCATAATTCGTCAATGAGAATGACCTCACAGTAGCTGTTACAGAAATGTGCTTGAATCCCAGAACTATAATCAGGCAAAAGGAGCACATACTATGATTCCATTTATATAAAACCCAGAACCTTAGAAATTAGTTTGTGCTGCTGGAAGCCTGATGTAGTAATTGCTTTTCTCTCTGGTGTGACTAAAGCGACTTAAAGAAGGAAGGCTTAGGGCTGGAGAGATGGCTCAGAGGTTAAGAGCACTGGCTGCTCTTCCAGAGGTCCTGAGTTCAATTCCCAGCAACCACAAGATGACTCACAACCATCTCTAATGAGATCTACTGCCTTCTTCTGGTGTGTAGGCATATATGCAGGCAGAACACTATACATAATAAACAAACCTTAAAAAGAAGAAGGAGAAGGAGAAGAAGGAGAGAGAAGAAGAGCTTAGTTTGGCTGGCGGTTTGAGGGTACAGTTCGTCTTGGTGGGAAAAGCTTGACAGCTGGCCTGAGAGGAAGCTGGTGACGCTCCAGAGGTGGAAGGAGAGATGAATTCTGGTGCCCAGCATGCTTTCACCTTTTCATTCAGTACCGGGGAAATGGGATGTCCCTCAGTTTCAGGGTGAGTTGTCACCCTCTCAGTTAAACCTTTCTAGAAATACCCTCACAAGACACACCCAGAGGTGTATTTCCATTGTGAGTCCAAATCCTGTCAAGTTGAAAAATCAAGACTATAACACCAAAGTAGTGTTTATTTTTGGGCAAACTATGGTTAATTGGAGGGTGGGGATAAAGGGGTTTCTGAGGCACTATCCATACTCTTCTTTTGGTTATGAATGTGTGTGAAAATCGGTTGAGTTGTGAATTGACGTTTACACTCTTCTGTAGGTGTGTGATTCGTCGATGAAAACGTTGACAATGAGAACATATATGAAGCTTTGAACTGAGTACGAATGAGTGAATCCACAGACACAAGTTGTGAAGTCCGTGTCGCATGGTTGCTGAGCATAAGGCATCTTTGGAAAGCATTTCTAAAAAAAGCAGTGGTCGAGGAGAAGGAAAGAAAAAGAGAAAAGCATTTGCAGTGTATTAGTCTGTTTCTACTGCAATAACAAGACATCTGAACAGAATACTTTTTTCAAAAAAATGCTCTCAGATTTTGAGGGTAAAATACCAAGATTAGATGTCCCTATCTATTTGACTTGTGGTGAAGACCCCTGGGCTGCATCACGTTGTGGCAGAAACACATGGAAAACAGATCCTGTAGCCTAACAGGAAGCCAGAGTGTGACTGAGGGGCAAGGCTGCTCTTTCATAACAATTTGCATTCCCAGAAACTATCTGAATCCTCCCAGAATTCTGTGTTCTCTTCTGAAGCCAATGCCCCCAATGACCTAATGACCTCAGCCCTACCACCTAAAGGTTCCTTCTAACAAGCTTCTAACACATGGACCTCGGGGAGACACCCTCAAACCATATTCAAGCCTCGCTATCTAGTTTTGTTCTCTCAGGGTTAGGACGCATTTGGAAATTTGTTCAGTTCTAGATATCATGTTGTAAGAGTGGCCACCGACAAGTTGGCATATTCCCAGACAAGGCAACCACGATGATACATGTGTGAGCTCATCAATAAGCCCCGAGTCTTACATGTTTAGTGTAACTAAGGATGACTTCTCACTCCGGTTACAGTCCAGTAAGTGTGACAAGCAGAGTTCAAGTAGCCCTTCACGGATTTGGCCTTCTTCTCTTCCTTAGTTTCTGTCCCTGCTGGGCTGGCACTCCTTGGAGACAACCACTGAATCTTCTGTGTTAAGAGACTGGTGGAAGAGAGCAAAGACGATCTCATGGGACACACAGTGCAGGACACACAGAAGCGGCACACATACCTTTTACCTTCCCTTTACTCTCCAGAAGATCGCACGTGACCCTGATCTAGAGCTCCTAGGTAAAGTCTACAGCACTCATGTATGGCCTGAGAAGTGTGACGGGAGAGCAGCTAGACAGCTCAGCCTCAAATAATGATGGATTGAAAGTCACACGTGGGAAGTAAGGGGAGGAACAAGACACAGTCAAACAGGAAAAGTAGTACCTCACTTCAGATATACTTAAAAGGGGGCAAGTGACTGCTTCTTTAAACATGTAAGTGCCACTGTGTGGAAGAAGGCTTCTAATTATTCTGGGTAGCTTTCAAGGCAGAGCTGAGACGTTGGATGATGTTATTTGGAGACAAATTTCAGCCTGCTTAGCATAAGAAAGACTTTGCTGTGGTAGAGCTGTTCTGTCTCACTGCAGGTTAGTTTGCAAGCACTGGTGAGGTATTAGGCACAGACTTTGTCCTAAATTCTTAAGCCCTTTCAGGCTAACAGCCACACTTGAGGTAGTATTACCCATACCCATGCCTTGCCGCAGGGGAAGGCAAGTCTTAGAGAGGTTATGCAACTTGCCTAGTGACAAACCGATGTAAAAAGGCAGAGACAGGGTGTGAATCCTGGGTTTCCTGACAGCATGCAGAGCTCCTGCCCCTAAGCCAGCTGCCCTACTGTTCTCCTACAGGGCTTCTGTATCAGGTTCATCGCAGATACTGAACTGGACTGAGATGCAGGCTGTTTCGTGGCAGGAACATGCAAAGAAACTTCTGGGAATGTTGAGAGGCCCTGCTAAGCGACTAGTGCTTTTGTGTTGGAGGAGGCAAAGGAAAGCAGAGGTGTCGTAGATGGAAATGGCTCAATTTTAAAATTTGCCCAGAGTGTACAGTTGCTGTTGTGTGAACACGATGGAAGCACATGATACACTTGAATGTGATGTCTTTATGAACCCTCCCCCAAGGCTTTTAGGGGAACAAAATGACCCATGGTGCTATTTCATGTGTATGAGGCTTGACTTCTGTTAGCGGACTTTAGTTGAATCACCGTGTCCTGGAATGTTGCGAGGTGTTGATTGGGTGCTCAACATCGCCCCCTGCAGGGCTTGGAGATATGAAGCCTCTCCCCAAGCTGCCTGAAGTAATCTGTTGAGTTCACACTCAATGGCGGAGAAGCAAGCTCCAGAAACCACAGTAATTTTGTCAGGTAACCATGGAGACACTGTGTTGCTCTTGAAATCACAGCCTACACAGGGAGACTAGATGCCGAAAGCGTTGGAAACCCATCATAATTCCCTGTCTGGCTTGCATTTGTAAAGCTAGATGTGCAAGACAAATACCATGGCATCTGTATAGCCAGATCAATGAAGAGACTCATCTGAGCAGAATATGGGACTACTAGCCCTGCCTCTGAAAGCAGGCATGTTTTTCTCTTGATTCAAGTGGCCACTGCTTCATGCCAAGAATTAAACACAGCTTGATTATAGCCTACCTAAGGTGGTTCAGGGGTCACCAGACCACAGCAGTAACAATATGTCATTTAAATGTAAAACAAAACAGAGCTCACCTAAAAAGAGGAGAAGGAGTAAATATGTTTAGACCACAGACTTGCACAGATTGCCACATGTGGGCCAGAAAATTTCTCTCTGATTTGTAGTTGGTGAAGGCATGAGAGATGGTGAGGCAGTTTGCTTTTTCTGACAATAGGAAGCAAATGAAATCAGCAGCGAGATTCCCCGCTGCAGGGAAGTGAAACCGGGAAGGAGTGGCATGGGTCCTTATATAAGGACCTCCATAAACATTTGCGGAGCAAATAGAATCTTAACAGGTTTGAAGGACCCCGAAATGAGGTCTCAGATGGCTCTTGAAACATCCTTCAAGGCAGAAGGAACAATTTTAACAAGCAAAACAATGAAGTTATTTGTGCAGCTCTGCTCACAGCGTGCAAAATTCCCTTCCAAGGGCTTGACTCAATGGTGGGATCAAACTGGGAAGCTCTGTCACAGTTCCCAGGCTTCAGAGATTTCACCTCGGCTATTCTCAAGAAAGGCGGGTTCCGAGGCTTCTCTGGAGTCAGTAGGTCTTAAAAAAGGGCCGAGAAGTCTGTTATCATCCTAATAATATTTGAGATGGAGGCGGCTGCAGAGGTGATTGTGAGAAACACGGGTGGGTTGACAGATGCAGACTCTGGGCAAGGGATGGGCCAAGAGCCGTTCACCACATAGGATGCCGGCTGGGGGTCTCTTGTGGCTGCAGCCGGTCTGGAAGGGGAAGACTGAAGTGTAGTGAGAATCGGAAACTGTGCTAGAGGTCCTGTATGTATCAGCTTATTTGAGGAAACCGGGGGCAGCAGAAGGGATTTCTCTTTTCAGCACTTTTAATTAGATGCCTATTTAAAGAATCTGCATGGCACTGGTTCTCAACCTTCTAATGGTGTGACCCTTTAATACAGTTCCTCATGCTATGGTGACCCCCCCCAAACATAAAATTATTTTTGTTGCTACTTCATAACTATAATTTTGCTACAGTTATGAGTCTTAATGTAAATATTTTTGGAGACAGAGGTTTGTCAAAGGGGTCGTGACCCACAGGTTGAGAACTACTTGCTTAGAGCAAAAGTCTGCCGTTCCAGTAGCAGAATTACATGAGCATCACGGTATGTCCAGAGTCCCAAGAATGTTAAGTGTATCCTTAGATGGCTTCATTTTTTTTTCCCCCTTTTTGCTCACAGTTATGAAACACAAAGTTCTAAGCCCGTGTCCGCATGAAAAGAGTTCATGCTTTGAAGTTCTTTCTACATCTGAGAAATCTAAACACTCCAGCGGCCATCATAAACGAACCCCGCTGCCCTGGGGAGGGCACATGGGTGACAGGCAGGGAAGTGTTGGGTAAGATCAGAGACCTGCTCCTGCTGTCCTCACTGCCGCCACCACAGGCTGTGTCCAGTTTTCACAACAGGGATAAAACAAACGAGCAGAAACCCACCTGGCTCCTTGGGTCAAAGAGCAGTTGACTTTGGGGCTAACCATTGTGCTTCCCTCCTGTAATCAGTGGGAATGTGAACAGTCCACGACTGTACCTGAGTCTCATTCAAGGACATACCCCAATAAGGGTCATAAGCACAAAGCCTGTACATTTTTTTTAAAACCATGGTACAGGATATCTATTTTGGGGCAATTTTATAGAAAGTAAGAAAAAGATCTATTCTTCTGGATTCAGAGCAACAAAAGACTGGAAAATGGCAAACAATACACAACACTTCCTTCCCACCAAAATCGAAAGTTAAAAAATCTTATCAGACATTTGTTTTGCCTTCACAACAAGAAACAATTGGAACTTTTTTTGGGTGAGTGTGGTTGATTAAACAGCTGTTTTAAGTCAACATTCTTAGTTTGATTATTTGTTGGTTAACATTTGGCCAGGATAAGACTATCAGTTCTAAGTGCTAAGAAGAAGTTTGAATCAACTAAAATATTTTGAATCAACTAAAATATTTTGGTAATATTTTACTCAGGAGCTTTTCCTCTGCTTGTCTTCTAATCTCCCAAAAGCCAGCAGCCAAATTATTAGCTCATCCATTTTGGCAGAGAAAAACAATTAATGGTTTAAAACGCTTGGCACACAGAAAACCTCAGAGACCTCACTACAACGTCAGCTCAGGGCATTGTTTATGGACTTTCTATAGGATGTGTAGCTTCATCCTGTGGGAGGATTTCCTTCATCCGGAATCCCCCAAGGCCTCTGGCCGATTTCCTTCTTCCTTTAGGACTGTTTGTGTTTAAGAAATCATGCCGGAGAGAAAGATAACCATCTTTCCGTTGCTTTGTGGCCACGTGCATTCTCTGGTGACTCTGGTGAGGAGATGGTTTCATTCAGCATCTTTAGAACCACTCGGTGAGTGGCCAGGATTCTTAAGATGGCATCAAGAGGGGCTGGGTCACCAGTGAGGAAAGCGCAGCTGGGAGCTGGTTATTGCGTCATCTGGCCTTCCTCCACCGAACAAAGAGAATTGTTTTTGCAAAGTATCTGCAGACCCTCTGATTCCAAGTGACTTAATGCATTTGTTGCAATGGAGGGTTCCAATCTGTCCTGGGATACAGTGGAGAGAAAACAGATGAATCTTAAAGATAAATCAGCAATTTGGATCCACTCAGAGGACTATTTATTCTGGGACATTTCCATTGTATATTACAACACAGGTTCAGCCTTTATGTCAAAGGAAAGATCTAGGGCCACAAAACTGTTGTGGGATTTTAAATTGGCGTTGAACACTATGGCATGAATGTTGAAATGGATATTCTTAGGGGTTATGAGTTTTATTCTTTAGGAAAATGAGCATCAATATGGATTTACAAAATAGAAGCAATTATTGTCATTTTTTTGTTTATGACTAACAGGTTAAAACTTCCTTCAAAAATCTGGTTTCACGCAGGGCCACTAGGACAGATGACAAACACATGGATATTGTCATGTTTAATCTAAAAATAGTGGCAAACATACATTGCTGAGTATTTTATGACCGTGGATGAGTTGCTCAAGACATAACCTCTGATTTAATAGTGGGAAAGCAGAGGTGCTCCATGAGCTTGCTATATCATGCATCTATCCCAGCCTTTTCCTCCAGCCCAGTAGCAAAGTACCTTAAGGGATGGGGAAACATGCAAAGTGTCGGAAGCATGCCAAGGGATTAAGAAAGTGAAGGGGAGAAGGCTATCTAGACAGAGATCTTTTTTGATCAGAATCTTGGGGGAATTTCTTTGTGTGTTTCTCATCTTTTGCTTAACAGACCAAGATAAACACGGGTGCCAGGAAGAGCTGGTCAGATGTTTACTTTTACTTACAGATTCTCAGAATTCAAGGCCAACATTATTCCTTCCAGATGCGATTGACCTATCGCCCCTCCCGTTCCCACATCTCTTTAGCTTTGCTTCCTATTAGAGCAACTCCTTGAAAAGCCACACATTGCTTTGGAGTCGGGGACTCGATGAATCAGTCAGGATTCATTTATTAACTGCTCTCGAAATATCCTGTGTTAGACGGTCCGAGGATCACCCAGGATCCTTTTCAGTACAGAACCTGGACTTTGTACTCTTCAACAAACTTCTGCTCTAGCCAGGCCTGTTCCCTTGCTGTCCATGTGGGGAATGAGAATTCCCACCTGGAATATCTTCTCCATCCTTCTCTGGCAGTCCCCATGCCTCAAGCACAGCTCAAAACTCAGTTCTTCAAAACAAAAAACAAAACAAAACCTGATAGGTGTCTTAGGGTTTCTGTTGCCGGGTTAAAACATTATGACCAAAAGCAACTTGAAGAGGAAAGGTTTATTTCATCTTACAGCTTGGAAAGTCAGGGCAGGAACCTGGAGGTAAGATCTGATGCAGAGGACATGGAGGAGTGCTGTTTACTGGCTTACTTAGCCTGCCTTCTTAAAGCACCCAGGACCACCAGCCAGGGATGGGACTGCCCACAGTGAGCTGGACCCTCCCACCTCCCTCATCAATCAAGAAATGTAAGGCAGGCTTATCCATGGGCCAGTTTGGTAGAGGTACTTTCTCAACTGAGGATCCCTCTTCCCACATAACTCTAGCGTGTATTGAGATGACATAAAACTAGTCGGCACAATTGACCCTCTGACAACTTTACACATGAGCAAATTTCTATTAAACTATAATCTTTACTTTCTTGTTATCCCCAAGGTGTTATGTTAATATTGACAATAAAAAATTATAACCCTTGGAAGACCGAAAATCTTTAAAAATGCAGACACTTTCAAAGTTCAGTCTCTTTAAAATATACAAAGCCTCTCTAAAATCCCCAAATCTTTGTAAAGTCCCAAAGTTTCTCTAAAATTCCAAAGTCTCTTTAAAAGCTCAAAAATCTCTTAACTGTGGGCTTCTGTAAAATAAAAAAATGAACTAAATACTTTCTTACTCCAGAAAGGAAGAACTCAAAGACAGTTACATCCAAATCAAAGCAAAACTAACATCCTACAATGTCAGACTTCTGGAACTCACAGTCTTTCTTCCAGGCTTCAAAGGGCTTGCCACAGCACTTGCAATGTGTTTGGCTGGCTCAGGCCGGCTCTACACCAAAGCTGCTGCTCTCGAAGGCAGGAGGTTGAGAGTTTGAAGCCAACCTGGCTCACAAAAAGATCAGGTGGCATGGGGGAGTGTAGTGGGTAGCCATTCCAGCCTTGGCCTGGAAGTTCCAACCCCCATTGAGGCTTCAGTAATGGTCACACCTACAAGGCGGGGCTGAGGGAGGAAGCTGAAGACCCAGGATCAGAGGAGAGGCCTCTCTTGGTTCCAGGACCCTGGACGCTGGAGGTAGACCGAGCAGAGTTCTCCAGAGAACACCGCTGGACGGCGCCATACCTTTCCCAGACCCTACAACCTATCCCTTCATTTGTAAGTTACCTCACAAAATAAACCTCCCTTTTAACTATGTGGAATGGCCTTAATGATTTCACCAATGGGGAGAGCAATGGGGTAGGGGCAAATGAGAACAAAATGTAATGACACATATCTGTACAAATACTCCCATGTGCTTGCTAGTTTTATGTCAGTTTGACACAGGCTAGAGTCATTAGGGAAAGAAACCTCAGTTGAGCAAATGCCTCTACTAGGTTAGCCCATGGTCAAGCCTGTGGTACATTTTCTTGATTGATGATTGATGATTAATCCGAAAGGGCCCAGCTCTCCTGGGCTGGTTGTCCTGGGTGCTATAAGAAAGCAGGCTGAGCAAGCCAAGAAAAAAAAAAAAAAGTAAGCCAGTAAGCAGCACTCCTCCACAGGCTTTGCATTCAGTTCCTGTCTTGAGTTCCTGCCCTGACTCCCCTGGAAGATGGATTCCGTCTATAAGATGAAATAACCTTCTTCTTTCCCAAGTTGCTTTTGGTCATGTCCTGCTGACAATTGACTTTAGGCCTAAGAATGAGAATATCAGAGACCCATCACTCTGGATTCTACCTGGTACTCTTTATGAGGGGCCAATAATAAGTTTTATGACTCGCAGGGCGGGGAAAGTAAATGATATCTTTGACTGTGTTATCTAAGTACGGTGTACTTCATAAGGCCACTTCTTATACAACATTTTAATATATGAGTAAGTCCCAATGCTAAAGTTTACAAAGGCAAAATTAATCCTGTAAGGAGAAAGCAGTGGGTGTGTTTCTAATGGCTTCATTGAAGGTGAAAGAAAGCTTTCAGCATTCCTGGTGCAACAAAAACATACTGTGCAAACACTGCATCCTGAATGTCGGTGACGTCTAGGCTACATATACCTTTGGATAACGAAGATAATTTCTGCTGATCATTGCCTTTCATACTATGAGGAGCCTGAGAAGCACAAGGAAGACCCGTGTCTAAATACACAGACACTCCTCTACTCATGTGCTATAAGAAAATTCCAGTCGGTGGAGAGAGGAGGCTTTTAGATATCCTAATAAAACAACTTGGAGTGAACTCTTAACCAAGAAAACCAGATTTCTATAGAAAGGAGAGAAAAACCACACCTCAATTTCATTGATGCAATCTTAATGAAAATGAATGTGAGGTCAGAAATTGAAAATACTGTTTACAACCCTGAAATAATAAGGAACTGTTAAGGGGCTGGTGAGTTGGCTCAGCAGGGGAACATGCTTGCTGTATGAGCTTCAAGGCCTGAGTTCAATCCCTGAAACCAAAACACACACACACACACACACACACACACACACACACACACACACACACACGCAAAGCCACAGGAGGTAGTGTGACCTCAGCTCTCCTATTGTGAGATGGGAGGAAGAGAGAGGAGAACCACCTGTAATCTCAAGGGCTAGCAAGATTGGAGCATGCAGCAAGGCAGAAGCAGGAAGAGAGATGCTACCTCAACCAGGTAGAAGGAGAGAATCCATGGCTGAATGTTGTCCTCTGGCCTCTGTAAGTATGGTGTGTCACAGGTGTCTATGTATACACACACACACACACACACACACACACACACATACACACACACACACACACACACAGAGATAGATAGATAGAGAGATAGATAGATAGATGTTGAAATGATCTTGGGGCTTAGATGTCTGTGTTGAAAGTGTATTGTTTATGAGAAAAGCTAATAAAATAGGACACCATAGAGAAACTTCCATAGGAAGCTGATTTTAATCAACTCCGACAACATTGTGTTGTGCCAATATTAGCCCACGCCTTCTTCCCCAATGGCAGGCTGTTATCTGGTACAGACAGAGCAGTTAGAAGCAAGGGGCACCCGTGTTACTAAATGGTGGCCGGCAGGATGCGGGCAGAGGTCACTTGTAAACTTTGGAAAGTAATTCAAAAGGAGAGGATGCACATGGCTTCTTCCCGCCTCCCTTCCTGAGATGGTGGGATGGTTGTTATAGTAATCCCACTGGTGGAGAACAAGACCACTACCACAGTTTAAAGCCAAATTCGAGGCAAATTTCATTTAGAGACCGGCCAGGGGGAGGGATGGGCTCTGGCCAGGTCCATACCCTGTTTCCCAGGAAATGGTCCCTAGTCATGTTTTGCGGGGACTTAAGAAGGCCAAACTCACAATCCACATTTCCCATCAGGTCCAATCAGGGGCAAGGATACATCCTCATGTATTTTCTGCCTGTGTAACTCGGCCTATATCCAACCAGGGACTAGCATATATCCTGACATATTTCCTGCTTGTGAACCCCTCGCCCACATGTGATCAAGCACATCCTGTGCAGATGGGTCAAACAAACTTATTTAGGGGAGTGAAAACATGTGGCTTGTTATCTCCCATAAACAATAGCCTCCAGCATTTCAGGAACTGTCTGTCCTTGGGCAAGGGGCTTGCAGATCAGAGATGTTTTTTGTTTCATGGATCTCTTAGGCATAGTAATTAAAACTTAAAATGTAGCTTTGGCTCTCGCAGTTACCCGAACTCAGTTAAATAGAGAGATCACTTGCCTATTAAATGGGATTTTCTTTTCAGTGTTCAAATCTCTTATATTTATTTGATTTTGTTTATTTTTTTTCCTTTTATTGAAAATAGGGGGGAGGTGGGGAGTGGGAGGAGAGAGGACGGGGGAATCTGTGGCTGATATGTGAAATTAAGTTAATTATAAAATAAAAATATTAAATAAAAAAAAGAAAATTGTAGCAGGGATCTTAACAGGTCTTAATAAATCAAACCTGAGCCAGGTATTGGCATTCGCTGGAATATAAGAGAAGCAGAACAGCTAATAACATCTTCTAGATTACTGTAGCCAGTTTCAGCCTGGCGTGTGTGTGTGTGTGTGTGTGTGTGTGTGTGTGTGTGTGTGTGTGTGTGTGTGTGTGTGTGTAGAGGCCAGAGGCCAACCTTAGTTGTTCCTGGTTGCTTTCTACCTTCCCATTTCTCTCATTGGCTTGAGATTGACTAGGCTGGTCATCCAGTGAGCCTCAGAAACACACTTATCACTGCTTCCACAGCACTTGAATAAGTGTGTACCACCACGCCCAGCTTTTTAAAAAAGAAATGGTTCTCCAGGATCAAATGTAGGACACGCTTGCAAGGCAAGCACTTATAGACTGCGTCATCTCCTTAGCTCGGCCTGACATTTTTCATTATCTTAGTACCTTGTATAACCTTTCACTAAAGCCAATGATGTCTTAGAGGATTTTACAAAACCATATGACTTTCATCTCGGAATAAAAATATGAGCAAAAAGCCCCTGAATCTTCAACATTGGATTTTCTTGCTTTAGTGACCTAATCGGGCTGCTTCTCAGGAGAGGGACATGGAAGGTCTCTGGGGTCAAAGCAACTGGAAGACAGGTGCATGCTGGAGCCAGAGCAGGGATTGATAGAATGGAAATGAATGTTGCTGTTGCTTAGAACTGGCTAAAGCCAAAGCCACACGTGTCACAGGCCTTCCCGAATTAAGCCAAGGGAGTTGATTTGGTTTGAGGCACCCTAACAAGTTCCTAGACTGGGAGAACCTTTTGGCCATCTTGGATTCATTTGGGGTTCTGGTGGTAAGTGTCACAAACCACCCACCCCCAAAAAAGATAAATAAATAAAAGGAGCTACCAGCAGCTCGCAGTAGAGCCTGGTAATTAAAATAAGTTGTAAGTGTAGCAGTACTTTCTTGACGGGACCACTAGCTCGCAAATAATGACTCAGAGACTTATCATCAATTACGAAAGCTCGGCCTTTAGCTTAGGCTTGTTCCCAACTCGCTCTCACAAAGACAGGGAAGCCACACTTGTGATACCTCTACAATATGGCTGCCTAAACAAGACTTGAAGGACATCAACCAAGGTGCTAACACGGAAGAGGAAAAAATCTCACAGGTTTCTGTCACTAGAAAAAGAACTACAGGTAACTAATAACTGCTGAGAGAGAGAGACAGAGAAAGAGAGAGAGAGACACAGAGAGAGACAGACAGACAGAGAGAGAGAGACAGACAGAGAGAGAGAGAGACAGAGACAGAGAGAGAGAGAGACAGACAGAGAGACAGACAGACAGAGAAAGAGAGGCAGAGAGAGAGAGACAGAGAGACAGAGAGAGAGAGACAGAGAGAGAGAGAGACAGACAGAGACAGAGACAGAGAGAGACAGACACACAGAGAGAGACAGACAGAGAGAGACAGAACAGAGAGAGATAAAGAGACAGAGAGAGACAGAGACAGAGAGAGAGACAGAGAGAGACAGACAGAGAGACAGAGACAGAGACAGACAGAGAGACAGACAGACACACACACACACACACACACACACACAGAGAGAGAGAGAGAGAGAGAGAGAGAGAGAGAGAGAGAGAGAGAGGGAGAATGAGCCTCTCCCAGGGATGACTCCCCTAACTGCATATTTAATAACAACTGGTCGGCTTTTAAACCGTACACACACAAGCAGCACTCAACAGGCTCAGCTGGCTGTATCTATGTATTTATGCACAGATTTGAAATAATAATCCAAGAAACAGAGGCCATCAGTTTGAGAGGGAGTGAGGAGAGACAGAGGAGAGCTGGAGGGAGGAAAGGGAATGGGGGAAATGATATGCATATATTTTTAACTGAAATAAAAAGTGTTTATTGAAAAATGTGGCAGGGCAGTGACAGAGCACGCCTTTAATTCCAGCAAGTGGGAGGCAGAGGCAGGCAAATCTCCGAGTTCGAGGCCAGCCTGGTCTACAGAGTGAGTTCCAGGACAGGTAGGGCTACACAGAGTAACCCTGTCTCAAAAAGACAAATAATAATGATAATAATACAAAAAAATAAAAAAATTCGGGTATAATAAAAACCTATTCTTTGTAAAAGCTGATAAAATAGAAAAATCCTTTGAGAGCTTGATAAGAAAAAGGAAATTGGGAAAAGGTATATAATATTTATAATGGGAACAAAACCATAGAAATGTAAGAGATTAAAGAATTATAGAATAATAGCACCCATAAGCCAATACTAACAAATTTGAAGACCATTTTCAGCAAAGTTTGATCATTCAAATTTAGCCCCCAATTACTCTGAAATTTTGATTAGAGTTAATGATGAATTAAACATTAGTGATTAATAATTAATATATAATATGTTGGTATGTAATATGTAATAACAAAATAGTTCATTAATAATTTCCATAATTACTGACTTATGGTAAGGATCACCTGCCTGTACTTGCTCAAGCTGCAGATCCTAATATCAGTGAGTCTGAGTCTCCAGGATAGAAGCCTGATGGTTTCTATGCTTATCAAGAGCCCCATCTGCTTCTTATCACTAATGCAGCTGAGAGACGCTGCCCTGTGGATATAGGCTGGGTAATTATAACCACGCCACTACTTCACAAAAGGCTTTAGGACCGGATGGATACTTTATGGCTAAACTCTCTTTAGCCCTTACTTTCTCTACATGTAACTATTTCAGACTGTAGAAAAAAGAGTCATTCCTATGCTGTCAGTACAATGTTACCAGTAAACTTTACACAGAACAAAGCAAAACCAAAACCTTGCAGACAAAGCTTACTACTGATTATCAATGGAATGGTTTAAAATAGCACTTAGAACCCAGCAATGGGCCCTAATAACATACGATGTCATCGGCTTTATTCCATGCTTGCAAGATTAATTTAAATATGAGACCTTATCAACACCATTTATTTAATTAATTGAAATATATATATACATATATATATAAATAAACATGTTAATAGATATTTAAAAGTCATTTGACAACATTGAGCCATCAAAAACTATATGTATAATAGCTATACAGTAAGATGGTTTAAATATAAGGTCTGTTTTCTGAGAGTCAATATCAAATATAATTACAAGTTGAAACCTGCTGACATTTTCAGTTGAAATAAGAAACTATACAGGACACCAGCATGCAACCTTATTTAATAATACCTGTCTTTGAGCAAATGAATGACACAAGAAAATGGGACAGAAATGCAGTAAGAAGTAAAGTTTTCCTACATAGCTCAGCAAGTACTTAAAAATGGTTGCTCAGAGGCCAGGTGATGGTGGCACATGTTTTTAATTCTAGCACTCGGGAGGTAGAGACAGGTCTACAGCCAGAGTGGTTACACAGAGAAACCCCATTTTGAAAACCAAGCAAACAAAAAAGCTTGCCCAGCACCAGCAGAGGCATGGCTCAGGAGAGAGGGTCCTGCTCCTTTCTGTGCTGCGGTATGGGGTTCCAGCGAAGGCTCTGGGCTGACCAACTCAGCTACCACCCAGGCCCACATCCAGGACTTTGAGTTGACCCTTGCCAACATCTACCCCATCTGCGATCTGCTGGAGTGCATGAAGGGACTGGTCCTGCAGAACCATAGGGGCAGGTTCTCCAAGACTCAGGGCAAGAGTTTTGGTCAGAGTCCAGTGTTGATGGTGTACCAGAAGCCGGAGGCCTCCAACCAGACCAATGACTCATTGCAATGAACATTTGCCAGTAAAATTGTTTGGGCAAAAGGGTCTACTGTGTGACACATTGTAGCTTCCAATGCCACTAGACGAATGGAGAATCAGGAAAGACAGGAGCAGAGTGGTATATGCACAGTGGACCTGGAGATGTAATAGTTGTGATGGGTGTGAGAGAAGGCTGAGGTTGATAGAGGTCATTGCCCAGAGGGGTTGGCAAGATGTTTTTGTTTGTTTGTTGTTAATTTTAACTTTTTATTTTCTTTTGGGGGGAAGTTACAAGGGTGGGAGATGGACATGGGAGGACTGGGAAATGAGTGGGATTGGAGTGTATGATATGAAATTCCCAAAGATTTGATAAAAAATATTATGTTGAGAAAAATAGATCAAGAAGAAACAAACAAAAATCTATAAACACCTAGGAATAAAATAAGAACAGCAGCACAGAAACTCGGATAATAACTACAAAATGTTTTTGACCCCACATAAAATAAGAGCTGAATAAATGAGAATAAAGAAATCTTTAGTATAAAGCCAAGTTGCCCCAAATAATATGCAAATATAATGCAACTCCATAAAGCTTTGAATTATGTGAAACACTTCCATCTGGAAGACTGAATTCTTTGAAAATAGTTCAGAAATGTATGAAAAGCAGCAATGATTACTACTGAGAAGCATCCTAAGTACTTTGCATACATTTTTTAAAAAGGTTTATTTATTATGTATACAGCATGTATGACCAGAAGAGGGCACTAGACTTTATTACAGATGGTTGTGAGCTACCATGTGGTTGCTGGGACTTGAACTCAGGACCTCTGGAAGAGCAGCCAGTGCTCTTAACCTCTAAGGCACTTTCCAGCCCCCCCTTTTGTACTTCACATATATTAACTTACTCTCTATATGAAGTGTGTGTGTGTGTGTGTGTGTGTGTGTGTGTGTAGGGGTTTGGGGCTGTGGACTCCTGTGTGCCACCATTTACATGTGGAAGTCAGGGGACAACCTTGGATGTTGGTTCTTGTTTTTAACCTTTAACCCCGTCTAAAGACAGGGTCTTTAAGTCTCCTGTCTCCACCCACCTTGCCAAAGGAGCTCTTGGATCAATCCTTGTGCTACTATCCAGCTTTGGGTGGATCCTGGGGATCTGAACTTGAGTCCTTGTGTGCATGTGACAAACGCTTTACCCACAGAGCCATCTCCCCAGACCCCCTTTGAACCGTGCAATCTCACGTGTTGCACGAAGCATGAGAAAACTGGTGATTTGATTCTTTGGGAGGAAGATCTGGAATTGGAAGAGACTGTAGCAATATGGGCCATCTTTTCCCTCATGTTTAAAGCAGCATGCTTAAGGGAACATAAAATAAATAAACCCTTAGAGAGGAAATAAATGCATGGCTCTTAACCAAACTCCTTAAGGCTAAGATTACAGTTAATGGTCAGAGGCCATGGGAGAGCCCCTGACTCTGAAATTTATATACATCTCCACATCCTAAACAAACAGCCCTATGTTTTGAAAATACTTTGCAATGAATGTTATCAAATAGATGTACTTAACTAAATGTTTTAAGTGTTAGACATACAGGCTATTTCTAAGATAATCATGCAGCAAGTATGCAGGGGGAGGGCTGTCATAAAGAAATGGTGCTTTTAAAAGGTCTACCTGTAATTCTAGCTACTTGGGAGACTGGGGCAGATTGAGAAGCTGAGGCCATCTTGAGAAACCCAGTGCAACCCCACATTTTGAAGGGAAAAAAAGACGATAGAGGAGACAAATTCTTTTCAAGACCAAAGGATAAGAGCAACAGAATTATAGATGTAGTAATGTCCCAGAGGACCAATGTATTGAAGAAACACAGCCAGGAAATTCAGTGCCTCAGGGTGCTTACAATGGTTGGTTTTCAAAAGCAATATCTTGTGTATCTATAAAGAATTATTTCTAGTTCCATCAAACTTTCTAGGGTTACACTATTTTTATAATGAGAAAAAGGAACCAATAAACTTGAAGTTCAAGTTTATCTCAAGTTAAAAGAACTTGTAAGTAGCAGACGATATGGGCAGAAATATACATAATAGCTTTAGTTGGGTCAAAGGTCTTGGCATTAAAAAATTAAAAAAAAACCATACATTACAGACAAGAAAATTCTAAGTGTTCTAAAATTCTGAGTGGTTTAGATCCACTTTCAGGGAAATACTGGCCTTCTAGGCAATAATAACGAGAGGCCAAATGTAGCATGAATCTTAAAGAGTCTTATTAATAAAATCAAACCTGGAGCCAGGTATTGGAGTGAATGCTGGAAGATCAGAGAAGCAGAACAGCTTTCTCACCTTGCCAATTCCCCAGATGATCTTGTTTCCTCAGACTGGAAGCTTCTGAGTCCTCATCCAAATGGATCTCAGCTAAACTGTTGCTCAAAAGCCTAAAAGCTTAACCAGCCAAATGCTGCTAGTTTCTGGTCTCCACGTCCTATATATCTTTCTGCTTTGTGCCATCACTCCCTAGGATTAAAGGCTCGAGTCACCATGCTTGGCTGTATCCTTGAATACACAGACATCTAGGTAAATCTCTGCCTCTGGAATGCTAGGATTAAAAGTGTGTGCTACCCACTGCCTATCCTCTATGTTTAATATTGTGGCCGTCCTGTTCTCTGACTCCAGGTAAGTTTATTAGCATGCACAATATTTCAGGGGAACACAATACCACCACAGCCAAACTCACTTTATTACTATTACTATTATTATTATTATTATTATTATTATTATTATTATTATTGGTTTTTCGAGACAGGGTTTCTCTGTGTAGCTTTGCGCCTTTCCTGGAACTTGCTTTGGAGACCAGGCCTGCCTCTGCCTCCCGAGTGCTGGGATTAAAGGCGTGTGCCACCAACGCCCGGCAAACTCAATTATTATGGTAAAAGTAAAAACATTAATTATTAAGTCAAGTCTAGACCAGTCCAACCAACCCTTCATTTTATCTAGTAATTTCACTCGTTCATCATTATTAACTCTTTCATGAAGATATTCATATGGTCAACACGAGGTCAGACTAAGTGACATTTCTTCACTTAGTGGAACAGGGACAACACAGAGCATTGGTCACCTCGTGTTCAAGACATATCTGAGGTAACAGACCATGCATGTGAAGCTCTAGGTGCCAGGGAAATACTTAAAAGACAGAGCCTTGGCTATGCTGCCCAGCTTAGCCTTGATCCCTCACAGCAAAGAGTAGGGATGAATTGTCGCCACGGTGGCCTGTTCACTGACAATTAACGGTGGAGTGTTTTAGCTGAGAAAGTAAATGTAGCACTTCTCACTATTTTCTTTCTTTCTTTCATTTTAGTTTTTTCGAGATCCTAAGTTGGTCTCTGAGTCAGAGTGGCCCGCTGTGCCTTCATTAGCTCCGTGGTGAGACAGACCTGACTCTTGCACTGTAGGAGCCATAAAAACTTCTTGCTAGTTGATGAACCACCCCTTACCTGCATGTGAGGTGGTAAGATGAACCCCTCAAATGGTTCCAGGTTTCTTGGTAGAAATTGTGAGTTGAGAGCTTTTCCAGGAGCGCCTGGCGATGGTAACTTGTGGTAACCGTGATTCTCCGTGTCTAAAGCATCTTAATGGCTGCTTGGAATAGCAACAAGATTCTCCAGACAGAAGGATGCTGAAAGTGAGATTTTTCTATAAAGAGTCCATTTGGAAGTTTTGGTCTGCACATGGGCTTCATGTAAGTCAACATTTAATTTAGACAAACATCATGGACTTCTGGCATCTGATAAAGGAGCGAGGTTCAGACACATGTTCCCATCAGGTGGCAACTCATTAGCTGGAGAATCTCAGTTTGAAAGAGCTGTGGAGTGGGCTCTGTGGGCAAATACATGCAGAGTACCCAGCTTGGGTGGTACTCTGTAATGGTGACTCACTGCTGTTTTTGGCATCCCAATCATCATTCAGCCCTCCCTGTGGGTATGCAAGGGCTTGACTAAGGAAGAACTTGCTTCATCTCAGTTGATTCCAGATTGAATTTAGTGAAAAGGACTCTGATTTTCCAGTTGACAAACTCTGTTTAGGGAGCGTAGGGATTGTGGGATATGGAGGTGAACTGTTTTATTTTGTTGCCACCCAGGTTCATTCGTTGGCAGCTGTTTTTCTGTCATAGAAGTCACAGTGTCCTAGCTCATTGTCTATGTGGGATGCACAGACGCGGCAATTGCTCCTACAAAGTTGCATCCAGCACTGACTGAAATCCAACCACCTCGGTTTGGGTCTTCTCCAACAGAGCCCTGGGACAAGCATGTAGCTTGTGTGGGAGGTGGTCCTACAAAGATGTGCATTTAGTTGGGAGACTGAGGCAGGGGAGGAGAAAAGGGTGTACCTGGGGGTTTCCACATCCAGCAGCAGGTGCTAGATGTTGCCAGGACCTGCAAAGCTCATAGGATACTCTTTGAAACATCTTCCTGGAGGACTGACATCCTCTCTCATTGTTTGGGAGAGCCTGGGCATTTTGTAGCTCTGAAATCTTAGGCATCTGTTTGTCCCATGGCGAGGTGGAATTCAGAGAGGCCATGAGATAAAATAAAAACAAAATGAATGAAGGGTAGGGACCACTTCTAGAAATAAATACCTATAAAGAAAACAAAGCATTTCTCCTCTGGATATGAAGGATTATTCGGCAGAAGCCAATCAAATTTAGGGGACCACTTCTGCCTTCTTGCAGTTTCCTAAAGTAGTACAAAGATTCTTCACACACACACACACACACACACACACACACACAGAGCCTTTGAGCAGATGGAAATTCTTCTTTATAATGTTGGCTCATCAGCCCAGAGGCTTTTGTACCAGAGGAATCTGCACACAGACTTTCTTCTCATAAATTTATATTCATGTTTTTTTTCTCTCCACTGATGCCCAGGACTACTGCTTCTTTGTCGTTTTATTTCTCTAAACGTATTATTCACTGTTGAAGCACTGTGTAGGGTAGACTCCTAAGCACTGCCTTGAGAACCTTTTCTGCCACGTGACATGCAACTCAGTCTGTGATGAATTTGTTTGTTGTTCTGCAGCTCTCTTTCTCTTTTGTTACAGAGGCCTCTGTCCCAACAATGAGTTTATGAGGGTAAAAGCAAAATTACAAAATTTTTTTTTTTACCTCTACTTTCAAAATAGCTGCTCTTCCACACAAAGCAATGAGAATTGCCAAAATCAGGTTTTCTCAGAACTCTGGAATTTAACTAAGGGCTTGCAAAAACCCGAGGAGTCTTCACTTGGAAAAACAGGAGTCGTAACGAGGGAATGATGTGACACATTCTAAACTTCACCAATTTCATCCACTCTAGCAATTTCAGGAGGTCTTGAAACTTTGATAGCTCTCAAAACGGTGTCCTAGAAGCCACTACAGGATGCAGAGGTTTAGAGATCCTCCTTAGTCCAAATCTCCAGGGAACAGGCTCTGCTGTGTTTCTGCAAATCTAGACGATCTCATGCATGCACACGGGTGTGCACGTGCTGAGACAGCCTTGCACCCTCCTCTCTGGCTAACCTTAAGGCTCAGCCAAGCAGGAAGTGAAAGCAAAGGCAAGCTGGAAATAGCCTGCCTGAATATTGAAGGTGTGTCCAAACCAACACAGACTCTTAGGCTAAAGAGAATGGGCAGAGGGTTGGGGGTGGGGCTGGAGAGAAGACACAGGGGTTCAGCCCACTTACTGTCCTTGTAGAGGACCAAGTTTCAATTCCCAGCACCTCTACTGCAGTTCACAACCACCTGGGAGTCTAGCACTAGGGATTACAATGCCCTATTCTGTAATCTGTGGGCTCCTGCAGACACATGGAACTCATATGGACACAGACACAGACACAGACACAGACACACACACACACACACACACACACACACACACACACACGAGACTTGTTGACTCAAGGTACTTAAGGAAACCTCTGCCCAAATGTTAGATGACTACAAATTAATCCAGCACTGACTCCCATGGCTGCATAGGACAGTAAAGACACTTCACAGGATTAGTCCTGGAGAGTCACCTAAAAATATAGCAGCAATGAACACAGTAGCAAAGACACATGAATTCTCAGGGACAGAAGCAGAATCTGACTTCCAGAGTCAACACATTATATTATTTAAAATATTTGTCTTTTAAAAAAAATATAGAGCATGCTACCAAGCACAAAGATATGGCCTATAGAAGGCATGGGAGATGGGGGGTGGTGGGGGAGGGGGAAACCAATAGAAACTGCCTCAGGAAGCCCAGATGCCACAGTTCACAAAGACTACAATCTATATAAATATATATCAAATATATAGTTTAAGATCTAAAGGAAGCCATGGCTAAAATTTAAAATAAAGTAGGAGAATAATGTCCAAATTATAGAATGTTGATACAGAGTTAGAAATTAGAAGAAACCAAGTAGAAATCAGGACTTGAGAAGCTGCTGCTGAGCGAGTATTTTATTGACACATGTCAATTATATATAATAATGAGCTTCGTTATGAAAATTTCATGCATGTATATCATGTATTTTGCTCATTTTTGCCCCCTATAACCTTTTCTTATCCCTGTCCATTGTCAGACCCCCAGGCACTTTTACTTATTAACATACAAATAAAATCACATTTCAGCACAAATAAAATATCACCATAGTTCTCAGGAGAGATCTGCCTTGATCTGCAGCACCAGCATCCAAGACCATGAGGTAGCGAAGGGACAGGGAGCATGTACTCTGCCTTGGTCTTAAGGGGTCCTTCACTGGGCCACACCCTGGCAGGGGCAGGTTGCCTACTAGGGGTGGTGCTTCAGGGTAAAGTACAGACAACCACCCCTGCAATGAATTTATTTTTAAACATAATTTTTTATCGATTCTTTGGGAATTTTACAGCATGCACCCCAATCCCACTCATTTCCCAGTCCCTCCATATCCGCCCTTCACCCTTGTAGCCTCCCCCAAGGGAAAAATTCAAGAGAAATGAAAATTTAAAAAATTTAAAAAACAAATAAAAACAATAACTAACAAACAAAAAATGAAAAGAAAACAAACAAACAAACAAACAAACAACCCACTTCACTCCTCCATCTTTCCACCTCTCCATCACCTCTTCCTTTGTCTTGGTGGCATGGGGAGCTGTGTGTATCATGCAATAGATCCTTTTGTTTAAACAACTTTCCTTGCAAACGTTCATTTTGAATGTGTGGTGGGTCAGGTTCAAGCCTCTGACTTCTGGTACACCATCAATACTGGACATTCACACCAAAGCTCCTCTTGAATACCCTACTGCTGCCCCGAGTCAAGGAGATCCTGCAGCTATGGTTCTGCAGGACCAGTCCCTTAACATAGTCCAGCAGGTCAGGGTAGATGTTGGGGAGGGCCAACTCAAGGCTCTGGATGTGTGCCTGGGTGGTAGCTGAGTTGGTCAGTCTGGGCCACTGGGATACATGGATTTAAAAACTGTGGCATATTCACATAAAACAATATTGTTTAGTCATAAAAAGCAAAAAAGCTCTGTCTGATAGATGAACCATGGAAACATTCTTAATGAAAAAGAACCAGTCACAAAAGACTCCATATCTTATGATTTGTTTCTATGAAATGTGAATAGGTGAATCCACAAAGACTAAAATAATCGTGTTTGCCTAGGGTGGGAAGCTGAAATAATGAAAAATGGTCACTAATACGAATAAGGTGACTTAAAAAAAAGCTTCTTTGAATGAAATAGTAATGACCAATGTTCAACATTGAAGATATACTAAAAGCATTAAATTAAATCCTTTAAAACAGCGAGACCCGTGAATGTGTAGTTTATTCTAATAAAGTTTTTATTTAAACATAATCAAGCGGTCCACTTGGCAGGTTCTTCACTGTGGAAGGCCTGCTCCCACTTTTTCCCCAGGGTATTCTTGAGGAGGGAGGAGTGAGAAATATTTAGAGAGGATATTTAGAGGGGAGAGAAACAGATAGAAACACAGGATAGCTTGGGAGGGCCTGGATCAATATCCACTAGCCCCTTCTGTCTCTTCAGAAGGGCTTTTTATAGGAATACCAAGGGGAGACACAAAAGACCTTTCCCTAGCACAGCCTAGTGCAGACCCTCTCAATCACCTGGTAACCATGCACGTGGTCAAGCCATCCCCAAATGCAGCCCTGCTGGGTAAAGCAAGCTCAGAACTCACTAGGAAACTTCTGCGGGCCTCTACACTTCAGGTAGGATGCTGGCTGTCATCTGATGAGGAATTTGAGCTACCAGGAAACTGCTCATCGTGGCTGCAATTAGAGTGGAGTGCAGGAGGGGTGTGATGTCAGTCCTGGAGAAAATGATTTTACACAGCCTGCAGATGGCTAAAATGAACTATGAGTCAGGTCCTCTTTTTGAAATGGCGGAGGTTTTTGCTTTGTCCCCTAACTCTAGAAAGTAGAAAGGGAATGCCAATGAACAAAAGGTGCAGTTTATGCTTTACCTGGAACCGCCCATCATTATTTTATAAAAAATAAAAGCCTAAATTTCACATTAAAATTCTAAAGTCTAATTAAAATCACTGGCGAGTGTTTTGTCTCTTTGTAACACATCTGGAAACAGATAGCAACCTGGCCCATGTGCTGAGGGCATGGAAGAGCCTGTGCCTCTGGAGTCTTCTATTTCGGTCAGTTCCAAGCCTTAGCGAACTGAAGACTGGCTTTAGCAGCTATATAAACACTAACCCTGGCTCTCTTTGCCTCACTATTCCTTCACCCCCATTCGAGCATGATTAGAAGTGGGCTCAGGTGCTGCCAAACAGCATCCAAGCAATTGCCCTGTGGTCCGTGGTCCCAGCTGGAGAGACACAGATCTTGGAAAACTCAACAGCTCACTAGTTTTCAATGCAATCATTGAGAACCAGGCAAATGACTTATCTGAAGTCATACGAGCTATGGAGGGGAAATTTCAGCACAGATCTCATCACCTGCAGGACTGTATTCCCTACTTCTTTACATTCTTTCTCAAATATGGGCTAAAATAGCTCTGTTGCTCCAAGGGAAACAGTGGACTATGAGTTAGTACCACACCTTGCCCTGGCCTGTGGCTCAGGCAATCTGAATGTTCTTCTTTTTTTTTTTTTTCACACAAAAAGCATCTTGTTCAGAGAGAAGAGTGTGGGTACTGGCCCATGGCCACTGCAGGAGCCAGCGGGCAAGGGTGGATTTGAGACTACTTGGAGATCTCAGGAAGTGGAAAACTAAGGGCTCATGAATTAGTCGTTTCTTTTTTTGACCAGAGCTACACAATCCTTAGCATTCAACTAGTTTTAACCACATGGATCACTGACTTAAGTGTTGGATTTTCTGCAGGCATCTGACATCATGACACCACTCTGTTGAAATCCCAATTCACAGAGAGAGGGATGCAAGGATGAGGAGGGGGAAGAACACTGACAAATCAGGTCAGAGTAAGAGATGGGATCCAGGACCTGAAGAGCCTGAGGTTCTATTTTAAAGAACGCCATCTTGGACGCCATCTTGTCGATAACAGGACACATAGCAACATTCCCCATCCAGGTACAATGAGGACAGAATTGCTGTTTTGCAGGGTCACTGAGGTTGCATCAGGAAGAGAAGTGGGAAGACCAGTTAGGAATGTGACTGACATGTAATCATGATCAATAGTGTCCTCCAAGCTTAAGACCTACTACTTTAAGTCACTCTTTCAGGGCATGGCCTCAGGAGGCATGGCAGTCATCGCTGTTTCCTCTGAAGCCTCTTGATGTCCTAGGAGACATGATCAGATTTGAGACTCGGATTTCAGAGAGACAAGTTTGGATGATGGGTGTAAAGGTTACAAGAAAAAACTGGCATGGGGAAGAGAGGAAAAGAGGAGTGGAGAGGGACAAAGAATAGAAATTATGTTACCCAGAAGAGAAGGCTCAAGAGGTCACTTGAAAATTTGTTTTGTAAGAACTGCTTTAAGAATAGAGCCAGGAGTTTGAAGCTGTGTAACTTCTTTAGTGATTGTGTTTATCTTGAGATGCATTGTAAAGAGCTTAGATATTAAATAAACAAACCGTCACATAGCGAGTTCATGCACATATACCATGCCAAAGAGGCGAAGGGTTATCAAACCTCAGGAAGCAAGCTGGTCAGCAATTTCATTTGACACTGTGCCTAGAGCAGGAGCCAACCCTAACTTTACATCTCAGGAGGACTTTCAGATTTTCCATGAAAAATGTGTACTCTCTGGGGGTTGAGGGGGTGGAGGAGATTAGGGCTAAAAGCCAGTTTACCCAGTCCCTGTCTGGAGCACGTGGGCAGATGTGAAAGTGGGGGTGATGTTCAGACCACACATTGGTTTCCTTGTGAAAATGCCAATGCAAATTTGTAACCATGGCAACAAAGCAGCACTATTAAAACACAAAGTCTGTATGTCATTGCGCTTAATTCACACACACACACACACACACACACACACAGACACACACACACCAAACAAACAAACGAAACAAACCTGAACCCTCTGGTTTCTTGCTAATAAGTAAAGTTAGCATTTATTCTTGTTTATCCATTTCATTGGGAATATCCTGTTAAAGGATTCCAGTTCCTCTATGGCCCTTCCTAGTGCAAAGGAAATCATTTTAGAAACGTAATCTGGGTTTGAAGATGAAGGCTCCTTACGACTCTAGGAGGAGGAAGATTTAGAGACAACCCAAATAAGAAACGGAGAGATGGCTTTAGAGGTTTCGTATTTTGGCACAAAAAGAGAGATGGGGGCCAAGGGTTAGAGCTGCTAGAGGACGCAGAGAGAAAAGAGAAGACAACATTCCTGTAGAGCTGCCAGAGCTCTTTCTAGAGATCAGGGCTGGGACTGAGGAGAGAAGGTGGTCATGGAGTTATCAGGTCAGATTTGTCTTTAATCATATGTTTTTATATTTTGTTACTGAACAGATTTTGTTCCACTCATTTGATTTAAAAAAAAAAAAAAAACAACTATCATTTTCTTAATATATTTTCTGTGCCCTTTAAAACTGATATCTGATGTTTCACTTTGCCTCAGTTCCTGCCTTGTTAAGGACAAATATTTACAAATAAGGAGAAGATATATAGTATACATTAGAAATTCTGGTTGCACTTTGAGCTCTACTTGAGAAGTGAGGGAATGTTCTCCATGCTTACAGACCCCAGCACCACCTCATGGCCAGGGACATTCCTCAACCTAAGCAAGATGGAACAACTTCGTGCTTTCTTCCTCTGAGAGCTTTGAAGAGTTCCTGGTTGTAGACGATTTGGTTATACACCTTAGTCAACATTTCTTATTTTTCCTATGCTTCAGCTTGAGTGAGTTTTTTTGGATCTGTGGATTTATAACTTTCATCAAATTAAGAAAATAATCTAAGCTATTTTTTGAAATATTTTTATGTTCCCATCTCTCCCATTTCCCCTCAAGATTTTTGTTTCTCCAATTGCATGTGTGTTGGACCACTTGAAGATCTTGGATGCTCTGTCTGTTTTTTCCAAATTCAGTTTCATTAGAGATGGGTCATGTTGCTGTGCCTTCCAGCTCACTAATTCTACTTTATTTAGGTCTAACTCACTGTTTGCCCTAAATTTCAGGCACTTAATCAAATGAAGTTTTAGTTAGGACATTTTAAATATATTTCATTGACATGTTTAATCTTCCCTTCACCTTCTGGAACATGTAGAATATGATACCAACTGCCCTTGTCTACCAATTCTAACATCCCTATTACTTGGGGTTAACGTCTTGTTATAGTTTCTTGCTTTTTTAGATACTTAGTAATTTTGGATTAGATACCAGATATTGTAAATTCTTCTTGTTGTCTGGTGGTTATTTTCATATTCCCATAAATATTTTTAGTGTTGGTTCTAGTAGGCAGTGTTCTGGAAACAGATGCTTCTGGGCTTCATATTAAAGCTTTGTGAATTAAAATTACATCAGTGTTTACTTTAGAGTTAATTTTTCCCCCTCACTCCAGATTCTACACCCAATGAGCTATGAACTAAGAGGTTTTCCGCTCTGGCTGATGGGAACACAAGCCATTTCCCATCTGTGTGAGCCTGACCCTATATCAGCCTCAGGTGATTTTCCTCACTCTGGATCCTGTTCAGACACTGGCTGAACAGTTAACTAGACGCCACACTTCTCAGCTGTCTGTGCACCTGGGTCCACTCTGATAGTCTGTCCTGAGAACTCTGTCTTGGTGTCCTGTAATTCCAGCTGCATCTCCTTAACTCAAGGAGACCTCCTCTCTGTGTCTTGGAAGAAACATTTCAGGCAGAAAGCTGGGACAATCAGGGAGCTCAGGTCTTTTGTTTCCAGGAGAGCCAGCTAGGTCTTTGTCATGCTTCTGCTTGAAGTGAAAATCTGCAGCTTTATGGTTTTTGAATGTGGTTGATGAATAATACTTTTGGCAAACAGTAAATTACATCTGGACAGACCAATTAAAGCTTTCTGAATATTTTAAGATGCCCTCATAAAATTTACATCATTTTCAAGTGTTGAAACATAATTCTCATACTCTTACACTCACAGTTTTTACATAAATACTTGGGGAGCAAGTCAAAGTTTTGTTTCTCATTAACGAGGTAACTGGAAGGGTGCTAACGTTAGTTATCAAAGGGAGACAAAAGAAAGCAAATGAGGAGGAATAGAGGGAGGGAAAGAAGGGAGAGAGGGAGAGAGGGGGAATGCATACTGGAATGAATATTCTAATTTGAAAAATAAAACTGGCTAGCGTTCCAGAGGACAGTAAAAGTCATGTGACCTCTGGGTATATCTTCTTCAATGAACAAAGATGATTTTTATCTTTTCATGCAAAATTTATTTATACCATATCACATTCATTTTCTGCAAGTTAACATTGAAACCTTTATGGATCGAAATATATCTGATGTTTAAATTGATGGTGTTAAGTAAGATAGTAGTTATTTTCTCCCATGGTTGGATGGCCCCGTGTTTTATGGAGGCATTGAGTAGCTGCCACAAGTCATCTTTTGATTTATTGTCAAGTTTTGGAAAACTTAGCCTGGAACTCCTTGTAAATCACTGAGATCTGCAATCACCTAGTTGGTTATTCTTCATCTGAATTTGCTCATTTAATGAAAAGATTGTGCTAAAGGGTGGTGACTTCTAACTGTGGTTTTTGTATGGTAGAATCACCTGGGGGTGCTTTTCAAAACTAGGAAAGCCAAGACCTGGTACCAAACCAACTAAATTAGACCCTTTGAGGGTGTAGCCTGGGCATCATTAGCTCTTTAAAAAGGCCCCATAGTTATTCTAATGTTCAGTTAGGGCTGAAAGCCACTGGTCTAGACAGGGTTGCTCAGACCCCTTTCAATAATAACGCCCTGTGACTCTCCAGCTCAGAACACAGGCAAATCACTCTTGCACTGAAGACAGTAGACATAAATACAGGCTCTGCTGACTGCAAAGCATTCCCAGTGACTTGAAAATGATTCAGGGCTGCCAGCATTCATCCCATGGCGTGGAAACTGCGGGAAAGGCCAGGGGTGGGAGAGCTGAATGACTGGCCTTTGTGTTCCAATTATAGTCAGCTCGAGTTGTTAGAAAGAGATAGGAATGTCTGCTGTCAATTTCTCTTAGAAAAAGATAGATCGGAATTCATTTTGGGTCCCTGCCTCTAGCCTGCTGAGCTTGGCCCTGCCCCCAGAGTGAAAGTCCTTTCGCGCGGTTATTATTGGAGATTGCATTTCTGATTGCAGACTGGACATTAATAAATTCACGCCATGGCTACTAATATTCACCAAAGAAACTACTGCAGGAAGTACAAGCCTTTGAAATGGCCTCAGACAATGGAGCTCTATTTCAGACTCCATCCCTTCATGCTTGTTATCGCTGAAAAGCATTTTTTGTATGTAGCCTTTATTAAAAATGGAAAAGAAATCATTTTTGAAAGCATGGGCTTTTGAAGCTTCTCTTGTTAGTATGTCTAGGAAGAACATGCGGAAAATGTAACTAGCTAAGGAAGGCAGGCATTAAGGAAAGTAAACCTGATATGTTTAAAACATTTTTTTGTATGTCTTTTAAATAGAAGAGGGTTTTAAATCGAAAATCAGTGTTGATTTTCAAATGGCTTTAGGTAACTTTCTTAATGACGTCTTTGTTGTGTTACCATAGTGAATAATACCAATAAAAGTCCAAGTATTAAACCCTTCACCTGGCTCTTGATTGTTATATTTGTTAGATATTCTTTTTTAATTCATTCATTTCTTCCCTGATACTATTTATGATAATAAGCTCCCCCCCCCCCCATAATGAACCATCCCTGCGAGTTAGGTAGGGACAATATTAACTTGTATAGCCATTTGACAGGTGTGAGACAACTGTGACTCTGAGGTAGCAAGTGACCTATCCCCCCATACCCCCCCCACCCCCCCATCCCCCCCCTACCCCCACCCACACCCCCCCCGCCCGCCCAATGGCAAGCAAAAGACAAGAGTAATATGTACATATTGAGCTCTTGATATCTGGGGTCCCTTCTCCCATATACTCTGTTTTCCCTTATAACATTTGTGTTTTCCATTAAGAAGCGATCTCAATCATTAATTCTGATCACCTCACATTATTTCACATAAACGAAGAATAATGTTTCAAAAATAGGACTTTCCAGTTCAGTTCCGTCATCCACCAATGCTATTTGCAGTCCTTAAGTTCACTGCTCCCTTTAAAATTTTTGCACATGACCCTTCTTTTAACTATTATTACACGATCACAGGACTCGGGAGGAGATGAGAACCAGGGAGGTGAGGAGACAGCTGAGCCACTTCGCAGAGCTAGAGCAGTGAGTAGCCCTGAGGGTGAGGCCCGAGCCTGGCTAGAACCTTTCGTTAGAATTCCCACGTGTGAAATCTACAAGATGGTTGAGGACATAGCTCTGGAACTCTGCCGAGGAGCTGGGCTGAGCGCGAACAGTTGGTAGCGATTGGCTTGGAGGTGCTGTTAGCTGAGTCTTGGGATGGATGAGGTCACCCAGGGAGAGAATGAAGAACTACAAGAAATGGAACAAGAAATGACAGAGAAACAGCTTAGGAAGAAGTCAGGGAGCGAGGAGAAAAGCTTGGGAAGGTTGTTAATATTCTGACCCGCCCCTTGAAATCCTGCCCCTTGGCGCCACCCTCCTGCATGTAAGACAAAAACTCCGCCCTTCTGCTCTCTCTTCTGCTTCCCTCCCAGGAGGTGCGCACCCTCGAACCCCCCTCCCCTTCCTTTCTCTCCCTCTCCTTTCTGCCTTTCCCCATCTTTCTCATTATCCCTCAGTATAACAAACCATTTCCACGCGGATGCAGCCTTTGGGTGGTGAATGTCCACCGGCTGCCCCGCCGCCATGTCCGCATGGAGTGGGTCACCAGCCAGCCCGCCGGTGCATCTGCCCAGCATGCCAGCACGCTTCCCTGCACACACAGGATACCCTGGGGAGGCAGGGGTGGTGGTGGTGAGGAGGACTGAAGTGCAATAATTATAACAAAGGAGACTCCTCCGTTTACAGCCCTAACCTTGTCTTGCCCCAGGCTAACCCATCCCCGTGACCTCACCACCTACCAGCTGCTCTGTAGGCAAACAGCTGTCTCTCTGATTACTCCCTCCTTCCTTTTATCAACAAGTCTTATCAGTTCCTGGCGATCCTTGAATTTGTTCTCGCCTCTTTCTTTCCATTGGTACCTTCCACCTGCCCTCTGACCCATTAGCCTGACTTCTCTACCTGGACACTGGCAACGGGCTCCTCAGTGGTCTCCCCGCCTCTTATCCCGCCTCCTCACTTGCTTGGACCGTTGCCACTGGGAAGAATATTCATAAAAGCACAAGAAAGATCCTACCGTTTCTCTGCTTGACCCCCTAAATTGCTCCGGTGGCACAGCATATGGTTCCTACCAGGCTCTTAAACCTCACCCTGGACCATTCTCTCTCACACTTCCTAAACCCAGCTGCAGTGACCTTTTCGCTATTTTTGAATATACCCAATTCTTCCCACGGCCCTGGCCCTCGCCTCTGCTGGTCCTCTATGGAAAGCGATCTTCCCCAGAATTGCTCCGGGCTGGCACTGTTTTTCAGTGAGGCCTCTCCTGAAGTGTTACCTCCACAGAGGGGCCTTCCCTAGCCACCCCATCAAATTAGCAGTCACGCAGTGTATTAGGTGCTTAGTGCCTTTGTTATTAGACCCTAAAAGTCTTACAGTGAGGAGAAATCTGAGGCCAAGGTTTGTTTCCCTCTGAGGGCTGTGCGCATGAGTCTGTTGCTGTCTTTGGCTTGCATCCTGGCTGGCTGCTGCTTCCTTTATCCTGACCCCATGAGCTTCCCTTTGTGAGTGCCTCTGTCCAAACGCTCCACCCCTTCATAAAGCTATGACTCCAACTGGAGTAAGGCTCACGTTGATGGTTTCTCTTTAACTTGATTACTTTTTTTTTTTCTTTTAACTTGATTACTTCTATAACAAGGTTTTGCACACCAGAACGTCAACAAGTCAAGGAGGGGTACAACAACCCACAAAGGCACAGCCGAGGACCATCCTATCACGCGGCTGCATTTCCTTCACAGCATTTGACCCTCTCTGAAATTATATTGCTTACCTTTTCTTATTCACCACTGAAATTTCCATTGGGGAGGTGGGGAAAGCCTTGCCTGTGGAGCAGAATCTGCTAGCGTCCCTGACATATCCCGTTGCCATAGATACCAAGGGCACCTCGCTGCTGCAAGCTTCTGCAGCTTTCTGTTGGAGGTTTCCCCTAGCATGAATCAGGAGGAGGATGCTGGGAAAGGTCATGACAGGTGAGCCTTGGTAGAGGAATCTCCCATCTTCCTCACCTATTGGAGGCAGCTGAGGTTATTTTTGGCCATCACCGAGCTGTTGTTATAGGACTGAGCCGAGTTACCCATAGCGTTCACGTTCATGTACCTGTGTTGGCTTTTCTTTCCCACCTGGCCATTCTTGAGTTCCATACTAGAGTCTCCAAGTCTCCAGTCAACGACTTACACTCCATCGTGTCCCTGGGAGAACCCACTGTAAGAAGGTCTTTATCATCTTGTATCTCGACTCTTAAAAACCCATAATGCAAAATGTATGGTAGATGTTCAATATATAATAATGGATGAATGAACAGAGGGCATGCCTGACATTATCAAATGATGTACAAAGGTTTCTGGTAAAAGATACTTTTAAACAAGAGCAATGTGGCAATTACAGGGGTCACTCATGGGAGAAGGGGTGAAAGTCTAGTTCAGGTAGATGGTCAGAGTTGAATAATAGGCAGCCAGTGGCAGGAGAATTAGCTTTATTAGGTGGCAGGATAGGAGAATGATTTGACTTTTTTTTTTTTTTTAAATGAGAAGTGTTTCTGTATATTTGATGCTGGCTTAATGGCAAAGGAAAGGAGGAAGGTGAATGGGGGGCGGGCTATCCATCAGCCTTAGATGGCAAATTACTGTCTGAGTTAGAAATACAGATGGAAGGCTGGATGGTGGTGGCGCATGCCCTCATTCCCAGCACGTGGAAGGCAGAGGCAGGTGAATCTCTACACAGTGAATTCCATAACAGCCAGGACTACACAGAGAAATACTGTCTCCAAAAAACCAGAAAAAAAAGGAAGGAAGAAAGAAATACAGATGGAGGATTTATCCATGACAGGAGAGAAATAGAGAGACCTTTGTCTTCTAAGAAAGTAAGACAGAAGGTAAGACCCAATGAAGGGAACACAAGTATAGACGTATACAGAGACAACACTTATTAACATTTATCACAGAGTATTTAGAAAAAAAAAATATATGGAAATGTACAAAATAACTAACACTTACTGGACATATGCAATATTTTAGGCTCCAGTCTATGCACTTTCACAATTAACTAATTCACTCTTCAAACTGCCATGTGAAGTGGGCATCGATGCAGTCTTTACCTGTACACAGAGAGATGCAATCTATTGCTTAAAATCAGAAGTCTCGTAAGTGGTAGAGCCAGCTGCGAACTGGGAACCTGTGGTGTCTGGATCCAGAGTGATTCATGTTGGATACAAAGAAAAATCCAGCGAATAATTCTGAATCTAAGAAGGTAATAAACATTTGTGAAATTCTTAGGTCTACACTAATAGAGAAGTCATCAGGAGTTTGTGCCTGTCCTTGGGACACGGATGGTGACTTTGAGGAGGGAGAGGGACAGCACACTGTCCTGGAGCTCAACTTGGAGATGCTGCTCCATGGAAAGGGGGCAGAGGGGAAAAGGACACTGACTGGGCATTTTGAGCATCACTGAAGAGCTTGAGGTTGCAAAGACTGAATTTGGGGAGGCTCCATTAGAGGCTGAAGTGACTGTCTCTAGGGACAATGGGCTGTTGGAGGTTTGCCATGGGAGATAGAGAGGCTGCCAAGAAAATCCAGACACAGAGAGGGAATGTAGTTGGAATGGCGGCTTCTTCATTTCCACCCTGAAATCAGCATTCAGTTCGCAGAGTTTTAGAGTGAAGAGTTTAATAGATGATGACCTCAGAAAAATCGCTGAGAAGAGAGATGGGGGGTAGGACTAGAGAGATGGCTCAGTGGCTGAGAGTGTGTGCTGCTCTTCCAGAGGACCCCAACTGAGTCTCCTGTATTCACGGCAGGTGTCTCTAATTTCAGCTTCAACAGGATCCATCACTGTTTTCAGGATTCTGTACACATGGGAGCATGCATGAATGCACGAGTGTGTGTGTGTGTGTGTGTTTACATGGATAGGTATTAAAGGTACAGATATTTAGTATATTATTAAAGGTATCTGTACTGGCTGGTTTTGTGTATCAGCTTGACACAAGCTAGAGTCATCAGAGGAAGGAGCCTCGGTTCAGGAAAATCTCCATAAGGCATTTTCTCATTTATCAGTGATCAATGAGGGAGGGCCCTGCCCATGGTGGGTGGTACCATCCCTGGGCTGCTGGTCCTGGGTTCTATAAGAAGGTGGGCTGAGCAAGCCATGGGAAGCAAGCCAATAAACAGCTCCCCTCCATGGCCTCTGCATCAGCTCCTGCCTCCGGGACCCTGCCCTGCCCTGCCCTGTGTGAGTTCCTGTCCTGACTTCCTTCAGTGATGAACAGCAATGCTGATGTATAAGTCAAATAAACCCTTTCCTCCCTTGTAGATGAATTTCTAAAGTGTTTTTTTGTTTTTGTTTTTTTGTTTTTGTTTTGTTTTGTTTTTTTAGTTTTTCAAGACAAGGTATCTCTGTGTAGCTTTGTGCCTTTCCTGGAACTCACTTGGTAGACCAGGCTGGCCTCGAACTCACAGAGATCCACCTGCCTCTGCCTCCCGAGTGCTGGGATTAAAGGCGTGCGCCACCACCGCCGGTCTTCTAAAATGGTTTTATTAAATAAAAAACACGGGGTGAAAGCCTTAGATCCGGGAAACAGGGGGAGCCACCAGAGGTACCTTTACTCGGTTCTGCCTTCACAACCTGCAGTGTTGAATTTCCCCAAAGCAGTGGGCACTTCTGTGGGCTTGGCCTTCAGCACGAGGTGGGAGAGTGAAAGTGGAGGGAGGTGAGCAGAGGAGGGTGGGGAGATCCTGCTGGAGAACTTCTGAGCTGACAAGGTCCTGGGTGCGGACATACCAGGAAGTCATTGGCAGGGTGGAGCAGGGATGAAGGTCGAGGAGGCAGAGGGTGTCCACTGAGCTGTGGGGTCCTGAGCTGATGAGGCTGCTCATCCCTGTACCACGTTAACTTGTGGACCTCCCTTAGAGAAAGCCACCTCCCCTCAGATCTAGCAGGGAGCTTCCTCGTCTCTCTTCCGGGAGTCACAGGCTCTCCACACTTGAGCTAGCTGAAGAAGCTCATCGATCACATGGCTGCCCCAGGAGACCGGAAATGATGTCTCCATGTTTTAGGATTGCATTTGTGGCAGAGAGACAGGCAGGCGGCTTTTTCTCAGCTCCTTAGCTCCAAGTAAGTATCAATTAGGTGGGTGGCTAACTCATTTTACATGGTCAGTTTCCTGAGTCCTTCTGACACTGTCCGCCCTGCTCTGGCATTGCACAGCTTCCATGATAAAACCAGAAGCCACAATAAATATAGGAGCTAATGTGGTGGATTGATTAGGAGCTGTGTTCAGCAGTAGGCGTCTGGGGTAAAATCAGACCTAAGTTCTTTTTCTCAAAGACCCCAAATGTAGGCATAAGCACCCCACAAAAGCTACAGCCGCCCCACAATTTCCTCAGTCTCTTAGCCTCCTGTCTTTTTCCCACTTGTTTTTCCGTACACCGGTAAATGGGTGTCTCTCATCCCCAATTTTCAGGGAGCTCTTCCAGGAACCATCACCCTCAGTAACCAGGGAAGTTTGTATCTCTTCGGACAGTCTAAAGTCATATACCACCGCTGCCTTCAGGGACTATGGGGGAAAAACATTTCCCTCCTGGACAAGATTTTGTTGATAAATAAAAAGAAAATGGATATGGTTTAGGTAACTGACAATCTCTAACAAACACCCTAGATTTTTTTTTTTTCAAACTGTGTTTTTTATCGTGGTACAGCATACATCACATAAATTTCACCCTTTTAACCATTTGACGTGTGCAGTTCATTGGCGTTAGATATTTTCACAGGGTCGCGTAACTGCCACCACGGTCGGTTTCCAGAGCCTCGAATGGTAACTCTGTGCCTCTTAAACAGCAGCAGCAGCACCCCATTCCTCTTCCTCACAGACACTATTCATTTCTGTTTCTGTCTCTGTGAACCTAGTACCTTCTACCAGGAGACTTGTGTCTCCCCTAGAGTTTTCTAGTTTCACTCCCGATGAAGCACACATCCTTCATTCCTTTCTATAGTGGAATTGTAACAATCTGCTACATGGACAAAAAAAAAAAAAAAAAAAAAAAATCAAAACATTATTCAATGGTTGCTGGACACTTTGGTTGTTTCCAGCTTTGGGCTATTGTACACAGGCTGCTAGGAATATTAATGTGTAAGGCTTCTGTTTTAATCTGTTTGGGAGACGAGTGTATACTATGGGCTAGAGTTAATAGATTGCGTGAATAGTTTTATTTTTAACCCTTGGAGTAGCTGCCGAGTGCGCTTCACATTTTATGTTTTACCTAGTGTTTACAGGCATGCTTTAATATAATAGTGAAGCTCTGGTGTCCAGGGGCTGTCTTCCTGGGATCCCATGCTGCAGTTAGTATGATAAAATCACTCCCATTTTAGAAATGTGAAACAGAAATAAGAGACCAAATCAGCAGCATCATGTCCCAGCCTTCTCTTGGTAATGAGATCTCTGCTAATTCAACTTCTGGCTCTGATTCTTGGAAGCCTCCCGTGTGCTCATGGGTAAGCTTCCTGCGTCTATACTGGAGTCTTTTGGCCAGTCTGGACTTGTAAAGATCCACATGAGGAGGTGTCAGGCAGGAGCTATTTGTACGCTCAGGCCCACTTTCAAGCCAGCCTGCCACCGTTTGACAGGAAGAGGAGATGAAGTTAGTTCATTCTGGGCCTCATTTCCAGTTCAAGGTGAACGTCAGCAGGGTGGATAAGAGCGTGGTATCTCAAGCCAGGTGGCTGGAGCACACAGATCCTGGTGCTCCGTGCGACTTCTGTTGGAATTATTTAACTTCTCTGTGGCTAGTTTTCCCTCATGTAGAGTGGGGATTCATAGCAATAATTTGCTTCACAAGTTTGTTAGGGTCTCAGCATTTGCAAGTAGTGCTCTTCCAATGACACCCGGGCTGTGCAAACGCTCCCTGACTGTGGGACAGAGTCGGTAGTGTCGACACTGCAGCAGTTAATAACGTGTGTCATCGCTATAACTCTGAAAACTCAATCATAGGGCAGGGGTGGGGCCCAGCGGCAGAGTGCTTACCTAGCATTTGTGAGGCCCTGGATTTGAACTCCAGCAGAAAACAAACACCAAACCCAAACAAACAAACAAACAAACAAAAAACAAACAACTGAGGCTCAAAATAAACAGGCATTCTCTCTGGCTCAGTATCACAGGGTTGGAAGATACTAACTCCATGTTGATTTCTTCCTCACCTCACCTACCTACATCATCATTTACTGAGGTCAGGCTTGAGAAACTATTAACACCAGGGCAAACAAACATACAGACCCGGACTAGCCATCAGCTACAGTTTGGTGCTTACGGCCAGGTCTGGGCTAAAAAGCTGAGGGAGACTGTGGGCAATGTGGAGAGGGTTCAAGGTTCAAGGCCAAGGACATGCTCAAGGGAGAAGTGGGACTCTGAAGAACTGCTTAGACTAGATGTTGGTCGCTAAAGATGGGAGTGGGTTGAACTGCAGCCTTGTCTGAGAATTTGAGCTCGTTACCATAAACGACAGAAACAACTTCTTACTAAGGGAACATACAAGGTCTCCTCTATGATCAGGCAGCTGTTGGGGAGAAATGGAAGCCGCGGTACCAGTCTGGCAGTTGTAGCAAAGATGGATGAGCCTGAAAAATCCCACCCTGACACAGCAAATTTCCACACTGCTGATTCCATGTGGGTGGGAACTAGACATTCGTGGAGCAGTGACTGCCTGCCATCTATTGGTCAGTGTGCGTCATTGCAATTGTAAGAATGTGAGCCGTGACAGCTTCAGACACGTTGATTTTTTTAAACTAGTCTCTCTCTCTCTCTCTCTCTCTCTCTCTCTCTCTCTCTCTCTCTCTCTCTCTCTCTCCCCCCCCCCCCCACTAAAGCTGTTTCTCTGTTGTTTGCTTCATATTGGTAGATGCATCAATTTTGTGACTATCAATAATTACACCTTCGGAATGGAATGGGACAGGGTGTGCATTGAGATGGTGATGTCGCTGCATGAGGAAAGTATCTTGGATTCCAGTTATTAATGTGTTTTTAATAGCCAAGAAATTCTTCCCCCGACATTAAATGACCCAGGCATTATCTAAAAACCCCGGGGAGGCTTGCATTTTCCCACGGTTTGAGGGAACGGGGAGCAGAGGCTGGAGTGGTGGTTGCTATTTACTGTCCTGGTGATTTTCTTAGCCTCTGTGGAGGAAGGAAAGACACCAAATGGAGGGACATTCAGGAAGGCTTTTGGAGGGGATGGAGTGGTTTTTAAAAGAAGCGAGAATCTTGAGGGATGGAAAAGACCACCCACCCTGTATGTCCCATGCCTGCAGTTCAAGAGGGATTTATAGAATAAGAATGGACAGCGAGGACAGGCGAGACCGTTGTTTAGCTTGAACTGTTTAGGGGGCCCCAGGCAGTGGGACTGGGACCCGTCCCTGGTGCATGAGCCGGCTTTTTGGAGCCCAGTGCCTATGGTAGGACACCTTACACAGCCTTGGTGCAGGGAGGAGGGGCTTGGACCTGCCTCCACTGAATGTACCAGGCTCTGCTGACTCCCCGTGGGAGATCTTGCCTTGCAGGAGGTGGGAATGGAGAGGGACGGCTGGGGGCTGGGGGCTGGGGGCTGGGAGGAGGGAGGAGAGGGGAATCTGTGGTTGGTATGTAAAAAGAATAGAAAATCTCTTAATAATAAAAAAAAGAAAGAAAAAGAAAAAAAGAATGGACAGTGAATAAATGAGAAAATGTCCAGCATCCTTAGCTACCAGGGAAATGCCAAATAAAATGGCACTGAGAGCTGCCTCTCTCCTGTCGCCAAGCAAACAACAGGCTGTGACCTGATGAAAGGCTGGCAGAGATGAACCCTTTTGTATTGCTGATGAGCACGGAAGTTGGTACAGCCACTATGGAAATCGGTACAGTGGAGGGGAGGGGGGGGGGGCTAAAAACCACAATGAAAGACACAATTACGGTCCGCTCATTGCACACTCACGTATACCAATACTCCATTCTCAGGGATCAAGAAGCCAGCTCAGATGTTCATCAATAGATGAATGGTAAAGGAGAGGCTGTGTGTGTGTGTGTGTGTGTGTGTGTGTGTGTGTGTGTGTGTATGATGGCATTTTATTCAGCCATAGTGAAGAATATGTTATTTCATTGGCAGAAAAATATATGGGACTGGAGATTACCAGACAAAGTGAAGCAAGCCACTCAGACAAAGGCTTCTTCTTTTCTCTCATGTGCGTAATATAGACTATCCATGCATGTATGTGTAGCTATGAGACATAAAAGCAGAGGGGAACTATGGGAGTGGAGGAAGCTGGCAGGGCTGGAGATAAGGGAAGGTGGTGAAAAGGGAGGATATGAGCAAAATGCAGCGATTTAGCTATGAAAATATCATCTATGAAAATACCATAATGCAACCTGTTATTTTGCACATTAAAATCAATGAAAGAGAGGTTCATTCAGAAAGGTCACATAGGGCTGGAGATGTAAGTCAGCCATTAAAGGTTAAGACTCATAACCAAAACCTCAAGAAAGGCCACATGTTTGGGATCATATCTGTGTCCCCAAATCCAGTAAGAAGCCTTGAGAGGGCCAGAGAGGTGGATCGGTGGTACAGCTGTACGTATTCTGTTAAGAATTCTGTCTTTGGTGAGTGGGGGCTAAAGGTGTCTAACCACCAGCTCATGCTAGGGGTTATTTTGGGGGTGTAGACTATTATGGGTGCCCAGCACAGTGATAGGAGTGTGTTCCTGGGCCTCGCTATTATCCCTGGGCAGGTGAAAGCTAGGCTTCCGGATGGCACTCTTTCTTCCAGGTCCCTGAATGTGGAGCAGAATGGTACCTGCAGAGAGGCCCTGCTGCAGCATAAGACCCAAACCAGGAAGTGGAGGAGGGCCTTTGTCCATTCACAGAGAAAATCTATTTCCCAGATTGGAGAGGAGAACTGGAAAAAAATGAATTAGGTCCACAGTGCAAACCCTGAGAATTGTTTTACAAATTAAGAATAAGAGATGGAAAAGATACTCCACGAAGCCAGTTTGGCTGAGGTCTAGGGAAAGTTAGAAAGACGGGTTTAGGAATGTTGGGTGTTAGGGCTGGACCAGAACCTACAAACGGGAAGTGGATGAGGAGCCGGGGCTCAGAGTCTGTTCCAGGGTTCCTCTGCACAGTAGCTGAGCCGTCAAGGGGCAGGTGGCTTTGCAGCCAGTGTCCAAATGGTCCTGGAAAATGGTTCACAGTGTTCTGCAGAAATGCTGCCTCACACATCCCATGTGAGTGTCCTGTCAGCATTTTTGGAGGTTCGTGACAGCCATGCTTCTGGTCACCAGCAGGGAAGCACCTGGTTTTGCAAAGCTGGGGCGGAAATAGGAGCTGGAATATACAGGCGGTGCTCTGTGCAGGCCTGGCCGTTTGACTACTGAACGGCAAACCAGATTCTAGAATGGCCTCAGAAGGGGGAGGATGCCAGGCCTTCACAGTTGTACTGTGGTAGTGTGAGTTTTCTTGGAGGCTGAGGTCCAGGAATAAGAAGGCTCACGGCTCCCCCCTCACCTGTGAGGAAACTCCCTTAACAAGAGCTACTGAGGGAGAGGGCTGCAGGGAGAGCTCAGCCACGAGGAATGTTTCTTTTCTCAGCACCCACATCAGGCTGTTCACAACAACCTTAACTTCAGCTATGCAGGATCTGAAGCTTGCTTAAGGTCTCTGTGGGTACCTGCACATGCACACTCCCCGACTCACCACTGCTTAGTCACATGTACGGCCAGATCCCTTCTATCTGGAACCCCATTTCCTTACACTACAATTGAGGATCTCATGTTCTTTCCACCTCTAACATTCTAGAACTTTATGATCCCATGGCTGTAGGCAGAGATGTAAGGACATAAATGGAGGCCTCGCTTTTGTTAGACACTTGAAGTGAGTCCGTATGGTCCAATGTGTTTGTATTTAGAAATGGGGTATCTAGGAAGACACTAAATACTTCATGCTAATGAGGCCACTAGTGTGAAGCCCTAAACTGGCAGAGCTACTGTTCTTATGAGAAAAGGAACAGCAAATGTTTTCCTCTTTGAATACACGAAGCAAAGGCCATCAAGGACGCAGTGAGAAGGTGGCTGTGACCTGAGATGATCCCCCCCCCCCCCCCCCAGATACAGCATCTTGGTCTTGGGCTTTCAGGTCCCAGATCTGTGAGAATGTTAATGTCAAGTCACCCACCCGGTGGGACTGGATGAAGAAGGCTGAGCATACTATATACCCCTTCATCCCTCGGGGTTACTATGATTTAGTAGCTTTTGGGAGAGTGTACTCAGCTTTATCCATTGCCAGAGGAATAGGAAAACAAACTGGATTCTGGAAAACAAGGCACTCTAGTGCTTTGGAATTGGAATTTTAGGGCCCCAGTGACTGGGTCTTTCCCAAGGTGGACTTATGAATGTCTTTAGGGCATTTTCTCTGCTATCAACCAATTCTCTGCCACCATCTGGGTGTTCTGATCCCATGTTAAGAGTCACAATCAGATCTAACCAGTGAAGCTTGGTCTCACATGACTTCCCTCACCTCGGGTGCCAGTTGCCAGCTTTCTTCCTGACTGTGTACCAGGGGCTCCCACCACCCTCCCCTTAATCTTGGTAGTGTGCTCAAGAGGCTTACAGTGCCCAGGAAAGAATTTTCTTATGTTGTCTTGTTAAAAGATGCCAATGCGGGGACAGCTAAATAAGGCACACATACAGCAATGTAAGGTGTGCTTAAGGCATGAAGCGTCCAGGTTGCCTTCAGGAGTGCCTTTGTCCAACCTGAAAGTTCTCCCAAAGTGCATGCCCCCAGTTTTAAACTACAGCCTGTACTCCCCTTGTACTTTCCCAGAGGAGACAGGGCTGGGTTGAAATTTCCAATCCTCTCATTTCTCGTACTTTCTGGTAACCAGCTCCATGCTGATGCTCTCTAAGGGTCCTAGCTTTAGTCACTTCCCAGCAACGCTCAGGTGTCGTGGAATGCTATTTTAAGGTGTGTTACTTTTGTTTATGTTGCATTTGTTTAACTCTGTGAAACTGTGTTACTGTGCCTGTCTAAAACACTTGATATTCTAATAAAGAGCTGAATGGCCAATAGTGAGGCAGGAGAAAGAATAGGTGGGGCTGGCAAGCAGAGAGAATAAATAAAAGGAGAAATCTGGGAGGAGAAAAGAAGGAATGAGAGAGGAAGGAGGAGGACTCCAGGGGCCAGCCACCCAGTTGCACAGCCAGACATGGAGTAAGAAGGAAAGAAAAGGTATAAAGGAATAAAGATAAAAGCCCTGAGGCCAATGATAGATGAGATAATTGAAAGTTAAGAAAAGCTAGCTAGCAACAAGCCAAGCTAAGGTCAGGCATTTATAATTAAGAATAAGCCTCCATGTGTGATTTATTTGGGAGCAGGGTGGCAGGTCCCCCCAAAGAACAAAAACAAACAATAAAACTCAGGTGTGATGAGAAGGGGCACATTAGGAACAACAAAGAGAATTCCTATCACCCAGAAAACCTCACATTTTTAGGAGCCCCCAGCCAGGTACTTGAAACAAAGACCAAACAGGTTTCTCATATCATGGTGTCCAATATGGGGTATTCCTGGCTTTAGGTGATATTCTATGCTGGGGTGAGGAGGCTGTTGGACTACTCTTGGAGCAAAAACATTGAAAAGATATTAATTACTGGCTAAATAAGTTTGCTGGAGCTTCTGTTGAAGTACCTTGATTGTAGGATACTATGCATCTCAGGCAGATGTGGGGTAAATGGATTGTAGGCTACTGACCTCACTGTTACCCCAAGCACCTAGATCACAGGTCAAAGAACTTGAATGTGTGACGCTGAGCTTGTATGTCCTCCTTGGGGGCTCTGATGGGGTTCTGCACTGCTTGCACAGCCAGTGGTTTCTAGGAACTGCCCTATTCTAAGAACCACAGAGGAGGAGCAAGCCAGGTACAGAAGATCTGGACATCAAGTACAAGGGTCCCCATGAGAAGTCTGAGGTAGCTGAAGACTCAGCCAACAGCAAACATGAGTGTCAAGGAACTTGACCTGGATCTCGGCTTTCTATGTAGCCAAGATAGACCCTGTTTTAACTTCTTTGCTAAGAACAGGACATTATCATTATAAAGTTGGGTGGAGAAGGCAGGACGAATGGACAGCTATGGCTTGCTGTGAATGTAGTGTGCTTTGCCTGTCACACATATGTCAGGCTGAACTCAGACTCAGCCAGTCATGCTCTCTGGGCCTACAGTGAAAGCATACTGTGCTGGTTAATTTCAACTGGCAATTTGACAAGGTCCAGAATCTCTTGGGAGATGGGCCTTTGAACACACCCATGTAGGGCATTATTTTGATTAGGTTATGAGGTAGGAAGAGCCACCCACTATGGGTGGCACCATCCCTGGGGATGGGATCCTGGACTGTATAAAAAGGAAAAAGTAAACTGAGCACATGTACTTTCTTCTTCCTGATTGCAATGTGACCTGTAACACAAATTCTAAACAGTCTTTTAAGAAAAAATCCCAGTGCCAGATATCGGGGTAAATGCTGAAAGATCAGAGAGACAAAGGAACAAGCCACATCTTACCTCTAGGACTCTTCTGACTGAAAAAGCTTCAGTTCCTGTCTCCTTAGGCCTTATATACCTTTTCCCACCCAGCCATCACTTCCTGTCTCAACCTTCCTAATGCTGGGATTAAAGGTGTGACTTCCAAATATTGGGATTAAAGGTGTGTGCCACCCCTGTCTGGCTCTTTTTCTCTCTTAGACTGAGTCAATCTCGTATAGTCCAGAGTGGTTTTGAACTCACAGAGACCCAGACGGATCTCTGCCTCCCAAGTGCTAGAATTAAAGGTGTGTGTCACTACTGCCTGGTATCTATGTTTAATCTAGTGGCTTGTTCTGCCCTCTGATATTCAGGCCGATTTTATTAGGGTACACAATATATCACCACAGGGACCAGATACCTTGACTTCCCCACCATGGACTAACCTCAAACTGTGGGGCCGAGCAAACCCTTCCATAAGCGGCTTTTGTCAGGGTATTTTTATTACCCATCAGAAAAGTAACTGGACAGTTACTTGTTCTCATTCACTTGATTTGAAGTGTGTCTAATTCAGGAAGAGACCACGTTGAACTTGAATTTTACATTGTCGTCACAGCTGTTGTGTTAAAGTGATTAGAATAAATGATTTCCTTCTTCTGACACTGGCAGATCTATATCAGAGTTCCTGAGGTCACTCTGAAGACACCCACCGAGGGATCCTGAAGGTAAAGAACTGTTCTGAGCTGTTCTCTTCAGAGAAACAGCACACCTTATTATATTCTGGTTTTGAAAGCTTGGCATGTATGGACCAGACAGATTTTTCAATATCCAGAATACTTTTATTTTTCAGAATCTCTGAGAATTTCCTAGATAGATACATGATTGCCTAGATACATTTTATTGATGTAAGAAAATAAATGTTTCATATGCATTGAAAGCATTAAAAAATATTACCTTGGTTTTGAAAACTATTTCTGTGTGGCATCTTCATGCATACATGTTCTTGCGTGTGCATGCATGTGTGTGTATGACCATGCCTGTGAGGCCAGAGGTAATGTTCGGTGCTCCCCTCTCTTATTTTCCACCTTAATTTTGAGCAAGATTCCCTCACTGGACCTGGAGCTCACCAATGCACCAAGACCAGTGAGTCAATGAGTTCTAGGGACCCGCCCTTCCTTACCTCCCCAGTTCTTCTATTATAGGTGAGTACTACCACATTCAGCTTTTCACCTGGGTGCTGGGATCTGAACTCAGATCCTCATGCTTATGTGGCAAGAATTTAAATGCTGGGCATAGCTAGGAGGATCTCTGTGAGTTCGAGGCCAGCCTGGTCTACAGAGTGAGATTCAGGAAAGGCACCAAAACTACATAGAGAAACCTTGTCCTGAAAAAAACTAACAAACAACAAACAAACAAACAAACAAAATTTAACACTAAGTTCCTGGGTGGTGGTGGCACATACCTTTAATCCCAGAATTTGGGAGGCAGAGACAGGTGGATCTCTGTGAGTTGAGGCCAACCTGGTCTACAGAGCAAGTTCCAGGACAGGCTCCAAAGCTACACAGAGAAACCTTGTCTTGAAAAACCAAAGCCAACCAACCAACCCACCAAAAAAACAAACATACCTCCCCGCCTCAAATAAGTCACTTATTTAAACTCAATAAAAAGTCTAGAGAGATGGCTCAGTGGTTAAGAGCACTGGCTGCTCTTCCAGAGGTCCTGAGTTCAATTCTCAGCAACAACATGGCAGCTCACAATCATTTATATAATGGGATCTGATGCCCTCTTCTGGCATGCAGGCATGCATGTAGACAGAGCATTCATACATTAAAAAAAAAATAATAGATGCATAAATATAGCTAAAGATGTATTAACAAAAATGGAACTTCATCTGAAGCTGACTGGGTGAAGGACCCAGGGGACCAAAGATTTGTTTGTGGTTTCTAATGTTCACGGTTTATGGGCATTTGTTACTGTCTCTTACACTTTCATGTTCACGAGGCGTAAGTAGTTGCTTTGATCTGTTTTCTTTCAGGCTCCATTCAACACACTGCATTGTGCACCCATCCGTGTCTCCTAATGGTCTACTCTGCCCTCAGTTGACTTGGGCTGATATATTGAAAGTCCCAGAGACTGCATAGGAGCCCTGCCCTCCTCTGGTGGTAGGTCTGATTCAGACACATCATGACCTTTCATATCTTATGTGGGAGCATCCTGGCCCCTCCTTTTCTGAATGTTGCCCTTTTCCTTTAGACTTTCAGAATCTACCAGACTTTACCTGTAGGCAACACAAACAGACACCATCTGATTTAAACTCAATTATCAAGACAACAATGGAATTCTTACAGGGTCACTAGGAGAGCTAGAGGGTCAGGCTATGGCTTCTGTAGGGACACAGAGACCAGCAATTCTTGCCCACAGGGAAGGGGTTGTTTCCACGCCCGCTGCGGCTGTCTGCTTTCACAGTGGACTGCCTGCTCCAGGGGCAGAGCGGGGCTCAATCTACAGCTACTGCTGCTAAGGAAACACAATCCTCTGCAACTGCAGCCCCCTCTAGGGCACACTACACAGCCACTGCTTCTTCACACCCCTGACTAGCACCATATTCAGTCTCCAGAGGGCCTGATTCCGACTGGTGAATTCTATGGCCATAACTCTTTGCAAAGGATGCTGGGAAAGGTAGTCTGTGACATATCAGTTTTTTCCCCCCTTAAAGTGGAAGTGTGTTCTGCCTCCTTTGATGGAGGATTCCTAAGACAGTGGTTCTCCGTTTAAGGATAGGACATTTAGATGATAGGTAGCCAGAAGTGATAACTGTCCACAGTGTGAACTAAATGACACCAACTTTCTGCCTTGAAGCACAGATTATTAAAATCTAAACCAAACCAGACGAACACCAGCCATACTAACCATGATGTATAAACAAGTCTTTCTTTGTGCTGTCAGCTCTTGAATAATGACATGGAGATCTCTTACTAACTATGAAAACTTGACTTTAGCTTGGGCTTGTTCCCCACTAGCTCTTCAAACTTAAATTGGTGTTTATATTAATCTATGTTCTGCTACATGGTTCATTACCTCTCCTCAGTTCTATAGGTCTGACTTCCTCTGCATCTGGCTGGCAAATCTCCTAAGCCTCAGTTTTTTTCCCCAGAGTTCTTATCTCTCCCCGGAAGTCCCACCTATCCTCTCCTGCCTAGTGATTGGGTATTCAGTTCTTTATTAAACCAATCAGAAGGCGCCTTAGGCAGGTGAGGTTAAACAGAGAAACATCTTCACATCCTGTACAAAAAGATTATCCCAACAATGCTTCATTGCTTTGCTCTTCGGCTGTTGCTTACTGTTTCAAACCTCACCGTGCTGTGAGAAGCAGGTACCATACTGTTTAAAGTTTCCTAGACAAAGAGTTCCAGTTCCGTTGTCTATGTTCAGGAGGCTTTGCCCTGCTCCCTTCCCCATGGCTGCCTTATTGTTGGGATTTAGTATTGAACTGGGGTCATTGGTTTTCCACTCAGGAAGATTCCTAATTTGTAGACCAAAGTTATATGTTTAGAAAGTTCCAAACTTGAGAGTTTCAGCTCTTAAAATTTCCATGGGGATAATCAGAGTAACTTTATTTAGCCAATTTCTTAGATTTTATATGTTTAAAAAGGTCATAAGTAGAGCAAAAGAGGTCACGTGTGTTTAGATATTTTTTAAAGGGTGTCCTATCTCAGAGTTTTACTTTGTATGCCTTGTTATCCAGTTTCTTTTTATGCAGAGGGGGCGTCTCAGAGTGCACAGCATGTGAGGTACTGGTGAGAAAAGGAGAGAAATGGGAAGCCGGGAGGGTGAGATGGCAGGGAACTGAACTTCCTGAGTTGTGGATGAGCTGTTCCTCTAGAGAATTCTGACTAATACACTGATTTGGATGATGTGCAGTTTTCAGAATGCTGGATTTGACATTTCTGCAAAATATTCCTGGGTCCATGTGATACCCATGTGGTTTGTCAATGAAGATTCAGAACAGTAGGTAGAGAGGAAGTGCTTGCAAGTTTGTGTTCAATCAGTGCTCTTTGAAGATTTCCATTCAGCCTGGAACCATCTTTGTGGTCTTTCTTGTTAAATACACTACACCATCCTTCTCTATTACAAGGATAAGACAGTGATGCTGATATTACCACTCCCCTTGCTTGTCAGAACCTGCTTGCATTGAAACAATGTAGAACTTCTAACCTCCATGCTTCTCTAAGTCCACTGTATGCTCATTAAAGCAGCCCTCATGATACCTGATCACCCACTAGGTTGCCTGTGAATAATGGCCCCTGATGGCCATTGCAAAAGTTGTTGCTATGCCATACTGGCGGTCACAAATGGAAGTCTGTCCCAGATGGATGATCATTCGTTTTCTGGTCATGCTGAAAAATTGTTAAGTGTGTGACCTGAAATAACACATTTCCAACCATGTCCATTTTGAATTTTCTAGGGAGTAAACTGTGTTCCTGTCTGTGACATCATCATATTGCTTGAAAGCAAGAGAGCTTCAACTGGGTGGGCTTGTAACAGGGAGCCCAGATGATGAGGTAAGGAGTATACAAGGCCAAGTACCTGCCTCCCTCCACTCCTCCTTCCCTCAGAGCTAAAACTGAGGTGAGAAAGTGGACAGGTTAGGCCTGTGTGTGAGCATGGGCCTGTGAGTGGAACACTAGGGTTGTGGTGGACTCTGCTACATTTGTTATTTAGCATTTAGCAGCTTTAAACAATGCGTATCTCATTATCCCACAGTCATGCAGGCCACACATCTGGTTGGACAGGGTTCTGCTGGGTCTCAGGTTCAAGTCCCACACTGCCAAATCAGGGTGGGTATAGGTGACCATGTTCCTTCCTAGTGGCTCTCTGAGTGAATCCACTTGTAATGTCATTCAAATGGTGGAGAAAATCCAATTACATGTAGCTATGGGAATGAAGTTTCTACGTTGTCGCTGCCTGCCTGCTGGGGTTTATTCTTGGATTCCCCAGATTATGCCTTCCTTTTCTGTCTTTAAAGTCAATGGTGGTCCAGCTCCTTCTGCTTCAGCTCTTCCTGGCTCTCTCTCTCTCTCTCTCTCTCTCTCTCTCTCTCTCTCTGGCTCTCTCTCTTTTCTTTTCTTTCTTTCTATCCTTCCTTCCTTCCTTTCTTTTTCTCTTGCTTCCAATTTGAGAAATATTGGTGCATGTGAAGGATTCCTGTGGATAGATTGGGCCCAGTAAGCTACTCCAGATATCCCTCTGATATTTCGTGTTTCCACCCCAATCTCCTCTGCAGTGTCTGTCTTTTGCCAAACAGCATACCATTTTCAGAGGTTGTGGATACTAGAAAACTGCCATTCTGATTACCACAGGATTTTGTCTTTAGCCCTATATTCAACTTGGGTCTGATACAGTGAGATTCAGTCAAATCAGCATGTTAGCAATGTGCTGGCAGCTCAATATCGATAGAGCAATCCACTTAACCACCATCCTTTGGAATGAAGCCTGGCCGTGGTGGCTGGAACCACACCATGGGTGTGTCCTAGAACCCCCTAGGCCCTCTGGTCTACTCTACCTACAATAAGAGTGTGCCAGCAAGGAGCAACAGTAACTAAGGGCAGCGTAGGGCCCTCTCGGAACCTTCTTCCTCAATTAAACTATAGATTATGGGTGTGCCACGGCACAGAGTGAAATTTAATTCTCAAGTAAAGGGACCACTGGCATGTGGTGCAAGGGTCGAGAATCAGCTTTCAGCAGCGAAGGTAATGGGAGCTTCACAATTTAATTGTTCGTTCAGTGTGTTAGTGGGGCCCTGCTGCTGTTCCCCCACCCCTCTCTGTGTGTGTTCTAGAGTGAGATGCGATGCTGTGGGAGAGATTGCACAGAGGTTTTACCTGTGCTGGCTTTGGTTCAAATCTTAGATCGACCCCTTATAGTCTGGGTGATACTGAATGAATCACGTGGAACCTTGTCGTCTTTACAGCAAACCAATGTGCTAGTGTTAAACCCTGGCACTCACAGGCATGACAGACATTATAGCTATTTCACACTCACGCATGCTTACTATTATTTCTCACTTTCAGTGTTATGGTGTGTAAGTAGAGGCTATGTGTAGAGATAACTGGAATGTAATAGGCACATCATACATTTCGATGTACTGATTGAGCCCAGCAATGGTATGAGAAATGTTAAACACCCGACTCTCTCAGAGAGAAGGGGCAGTTTGGAGCACTCTGGGAGTCTGTGATGTGCATGTTCTCAGTGACTCATTACAAACTTCCACCAGGACGTCACTGAATGTAGACTGGGTAGGACAAGCTAATAGCTGGTTCTCCTGAGCGGGCACAAGCTGGCTTAGCAGCCATCCACCAGCTGAGCTCTTATGTGCTGGGCACAGGTCCGTGCTGGGCACAGGTCCGTGCTGGAGTTAGTGTGGACTCCAAGTGAACTTAAAGTTATCTTCTTTGTACTGTTTTATTGCCCCTTCCCCCACAGAAAGTATGGGCCTCCAAAATACGTTGTAACTACAATGCAGTTCCAGGTAAGGCAGTACAGACTCAGTGACCTCTCCAGCTATCTCTTCGTGCTCCTTCTGAACCTGTGGCGGAAGTGTGACATCTGGCCTCTTTGCAAGCCAGCACTCTTATTTCCACAGAGCTGAGTAGGATGTGAGCAAATGATGCTCCTCTTATTGGTTTTGGGTTTGCAGTTGGTGGAGAGACTTCACTTCCTGGAGGCCCACTCAGCAATACTACAAGGAAAAGGTGATGGCTCATCCAGCTGTTACCACGTGGCCTGAATGACCCGGGTGAGAATCGGAGTCATTTCCCAGCTGTGTGAGGTCAAAACCATTTAGCCTTGCTCACACCCCTTTCTCCCAGGGCCCCTGATGATACTGGGGATTCCATTATGACTGACATCTGATATCCTTAATAAGAAAGCAGTTCACTTGTCTTCAAAGCAGGGAAAGGATTTTTGTGAAGATCACCAAAAGAGGCACACTGAAAAAATGTCTTTGTAGACTACCTGGGAATGTGTAGTCTGATAAGACTAACCTACAAGGAGAAATAGCTTGTCCCCTCCCTATCGCCTTGAGTCACTTTATGTCATTTCTCAGAAGGCGATTTCTTTTTCAGGTTAAATTTCCGTGTAGGGTGATATTAAGGAGGGGGTAGTACAATGCAAACACGGTTACAGCTGTTCAAAAGGGCCGTGAAAGTAAAGCTAACATCTGCCCTGCTTAATACGACACCCGTTGGAATTGGATATGAAAGTTGGGACTCCGATGGATTTTTTTTTAATGGGATGATTGGGATTATTTCATTCATTCATTTTCAACCACATCAGAAAATTATGATCTGGGGGCTGCAGAGATGGCTCAGTGGTTAAGAGCAAGCATTTCTCCTGTGGGTGACATGTGTTCACTTCCTAGCACCCACATGGCAGCTGACAAATGTCTAGTTCTGGGGGATCTCAGACCCTCTTCTGTCTCCTGAGAGTACTAGGCACACATGGGCTGCGCATACATACATGCAGTCAAAAACACCTTTATATAAGTACATAAAATATAGTTAAAAATAAAGAAAACAAAGGAAAATTACAACGTGTATTTAATGTGAATTCCAACTACATTCCTAAGCTTTGGCATAAAGAAAAACTCTCAGGATTTCAAAACAGCTCCATAGTATAAATAGAACAAATTAAGACTCAAGGGTAATAAGAAAGCAACTGTAGTTTATTTTGGGAACCTGTATGGGTCTGGGAGGGGGTGCTTTCATTTGGCTAGTGCCTAAGTCCTTGGTGGTTTGTTTAAAACTTTTCCCATTCTAGACAACTATAATCGATTTCTCATGTGCCAAAGATTCAGCATTGTTACTTTTCACACAACTTTACATTTGTCATAGCATAAAATAAAACTTTCCAGGTTGAAATTTTGGGGTTCTAGATAGCAAGTTGTGATAAGAATTGAATCAACCCTTTTCTTCAATTTCTGCCTCATTGGCTTTCCTTCATTCCTTCCTTCTTTCCCTCCCTCCCTCCCTCCTTCCCTTCCTTCCTTCTTTTCTTTTTTCTTTCTTTTGCTGGAGGTCTCAAGACAATGCTGGTAGTTATAAAATTATAATTATGAGCAAATGTGTGTGAAGTGCTCTATGTAGATTTTCTTTCTTCTTCCCTCCTTCCTCCTTCCCTCCCTGCCTGCCCCCTTCCCCCCCTCTCTCTTTCTTTTTGAGACAGGGTTTCCTTGTGTAGCCTAGCTATCCTGGAGCTATCTCTGTAAACCAGACTAGCCTTGAACTCACAGAGATCTGCCTGCCTCTGCCTCCTGAGTGCTGGGATTAAAGGCGTGCGCCACCACCATCTGGCTTATTTTTCTTTCTTGTATTGACCTCTAAGGTTGATTCTATGTTCTAGAAGGCTGATGTGTGTTGATAAGATTTGGACTCAAGGAAGCAAGGACTGAGTTATGGGGTCAGGGGGTGGTAGAAAATCACCCAAGAACAATGAGGTAGAAGGCCAATATACAGCTGCTTAAGAGGGCATTGGGATAACCTTAAATACTAGGGTAAGATGGTCATGTTGAAATGAACAATGATTTCCCTTTGCCTAAAAAATTAAATGCAGGGACAGGGTAGCATGGAATGATGAGAAGTACAGCTTTTAAATATATCTGGGAGTATATAAATTATGAAGGGTAGAGGAGGAAGCAAAGGATGAAGGTAGTAGGAGTGCTGGGCAAATATGAGAAGCTACATTTCAATTGCATTTCAATCCTAGATATACGAAGTCCACATTTTCCATGTAAATATTCCCTGTGTAATGCTTGGCAAACATCTGGGACATGCTTATGCTAAAAGTAGTTTATTGGAAATTCTTATTCGAGCACTCTCATTTGTGTGTGTGTGTGTGTGCGCGCGCGTGCGCGCGTGCGCGTGCGCTATATTTTGTGATCTTATTTGGATTATTAGAATAGTCTGACAAAGGGTTGACTAAGGTAGCTGAAGAGTAGATTGATAGAAGACAGTAGATGTGAAAGAACCAAAAGGTCGAGGCCAGAAGAGAAAAAGGTGTGGCTGAAGATAATAAATGTGGGGAGAGAAGTCAAAATTTAACATGCTGAATTTTTATTTCTGGTATTTCAAGGGTGCAGGGAGCTAAACGGCCATAAGATGGATATGTGAGGTTTTTTTTTTTTTTTGGTTAATTCATGGTCTTGAGTAGTACAGTGAAATAAACATGAAGAGAAATTATTGCAACTTTAAATTAAATCTATTTAAAATTTAATGAAAGTTACAATCCTTAAAATGATTAGTATTTTCATAGGTTCATTGGCCAGCTTAAATATTTTATTAATAACATCTGCCTTTTCACTACACAGGCAAATGAAAACCCAGGGCCTTTCTCTTCTCTCATCTTTTCATATCCTAAAAGCAAACAATACCAGTGTGCTTCATTTCTGCTAAGGAAATGCTTAAAATCAGTTATTAAGTGGGACAAATAACTTTTGCCTGCATCAACCAGAAGGGGTAAAGTGTGTTTCACAAAATCCAATATTAAAATATTACACAATGCTCCTTTGTTATTTTGGCATGGTAATATTTATTTCTAAACATATATGGATCTATATTGTATTTAAAGATGGAAGAATAAGCTAAAATTGTAAAGATGTCTTGAGACTCTTTAAACATTTATAAGTCTATTTTAATTTACTTAATAAATGATTATTGGACCCAGTTTTTACCGTTCATAAAACTAGTCCCTTTCATTAGAATTTTAAGGACAAATCAACAATGGAGTAATTGAGTAGGACTGTAAGCTTCAGATGAAAATGAACTGTTTCTAGACACCCCCATTTGCTGCAGCAGCATCTGTATTTGCCAGGGTCAAGTCATGAAAATAAAAATAAAAAGGTGGTGGTGCACGCCTTTAATCCCAGCACTCGGAGGCAGAGGCAGGCAGATCTCTGTGAGTTCGAGGCCAGCCTGGGCTACAGAGCGAGATCCAGGCAAGGTGCAAAGCTACACAGAGAAACTCTGCCTCGAAAAACCAAAAAAACCCAACAACAACAAAACGACCAAAAAAAAAAAACCAAACAAACAAAAAAAACCAAAAAACCAAAAAAACTCTTATCTGAACTGAGAGAACTTACCTTAATAAATTGTTAGCTAGGCATTGACTAGAGTTTTGAGAAGCAACATCACGCAGGGGGAAGACTGCACTTGTGATTCCCAGGGCCAGAGGAACAAGAGGAAGAGTAGGGAATGAACAAAACCTACAACTTTGCAGGAGAGGCCTTGTGTGCTTGGGACGCAGACCTCTGGCCCTCCAGTGGCTGCTTCTACTGCCCCTTAGCAAGAGGTGAAGTTCTGCAAATCTTAGAAAAGACTGAAGCATGTTAAACTGCAGATAAGGGAGAGGAGGATGCTCGGAGCGGAGAAGCCAGCCCAGAGTAACATCCACCCAAACAGAAGGCAGGCAAAGCAGCTACAACCCCTCTTGCTTCAGATTCGCAGCCACCGTGTATCATCTTCTACTGATCGTGCCTAACATAGATCCAGCGGTCCAAAACTGAAATGTAATTTGAAGACTTACCCCCTCGGTGCGACAAAGCATAATATATCGGTGCCTGTTTGATCTGAGAGACTGTAACTCACCACTGGCTCACCTCCTTACTGTGTCTGTCCCTTTGCCTTCTGTAAAGTGTATGCTCAACAAATATTTACCTCGAACTAGAATAGCTAACCCAAACTGTCTTATGAAGGGGTTTGTACCACCATCTAGGATACTGTCGTAAGTCTCCTCATTTCACCATACAGAAAACAATATGAAGCAGTCTTAAGACGGGTCAGCCTTTCAGGGTTCACGTTCCAGATAGTGAGTCCCAAACAGTGGGAGACTCTGCCTTTGCAGAGTCTAGTTTCCCAGTGCTCTTTTAATTTTTTCTTAGCTTGGTTTCCTTCTTGGAATGCTTGCATCATTCACAGGACCAGTTAGAGATGTCTGCAACAGAAAATAATAGGCTGGCATTGGTATAGATAATCTACATACCTCTGTATAGATATTGTGTATATGTATGTTAATAAATGTATATGTATGTGAGTAAATGGTGTTCTTGTTCTTGTATTTTCCTTTTCCAAAAGCAAAGGGTAGCTTTGTTCACTTGTTCAAACCTTTGTCAAAGTCTAGGTTGTTTTGGCTTTGATTCTACTACAAACACAGCCATCATGGTGAAGCCCAGGGCAGTCTATTTTTGCATGAAGTGAGAACAAATCTGTGTATCTTGCCTTTTCAAGGCCCCAGTAACAGCTTTTCTGAATTTCTCTCTTCAAACAAAACACTGCTCCATGAGAACCGAGCAAGTGTGTAGGCACAGCACCATCCAAGTTCATTCTCAGAAAAGAAACATTTCTTCAAAGGAAGCATGGCCTGCCCACCCTGTAGACGGCCTTTTACATTCTCAGAAGAGCAGTTTGCTTTCCTGGTGACTCGTAGTGTCACACATCTGTGCTTATGATTAGGGTCTTTGGTCTGTCTGTGAATGAAAGGCCTACTCCAGCAGTTTTCCCAGAATGGCAGATGCGTTTGTACCCATTTCCTTTGTGTCTAGGCCTCGTAAGATAGAAAAATGCTTAGAGTCTAGAAATGGGGGTTCCAGTTTTTACCCTTCCCGTCAGTATGTCAAAAAATGTGAAGAGTAAGTTACGGTCAGGGCCTGCATTCAATGTACTGTGACTAACACATGCCTGCAAGGAGTCTCTGAGAAAAACATTTCTTACACGTACGCTCATCTATCCTATCATCTGCCCTTCAATTAACATTTCCTTATTATTTGCTATGGATCAAGCATTTTGTTGGCATAGGAGGTGTTGAGGTGATAGGAAAAGATAGGTCATAAATAAACAAGATAATTTCAGGTAATATTAAGTACCACAATGGAAAGGAGAGAGGAACTTATAGGTAGGCCTGCCATAAAGAGTAGTTATCATGTCTCTGAGAAGCTGGTGTACCAGCTGGAATCTAAATAGCCAATGGGTACTGGACTTATTAAGAGGTAGAGAAAGTACATTTCAGACAGACAAAATGTGTTCAAGTGATCAAATGGAAATAGATTTGATCAAGTGTGACTGGAGTTTTGGCATCTGGAACAGAGACCCTTGCCCAGAGACAGTCCTGAAAGGTGCCTAACCTCCTCTATAGTCTATGCCATTTTGCTTTTTCTTTCTAGGGGTTAATCACATGTTCTGTTCGACTCATAAATGATTTCTGCTTGAGTTCATTGAGTGCCCAGCTGCTTTATTGTGCTGTAAACCATCAGGTAAAGTTCAAGTATAGAGTTTGGGAGATTGATAATGCAGTCCTGAGCTTAACCTGGGGTATTATATAGATCAGCTGTTACCTCATGTTGTAGGTAATTCCTCACTGGGAATTCAGATAAACAAGATGTGTTGGTGGGGCTGTCTGTTCTATTGGATAATATGCCCCTCAGGTCTGAGTAGTGCCATTTAAAAATGCCATACCTCTACATAGATAACAATACCAGGTCTGCAGAGATGCCACAGCCAGAACATCTGTGTGTTTCTGGTAGAGGAAAGAGTGACACAGCCAGTTGACAGTTTCTTAAGAAATTGAAGATGAGCTCATCATGTTACTCAGCAATGTCACTTCTGAATATCTATCTAAAAGAAGCAGAAGTCTACATTCACACAAAATCTGCACTTATCAACACTAGAGATAGGAACAGCCAAAACATCCTTCAATGGCTGAATAGATAAATTATGCTACATCCACCCAATGACATGTTACTTTGAAATAAAAAGGAACTATTGTTACACAGAACAACTTGGGTAGATTTCAAAAGTGCCAAGCTAAGTGAAAGAAGCCAATTTTACAAGATAGGGACATCATGTGATGCCATGTATTTTGAATTTGCTGAGAGATAAAACCATGATGCTGAGAAAAATGGATGACCATGGAGGGTTTGGAATAAGTATTACTGAAAAAAGGGGCCAATAGGAGAGTTGGGAATATAGATCAGTTGGTAAAGTATTTGCCTAGCATGCTGGAAGTGGTAAGTTGATCCTCAGCATTGTATAAAGTGGCCATGGTGGCTCATACCTGACATTTCAGTTCTTAGGAAGTTGAGGAAGGAAGATCAAAAGTTCAAGGTCATTTTTGGATAAATAGTGAGTTTGAGGCCAATCTTGGATACAGAGACTGTCTCAAACAAACTAACAAAATGACTAACAAGAGGAAGTCTGGGTGATAATTGGAATTTTTTGGTATTCTCATAGTAAGGGTTCTGTTAATTTGTATAGTATATATGTGAAAATTCAGAGAATCCTATACCCATTTTTAAAAAGTAGGTGTTGCAAGTATTAATTTTAAAATTAAAGTAAGATCTAATAACAATTAAGAAATATGCTGATAGGGTAGTAGTGGTGCATACCTTTAATCCCAGCACTCAGGGAGGCAGAAGCGGGCAGATCTCACTGAGTTTGAGGCCAACCTGGTCTACAGAAAGAGTTCCAGACAACCAGAACTACAGAGAGAAACCCTGTCTCAAAAAATAAAAAAGAAGAAAGGAATATGCCAGTGGTTAGCAAGTCTGAAAAAAATTGTTTTGGTGGGGCTGGGGTTCAAACCCAGAAACCATCATCCATTCATCTATCTATCTATCTATCTGTCTGTCTGTCTGTCTATCTATCTACATCATCTATCCATCATCCCTATCTATCTATCTATCTATCTATCTATCTATCTATCTATCTATCTACATCTATAAATCATCTCCATCGATCATCTATCTATCTATCTATCTATCTATCTATCTATCTATCCAGCCATCCATCTATCCATCATCTATATATCTATCCACCTACTCACTCACCCATTTACCTACTCTTCCATCCATCTATGCATCTGTCTACTCTTCCCCTTGAAATCGTGGTAGAATAATTTCTTGATTTTGTAAGAATCCACATGGATTTAGAAAGTATGAATGCCCCATCACCAAACAATTCTAATCCATTAGTGAAATGTAATCTGACTTGCATGAATTAAAAAGTATAGAAGATCTTGAATGGTTCAACTGCCTGCTATCCACTGTGCAGTATGAAAGGCACTGCAAGTAATTCAAGAGAAGAAACACTTTCAGCTTCAATATCAAATAATATGACAAGACAGCTGAGCAGCTTGGTGTAAGAAGGATTCCAAGAGAAGCCCAATGTGTCCCAGGACATTGTGGTTTTCTCAGACTGGGGATTCAATGTCTGGCTGAATTAAACCTTGAATGAATGAAGCTGTTCATTCATTGAATTCCCAACTCATTCTAAGACTAGAAATAGATTCAGAGGTTATGAAACAGTCTACACCAATCTATCCCTCATGCCAATTTGTGTGGTTTATGTGTCTTGATGATCTTCCCACCTTTCAAGCAGATCTGAGGATGCTTTGACTTGGAGGCAACTCATTTCCTTGTTGGGTGATGCAGGCTACTCATACAAAGAACACATTTTCTTTTTTTTCTTTTTTTCTTCTTCTTCTTCTTCTTCTTCTTATTATTATTATTATTATTATTATTATTATTATTATTATTATGTGTTTTAATTTTATACATCAGCCATGGGTTCCCCTGTTCTCCCCCTTCCCACCCCCAACCCCACCTTCCCCCCAGCCCCTCCCCTCCATTCCCATGTCCTCCAGGACCAAGACATCCCTGGGGATTCATTTAAACCTGGTGGATTCAGTACAGGCAGGTCCTGTCCCCTCCTTCCAGGCTGAGCATGTGTCCCTGTGTAAGCCCAAGGTTCCAAACAGCCAGCTCATGCACTAAGGACAGGTCCTGGTCCCACAGCCTGGATGCCTCCCAAACAGATCAAGCTATTCAATTGTCTCACTTATCCAGAGGGCCTGATCTAGCTGGGGGCTCCACAGCCGTTGGTTCATAATTCATGTGCTTCCATTTGATTGGCTATTTGTCCCTGTGCTTTTTGCAATCTTGGATTCAACAATTCACGCTCTTATAGTCCCTCCTCTTTCTCAACAGTTGGACATCTGGAGCTCCACCTGGGGCCTGGCTGAGGATCACTGCATCCACTTCCATCAGTTATTGGATGAGAGTTCCAAGACAACTGTTAGGGTGTTTAGTCATCTGATCACCAGACTAGGTCAGTTTAGGCTGTCTCTCTACCATTGCCAGTAGTCTACAGTGGATGTATCACTGTGGATTTCTGGGGACCTCTCGAGCACTCTGCCTATTCCTGTTCTCATGTGGTCTTCATTTATCATGGTCTGTTATTCCTTGTTCTCCCTTTCTGTTCTTGATCCAGCTGGGATCTCCTGATCCCCTAAGCTTTCTTTCCCTCAAACCTTGCCCTTCATTACTCCCACTGTCGTCCAGGTTGTTCATGTAGATCTCATCCATTTCTCTGTCATTGGGTGATCCCTGGGTCTTTCCTAGGGTCCCGTTTTCTAGGTAGCCTCCCTGGAGTTGTGTACCAGTCTAGTCATCTTTGTTTTACTTCTAGTATCCTCCTATGAGTGAGTACATACCATGTTTGTCCTTCTGAGTCTATGTTACCTCACTCAGGATGATTTTTTCTAGATCCATCCATTTGCCTACAAACCTCATGATGTCATTGTTTTTCTCTGTTGAGTAGTACTCCATTGTGTATATGTACCATATTTTCTTTATCCATTCTTCAGTTGAAGGGCATCTAGGTTGTTTCCAGGTTCTGGCTATTACAAACAATGCTGATATGAACATAGCTGAGCAAATGCCCTTGTGGTATGATTGAGCATTCCTTCGGTATATGCCCAAGAGTGCTACTGTTGGGTCTTGGGGGAGATGGATTCCCAATTTTCTAAGGAAGTGCCATATTGATTTCCAAAGTGGCTGTACAAGCTTGCATTCCCACCAGCAGTGGAGGAGAGTTCCCCTTGCTCCACATCCTCTCCAGCATAAGCTGTCTTCTGTGTTTTTGATCTTAGCCACTCTGACAGGTGTAAGGTGGTATCTCAGAGTCGTTTTGATTTGCATTTCCCGGATAATTAGGGATGTTGAGCAATTCCTTAAATGTCTTTCAGCCATTTGAACTTCCTCTGTTGAGAATTCTCTGTTTAGTTCTATAGACCATTTCTTAATTGGACTGTTGGGCATTTTGATGTCTAATTTCTTGAGTTCTTTATATATTCTGGATATCAGCCCTCTGTCAGATGTGGGGTTGGTGAAGACCTTTTCCTATTCTGTAGGCTGTTGCTTTGTCTTGTTGACCATGTCCTTTGCTCTACAAAAGCTTCTCAGTTTCAAGGTCCCATTGATTGATTGTTTTTCTCAGTGTCTGTGCTACTGGTGTTATATTTAGAAAGTGATCTCCAGTGCCAATGCATTCAGAGTACTTCCTACTTTCTCTTCTATCAGGTTCAGAGTAACTGGATTTATGTTGAGGTTTTTGATCCACTTGGATTTAAGTTTTGTGCATGGTGACAAATATGGATCTATTTGCAGCCTTCTACACATTGACATCCAGTTATGCCAGCACCATTTATTGAAGATGCTTTCTTTTTTCCATTGTACATTTTTGGCTTCTTTGTCAAAAATTATATGTTCATAGATGTGGTGGGTATTGTGTTCCCTGAAATATTGTGTGTTCCCCGAAATAAACATATCTGGGGTCAGAGAACAGACAGCCACTAGAACAAAGCCAAAAATGGTGGCTAGAAAATAGGAAGAATAAGCCCTAACAGAAGTTGGGCGGTGGTAGCACACGCCTTTAATCCCAGCACTTGGGAGGCAGAGCCAGGTGGATCTCTGTGTGTTCAAGGCCACTTTAGAAACAGCTAAGCATGGTGACCCGCGCCTTTAATCCCAGAAACCCAACCTTTAACCCCAGGGAGTAGGGACAGAAAGAGAAAGGTATATAAGGCATGAGGGCCAGGAACTAAGGGTTAAGCATTTAGTTAGTTAAGCATTTGGCTGGAGAAGTATTCGGGCTTTGGAGCAGCACAGTCCAGCTGAGAGCCATTGGAAGGAGGACTCAGAAGCTTCCAGTCTGACGAAACAAAACCAGCTGAGGGACTGGTGAGGTGAGGAAACTGTGGCTTGTTCTATGTCTCTGATCTTCCAGCAATCACCCCAATAACTGGCCTCGGGTTTGAGTTTCATTAATAAGAACTCTTTAAGATTCCTACTACACATAGATGTACGGGTTAATGTCAGGGTCTTCAATTCGATTCCATTGGTCCACATGTCGGTTTTTATGCCAGTACCAAGGTGTTTTTATTATGGTAGCTCTATAGTAGAGCTTGAGGTCAGGGATCGTGATGCCTCCAGAGGTTGTTTTATTGTACAGGATTCTTTTGGCTATCCTGGGTTTTTTGTTTTTCCATATGAAGTTGAGTATTATTCTTTCCAGATCTGTGAAGAATTGTGTTGGTAATTTGATGGGGATTGCGTTGAATCCATAGATTGCTTTTGGTAAGATCGCCATTTTTACTATATTAATCCTGCCTATCCATGAGCATGGGAGATCTTTCCATTTTCTAACATCTTCTTCAATTTCTTTTTTCAGGGACTTAAAGTTCTTGTCATATAGGTCCTTCACATGCTTAGTTAGTGTAACCCCAAGGTATTTTATATCATTTGTGGCTATTGTAAAGGGTGATGTACCTCTGATTTCCTTCTCAGCCTGTTTGTCTATAGGAAGGCTACTGATTTTTTTGAGTTGATCTTTTATTCTGCTATGTTGCTGAAGGTTTTTATTAGCTGTATCAGTTCCTTGGTTGAATTTTTGGGGTCACTCATGTATACTATCATGTCATCTGCAAATAGGGAGAGCTTGACTTCTTCCTTTCCAATTTGTATCCCCTTAGTCTCTTTATGTTGTTTTATAGCTCTGGCTAGAACTTCAAGTACTATATTGAATAAGTATGGAGAGAGGGGACAGCCTTGCCTTGTTCCTGATTTTAGTGGTATTGCTTTGAGTTTCTCTCCATTTAATTTGATGTTGGCTGTTGGCTTGCTGTAGATTGCCTTTATTATATTTAGGTATGTTCCCTGTATTCCTGATCGCTCCAAGACCTTTATCATGAAGGGGTGTTGGATTTTGTCAAATGCCTTTTCTGCATCTAGTGAGATGATCATGTGGTTTTTTTTCTTTGAGTTTGTTTATATGCTGTATTGCATTGACAGACTTTCGTGTGTTGAACCACCCTTACATCCCTGGGATGAAGCCTACTTGATCATGGTGGATAATTGTTTTGATGTGTTCTTGGAATCTGTTTGCCAGAATTTTATTGAGTATTTTTGCATCAATGTTCATGAGGGAGATCGGTCTGTAGTTCTCTTTCTTTGTTGCATCTTTGTTTGGTTTAGGAATCAGGGTAATTGTAGCCTCATAGAAGGAGTTTGGTAATATACCTTCTGCTTCTATTGTGTGGAACAATTTAAAGAGTATTGGTATTAAGTCTTCTTTGAAGATCTGGTAGAATTCTGCAGTGAAACCATCTGGTCCAGGGCTTTTTTAGTTGGGAGATTTTTTAATGACTGATTCTATTTCCTTAGGGGTTATTGGACCATTTAAATGGTTTATCTGGTCTTGATTTAAGTTAGGTGTGTGGTACCTATCCAGAAAATTATCCATTTCTTTTAGATTTTCCAGTTTTGTGGAGTAGAGGTTTTTGAAGTATGACCTGATGATTCTCTGGATTTCTTCATTGTCTGTTGTTATGTCCCCCTTTTTGTTTCTGATTTTGTTAATTTGGATGCTCTCTCTCTGTCTTTTGGTTAGTTTGGATAAGGGCTTGTCTATCTTGTTGATCTTCTCAAAGAACCAACTCTTGGTTTCATTAATCCTTTGTATTGTTCTCTTTATTTCTATTTTATTGATTTCAGCTCTCAATTTGATAATTTCCTGGTGTCTGTTCCTCTTGGGAGACTTTGCTTCTTCCTGTTCAAGGGTTTTCAGGTGTGCTGTCAAGTCACTAGCGTGAGATTTCTCCAGCTTCTTTATGTGGCCATTCAGTGCTATGAATTTCCCTCTTAGCACTGCTTTCATAGTATCCCATAAGTTTGGGTATGTGGTGTATTCATTTTCATTGATCTCTAAGAAGTCTTTTATTTCTTTCTTTATTTCTTCCTTAACCCATTGGTGATTCAGTTGAGCATTATTCAGTTTCCATGAGATTGTAGGATTTCTGTAGTTTTTTCTGTTGTTGAACTCTAACTTTAAACCATGGTGGTCCGATAGAACACAGGAGGTTATTCCAATTGTTTTGTATCTGTTGAGATTTGCTTTGTGGCCAAGTATGTGGTCGATTATAGAGAAGGTTCCATGGGGTGCTGAGAAGAAGGTATATTCTTTTTTGTTTGGGTGGAATGAGGAACACATTTTCAGTTGAACTTTTTCTTCTCTGTAACATTTATCTTTTGGGTCTAGTTATACCCTTTGGGTCCTCCCAGATAGATAATCTATTTGTTGTTATGTACCCATAGGTGATTTCATTTTGAGCCTACTTTTAATCTAGAAAACCAGGGCAACAGTAACAATAAGTATATTTTAAGGTAGCCCAGTGATGGATATCACATTGGTTAATTAATGTAACCCAGAAAGTTCCTTACAGGTATGTTAAGGAATTAATGTAATAAAGACAATTCCTCACTGATCTGCCCAGAGGCTTGTCTCCTATTGGACTCTAGATTCTGTGAAGTTGACAATCAATATTAACTATCACATGAGGCTTCCATAAGCTCTAGGGCCCCAAGCCTGACTGGGAAGATGAGGTTACTCAGAGACTGTCAGTGATGGGACAGTCTCTTCCCAGTGTAACACCAAAGACAGGGCCTGAAGCAGTCTGGGATTGGCCAGGAGGAAGGCCAAAACAATGAGATGAATAGCAAAGGAATTCCACATGTGCTCTCACACCTGTTTGGACTTCTTGTGTGCTCATCAGCGGTAAGGCATAAGTGAACACACACACATCCAGGCATCCGGGAAATATGAATTAGTTGGAAATTTATCAGAGACTAAACTTTTATCCATCTGGGCCGTTGAGATGGTTCAGTGGTTCAGCAGTCAGGCCTGGCCACCTGAGTTTGGTCCCCAGGACCTACATGGTGGAAGAAAAAGACCCACAAGCTATTCTCTGACCACCACATGCATCATGCCATGGCGCATGCACGCGCGTGTGTGCGCGCGCACGGACACAAACACACACACACACACACACACACACAAATAAGTGTGAAAAAAGTGGCAGAACCACAAAACTGTAGTGGGTACCTGTTTCACCTATGACCTTGAGGTACCAGTCCCTAGGGCTGGGTTAAGACCTGAGGTGCATGTACACCCCTCTCTCCTCTTTTCCTCCTAGGCTTGGATGGTGTGGACTGCAGGCGGCAGAAGCAGCGTGGGGTTGACCATCAACCTTCCAGGACTCTGCGATGATTTTGCTCTATCCTATATAATGAGTTTTGTACTGTTTTGTTCTCCCCAATTTATATCATAGTAAACTCCCTCATACTCCTTAAGCAGACTCCCTTGGATTTCTTGCTACACAGAACCCTGAGAGAATCTGTCACTGTATTGCTTCAGATGTTTGGCCATCTTTGTGTTTGCGAGGCAAAGGCTTTGTTTACTGAGTCATCTCCACAGTGCCTGCACATACATCTCCTTTTGAGTACACACACACACACACCTACACACACAGACACACACATATACAATGTATATACACACACACAGTGGCCTATCTCATGGCTGAGAATCTATAAATGTCATTTTTTTTTTTTTTTTTTTAGAATTCTAGGACACAGTAGCAGCCTTTTATATATTCCTCTCAAAGTCTCAAAAGAGGATCAAAGCTTCTAGAGAGTGGAAAGCTGTAATAATTCCCAGGCTTCTTCAGGCTTCCAAAATGGACCAAAGAACCTTTTGATTCTTTCACCAATATTAGAAGCACTTCCTGCTCTAGTCAGGGTTCTCTGGAGGAACAGAACCTGTAGAGGGGATATATACTGAGAATGTGTTAATTGGCTTATGTGATACAGTTGGAGCAGTCCAACAAGGACTGTTTCATATCAGGAGAGGCTGAAAGCCTGTTATTGGCTGAATCCACAAGGCTGAAGGAATCAGACACCCTGATCTGGTGCTGAAGGCCTAGAGGGCAACTGGTCTTCAGTCCATGTTTGAAGCCCACAGAACCTGGCCCATCGTATTTTACAGTTTGACAAAACAGGTGATTCTCAGGAAAGTCTCTCTGTCCTCCACAGACACATCTCTTGGGAATTCTATTGTAAGAAAATTTCCCATGACCCAGTTCTGCCAAAGGAATTCAGATTTCTGGGCATGAGAAACTCAGCAGTCCAAATTTTTAACAGATTCTTTAACAACCTATAATGCTATGAACAGTGAGGTATTTCTATTAACATCCAAGGAAAAGGAAGGGCAAATAAATAAGTAGTAGTCCCAATGGAGAACAAAAAAAAAAAAAGAGAGAAAAAGTGTCTAACCAATGGGCTCAGACAGAAAAATAGTTGGTCGCATAAATTATGACACACCTATAAAATATACCATACTAAGTGATGTGGAGGGAGAACATTTATATATGTATATATATATATATGTGTGTGTGTGTATATATATATATATATATATATATATATATATATATATATGTATGTATATAGCCTGTGATATAACTGAAGATGAAAAATAGGGCATAGAAAATGATTCCATTATATATGTATATATGCATAGAAGATATATGAAATTCATTCTTTCCAAAGGTTATTCATTGGTTTTGTGGTGAATAAGACTGATAACATTCTTTGTTAACAGTCTAATATACATACACATACCATATATTATTGTGTTAGCATATTACTTATAGGAATTCTCTCATACAGATTATCTTAAGTAAATTTTTCTACAAGTAAGTGTAGACATTTTACAATACAATACTAACAATGACTATAAATGCGTTTTTTAAATATAGCTTTGATTTTATGAATCATGTTCCATATAAGAATAAAAACTTAATAACAGGCTGCATCTCTGCCTTCATCTTCCTTTACCCTGGTTTCTTATCTACAGCCAAGTCACCAGTCTTATGTCAACATCTTCCTTTGAAGAAAATTAAGTTCACTGAATTAATTTCCTTTACACCATGTATGAGCATAAAGGTTCCTGCTTTCACAAGCTCTACACACAAATCTCTTTCCTGATGGCTCTTCTAAGCATTATGGGTAATGTCTTCCATTACGGTGCCTCCCCACCCCCAGTTCAGACTACATAGTACACAAATGAATACTAATTTCTGATAGAGAAAGAGTTACTCAGAAGTCAGGACATCTCTCCGTGTATTTCGCTAGGTCTCTACTGTGTAAATACTCCTGTATGTGGTTTTATGTGAAATTCTATCTAGCGATTCTTCCAAAGATGGACAGCAACCACAGAATCAGGGCTATTTTATGGAAAACCTTTATTGAACTCAGCTGTGTTTGTAGAAAAGACATGGAAAGGTGAGAGAGAAGATGGAGTATTTATTGCTGGCCAGTCTTCTTCTCTTCTCTCCAGATTACGCTTGGCTTTCAGGCTGCCTTCTGTCTAAGAGACATGTTCTAGTCACCCAGATAACTTCATAACTGTAGGAAGAATGAGCAGCTGCAGCTTCTTTCAGATTCAGCTTCATTGAAAGCTAAGGCCCTAGGAAGCCCATTGGACAAACGTACAGTTGCTCCAGATGATGCAAATCCAGAAATAAGAAACATGTTTTCTTTCCTTTACCCGCCTTCTTGCTGGCTTCGTAAAGCCACAGAAACTTCAGCTTATTGCGTTTTAACATGTTTTCAACTTATTTTTAGTTCACAAGTGTTTTGATGGCTTTTCTCCCAGCACAATCAATTCCGAATGCAGTTCTTTTGAGAGGTAATGACCCGTCTTCTGGAGCATGGTTGTCTTTAGGCAGATAGAGGCATGGAAGGCTTCCCTCCGGAGCCTCTTTGACACATGCCACACTCTCTTCAGCTGCCAGTGTTCTGGGAGTGAGAGAGAATGTTACTGGATGTTTGTTGGGTGTGACCAGGTTGTATGAGTGTTCATGGGAGTTACAACTTCATTCAGGATTGCTTCCGCCTAGTAAGTGGGGTTGATGGACAGGTCCTAAGAATCCCATTCTACTATTGTTCAATACATTTCTCAGTTTGAAACCATTAAAAGTCTCTCTCTGTAGACATGTGGAAGCTGTGTAAGACTTCTGCTATAAGATGGAGGCCCAGCAAGTACAGTCGATTTGAATGCAGCCTGGCCATCACTACTTCATCAGAGCAGCTGGAAGTCTTAACAACATTCTCCCAAACTTCCTCACAAAAGGCAGGCTGAGCTGAGATGAAAATAGTCTGAATTTGGCTTCTAAATGGTTTTCAATGTAACATTATCCACATCTGGACCCAGAAAACATCTAGGTGCACAGTTATTATAATTTTCATTTTTCTCCCTCATGCTGGGGTCTCATTATGTAGCTCTCTTGGCCAGTCTGTAAATGTCAATAGCTGTTTTCCAAATATCAGAACCTCAGTTGTGCTTCAGTCAGTTAATCTTCTGTCTTATAACCAAAATGTAATGGATGAAAGTTGGCGAAAACAAAACAGAACAAAACACAAGTATGCCAGCAAAGTTGCAGAATCTATACACTGCTGATAGGTATGTAATTGATACACTTTGCCTCATACTATACCTGTATGCTAATGCCATACTATCCTTTGGATCATGATACTCCTACTGGAAATTAACCTTAGAAACTAAAATGAGTTTAGATAAAACCTGAGACAAAGCTCCTTATATAAATTCAAGTACCACCAATGACTGACCTAATTACTTATGATATAGAGGTTAGAAGAATTATGAGTTCATGGAGTCTGATTTAGAATTGCCTGCATGAGTAGATAACCTAAACCAAGAACTTATAAGGACATCTCCAAAGGTCCTGAGTTGCTGATAGTGACCAAATCTGAGGGCCATAAGCTCATGCAAAATGTCATTCCAGCCTTCGAGACTTCTAAATCCAAGAAGTGCTGACCAAGCCATCAGATATGCATCCTGAGCCCCTTGCCATGTTTGTACTGAATTACAACTTGGATGTGCCATGAATCCTAGTCACTGGTTAATATAAGGCAGGGGTACAGAGTAGTATCCTTCTGGGAGATTCCTTTGGTGTGAGAATTCCCTGAAGGCTTTGCATCTTCCTAAGACTAGATAGACGGTCAATGGGATACTTCCTGAGACCTTCCTTCCTGGTCTCTTTCTCTCAGGGTTAGATTTGCTTATGGTCTGAGGGCTCCTTGAGCCTTCCCCAGTGTTTTCCGTATTTTATCTTCCAGAAATGTTTACCAATAAAACCCTTCACATTATGTAGCTGATGTATTCCTGTGTCTACCCGTCTCAGACCCAAGCAAACACACAGAGACTTATAGTACTTATAAACTGTATGGCCGTGGCAGGCTTCTGGCTATCTAGTTCTTATATCTTAAATTAATCCATTCCTATTAATCTGTAAGTTGCCACATGGCTTGTGGCTTACCGGTATTTTACATCTTGCTTCTCATGGTGGTGGCTGGCAGTGTCTCCTGACTCAGTATTCCACTTCCCAGAATTCTCTTCTCTGCTTATCCTGCCTATACTATACTTCTTGCCTGGCTACTGGCCAATCAGCATTTTATTTATCAATCGATCAGAGCAACACATTCACAGCGTACAGAAAGACATCCCCAGCATATTTAGCCCCATTTTTGACATTTGTCATTCAGAAGAACAAGCCCAAAGGTAGACATTTTGGACTAGCTTTCCCACCTACCAGCATGTGAGAAGCACATATTCCTGGCTCATGGATGGATACAAATTGCCTCTGGTATAACCCGGAGGCTCAGTTGCTTGATAGTGGTAGCTTGGAAAAGCATCAGGGTTAAGAGTAATACTGACTATGGTATGATTACCGAAATTATTAAAAACTATGCATTGAATAATTGGTATACAGAGAGTGGAACTGCCTGAGTATTCCTAAGTTATAGTAATGCCTTGAAGATTAATATTGAAAATAGAAGAGTATTAGAAAACACAGTTTTAGTTAGGGTTACTATTGCTGTGATGAGACACACATGACCAAAATTGATCTGGGGAGGAAAGAGTTTATTTGGCTTACACTTTCACATCACTGTTCATTATTGAAGGAAGTCAGGACAGGAACTCAGACAGGCCAGGAACCTGGAGGCAGGATCTGATGCAGAAGCCATGGAGGGATGCTGCTTACTGGCTTGCTCCTCATGGCTTGTTCAGTCTGCTTTCTTATAGAACCCAGGACCACCAGCCCTGGATGGTGGCACTACCCACAATGGACTTGGCCCTTCCCCATCAATCACTAATTAAGAGAATGCCCCACAGGTTTGTGTTCACCTGGATCTTATGGAGGCATTTTCTCAAGTGGGGCTCCCTCCTCTTTGATGACTCTAACTTGTGTCAAGTTGACATAAATCCAGCCAGCATATACACCTTAGTCCAATGTGAGTGCCTAAGAACTTCTGTGGTAGTTCTCAAAGAGGCAGATAGCTTCTGTCACAGGATATGTGTAGCCGAGGGTTAGAACCATGGAGCTCCAGAGATTGTTTGATTGGCATGGGACTATCTTGATAATGCCTGAGGAGGCAGATTATCCCACCTTCCCAAATTCACTTGCAGAAGTGGCTCACTGGCCGTAGGAGGGACTATCAGTTCTAAGGTGCTAGAAGATGGAATAAAAATCTCATCCTCGATGAGCATGGTGGTGCTCACCTCTAATATTAGCACTGGAGAGGCAGGCAGATCTAGATAGCAAGTTCTAGGCCAGCCTTGTCTATGTAGTGAGTTTCGAGTTTCCAGGTCAGACAGGACTACATAGTGAGACCCAAAAACAAACAAACAATAAGAAGATCTTCATCTTTATAAGAGGTGCCACATTCAAGATGTTCTCCCATCTCTCTCCTGCCTCCCAAGCCAATAGCTTGGATTCACTCTCAGTACCATGACTAAGGTCAAGCTGGGCCTGTTAGTTAAAAAAGAGGTTCTCTGGCTAAAACCTGCAATTACTGGGTTGACAGGAACTGGCAAATGCTCCTGGGATTGGATTTTGATGTATTTGACCAAAGAGTCTGGCTGGACTGTGAGGTTGGATAACCAAGAACTCTTTGACATAAGGGCGTTTCCTTAAGACACGGAATTTGACACCCTAGGAATGTTGTTCAGAGACTGGGCAAACTCACTGTCGGGTAGTGCTCAGAGGGCTGGGTAAAACAAGGACGAACACTTCCAAAGTGGAAATGCTCAAGTTGGGATGGTAGAGGAAGAATTAAAGGAGCAGGGGTAGTAGGTGTGCTGGATGGGTCTAGTCTGCAAGACTAGAAGATTCTCCAGAGGGTGATGCTCCATGACTGGACCAGAAATCATTCACTACGGTTATATGGAGTGCACTTTTTAAGGTCATCCACATCTCAGGGAGTTAGGAGTTATGGTAGGAAATACAATCCCAGATCTAGGTTTGTTAACATCCATGAGGACGATGGTGCTCTTGGAAGCTAGGGGTGCTCTAGGGGATTAGAAGAAAAAGTAGTGGTGGGCTCAGATGGGCGGGAGGCTGAGCACAATCCTTTGCACAGTTCTTGGGCTTGAGTCAATTTTCAGACTTGAACAGGTGGCCGAGTAGCTACAAGGAGAGATCTGATACCACTGAAGTAAGAATGTACTGTATCAATATTTTTAGTCCTTCTCTAAGGGACGTGTGGCCACTTAGATGTGGGAGAGGGAAATAACTCATCATGTCTGGTGTTAATGGGCATAAAGTCTGGAGTGACACTGGTACTTAGAGACCTAAATACCATAATGATACCCCTTGTCAGAGAAAGTCTATAGAGCCAAGTAATAAATGGGATCCTGGATAGCTGAGTATTTTCACATTTCCCCAACTATAATCTATCTTCCTCCCTCCCTCCATCCCTCTCTCCCTTCCTCCATCCTCTCCCTTCTTTCTTTCTTTCTTTCTTTCTTTCTTTCTTTCTTTCTTTCTTTCTTTCTTTCTTTCTTTCTTTCTTTCTTATATATGAATATGAAAATTATAGTAACATCCATAAAGCATAAAGGTTTCCTGGAATAGAAACTACGAAAGAAGGGAAAACCAAATGGAAACTTTTGCTACTATCTGCTCCCGTTTTCTCTCATTCAACATAGTAAATTCCAAATGATCTTATCTTATGGTGAGCGGATAGTGGGGAGTTATGCCATTATTGAAGACCTAAGAGATACAAGGGTGGTAACAACTCCTTTTATCTCTCTATTTAATTTGTCTTTCTCTTAAAAACAAAAACAAAAACAAAAAAACTGAGTAGATTCTAGAAGCCTTGTAGACTGGCCAACAAAGCTGACCAGCACAATCAGGATATTTTATCATAGCACTAGACACTGGAACAGAACAGGGATAGGGACACACGCGCGCGCGCGCACACACACACACACACACACACACACACACACACACACACTCACACACACACACAAAGGGGGGAGAGAAAAATATACATGCATAAAAATAAAATAAAATAAATAGAGAAGAAATGGTGTATTGGTTCTAGAAGCATGAACTTTGTTTTTTTGTTTTTTGAGACAGAGTTTCTCTGTGTAACAGTCCTGGCTGTCCTGAAGCTTACTCTGTAGACCAGGCTGGTCTCAAACTCAAAGATCCACCTGCCTCTGCCTCCTTGGTGCTGGAATTAAAGGCATGTACCACCACTGCCCAGCTATGCACTTTTACATATTAAGGTAGATCTACTTACTGCTCAGCCCTGGATCTATTCTGAGTGCCAGATTGTCAGGAATACAGAGTCTGTCATGTGACACAATGCCAGAAGACCAGCTGGCAAGTTGGCTGCATCAAGATCATCTCATTCTGAAAGGGCAAGTGGGTCCTTCATCCTCACAGACAAAGACACCTATTCTAAGCTTACTCTTTCTGCTGCCAGAGCCTTGTGTCGACAGTACTATCCAGGGACCAATAACATGTCAGATAAGGAGACTCAGAATTGCATTTGGAAAAGAATACAATGAAGAACCTCACTTCACATCAAAGTGGTGTAGGAATGGGCTCATATCCATGGGTTCCACATGTTCTATGTTCCACATGTTCACACTATGTAAATGAGAGGCAGCCAGTCTCATAAAATACCACAGTGGCTCTCAAAAGATGCAGCTAAGGTCCTGCTTGCATAAAACAATGCATTTATCATAACAGAGACGCCTACATGATGCCATATCCTCATCAGGAAGAAGTCTTGAGTACAATGATAAAGGGTAGAAGTAGAATGGGTCCAGTGCCATTCCTAAAAGATTCCTAAAGAGAAATTATTATTATTATTATTATTATTATTATTATTATTATTATTATTATTTGGCTAGGAGACAGCAAAGATCCCATTCAAGTACACATTATGACTACCACTTGGACATTTTGAAGTCCTTTGTCCAAGGACCAACAAGCAGGAAGCAGAGTCATGATACAGGTGGAGATAATTAGCCCTGAGCAAGGAGGAGGAGATCAGGCTAGCTCTGCACAATAGGGTCAGAGAGAAATAGCTGTAGCATGGGTAATATCCTGGGGGTGCTTCTAGTATTCTTGCTTCATTTTAACTATGAGCAAACATATATACAACTCAGAATTGTGAAGTGGATGAGTATTGGAGCCTCAGACCCACCCCTCAAGAATGAAAGTTTGCTTCCTCTCACCAGCTATACCACCAAGATTGCCAACGTGATGCTTGGAGTTGAGGACAAGGAAGTCAGAACAGCTAACACAAGTCGAGCCGTGGCAGGGGAACAGTTGTAGTCTTTCAACAATTATTTATTTACTTACTTAATGAGTGTGGATGTTTTGCCCATAGGTATGTCTGTGTACCACATGCATGCCTGGTGCCAATGCAGGCCAGAAGAGGGCATCAGATCCCCTAAGACTGGAGTGACAGATAGTTGTGAGGTGCCATGTGGGTGCTAGGAATTGAATCTACGTTCTCTAGAAGAGCAGCCTGTGCTCTGGACCCCTGATACAAGCCCAGTTGCAGTGTTGAGGTCAGCTGTGGTGACTGGGGCTTTTCTTGCCACCTGCTCCTCCTCCAAGTTTCTCCTCAGAAGGAAAAGCCCATAGGAACCGTGGGAGGTGAGCTGTGGGAGAGAATTGTGGAAGAGAATGCCAAGTTCATGTGGAGAATTGCATTCGTATCAGGTAAGGGGTAGACTGTGGCATTCTTGGGAATGAGCCTCATAGACCCGCTACTGTAAGGAGTATAATTATCTAAGGGCCCAAGCTTCTACACCCGGACATCTACAGTCCTGTGTCTATTCTTTTCAGGCTGCTGCAGGAGGATGGTATATGCTAGGTGGGTCATAAACAAGAAACCATGCTTTTGCAATCCCAAGGCCGACCATTTCAAGATCAAGGCATTGGCCATTGTATTCTCCCAAGGTGGAAGACGTGGGGGAGCTCTCTGGGGCCTCCTTAATGGAGGCACTGATTTCATTCTTGAGGGTTCCTCTCTGTGAACTGATTGGGTCCAACTTCCAGATACCATCTTATTAGGGACTGTGTTTCAGGGTAGGAATTTGGGGAGGATAGCAAAGCATCCAATCCATGCCACCTGAAGTCTTATTTTCTCTGTACTGCTCTCAACCACTGGGGACCAAGGCAGACATTCTAAAGTGAGCCTATTGTGGCTGTTCCATTAAGCTCAAGGGGTCCCAACAGTCTTCCCAAACCTTTCAGACTGTCCGTGAATCTAAATGGTGCCATTCACTCTCCCTTCTTCTGTCCCTCACTAGGGGCTTACATTTACATCCTCTAACCTGATGGTAGCCCCTGACTTTCTCCACTTCCCTTCCCCACGTCTTCCCTAAACATTTCCTTTATCAAAATTCTCCCACACTAAATTCAGTTTTGACCCAGAATGTCAATGGTTGTACCATTGACAAACTCTGGCTTGGAAGGAAAATAACAGGAAAAGGGTGCCAATATTGACCCAATTACTTTGTAACTCCCTGAAATAGAGATTTCTCTGAGATTGGTTCAGATGGTAGATAGTAGATCCTTAAAAGCTTTTCTTAGAAACATCCAGAATTGCCGGGCAGTGGTGGCACATGCCCTTAATCCCAGCACTCAGGAGGCAGAGACAGGAGACTCTCTGTGAGTTTGAGGCCAGCCTGGGCTACAAAGTCAATTCCAGGAAAGGCGCAAAGCTACACAGAGAAACCCTGTCTCGAAAAACCAAAAAAAAAAAAAAAAGAAAGAAAGAAACATCCAGAATAAGATGAACAATATTTTGTTCCTTTATCAAAACTAACCTTTTGACTGTACAAATTTAGTGAATTCCTTCCTTCCTCTTTCCTTCCTCCCTCTTTCTGTCCCCTCTCTCCCTTCTCCCCTCTCTCCTTTCTTCTCTCTCTCTCTCTCTCTCTCTCTCTCTCTCTCTCTCTCTCTCTCTTTTTGCCCCATCAGCCTTTTGTTTCACGATCGTACTAACCGACAGAGGTTACTCTCCAGTTCCATTGTGAAAACACAGATCTCATGTAAGCAGTTTACAGTGACTTTGAGCTTGAAATTTCTCATGGTTTAGTTTCGGATAAAGGGTGAATGTTCTTGGAAAGTTTGAATTTAATCAGAAAAGCTATTTTAGAATTATGATCTTAGAGTAGTTTCTGGGGTTTGAGATCTGGAAATATTTTCTAGCTGGCTGTGTCCAGTCTTTTGGCTCATAGGTTTGGGCTAATACAATAATCACTTAATAATAACTTTTTCCTGGGTCCTGTCCACCACGTAATGACGTTTTCCTCCACTTCTTACCTACTTGCACACATTTAGTTTCATTTCCACTGTTTGCAATGCACCCTGAATTAAAACTGAACATACTCCAACTTTAGATTATAACTGGGTCAAGTTTATGAGGACCCAAGCCCCGTTTATGAACTTTTTTTCACAAAATTGACTTGGGTTTCAAGAGTGTAAATGAAACCAGAACATGGGGGAGTTTCGAATACAGTCTGGTCTCAATTTGTCTGCTCTTTGAAAACCACGGTCTGGTTTCAGCCGTCCTAACCTTGGATAGTTGAATTAAACAACAGACAGACAAGTCCTATCCAGCCATGGAACAGAGCAGCTCTCTTCTAAGAACAGGAAAGTGCAGGGGAAGGAGGTGTAGTGTTTTTCCTGTGAGGCTTGCCAGCAGCAGACAGTGGCAGATACTGTAAAATAGACGCAGCAGATCTTGTGTGCCTGTTGATCTCCACAGCAGAGAGTGGTCCTGGGCTTCAAGAAGACCTGATTCATGTCTCATCTCTGTCTTCATCTTCTTTGACCTGTGTTTTCCAATGTCTTTACTTCCCCATCCTCTCCTTCAGGTTGCGGTTCTTGTTGCAGTTCTTCTGTGCACGAGGCTTAGAACTCATAACTATTCAAGACATGGGTCCAAGGAGTTCTGGACCATGGGGCTGACTCATAACTTTGGGCAATGGTGACTGGACTACCTCTGTGCTCAAGGTAAGGCCCATCTTTCATGAAATCCCTTTCACCTGGGTCTCAAGAGGACTGAGTTTCTGCTTTAGTCTGTCTCTCTCTGGTCAATCACTTTCCCCAAGGCCAGAAGTTCTGATGACTTGAGCTCCATGTCTTTCTATCTGGGACCTTTCTCATCACTTTGTGGTCACATCCTCTGAACACAGAGGTATCTGGTTCCTACCTGCATGGATTCCTTTTTGTGCTCCCCTCACCTGCTTGAAGGCAATCCCTTTGCCTTGGGCTTCCAGACTGTGATGTGTGGATGGCTCATGCTTTGTTGACTATAACCCCTTAGCTCATCCCCCTGAGTCCTGATGCTGTCTCCTCTGCTGTGGTCCTACAGAAGCGATAAGTGATGAGGTGATCTCTTTTCTCTGCACCTTCACCGTCTTAGGTGTCAGGGAGCAGGACCAAGTCCCAGGATGCAATGGGAGCATCTCCTAGTCTAGTGATGCGGCCTTCACTGAAAATAGTCTTGATAGTCAAAAGCCTGTAACACAATCTTTCCATCGTCTTCAAAGGCATCATTCGTTTGTTGTTTGCATGTGAATTTGACATCTTCCCCTATAATTTCTTATTAACCAGTGACCAAACCAGTTCTTTGTATTTCGTATCAAAACAAAAGCAGGATTTTAAGGTAATAAAAGAGCACATTTTTTTTTTTTTCTGGTCTATGACAGCAACAATTCATTCCAAAAGAAACATCCTAGGGGTGGACTGAGCCGTGACAGTATCACTAGAAAATGGAAAAATTTCTAGGAATTCTCTGATATCCCTGACACTTCAGGGGTTCACCTTAGATGGAAGGCAATCTGTTTACCCAGCCTAATGAGTAGATTTTGTCTGATCTCTGTGAAGTTAGACACTAAGGACATGTTTTCAGAAATGCAAAGACTGCAGCTGGTGTGAAATCAAACTAAGGTACCTGCTGGTGAGGTCCAGCTGCTTTGTCCCGAGCAAGCAGTCAGAGGTCTACTTGAAAGGTCTGCTTCCCATGCTCTAAGTTCCAACCAATCAGAGCCCAGATATCTCAGATTACATTAAATATGCTTTCTCCTTTTTCTAATAAAATTTCCCTCGTGGTATATATGTTTAATACTGTGGTTGTGGTTCCAGTATGCATATGTCCAAACTTGCCAACCTGTGCGCATCAAATGTGCACAGCTTGTGTATCCACATTGCACCTAAATAAAGCCTTTTAAAATCTCTATTAATGCCTCATTTCTTTATCAGTCATACAAACGATATGCTTGGCTTACATATCAAATTAGCCACCTCCAAAATGTTATTTATCTTTGGGGAAAGGGTATTTCTTAGTGTGCATAGCACTTTTGCAGTATTCTTGGAAAATTAACACAGGAGCCCTTTCAGATTATTGTGCCAGTGACAGGGTGGCCAAAATAAAGAAGCTGATGGTGGATAATGTGCCTGAGAAGTTGGGGTGATGGTAGATGTGCCTGAGAAGTTGGGGCGATGGTAGAAGATGTGCCTGAGAAGTTGGGGCTCACCTGTGGACTCATCTAGATGTCAAATCTCTGTATGAAAGAGAAGACTCTAAATCCCCATATCTGTCTTCTTTAACTTTCTTCTCTGTATCAAGACTCTCCAAGTTCTGACAAACCTGGAATAAATTCAGTG